>NC_143506.1:24030000-24655000 GCF_051622355.1 Phaseolus vulgaris | reverse complement strand
CCCAATTAACTTCAAATCTTGCATTGACACTAGGCTCTTCACATTTGAGGAATGTCCTTGTGGCACTTTCACACCTTTTAGACATTGAAAAAAACTAATTTTTTCATCTTTTGACATTGTGTAACAGGCTGGGGGCAAATATGTACGCTTACCCATTTCTATGGGTGCCAACTCGTCGCGTATGTTCATCTCAATCAAATCTAAACGAGCATTTAGACCATCCTTCTGTTGAAGATGGTTGCTGCCCCTTCAAGATTGTGTTTGATGAAGACCTATATGTAGTGTTTAATGAAGACTTTTATGTACTTTTCATGTATTTTTGCTTTGCTTTAAGTATGTCTTAGTTAGTGCTTAGAGGTTGTCTAAGAGTAGCTTTTTGTTGAGTAACTCACCTCATAACCACTGGCCATGTGTTAAGAACAAGCATAAGTTTTCTTAAACTGTTTTTCACATGTTTTACACAAAAACACGTTTTACTGCATAAAAATAAATCTGTTCTTTTCTAAATAAACAGATTCATTTTCTTCACTGATGCCTTGGCTAAAGTCTTGTAAAAATTTGATTTTGTGCATCAGGTATTTTGACTAAGTCTTCTTCTTTTCAAAACGACTGAGTTTTAAATAATTAAACCTTCTCTGTTTTCGTTTTGAAAAATAAATCTGTTCATCTGTAAATGAATAGATTCTTTTTGCCTCTGGTGCCATGTCAAGCTTAAACGTTTTTCAATTTTATCTCAGCACCAGAATGGTTGACTAAGTCTCCTCACTTAACAAATTCTCTAACTGCTTTTGAAAATAAATCAGTTCATTTTATTTTCAATCTGTTCATTTTATAACAACTTTAACTGTTTTTCAAAATTCTGTTATAAGCTGGCTTTCTATAAAATGCAAACTTGTTTCTGAGTTTAATAACGATTCAAACAGTTCATACATTTGCAAAAACAAGTTTTGACAGCAGAGAGTTAAGTGTTTTCAAAAGGATTAGCATTTGTTCTTCAAAGATTTCAAAAATCAAAAGGTGCTTGTTCTTGGTTTGGTTCCAAAAGCTTGGTGTGAGGTGCAGCTACTGTTCTAGCAATCTTGCCTACTGGTTTAAGGCAGATCTGTGTATCCTCAATCAGGTGTAGTCGTTTCACATCTCTTTCTTGTAATAGTTTGGTTGAACACTCTTCTTGATAGGTGTTCTTGAAGAGTGGGTGTGTGTGTATGCTGAAATAGGTTTTTTCAGCAAGAGTACCTAAGTTCTTGTAGGTTTCAAGAACAGTGGGAATTGTACTTGGTTGTACTGTGTGTTAGTGATTTCCACCTGTTGTTGGTGAAGACTGGATGTAGCTCAGGTTGAGTGAACCAGTATAATTGCTTGTGTTCATTCTCTCTCTCTCTCTGCAATTTCGTTTCTGCATAATTGATAAAACAGCAAAGAAATAAATCTGTTCAATTGAAAATAAATCTGTTCTTTCTGGGCACTGTGCATACTGTTCTTGATTTCTGAAAAAGGTGCTTGAATCTGATAAGAACATATATAATCTGCTAAAAACCATTGGAACAGATTGACTGTGATAGGCTGCTCAAGAAACTGTCAAAGCTATTAATTGAACCTTAAACAAATTGCTTAAAGTTGAAGCTTGCTGTTCTGTGATTCATTGTTCTTAATTTCTGGAAAATTGCTTGACATCAAGAAGAACACTCATAGTCTGGTAAAAGCCACTGGAACAGCTTGTCTGCAAAGGTCACTCAATTAATTAGCATGCTATCAACTGAACCTTAATCACTTGCTTGAAATTAAAGGTTGTTGTTTTGTGTTTCACTGTTTTTCAAATCTGATATCTGTGTGTGTGCATCTGGAAATTCTTACTGCATAATCTTGTGATTAACCTTGCTGAATTAAAAGCGTTTCAAACAGAAAAACAGTGCTGAAATAAATCTGTTCATTTTCACATAAATCGATTTATTTTCTGTAAAACTGTGCTAAACACTGTTTCTGCGAGAAAGTTTTAAAAGGTCAATTCACCCCCCCTCTTGAACTTTGGCACTATTAAACCCAACACCTTCGTCTTCCCGTTAATGTTAAGAAGTGTACCAATTAAGCTATCACACACATTCTTCTCAACATGCATTACATCTATACAATGTCTGACTTCTAACCTCGACCAGTACGGAAGATCAAAGAAGATTGATTTCTTCTTCCAAATATTTGTCACATATGACTTTTTTTTTTACTTACCGAAGGTGTGGTCTATGTTATTTACCTTTTCGTAAACCTCAACACCGGTTAATGGAGTTGGTGGACCACTACCCTCTTGGTGTCCATTAAAGGTTTTTTTCAACCTCCGGTAAGGATGATGACTTCTAAGAAACCTTCGATGCCGAAGATATACTGTTTTCCTTCCATGTTTCAATTGTTGAGAAGCAGTGTCTTCTTCACATATTGGACATGCTTTGTGGCCCTTAACACTATAACATGATAAGTTACCATATGCCGGAAAGTCATTGATGGTGCAAAATAACATGGCATGAAGCTTGAAAGTTTCATTAGCAAATTCGTCAAATACTTCAACACCCTGGTCCCACATTAACTTCAAATCTTCAATTAGGGGACTTAGATAAACATCAATATCATTCCCTGGCTATTTCGGACCGGATATCATCATAGACAACATCATGTATTTTCGCTTCATGCACAATCCAGGAGGTAAGTTGTAAATAACTAGTAATACATGCCATGAACTGTGATTTGTACTCATATTACCAAACAGATTCATTCCGTCTGTAGCTAAACCAAGTTGGATATTTCTTGATTCTTTACCAAACTCTGGAAAGTCATCATCAAATTTCTTCCACTGAATAGAATTAGCTGGATGTCGGTACATGCCATTGCATTTCCTCTCATCTGCATGCCATCTAAGATTCTTAGCATCGTCTGGGTTTGCAAACAAACGCTTCATCCTTGGAATGATGGGAAGATACCACATAACCTTCATTGGGGGTCCATGCTTTTCCATCTCATCAATAGAATCATCATCTTTTTGTTTCAACTTATAACGTGATAACCCACACCTCGGACAACTTTTCAACAATTCAAAATCTTTCCGGTATAATATAAAATCATTAGGACATGCATGTATCTTTTTGTACTCCATACCCATTGGACAAAGAATCTTTTTTGGCCTCGTAATTACGATTAGGTACAGTATTCCCCTCTGGAAGCATATCCTTCAATAGCTGGAGCAATTCCGTGAAGCTTTTATCAGTCCATCCGTTTATTGCCTTCAAATTCATCAATCTTAACACCGCCGACAACCGTGTGAAGTTAGTTGATCCAGGATACAAAGGAGTCTCTGCATCTCTTGACATACTTCCATATCCATGCGCTTTTGCAAAACACTCAGCTCCCACATCACGAATCATGTCCTCCAATCGATCATTATCTCCATCATCGTGTACTGCTTAATCCATGGTAGAACCCACATATTCTTCAGTTACGGAAACACGTGGTAAATTTAATAATTCACCATGCCATGTCCAAGTTGTTTAAAATCGAAGAAACCCATCACATAGCAGGTGTTCCCTCATGATATTCACATCCAGTATCCTTCCATTCAAACAGTTAACGCACGGACACCTGATCTTTGCTCCATCATGACCACTAATAATCGCGTTACGCTGCACAAATTGTATAAATTCTTCTACTCCTCTTTCGTACTCATCACTTATACGAACAACATTAATCCAACCTCGATCCATTATATATTATGGAATAGTTAGGATTTTCTAATAATTAGTATTCTATCTCACACATTTGCCGAGGGTCGAACACCCCCGGACTCAATCCAAACACGATAATTCTATTCTAAAAGTAACAACTAACATAACATAAAACTTTTATTAAAACGTAATAAACAACTAACTAAATATATAATATAAATTTAAAAAATACAAATTATACAAATGCGGTTTTTCATATAACCGCATTTGTAAATCATTGGCATTGATTTACAAATGCGGTTTTACTCTAGAACCGCATTTGTAAATCAAATTAATTTCAAAAATGCCACCGCGTTTTTTACAAATGCGTTTAAGCGCAAACCCACACTTAATAAGGAGTATTCTTTTAATCTTTTTGCACTAGTGCTACTTCTAAACCAAGAAAATATCTTAAATTTCCAAGATCTTTAATCTTGAATGTTTGATTCAAGGCTTGTTTGATTCGAGCAATCTCTTCTTTATCATTTCCTGCCAATATTATATCATCCACATATACCAATAATGCTGTAAAAGATCCTTCAGAAGAATTAATGAACAATGAATGATCATTCATAGATTGAGTATATCCCATAGAAAGCAAAAATGATGGCAGTTTGGAAAACCATTCTCTGCTGGCTTGCTTAAGGCCATATAAAGCCTTTTTTAGTTTACAAACTTTTCCTGGTGGAATAGAAGTCAATCCAGGAGGAGCAACCATGTATACATCTTCTTTCAAATCTCCATGTAAAAAGGCATTGTTTATGTTTAATTGTTTCAATTCCCAATTATAAATAGAAGCTAAAGAAAGAAGCAACCTTATGGTGGTCATCTTTGCTACTGGAGAGAAAGTATCAAGGTAGTCAATGCCTTTTGTTTGTGTATATCCCTTTGCCACTAACCTTGCTTTATACCTTTCAATTGTTCCATCAGCCTTGTATTTTATTTTGAATACCCATTTGCAACCTATGGCAGCTTTGTTCTTAGGCAGAAGAGCAGTCTCCCAAGTTTGATTTGACTCTAAAGCAGATATCTCACATTGTATAGCTTTAATACTCACACTTTTCTTATTTGACAAAAAAAATCGTGTTTTTCTTTTCCACTTTATAATATAATAAAATTATATGTGTGTGTGATGAATTAAAATCAATCGAGAATACAAACACATGAACTATAAAATTCGGAAGGATTCAACATAAAATCATTATGATGTAAAGTTAGAAGAAAGTTTAAAGTAGAATGGAAGATATAAAGTTCCATATCATATTATAAACCATGAGATTATTGAGGTAAAAGATAATTTCGACATCAATAAGCTAGGTGAAACGAATGAAGAAGGAAATATAAAGATTAACGTTGTGTTTGGACTATAGAGAGGATTTGTGAGAATTTGAGAAAATGGATGAGTGAGGATTTAAGAGAAAAGTGTGAAGAAAATGAATGTACTTGGATTGATGTATGTTAGTATGAATTTGTAAGAAAAATTTATTGAAATTTATGAGTGATGTGATAGTTGTTAGTGAATTATTTTATTTTTAAAAAAAGTGTTAAATGTATGTTTACAAATTTATCCTTATAGTTAAAAATTTAAAAATAATGAAATATGAGAAAATTGTGTTATTTAAGTTAATTAAATTTTTCTAAATTATTTCCGATACTGTTGAATTAATATTTTCTAAGTTAACATTGTCAGAACATGGAAAGTTATCATAAAAATAATACACAAAATATATTTATACGAACATAATTAAAAAAAATGATTATTTATTTTGTAGATTTTAGTTTTTTTTAATTAAAACATTATTTTTGTAACTATGTTGAAAGTGACTTTGGAACAAAATCCAACTTATGTCAATTTGTCAAAAAAATAAAAATTTATCAAAAAGTTGTGTTTGTATTGAAAATAAAAATTGAACTTTTCATAATTGTAAAGGTGGAAAATTATTAAACATTTTAAATTTTGAAATTCAAATAAATAAATTGAATATTCATAATTTTATAAAATATAATTATTAAATTAATTTGTATTGAATTTAAATAATATTATTAATTGTAAGGACATTCCAACAGATATTAACTACACTCTAACAGTTACTAAGCACACCACCTACATTTATTAACCACACTTCAGTAGCAACTAAGCACACCACCGGTTTTTTATACACATAATCGATTATGTGACTAGTTGTATAATTCAAGCATAATCAATTATCCTTAATTTTTTTTATACACGTAATCGATTATGTGAGTAGTTGTAATTTAAGCAAAATCGATTATGTGAGTAGTTATAATTCAAGCAGAATCGATTATCCCTATTTTTTTTATACACATAATCGATTATGTGTGTAGTTTTTCTTTAAGCATAATCGATAATGCACTAAATTTTAGCTTGTAATTGATTATGTGAAAGGAAAAATTGATTATCTCCTTGTTGTGCTTCCTTTGTGTGTGTTATGGAGGTTTGGAAATGGCTTCACTTCTTCGTACACCTTCATGCACCTTTCAACGGATCCCACAAGCAACGACAACGCATTTCTACACCACAATCTAGCCCAACCTCACCAACATGAAACAACAAATGTCACTCTACATGGAATCTCTACAGAAAGTACATTATGCCCACATTCCATGCTTCATGCACAATTCATTTTTAGGGGAAAACACGAAAAATGACATTATTGACATGGATTTCATATCAAATCTCTTCATCTATACGGTCTACTTATAGCACTCTACCCCTTTTTGTGCCTTCAAATCTTCGCAAATTCGTTGATCCAAATACAACCTCTCCTGCAAATTCGTCGTCATCAACAATACATTTGTTGATACAAACACAACGTAACGAAAAATGGGTGATTGGTAACTGCTACTACTTATTGCATTATAAGTAAGACATAAGAGACATGTGTTAGATGATATGAGTACAATTATCAATGTTGTAGACCAAAAAACACCAAACAACAAAGGATTTTTACAATTTGTGATGCTTGCTATACCAACCTACAAATGAATGAATCGCTACTCCTATATAGTTTCTTGCTCTCGATCACTTGCCTTCCCTTTCCAGTCTTTTCAATGAATATGAAAACTAGTATCTTTGAGTGGAACATATAGCTAGATTTAGAGATGGCCCAAAAAAGTACTATTGCAGTTCTTGAATGGTGTTAGGTTGCATCAAGAGATTAATATGACCCATTAAAGTGTTTCTTCAAAGCGTCCCTCCTTTTGCAAAGAAAACAACTTATCTTCTCATTTTAAACTCACAGCCTTTTGATTCACTGTCAACTGCAGATTCGTTTCCATTAGTTGAATGTCTTTGGAATCCTTCTTTTTACATGCATACCTACACATAATACCTAACTCTGGCCAAAAAGTTGTAATCAAATGTAGATATAATAGGTTGTGTGGAACAAAAAATATAGCCATAAGATTTTAAAGTGTCTCATTTTAAAACAAAGTTTTAATACAAAAAAATTGGGATTAAGATACCAATATGAAAAAGTGAATTATGATTTTGGAAATTTGTTTCTTATTCAAGCTCATACCTTCGCTTGTACAACATAAAGAACCTGTTGAGCATCCACATTTTTTGTTTTGAGAAATAACCAAGTTTCTTTCTTTCCATATAGTTCACACTACTGTTATCCACACCCTTTTCCAAATCAAATTTTGTCCAAAGTTGAACATCATTATTTCAAACTGATTGAAATTTTCCTTTGATCTATTATGTTTAACAAAAGACATGCCCATCCATAATTGGCACATGCACCAAACAAGGTGTGCAAACTCACACTCTAATAAAGAGTGTAAAGTATATTTAGGTTTAGCATTACACATAGGGCATAAATTGTTACTAAATTGAACTCCCCTCCTGTACAAGTTAACTTTTGTTGCAACTCTATCTATGAGAACCTGCCAAGCAAAATGTTTTGCACTTGGTAGTGTCTTGACTTTCCACAGTCAGGAAATGTTTCGTCCTTTTCTCCTAGCCTATAATTGAGGAGAACATCATAAGCTAATTTAACAAACAATTCTTGATTTTCACCTACTTTGTAAATCATCTTATCATTTCTATCCCTATATATATGTATTTTTTTGAAGATCCTGCATTGACCTATTGATTATGGGTTTTTTCCATTCAAACCATCATCTCCTCCATGCAATTTGTCACACCTAATTTTCTCTATTCCAAAGATTTGCTTCTGCTACATTAATGTTCTTGTATACAACATTCCTAAATAGTCGAGGAAACAAATCCTTAAGAGGTTTCTCTATTAGCCATACTTCCTCCCAAAACAATATATTTTGACATTTTCCACATCCCAGACACTGTTTTCACCATACCAATTTTTGTTTCTTATTTTTCCTATATTGTTGATATCATGTCACGACCTTGACCCTACACATTTCCCTTTCCTCCAATAGTGTCATATTACCATACTTTAGATTGTATAATGTCTTTCCATGAACTATTAACTTACGACTTTAACCTCCACTTTCACTTGGCTAATAAAGTTAGATTAAACATTTTTAAGTTTTAAGTTGATTGTTGAGTAAATCTGTTGAATTAATTAACAATTGTGTATGAAGTCTAACATTATTGATAATTTACTAAAGATATATATATATATATATATATATATATATATATAAAAGATCTCATCCTTATACCAATCTTTCTATTTAGGAGTTCAAAGTTTTGCAAGGTTAATTGTGCGCGGAGTTTACAAAATTAATGTACCTTATTAGTTGAGGTTAGTAATTAGTAGCAAACCAATAAGTAGGACACTTAGATTTTGAATCTCGATGGCTTGCAAGGTCGGAAACAATGACCACATACACATTTCACTAAGAAAAGCATTGAATTATAATAATTCATCCACCTATAAATAACTATCTAAAATCTCAAAAAAACAATTCAACTTATTTTTTAATGTTCTAACTAAATTCTAAAATTTCTCTTAAACTTGAAGATTTATATCGTTAGTTTATTTCTGTATAAATATTTACAGAAAAAAAATGGAAATGCAACTATTCTTACAAGGTCGAATTTATCCAAGAGTGACTTCTTTTCAACCAACTTCTAGTCTTCTAGGCTACTAGGTGCTTGATGACATTTTATGACAAGTGCACTGCGTTGTCAGAAGTAATAATGTGTCCCTAAGGACGGATATCGAATCCACAATGAACAATTGAATAATCAAGTAAAATATTCACTAAATATAAAACAGAATAATAAAGGTTTGTTGGAATTTGTTGTGATGACAATGATTAACAAGAAAACAAGGCAAAAAGTTGTTGCTTCAATTGGAAAAATAGGGATTAAGTTTCATCTTTCTCACTCTTATGTATTTTGATTAGCATGGTAACATTATGTCCTTTGATTGATATTGATGCCAGTATAAAATTCATTTATATCAATTCTTCGCATATAAAATTATTAAGATGCTTCCTAAATATCGATTCTTCATATATTTATAAAAACAACTTAGAATCAAGCTTAGACGTTGATAACGATTAACATTTCAAGTCTATTCCTAACACTCAAACATGTTAAGTATTATTGTTTAGGTTATAACCATAAAAATACTTTCCAGTTAGATTGAAGATTCTAGACCAAGAACTAAAAACAAAACAATAATACCAATAATCAATCAAGAACAAAATATTATATTCAAATATCACCTCAATACATAAGAGTTCGAACATATTACTCTCAAATCCATAGGGTAGAATTAGTCACACATCTTCTAGCACCTTGTATTATCACAATCGGGTTACAAGTCACTCAATGATGTTTTCATCTCAATCTTGCACACTAGGGTTGAGCCTCAAGCCCCCTATTTAACCTAATTTGCTAGGGTTAGGTGACTTCTTACGCTGCAATGATGGACTCATTTGAAACATAAAAAGGTCCAATATATCTGGCGTTTTCTCGCTTGACTGAGTAAAGCGTCAATTTTTCCAATGCTTCTGAATTATTCTTGCTCAGCTCGCTTGAGTGAGATTCTCTGTTGCTGAGTTGGAATTTTTGTGATTTTGTGCGTTCCAGGGTCTTCCAACTTTCTCCTTTTCGCTTATGGTATTCTTCTTTAGCCCAATCATCTCCATTCTTCCCTAAAAATATGAAATTAACACCAATTTTGAAAATAAAATGATCTTATTCAAATAAAGATCATAAAATATACAAAAAGATATAAATTTATAAATTATGGATTATTTTATATTTATTTTAGCAATTAATACTCATAAGTGCATATATTTTAATATGAAATATGACTGAAATTAGGCACTTATCAGTGCTACACTCATTCCGCCTTTCAGTCCTTCCAATTCTACCAAAACTGTTCTTACAAGGCTAGATTCTTCCAAGAGTGACTTTTTCTCTGTCAACTTCTAGTCTTTTCAGCTTCTAAGTGCTAAAGTCCTTTTGTCTTTTAGTCATTCAACTTCTACCAATGATGGAGATACCTGCAAAGATACTCCGATATTCAAGTTAGTCTGAATACAATCTATAAGTGTGAGAGTTAAAAATTACCTGTGATTCTTGGGTGTCTTTCCTATTTATACTTTCCGGTTGGATCCTTAATGTTATGGACCCACACGTAAGACCTAAAAAAGGGCCCAATCACATCTTAATCATGTTTTACAAATAATTTGATGTGTTATTGACTAATAACGTTTTAGGCTATCTTATAATTTATGTTACTTATGGCGAGAGGAGGATGCGAGCATCCCGTGTTACAACAACCCTTATGAAAATGAAAGTGGTGAAGTAGATTTAAACCTAAATGGGGGCGTTCATAGTGAAAGTAGAGTTCCATCCATTGGCGTTTGTGAAAGAATAACTAGAAAAGGGTAGGTCCTAATCAGAGACGTAGCCTTTAGGCTTTATGTGTTGTGGCGTCTGACAAAAGGAAGTGTGAGTGTGAGATGAGGAAGTAGGTTGGATAGCTGCATCATCTTGCTTCTTCCCACGTTTGTCCTATCTAATTATGCTTCCCATTCCTCATAAGCCACATGCATGACGTGACACTGCACCATCTACTTTCATTTTCCACACAATCAACTTTCGGTTTCTACTCCCACTTCTACCCACACCCTCACAATTCAGCATGTGAACAACGATCAAGGACTTGCATTTTCAAAAATCTCCATTGCTATTCTTGTCACCCTAGAACCTCTGCCTTCAAAACAGCACCTGCTTATCCACCAAACTATATAGCTTATGGTGGTAAAGGACAATTGAACTCTGCTTACACCGGAACACCTATTATCTCTACAAGGATGATTTCTTGATATATTCTTGAGTAAAGATTCTTGTTTTTAGGGTGTTTGATTTAGAGTAAAGTTAAAGATATTTTTTAATCATATGTAATTTGCGTTTTAAGATGGAGTGATTTAGCTATTTTATAACCACCTCTAAAATGATTCATTATTTATTGTAAAAAAAAAAACCTCAAAGACAAAACAATAGGAGACTAGAATAAAATATGCATTGCCAGTTTCATCTCAATTTATTATATTTATATTACATAAACTTTTATGAAAAATAATTTTGTTTGAGTCAATTACTTACATATTTGCATGGTGAAAATCTTTCCAACAATTCTTTCGCACATGAAATTCAAAATGAATATTTTAGGCTTTGTTTTGATTAAATGAGATTGAAAATGGGAGTAAAGCAGGGGAAAGGAAAGAGAGTACATTGTGAAATTATTTCAACGTAGACAAAATCAATGAATTTGAATGAAAAAATAGATGATTTAATTGATGTGATAAAATAAGAAAATTATAAAAAAAATCAATATGAAGAAATAAATTAGAAATATAAATTAAAATTAAAATAAAATAAAAGATAATTATAAAGTATTAATAAAATTAGTCCCGTAGTGGAGGAAAGAAACCTTGAAAACATATTTTTTTTTATAACTAATTGATACCTATTTAAAAATTAGTTTATAAATTCTATTAATAAGAAAAACTATTTGATACTAATAATTATTTTAATTTATAAAATTATATCTAATTTAATTAATGTAATAATTATTTAATTTAAAAAAATAAATTGATTTATGGTTAATGATTTTGTTTTTAGTGTATAAGAGTTATAAATTCAATACTTTCAATTTAATTTTTTTTAGCTTTGTTTCAGTGTCAATTGACTCTTTTTTAATTTTGTCAATTGACGTTTTTTTTCTAATTTCCCTGTATATTTTTTTAGGAAAAAAATTTATTTAAAATTGACACGTAGATTAGGTTTTAGGACATAATCAATTATGAATAAATATCTTTGTAAAATTTTTCATTATTACTAATAAAATTTAAAACGTTGAAATTATCTTATTTTTTTATATTTTTTATATTTTATTATCTATTTTTTAAACTTTCCTTGTTCTCTTCTAATCTTGATGCAAACACACAATTAGATAACTAGTTTTTTTTATAATGTTTTTTCCATTATATTTTCTTTTGTATTTTTCAAGTGTAATCTTTAAAAGAATCACTACAAGAAAATCATGGAATAAAAAGAAATTTTAGAGACAAAAAATAATTAATTGCTATAGTGACTAAATTAGACATTTTAGGGACTTAATAAATTTTTTGTTTCTAAATTAGTTTTTATTATTTTTAAATGGTTTCTAAATTAGTATCTCATTAGAAACCAAGGTTTTTCTACCAAATTTAGAATCTAAATAATTGGTAGTTAAAATATTGGTTGCTAATTAGATACTAATTTAAAAACCATTTAACAATAATAAAAAGTAATTTAGAAACCAATTTTTTTTAAATTTCTAAGATGGTGTCTAATTTAGTTACTATTGCAACTAATTATTTTGGTCTCTAAAAATTAGTTTCTAATGATTTTCTTGTAGTGAATGATAGTTTCAATATTTTCTTTAAAGTTTTGTTTGAAGAGAGGAATTAAAATAAAATTGTGGAAAAAGAAAAATGTGTGTTTGGAACAAGAAAAAAGAACGTAAAATTTAACAAATATTATAAAATAATTTGTTGTAATTGATATATTTATAAAATAATTAAATTCTTCCTGTCTTAAAAGTGAAATACCCTCAATCATAATTTAAATTATTGCATTTTTTTAGAAAATGTTCCAAATTAAATAACAAACTGAAAATAGCAACTAAATAGTTCCTATAAGTTTCATTTATGCATTAATTACAACAGTACAATTAAATTTGAAATTTAAGTAATGTGTTAAATATTTTAAGTGAAAATCCAAACTTAGTTAGAGAATATATTGTGTATGTATGAGCCCTAGACATTGTATATGTTATTTTTCCAATGGACTACACACTAGTAAAAAAAAAAACCTCTTCAGTAGTTTTTAAAGTTCTTAAACAGTAATCTTGCAACCATAATTTATTAGCACGTAGTCTATGTTTTTGACTTAGTAAAACACATATTAAAAGCTTTCAATTAATAACAATGTAGGATAAATTAAGCAGACACAACTTGGAGTCCATGGATTGGTAAGGTCATAAATAAATAGTCACAACAAAAAAAATAAAAACAATTTTCAACAATATAAAAAATCAAAATCGATTATAGCATCTTACATAATTAATTATGCTTAAAAAGAGATAAATCAAATAATCAAATCAATTCTGATCATAATTGATTAAGTTTAAAAAATATTAAATAATCGATTATGATTATATACATAACTAATTATATTATCATAATACTTTACTATAGTTTTAATTTCAGTAACCTTGTAACATAATTCATGTAATGTCTCTTAATGTAGACAATATAAAACAAAGATAAATAAAATAATATTACCTAAATCAATATTCACCTAGTATAGGAGGCTTTTCTTTCACGAATTAAAGAAAAAAAAAACATAATTTTATTAGGAAATAAAAGTCATTATTTATATAACTTAATTTCCATTTAATGTTTTACAAGTATAAAATAACATATGTTAGAAGGTGTTTATTTTAATAAATTTAAAGTTTGACTTTCAAATAAAACACATTAAAAAAAATCAGGTTGGGTGTTTAAAATTTGGCTTGCAAATTAATTTTAATAACTTTATCAAAGTGGAGTCCGACGTAATTTTTTTAGTATATATCTTCATGTTAAAATATAAGTATTTGATTTGAATAAAAAATGAAAAAAATAAGAATAGTTTTGACCAACATGAATTAATCTTATACATATCATTTAAATAAATGATAGTATCATGTTTAATAATATTAGAACAAGTGAAAAAGAACTATAAAGCTAGTTAACAAAAATTCTTATATTCTTAACTCTTAATATTAATAAATAGAGTTATAATCAGTGTCAACTGTAAACTCCTTGTTTGCTATGCTAAAAATCGTATTAACTCTTAACTGATCAATATTCATAGTTACATAAATAATTAAATATATTTAAATTAAATTATTATTGATATGAATGTTACAATATTATAATATAATTTACGTTAAAAATTTATTTATTATATAAAAATTTAATAATAATATATTTAAATATTTTTTTTACTATAAATATTTAGAAAATATAAAATTTAGAATAAATAAAAAAATCAGTTTTAAATTATAATATAGTATAGAGATGAAATTGATATTTAACTCTTCATCAATAGATAATGTCTATTCTCTCATTATCGATTGAACAAATTTATCACTCACGGTAAGATAATCAATGATCATGATATGTATGATTATAAAGCAGCCATGTGGTTAATGACCCTATTTTGATACATGCAAAATATTAATTAAATAATACAATTTTTTGTAGATAATAAACATAGATTGCTCTGTCCCTGTTGTGGAATAAGAGAGCTCAAAGAACAAAACAACAAGGACAAGAGTTCGGTATTTTCGGTATGATAGTTCCACCACTTGCTATTCCATTTTGACAATATGGACAACAAAATTTGTCTTGCACCAGTCAAATCAAATTTGATAAGAGAAACTATAAATATTTAAAAAAAAAATATTCCTTTTTAGCAGTTAAAAATTAATTCATATACATGTTAATTATAGTTTTATATAATTTTCAAAAAAATATTTATAATTTTTTCCTAAATACTTTTACAACCTTAATTAAATATATAAAAAAAGTAAAACAAAAGTATGCAAAAATGGTGTCTCCAGGCGCGTAGATATTACTTTGGTCCCACTTCATCAGAGTTATTTTTGTTTTAAATTATAAGCTGATCAAATATAAGTTATTTATATTATATTATTAATGTGAGAAGGTTTAAGTAATAACTTTAAAAGTATTTAGTGGAGAGACTTAATAAAGGTCTTAAATTTAAGATATACATACATATATAATAAAAAGAGTATTAAAATTAAGATACATGTTTAAGATGGTGACTTTTAAAAAAAAAATATCAATAGAGAAAGTAGCTTTACAAGTGTGGCATTGTGAGTTGCATCTTTGGGAATTTATTCAAACGAATGTTGCAGTTAGAGAATAAAGATGAATGAATGGAAGAATTGGGGGCACTTCTTTAGCTTTTTTAATGTTTTTTTTTCTGTCAAATAACATTTTGCAGGATTCATGTTTGTTGAGGAATGAAAGGAAAATAAGAAAGGAATGTTATTAAAGTAAATATATGATATAAAAATAATATTTTAAGTGTTAATTTTTATTTTTTTTATTATAAATATTGTGATGTTATTTTATCTTTTATATAAATATTTGATTTTATTTTCTTTATCTCTGCTGTGAAGATAATTATCATTGGGAGAAACTAATTGAAATATATTTAGAATAATGATAAGTTGACTATTCACTTTTTTATATATACCACAATGGTGGTAAAAATATTATTTTTCATATATTTATCCTTTTAAAAATTTGGTATTATTAGTTTGAATTTATAAATGCTTGTCTTTACAACTAAATATTTGTATTAATATTTCTTTTACATTAATCTTATTATAGATTTGAAAATTAAATACTATTTACTAAAATGAGACTAATTAAGACATATACTAATATTGAATGCTTTAATTACTCATTTGTATGTCAAATTTTATTATAAATCTGTGAAGTTTATTATTCTCCTACAAAACTTTAAAGAAATATCTTAATTTTTTAATAGACACATTTATAACAAAATTTATTTTCTTTACGTATTTTTTTCACATTTTGATATATTACTACTGATGTAATTAACGTTCTAAATTATGTAACTATAAACATTTTGTACATATTAAATTTCATATATTACTTTTTAGTCTCAAATTAACTACAATTTATTTATTTTTAGATAAAATAAGAACCAAAATAAATAAAAAATATTTATTGAAAAAATTATTTTAAAAATAACTTCATTCTTCAATAATTACATTATTTTATTTACTACAAACAATGTAGATATAATTATCTAGAAGAAAATACAAAATATATTAAATAAATAATAAAAAATTGAGTCATGGTAAACAGAAAGTTAAAAATTTAAAACTATCATATTTTAATAAAAACGGTAGATAAGTTTTTTTAATTGGATCCCCTGAAAAATAAAAGCTTAGCCTTTAACTTGAAGGAAGAGATTGCTCTTCCACCTTTGCATTATTTCATCTCAGTCATCATTGCTCATCTCTTCTTGCACGCTTCTGCTATATTTATTTTAAATTTTAGATCAATCATTGTTCATGCTCATATAAAACTAAAAAATTAATTAAAAAAGATAAAACTGCCTCGTCAGATACCCGGCAAATAGTTAATAATATTTTAGTTTATAATTTCAAGTTGATCAATTATTACATTTGAAGTTTTTACTCTAGTTGATAAACTAGTTACTAAATATAAAAAGTGAGGTAAAAGAATATAATTACATTAGTTTTTTTTGAGAAAAAAGGTAAAAATAGGAAACATTCAATTATACAACTAAATAAAAAAAATAAAACAAAGGAGAATAACACAAAAATACATATCTCACTTTTATTCTAGAAATTTTTAGCGTATATTTATTATTAACACTACATAATATGAACTTATATTTTTGTATGTGATTTGGCTGAAGTTATTGGTTTGTTTGGGCTAGGTAAAGTATTTTTTTTGGCCCTTCACAAGTGGAAGTTTGAAGATGTCAATAAGCTTTACTTTGGATAAATTGGAGGAAAACAATTGTGGTGGAGGAGTTTTTGTGAGGATATTTGCTAACTGATGTAATGAAAAGATTGGTAGAAAATGATGAGTTCAATAAGCAACTTTTCACGAATCATGTGACAATCAATCTTTAAATGTTTTCTTCTTTCATGAAAGATCGGATTGTCAACAATGTATAATGTGTTTTGACTATCACAATAGAGGACATGAAACTTAGAAATAGGAATTCTCAAATCATCAAGAAGGAAGGAAAGCCATTAAAGGTCGCAAGTGGCAGAGGCAAGGGCCTTGTACTTAGTTTTTGCAAAAGATTGAGAAACAATATATTGCTTCTTAGCTTTCTAGGACACCAAAGAATTGCCAATAAAAAAGGTAACCAGTGATGGAACGTCAGGAATCAACATCACTAAATCCACAAAATTGTGTTGATAACATGTGACTGAAAAATAACCCCTTTCAAAACATCCTTTCAAATATCAAATTACTCTCAAGACAACTTGAAGATGACTCTGAATTGGTGTGACCATGAATTAACTGAACTGTTGGGTCACGAAGGCTATATCAGGTATAATGTTGGTTAAATAGATGAGACATCCTACCAATCGCCTATATGATAATGGATCATATAAAGGTTCACTAGAGTCTCAATGAAAACGCATGAAGTCATCCAAATGAGTGGAAAAGGGTTTGCTACCCATGATACCAAAATCCTTAATCAAGTCCTTTGTTGGAGTGAGCAATTCTATTTCCAAAAAATATTTCAACAAACCAAGATCCTTTATATGGAAGTGAGAATGGAGAGTGGCTTTAATCTTAGTGATTTCAGAAGCACAATTTCCATTAAGCACAATATCATCAACGTAAACAAATAGAGCAATGAAAGTAGAACCAATACTTTTGATAAAAAAAAACTTTGATCAGCATGGACTTGGCATGTCCTGAAGATAACAATAAAAGAGATCATATTTATCATATCATGTACGAATTGCTTGTTTCAGGTCGTAGAGAAATTTTTTGAGCTTGCAACAATGATTAGAAGGATAACCGAATAGTCCAGGAGGAATCACCATATAAACATCCTCTAAAAGATCCTCCAAATAGTCCAAGTATTGGGGTTGACTTGATGGGTAGCCGTGTTTGGTATAACATGTCTCGATAGTGTGGCCAATGCAATGGCAATAGACACATCTTTTGTTGGAACTGTAACAAATATTGTTTCTTGGATGAGGCTTAGGAGGTCGGTTGGTGTTGTTATGCCCCTTATCGAAAGGGGTGAAACTTGAATTAATGAAAAAGTTAGGTTTTGCTTTGACGGGGGGAGAGATTGTTGATGCTCTTGTTGCACAATCATGGAGAATACATGGGAAACCTGTGGCAAGGGGTACATAAGGAGGATTTGGAAACAAATGACAAAAAATTTATCCTCTAATCCTTTAAGAAAGTGAATGACGAAATCTTGTTGGTGATATATCGTGACTGAATATTCACATTCTAAGAAAGGATAACAATTATCAAGCTCTTCCCATAAAGATTTGAGGGAGAAGTAGTACTTTGAGACAAAATGAGAGTCTTATTTTAAGTCATAGTTTCTTCGAGCTGTGAAATACGAAGAAGATCACTATGAGAAAAGCATTATTTGAGGTCATTCCAGATAGTTACAACAGTCTCAAAGAAAATAACACTTTGAGAAATAGGTTGAGACAGAAAGTTGAGAAGTCAAAACAAGATTAAGGCATTACATTGTTCCCAAGTAGCGTGTAGGTTCAGTGATAGCCGTAGTGAAAAAACCCATTTTATTTTTAGAGATTAAAGTCATACGAATGGCACGGGACCACGAATGATAACTTAAGCTAGTTAACATAGGGGTAATGGTTACGAAATTGGGTTCTTCCCTGGAATGAATGTAATAAGGGTTGGAGGGATGAAGATTAGGATATGTAATCCTATTGTGAAGGGAAATTGTAGGATCAGTTTGAGAGTGAACGTTGGACATGGAAAATGTATTTGTCGAGCTCCAAAAGGAGCCCTGATACCATGTGAGAAAAGAATGTAAAAATGGGAAAGACTTCAGAGCAACAAAATTATGAAAAAGTTTGTTAGATTCTATTACGAAAACAATGCTCAAAATATATACAACTCAAAAAAGAGACAAAGGAGAATATCCGAAAAATACAATTCATAGAGGGTTACACCTCATTCTTTTTCTATAAATTTATAGAATATATTTAGAGCGAAAACTACCTAATATGAGTTTATTTATTTCTATGTGATTGAGCTAAAGTTATTGGTTTGTTTAGGCTATTGTGGAGTCTTTTTTTAATTTTATTAAATAATAAATTTGTATTTCTTGGAAAAAATATATTATGTAAAATTAAAGCTTTTTAAAATAAAAAAAAAAAATTGTGTGAGCTACATAACGTTATAAAAGTATGTATATACAATGGAGAGAGTAAAGAGAAGAATTGTGTATAATATGAAAAAATTATATATATATATATTTAAAAATTATAATTTAGAAAAGATGGTTAATTTTGTATCTATCGGTAATGTAATCGAAAATATTTAAAACTTAACATAACGATCAATATTCAGTAACCGAGCTCTTAATATCATAATTGACTCAAGTATTTGAGAATCTTATGCAAGTGAACTTCCTTTCCCTCTTTAGTGATCAAACAAGGGCAAAACCCAGTTCACAAGAGGAGCTACTTGTTTCTCCACTTCAGTACTCTCCTGGTTGTTTTGGGTAAGAACATTTTTGAAGAAATTGAAAGGAAAAGAAAAGGAGGCATAAAAGTGGTGTATGCTTGAGGCCTAACTAGAGTACACGTGTTGTGTTACGGTTGAAAAGAAGCGACCGAAAGGAACCAAACTGTTGCAGATGTATACATAGTGACAGAGATATACGAGTGTGAGGTGAAACATTTGAATAAGGCCAAGATTCATTCCATTAGAAGTTTAATTTGAATTCCCTGTGTCATCCATCGCTGACTAGGCTCTCTTTCTATGAAAGTGAGTGGTCGCATCAGAAAGGTGGAATTTAAGGAGAATGAATAATGTTGATAGATAAACCTTCCCGTCTTAAGCTCCAAACCATAGCATGTGCTCAAACTATGGCCCAACCACAACACTCCACACTTTTTTTTTTCTTTTTTTCTTAAATGCTTCTATTATAATGCCAACTCCATCTCACGTTCAATCCTTCAAAAGGGTTTTGTTCAAGTTGAACTGTATTTGTTTTAGTGCCTACTATCCCTTGTCATCATCAAGCTGTGGGGTTCCTCGTTTTTCCAACAGTAGTGGATTATCGATTGTTCAAAACAACTTTCTGTTTAATCGTCAATCAATCTCCCAAACAGGTTTTCCAAAGTAAATCATCTCAAGTAATTCAAAACGCATCACCATTCTTAATGAATTGTCACTAATTAGGTGTCAAACACCTTTTGTTTCTGTCCACCCATTTCTCACTGAGCTTCAGTTTCACCATAGAATCAGTCAAATTATTCACTAGTAACTCATCACACAACATAGTCACTAAGACCTTCCTTCATCTAAAAACAACACTCCAATTTGGACAAATCAACACTTCATTTCTGTACTTAGACCTTTATCTAACCCACTGTCTAATTTGGGCACATCAACGATTATTTTCAACCAAATCAACTTGTTCAGCTACAATTTGGTAGCTTATAGGTATGCATAATTACAACATAACTCCTTCTACATGTCTATTCTACATATAACTTTGTTTTCTGATAAAAAAAATACAGAAAATGTAGTAAAGGACAACGAACCATCCTAAGAATAGAAATGTTAACATGCTATTCTAACATTTTTTTTAACATTTTTTATTAATTAGTAAGAAAGGGCATAATTATGAGTAAGTTTCTAAAATTTAAATAATTCTGTGGTTCTCTATATAGATTTTGGTTAATATTGATGTTTTAAGCATTATAAAAAAAATGAACTACTAGCAAGAAAGTTATGTTAAATAATAATAAACAAACAAAAAAAATAGTTGAGAATACTTAGGCCTTGTTTGATAAAAATTCTCATAAATATTTATATTAAAAGAAAATCAGTTGAGTTTTTTCTTTAAACGAAAAACGATTTATTCATCTCATTGTTTTAACGAAGTTGGATGAGAAAGATTCTATAAAATGTAACCACGCAAGCGACTTTAGTTTATGGAAAACGTTTAAATCATCACTTTACAATTTTAGAGTTTTTTTTTTTAAATTATCACTGGTGGCCGTCACATTCTTACATTTAACTATGTTTAACCAACAACAAATTATATTTCTACATTTTTACTACGTAAATATTATTTATATACTTAAAAGTTGTTTGTTAGAGTCACTAATAGTGTTAACCATCAATACTTTAATAAGCACTCTGTGCTTAACAAGTTCGGTCAACGATAATTTCCATCAAATTAGATACGAATCGTATTAGGAAAATAACTGTGTAAAGGAGTTTGACAAAAATGTTGTTTATTGATCCTATGTAAATTTTTTAGTAAACATAAAGTTGAGAAAATTTGAGCTAGGTTTCAATCTAGAATATGTATTTTTATTAAAGTAAATACAACTCAATAACTTCAGCTTTATCTTGATATGGAGCTACCAGTTAATCTAGTAAGTTGTGGAACTGAAATGATTAAAGATTAATAGAGTGTATTTTTGTTATGAGAGTAGTCTCGGTCTCAATATTTAGTCAATGATATTACTTTGAAAGTAATTTTTTAAGATGGTGTATGAACTTTTATGTAAGTTCTTGAAGATTTTTGGAACTTTTTGAATACACAATGAGAATGTTTTGGAACGATTTGTATTAGAAAAAAGTGAATCCGATGTTGTTTTATAAGTGATGTTGGTTTATAAAAGAGAATTGAATAAAAAAAGTTTGATTAGCGTTTTTGGGTTTACCGACAGCCCGTGATCTTTGTGTGTAGGAGGCAAAATGAATGGAGTAATGAATAATTGATTAGTATTAGATGGAAGTTAGAGAAAGGAAGTGATGCAAGAAGGTGTCTCTGTCAAGAAATGAAGCATATTGATAGGAGAAGATTTGAAAGCATATTTATAAAAGGATATATGGGACCATGGCATAGAGTCTCCCAGCTAGGTCATAGCTTTATGGTCCTTCTTGCAATGATGTTTGTGATAATGGCAATGAATGAGTTGAAGAGGAATTTGTGACTATCTGTCATTGGCCGGCTCTTCGTGGCGCACTCTCCGCAACATTTTTTTCTGGATTGCCCCTCCCTCACATAAATCCCGCTCATTCCTTGCATCTAACAAACAATTCGTCACTCGAGCCTTCCATTTCTATTTCTTTTTATTTAATATGCCTTGTCGGTTCTATAACTAATCTACAAACTCACATCCACTATAACGCTACATCTATATCTAATATACAACTCATTACAATCCTAAGTTCCCTAAACTACTTTTTATATATAATATAAAAATTTGTAACTACATTCCAATGATTAAACATGTTCTAGGTTTTTTTATCATAATGGGTTATTTTTTTTTTTTTTTTTACTAAAAAGGGTCCGTTTAAAAAAAAATTACAAATTTAGGCAAGTTGTGTCAATTCGGCACGACTTCATATGCAGAAATCGTTCCAATTAGGCACGATTTCTGCCATGTCATACTGAAGTCGTGCCAACTTGGCATGACTTCTGCCCCGTCATATTGAAGTCGTGCCCTGCCACGTCATATATATATATATTTTTTAATTTTATTGTTTATATATTGGATAGTAAGTTATGTAATGTTAAAAATTAATTTGATACATAATTTTCTAAGAGTGTTAGTTTTAAGGAACAAAAAATTGGATAATCGTGTATGGATCATGTTTGACGGTAATGTAATACAATAACTTGATTATTTGATTAATTAAAAAATAAAGAAAATTGTTATTGAATTTGGAAATAAATAGATAAATGAAAAATTATTATATTTGGAAAATAAATAGAGAATTATTATTGTGAATTTGCAAAATAAATAGCTTGAGAAGTAATGATTTTACAGAACAAGTAATGAGAAGAAATTAATTTTTAACATATGACAGTATGGCAGGACAGAAGTCGTGCCAAGTTGGGTACAAGATACTCTATATTATAAGTTGGGTACAAAATTAAAAGTTGGCACGACTTCAATATGGCAGGGCAGAAGTCGTGCCAAGTTGGCATGATTTCAATATGACAGGGCAGAAGTCGTACCAAGTTGGCACGAATTTAGTATGACATGGCAGAAGTCGTGCCTAATTGGGACGACTTCTGCATATGAAGTCGTCCCAATTAGGCACGACTTGCCTAAATTTGTAATTTTTTTAAACGGACCCCATTTTGGTAAAAACAAAAAAAAAAAATAACCCCATCATGGTCAAAAAAACCATGTTCTACCTAGTAAAATTTAGGGTTTAGTTAAACATATGATATTTCTCTCTTAATGATTTTTGTGTTAATGCTAATTTATTAATACCATGATAGCATCTCATATACTCTTTCAAGACACTTATAAGAAGATCATAATACATTCATAAATGGTCACACATCTATAGAAAGAGTTATTATATATAAACCAGATACAATATGTATATCACATAAATACATACATCTCATTATCATCAATAATATAAATATATAGTTTTCATCACACATGCATATCACCATACATAATTTAAATAAACTCTTCACACTTGAGCGATCTGCTTCCTTAGACAGAGGAAGACTTCCTCTCTTGAATATGTAATCTCACATCAATTTAACAATATCAACTCTAGAGAATAGAGTTGATTTGACCCTCCTTCGTTCAAATATTCATTACTCATCACTTAAGCGTTCATCGCTTGAACGATATTACTTGTTGTATAATTCAACATATTCAAGAAACATCATGCACATTGCTTCCTCAATGTTAAAGTGACTACATTTTTTTTTCTAAACGTTAACACGTAATTACATGGTCTCAAATATTTCAAAACACATGCTCGAGAGAGCTATGATATTTTAAATGTCACTTAACCTAGACGGTAAAGGATTATTTGAGTCTCTCCCTCACTTAAGTGACATGCTTTGATGCTTAACCATTTATGTTAACAGTTGAGTGATATTATGAAATTTTGAGTTCATGATATAAAATTATAATAGACTGAGGGATTGATTATGAGTTATGAATTAAACTTCACTGCTAATAAGCTAGCTAGAAGCTAGAAAAACATTTGTTGGTGTAATTTTATAAATTATGAAATTAAAATTACTTTTAATTAATAAAATTACTCTATTAGACTAAACAAATAAAAATATGGAAAAATAGTTTGACCTTCATTTTTTAATTTCTTTATCTAAAAAAAAATAATGAATTAGAATTACACTGCCATGAAGCCAATTTTCGCATGTGTTTGAACATTTCTTTTACACAAACTAAAAATAGATTAACATAATTAGAATTACCATAAGGGGCCATATTTATTGATATTTTGTTATTGTGTAATATGAAATGTACCGTTTATGGAGAAAATAAAACATGCATGGTTATAAATATATGAAATAATATAGAATTTATAGGCTTTTGTAAATCATGTCTTATATGTTGTGCTTGTAAAAAGGTTGGTAGAAGTGGAACAATTAATTAAATATTATATATATATATATATATTTGTTTAGAAAATAGAACATAATATTAAAATGGTGGAGCATTTTGACTTGTTAAAAGAGTTAAACTAAAAAAATAAAGGAACATTCATTTTTGTTTACTTTTATTATTGTCAACAAAAAAATGATTTTATAAATTTTGGGTACAAGATACTCTATATTATAATATTATATAGGTACTGTATACTAACAGTCCCTCTCCACTTATCCAAAATTGTTTTGGAAGTTACTTTAATTATATTTGTATATGGTTTTATAGAAATATTAAGTAACTCAGTCCTTTTTGTTTGTGTAATGTTTCTCCACATATTTTCAATAAAATAGCTGGTTATGACATGAAACTCAAATTTCAAGACACATTTTCAATTATTGTAGATATTAATTTATATTTATTAAGATATTTATTGTCAGCTGATGTAGAGTTTAATTGCTATATAATTTTTGAACAAAAATTTAAGTGAATTTATGCATCGTTTATGTTCCAACAATGACGTGCTTAAAAAGTTACTAATTACTTTTGTATGACTTTCTTTTCTTGGGAGTTCTTTTCCCTTCTTATGTGTTGTAAAATAAAAAAGGGAACGTAATAATCAATACCTTGTCTTTAATTAATCTAAATAAAATTTTAATCAATAAACCTAGATGTTAGGTGAGTGAATTATTAATTACAAAAAATTTATCAAATAAAAATTAATTTTAAAAGCAATAATAATTAATTACTGTTTAAATTAGATATTATTTTAAATAATAAAATATTATTATAAAGTAATTTTTATTATTAATAAATAATTTTAAATTGATATTTAATTATTTATTAAGATTTAATAATTAATTATTTTTTATCTCTGAATTTAGTTTTTATTTAATGATTTTGTTGTAATTAATTGTAATTTAAGAGTATGAAATGTTTTCATTATACTAGTACTTGTTTTTATAAAAGTTCTCACGTTAAGCATCACTATGAAATTTGACATTTTATCTAAGTTGATAACTCAAGTAACAGGAATCATGTGGCACCACATGAAAAAAAAATATTAAAAGAAAAAAAAGGAAATAGAAGTAAATATGGGAGGACTAGATCAAAACTCATATATTAACAAAAACGATACATAGGTAGTCTATACCTATTCAGAAAGAACTTTAAGAAAAGATTAGATGGAAACTTATTGTACCAATGAAAATGTTCTCATGTTCTTTATAAATAAATCCTAAGTTAGCAAGTTTATCAGCACAAACATTTCATTCATGAAAAATATTGTGAGAAACCCTAAATCTGATTTTTCCACAGTAATTAAGACAAGTGTTCCACTTGTTACGAAACATTTAGTTCTAGCAGTAAATGCAGCACAAATCAAGGCAGAATCACAATCAAACCATAAATTAGTAAGACCCATCTTTTGATCTTCTTCAATAGCATATATAACTTCATAAAACTTAATCACCTAATTAGTTTGAACATCAACTATAAATCAACTATAATAGACCACCTTGTCTCACACCTCTACTATAAGAAAAAAAATCATCAAAATGTCATTTAACCTAATAGAAAACATAGATAAATGAAGGATTGTACATACTAACCCAACCGACAAATGATGGATGAAAACCAAATTGTGTCAAAACTAACAATAAGAACTTCCTACTCATAGTGTCAAATGTTTTATAAATATCAACTTTGTAAGTCACATTACCTCCTCTAATAATTTTAAAAAGCATGTTAATAGTCCAGAATACCTGCACAAACTCATTAGGAGAAATGCTATAACATTTTTTTCATGTTATGAAAATCTTACAAAATTTGTATTTTTTCAAAGTTATAGTTCTTCCACGGTATTAGAAACAATATTTTAATTACAAACAATTAAAACACACAAATAAATAAATTACATTTTTTTAATAATTTTTAAACACAAAAATAAATTTATAATCTTATTTTTTTATCAATTAAAAAATTAAAATTTTAATCACACTTAACATATCACTCATAAACTATCATAAATTTTAAATTCAATTTACATTTTATTCATCTTAATTCAAACAAGTTCAATTTTCTTTCGAATCAATCAATTTTTTTTCATTTCCATCAAATACATCCTCCGATCCAAATGATTAATGTTTTGAAATTATCCCTTTTCCTATCACTGAGGCCAGATATTTTTTAGTCAGCTTAAAGTTTGTGTAAACCAACACGTCTACAAAAAATAGGTCAAAAGCAGCAGAAGCCTCAAGAACAGAATCATGTGACTCTTATCTCTCTCGGTATTGGAAATTAAACATACACAAGTCAACGCACTGTTTCATATCTCAATGATTGAAGATGGTTGGTTAGGAATTATTGTGAAGTTTTGAAAGAAAATAATTGTGGTGCAAATATTATAGTCCTCGTGCCATCTTCAAAGTCAACAGGGTAAGAGTACTGTTTTAGCATGCACAACACAACTAAATTCTGCATAACATGGTACAACAGTGAATGGGTTTTGATCGGAATCGTCCTTCATTATCTTTTTAGCAAAGGAACTTTAGTGATGCAAATGTCAGAGACATTGGAACCACCGGATGTGACCGACCATCGGACCACCCACTCCACCGCCTTGTACGGCTTACTATGCTTTTCAATGTACTTTCTCACTCCACTTTTCTAATTTCTTCATACATCATTTATTTATATCTTAAGTATAATATTAATATGTAACATTTTCCCAAAAAATATAGAGTTCTTTTACATGCCGCATCTTAGACATTGCAAGTTTTTTTTATAACTATTATTAACTGAAATCCAAAAACATTTGCCAAGTTTGGAAAGAGAGTGGTACAAAACACAGCACAAATAGTACAACGAAATGAACCACACTCATCACAAAACAAAACAGCCAGAATTAGAAAACTATATGTCGTGAAGAGGCTTCAGTAACCATGTGAAGCTTCCAACAATACTGAGTTATTAATGGTAATTTTGTTCACAACAACGTACAATGATGGAAGAAAATGAGAGCAACAAATATGACATATCAGAGTAACCCACTATGCATAAAACTAAACACAAAACTTCATTTTCTTCATGTCTCGCCTTATTCAAGAGCTAGAGTGCATTATTCATCTGAGAAAAAGCAGGTGCCAAAAAGGGAGAGACATAAAAACCAAAAACGATGGTGTTGACTGCGAAAGGGAACCAGAGACAGGGAGATAATTCCATGTCAGAAAAAAAAAGTGGAGAGATGGTTAATTTTCCTTTTTACTTTTTAATAATTTTTTTTTAAAATTTAACATGATTCCAAAAAAATTTCAAACGATTAAATGAGATTCATTTGATTAGATTCTCGTTAAAATAGATTTATCTCAACAGTTTTGTCCATACACATTGAATTATATGGATTCATACCCCCATTAAATCGTTAAATTAAATTATTTTTTTTAGAAAGAAATTGGAACGATAGTTACTCCATGATATAATAATTGACACCATACATATATATATATATATATATATATATAATTTTAATTAAATAACAATATAAAAATAAACACTTTTGACCTTTGAGATGTTTAAAATATTAACTCTACCCAATATATATATATATATGTTGATTTTTGTCGTCTCATCATGGTTTTTTTCCTAATCTACTAAACAAATAAATAATCTCGATCGTGAACATGTATGTTTGGATATTTAATCACTGTATTAACCTATCCTTTTAAATTTACTAGTTTTGATAATCAACATTTTAAAATTTAAACAAATTTTAATTTTTAATATTAAATCTTTTATTCTAATAAATCCTCTTCATTAAACTCTTATCTCTGTCTTTGCTTTTTATGCAGATTTTTTCTTCTGAAAATAGATACATAGATTCGAGTATAACACCACCAATTTATTTATTTGTTTTGACAGAAAGGGGGATATATGGATGGTGAATTTTCATCTTATCCAGAAATTCGGAAGATGAACAGGGCAGATGAATTTAGGATTTTTATTTTTTTTGCACTTACATCATTTTAAATATTTAAATCTTCACTTTACCTTTTGTTTTAAAGTTCATTTTGCACCGTGCAATATAAAATTTCCTGAATTGTGTTATCGAGAACTTAAAAAAACTATATCCGATTATATAATTTAAAATAATAGTTTGAAAATTAATTTTGATTTTTAGATTATGTGATCCCAAAATTAATATTGTATTTTAAATTATATAATATAAAAGTTTAACTTTTTTTATGAAAATGACTTTAGATGGTGTAATACAAAATAGATTTAGAGGCGTAGACTAGAGGCGTAGGAGGAGATAGGGGTGCAAAACGAAATAGCGTAAAGTTAGGTATATTACTGAATGGACAAAGATTTTATATTTAGGCAATTGCTTCCTGCACCATATCATGCACCCGATTTCTAACGGAAAAGACGAAACTGTCCTTAAAGAAAATTTCCGAAATATGTGTTTTGGATTTTTTTTTTTCAGAACGAAATTTTATATTATGGAATTTTTTATTCAGAATGGGTTTTTTATTTTTGTTTCCAGATTTTCATTTCCGAAATACAATAATTTCTTTTATGGATTTTTTTTTCTGGAATGTATTATTTTTCAATTCCAGATTTTTTTGTCCAATTTTAATTTTTGTTTCTGGATTTTTATTTCCGAAACTCAATAATCACTTCCAGATTTATTTTTTCGGAATATATTATTTTCAATTCTGGATTTTTATTTCCAGAATTAAGGGCATTTTTGAAAATTAAAAAAATATGTTGGGTGCAGGTTAAAAATGATTGGGTGTAGGAAGCATTTGCCTTATTTTTATGGGTTGAAAAGGCTTTTCTGTGTTTTGGGCTAAGGCCTGAAATTATCTTCAGTCTGTCTTTACTGACGTAATTTCTCCCTGCACCATATCAATTACAACATGCACCCAATCCACTATTGAAAATGATAAAAATACCTTTCATAAATGAAAAAAATAACCTTGCACAAAAGGAGGGTGTAAATAAAATCACTTCCAGAACCTTTTATCCAGAAATTTCGGATTTTGATATCCAGAGCACATTTCTGAATTCTGGAAATTTTTAATACATTTTTAATTTTGTGTTCTGGATTTTTTTTATCCGTAATGTATTTTTTATTTATTTTTGAATTTTATTTACTATTTCGGAATTTCAAATCCGGAATAAGGGTAGTTTTTGGAATTTTGTAAAAATGATAGGGTGCAGGTGAAAATTGATATGGTGCAGGAAGAAATTGTCCTTTACTGATTTAGTGATACATTGCATGACAAGAGATATGACCCTTCGAATAAGGATCAACAAAAAAGGAAAATATTTAGTAATATGCCTTTTTAAATTGTGTGAATCACTCTTTATTTAATGACTCTCACTTTTAATTTTGTAATTTTTAATAAATTTAACTCTTAATAAAACAGTGTATTAGAAAAAATGTAAGAGACTAAAAAGTGTATTATTAACACTTCTCTTAAAAAGAAAGGCAAATGTAATAATGCATCCTCCATGATTTTAATGTTTTGTTTTAAAAAAAAATATTCTTCCAAGAGTACTGGTTAGCAAGATTTAGTTGTAAAAGCTATTTCAAAACTATTGAGTTGCTTAAAGATAAATTCATTAACCACTTATTTAAACGCTTTGATATAAAATAGATCTTAACTTTTCAGATAAAACTAAACTTAATTATTTAAAGGTTAGGCTAAATATAGCATGTAAAAACTCAAGTTTGGACCATGATTATCACAATATTATTATATATGACAATCTATAACTAAATAGTAGTGTAGAAAAGGTCTATTCTAATTATAGGTTCATTATATATATAATATTAACTGTGAGTACTTTTTGTTAGCTGCAGATTTTTTTATTTGATATAATTAAAAATCATGAGAAAAAGGAAAAATTAATTTGAATGGAACCTTAAAGTCATATTAAAATAAAATTATTTAAAATTATACAGAGGATAAGTATTGTTAATATATAAAATAAAAATAAAAAAAACTGATGAAAGTTACAAATGCCATGTGTTATTCTTAAAAGATAAAATGAGTAGGATTTGTGTAAGTTAGAAAGTTGTAGGGTTTTTTAGGATGCTTTTTTATAGCAGCATGGCATGAACATAATAAGAGTCTATAATTGTTCGTAGTTGTTAAGTAATAGAGAGGTAACAATTGGTGGAACAGTTGTTTTTAATTTTTGGGTGGGTGGGTGGTTGAGCTTCTTAATCATTTGAATGTTTAAGCCATAGTATCCACCGAAGATCTATGCAATGCAATGCAATGCAAAGCTATTAACTTTTGTATGATGAATTGGAGAAACAATAACAATGTTGATATTATGTAAAAACTAAGAAATTCAATCATACCAATAGGAGTTTGGCGACAGAAGATTAAACAAAGAAAGAAAGCAATAAAAGCATGTACTAATATGCAGTGTATATACATCACAAGCTCACAACTTATCACAGGACGTAGGGATGAAAGAAATGGTATCTTTTTGGAGATCATGGTTCACCAAAATGTTCTGCTGTTGAACATTCCCGAATATAGACATTCCACTGGCAGCACCCATGGCCAAGCAAGCCACTCCCAAGCTGGAGTCACCAATCATGTAGTTCTCAGCAGGAAGCTCCAAATCCCCACCAGTGAAGTGGAAAATCAGCTTCGGAATTTCCACTTCTGTTGCATCTGATGGCAGAGAGAAACAAAGATCCAACCCAGTTGAGCTAGTTTTGTCCACAGGAAGCTTGGTTTGAGAAATGAACTCTTTCTTTAGTTCATCAAAGGCCTTTTGTTCAAGGTAGGTAATTGTGGTGCCAGAGTCTATGATCGCACCTCCACTCCCATCATTCCCCACTTCAAAAGTGGACTTCTCAATGGCCAATCTAGTGTCCCCCACAGAGATACCTTCAAGAGAAAGGTAGTAAAAAGAAGGTTGCAAAGGGTTTTTGAGAAGAGGGGTTGTCACCCCTTCTGTTGCATCTTTCACCTTTTCTGAAGACCCCAGCAACAAAACACTCTTTTTTGTGTCATCTATTGAGGTCAAACAATAAGAAAATCTGGGTTCATTCAGTTGAGAAACCAAAGACAAAGGACCACGTCCAAGCCCGACCAACCCCGAGGCTTGTTCAAAGCCATCACCTTCGTTATCCTCCCCACAACCAAAACCAATGTTGTCAACCGAAACTTTCTTCTTAGACTTTCCAAAAGTGAAGGTCTCAGTGCCCAACACCCCTTGTGTAACTGAATAATCACCGTATGAATACACATACTCACACCCATCACTGCATGTAGATGAAGGCAAAGCACTGCATAAGCTGCTACCACATGAGACCTTGGAAAACGAAGAGGACTTCTTGGGGTCAAAAATGGGTGTTGGTTGCTTGTAACATCGTGTGCAAGGCCTACACTGTGTCCATATGAGGTCACTGCCAGTGTCCAAAACTGCAGGGTAAGACACCGGTGGAGTTCCTATGGCTAACTCCATCAAGTACTCTCCATTCCCTGCATGGATAGGGGCTTCCAGCTCATCAGAATTCGGCGTGGTTGAAGCTGCCAACACCATTGCGTTCAGCCTCTGAAGCCTACTCTTTCCACGCTTGATCCCGTGTTGCACACGCTCTAGTTTGGTGAGGTTTTTCCCCGAGTCAACGTGGCGAAGCATCACTCGGAACCCATTTGTTGGACAAGGGTGGTGCTTGAGGGTTTTTCTGGACGTGGAGGATGTTGGAGCCACGAAAAGAGCCACCACTAAAAGTGCCACCAATGTGACAAACACTGAAGGGTGTTTCAATGTAGCCATGATCATGAGGGTGCACAATGTGGAGGGAATTATATAAAGTAAATGAGTGAAAGACAAGAGTGATGGGAACTGTGGTAATGGAAAGATCTTATCTTATCTTAGCTTGCTGGACACATGAGAAAAATTGGTGAGTTTTGTAACGTTCCCTTCGAATGTGGTGGAGATGATTAAGGGAAGAAGGCCGAGAGGAGTTTTAACTTGTAAGTTTTTTCCTTCTTCTTTGGGAAAAAACAAAAGAGTTGCAAGAGTGAGAATGAGAGAGAGAAGTTTGTTTTGGTGTAAAGAGAGAGAGGTCGTGCGTTTGATGATGAATGGAGGTTGAGATATCAGCGTTGTGTCGCAACAATTAAGTACCGAGTCTTGCGTTCAGGTTGGTAAAGATTTTACTTCCAAAACGTATCTAAGGCAACATTCTAGTCACAACCCAAATAACATGTAGAGTTTTTGGATTGTTTTGAAGAGGTGTGGCTTACCTTTGAAATCATATATTTGTATTTGTAATTTAAACTATCTTTTTTTGAAATTTTTTTTCTTTTTTATTTTCTTTCAATCAAAGCGATAATGGCCGAATCTAAATCTTAATGAATTGTAACATGACTATTTTGTCACTTACAATACCTATTTTTGAGCTTAATCACTTATTTATATATTAATGTTTAGTGATATATTATGAAATGTTTACTCGATATCAACAACGAATTGGAAATACACCATTTATATAAATCATTAAACTCCTATAAAATATAAAACATATTCCTAGTTCATATCTTTTTTGTGTTTGGTCATTTGATTTTTATGTTTAAGTTGTGGAGTGACTGGATTGGATGGATAGGTTGGGTGGACAAACTGGTTACTAATTGCTCCAAAGAGTGGAAACTGAGGTTTGTTTCAATTCCACGCATCCAAGGGGAAAAAAAGGTTGGTTGATGATCCTTTTTTGGTTAGGTAGAAGGCCTTAGAGACAAAGATATTGTGCCTTGTAACTTGCCATAACATTGGTCAAAACGTTTGATATTTTCTTCACACCATATTTTGATGCATTCTTAATACCAATTCATGATTTGTAGGATTCTCATTCACGTACAGCATTTTAAACAATAAAGCTTAGGAATTAAAAAGGAATATTGTAGTCGAAATTGGAAACCAAATGATCATAATAATTGGTAAGAAGGCGTGGCTTGTATTGCGACCAGCAGTATTATAACCATTGTTAACGATAATATAATGCTTAAAGTCCCCAGACAGCTCAAAATATATGTAATTGATGAGATTATGCTTGAAATGCTACTTGATTGTAATAAAAGAAAGAAAAAGCCTATGAAAAAATCGTTTTATTAACTTTTCCTTTTTTTCTCAAATATAACTTGTTACATATGTTTTTAGTTAACAGGTGTAGATTTGATTTGAAATGAAAAAATCCAAAAGCAGTGATAGGTTTAGGAAGATCACCTACATTAACCCAAACACAAATAAAAAATAAATAAAAAAAGGGTAAAAAAGGAGGGTGGTCCAGGGTGATATTTGAGGTGTTCCCTTTGAGTAAAGCTACGTCCTACTCAATTGTAGCATGATAATTGGTGGTGGCTACCATCTCTCACTCCTTCCTTTAGTCAGGGTTGAACTCAACATGTTGAGTGTAAAGTTATGACCAATTGAACATGTTTAGTAAGTGAACTTAATTATTGTATCTCATTTATGACCAATTAAACATGTTTAGTAAGTGAACTTAATTATTGTATCTCATTTATAATTTCTATTTAAGAGATCTTTGTGTTTGTAATAAAATCGTAACAAACAGAATGAAAACTTAATTAGTTGTCCGTGAACATAAATTGTAGATTAGCTACCGAATCACGTTAAATCCTGTATTTTTTTTATTTTTTGCCGTTGAATCGTGAAAGTGTGTTGTTTCGTATCCTCTTCTTTTGTGACTGTGATGCTGCAACCTTCTCATTCACTTCTGGGTGGGGGCCAATTATTTGGCTTCTCTTATAATCACTTAATTTCATACTTTTTGCTATCAAGGTGTAAATTACACTTTCATTCACTCAGTCAGATACTGGGATAACAAATTACACTTAATCACTATTTACTGCTTCTGTTTTTTCTCCATTAACCCCAAATATGTCTCAACTCAAAAACCAAAAGGTAATTTATCAAATATGAAATTCATTTAACAAATTCACTTTTATTATCTCCATTCATTTAAAATCTAAACATCAAACACTAAAGTTGTTTCCTTGTCTTTCGTAAATTGATCAACATCATTGTAACACATAATTTTTTTGAGTAAATTATACTAGTCTCTCTTCTACTTTAATAGATTTAGCTCCATATCTCATTTTTTATTACTTATAAAATACATTCTTAATGAAAATGATTGAAATTATAAATGAACATAGTTCAAAGGTAATATCCGAGACTATGAGAATGGGGTATACACTATGAAGCTCAGACACTTCTCTTAAATGGCGTGTCGGTGTCAGATATTCATATCGGACACCAACACTGTATGACACTTGTAGGACACGTATCTGTGAAGTGTCCAATTCAAAAAATATTTGTTGGATTTCTGACAGTTTTAATACAGTTCTAACACAATTTTAAAAAGCAAAAATACATTAATTTTTAAAAACTCAAATTTATTGTGTAAATTTTTATTATGATTATAAAAATAAGAAACACATCTTTTTGAACCAGTCATGAAAAACATCTTTCTACTCCAAAAAATAATCTGGAACATACTTGTGCACATAAATCTTTATTGTCAATTTATATAATTCATAATTATATAATATATAGATTTGTGTTCTTGTGTCCTACATTTTAGATATTATACGTATATTCATGTCTGTTTCGTATCAATGTCCATGTCTGTGCTACATAGGGTATACATTTCTGTTTTAACTTATTAAAACATCTTTAGTTTCTTAGATAATCTAAAAAATTATATCAACTTTTTGTGGGATTTTGACTATGATGGGTTTTTTTTTTTTGCTTTTTACCAAAATGAGGTTCGTTTAAAAAACATTACAAATTTAGGCAAATCGTGTTAATTTGACACGACTTCATATGCACAAGTCGTTCCAATTAGACACGACTTCTGCCATGTCATATTGAAGTCGTGCCAACTTGACACGACTTATGCCATGTCATACTGAAGTCGTGCAAACTTGACACGATTTCTGCCACGTCATATATATATATATATATATATATATATATATTATTTTTATTGTTTATATATAGTAAGTTATGTAATGTTAAAAATTAATTTGATACATAATTTTTTAGAGTGTTAGTTTTAAGGAACAAAAAATTGGATAATCATGTATGGAACATGTTTGGATAATCAACTTATTCAAACTTTGAATCATTAATCTTGAGGACATTGCCGCCATACATGGTTTCCCACTAGCCAAAAAGTATATTTTGATATTTAATGTCTCATGTATGCAAATTTTTTGATATTTTGATATTTAATTGCACCGAACATAATCCATACACGATTATCCAATTTTTTGTTCCTTAAAACTAACACTCTTAGAAAGTTATGTATCAAATTAGTTTTTTAAAATTACACAACTTACTACCCAATATATAAACAATAAAATTAAAAAAATAATAAAAATATGACGTGGCAGAAGTCATGCCAAGTTGACACGACTTCAGTATGACATGGTAGAAGTCGTGCCAAGTTGGCACGACTTCAGTATGACATGACATAGTCATGTCAAATTGGAACGATTTGTGCATATGAAGTCGTGTCAGCCTAAATTTGTAATTTTTTTAAACAGACCCCATTTTAGTAAAAAACAAAAAAAAATAACCCCATCATAGTTGAAAAATCACTTTTTGTTCTAATTTTATAATTTACTTTTAAGACATTTCATCATTTATATTTTTTTTCTATAATTTTAATTTGAGATTTATGTGATTATAATTTTTTTTCTTCATATTTAATATTAAAAAATATTTTAACATTAAATATTTGATAATAATTTTTTTTTGTTATGATTCTTATTTCTTTTGTTAAATATTATTAAATTGATATTTGAAACTATAAAAAGATGGATACGAATATAATAATGGAGATGAGACAAAAAAAAAATCGTATCAATTAAGTTAAGGATGGAGACGATAATGAATTTTTATTTCAATAAAGAGGATGAGAAAATAAAACTTGCAGGGACCCCATTCAACTGCTATCCCTATTCATAGACCTAAAAATAGGTATTATGTGCAAAATCCAAAAGACTCTCAATGAGTTTCAGACTAATTTACTTTGTTTTCTTTTCAATAAATAAATAAATTTAGTAAAAGGGAAAAATGGATTGCTTTTCAGCTCCATTAATAAATGAGTTCTAAGAATACATTCCCAGAGAGCAGAATACAGACAATTGCGAGAATGTGATGGTTAATAAGGGAAACAAATAAAGTAAATGTGACAATTTATTGTAAAAGTACCCATGCAAAAATTATATTTATTTATTAAACAAATAAAATAAATGAAGTTTATCTCATCAAAAAATGATGTAAATAAATTTAATACGTATAATGAGTTTAATAGTTATATTATACTGAGTGTAAAATAGTTTGTCTGATTACCATTTGTATGACTTTTAAGATAATTATTGTAAAAGTGAAAAGTTGCCAATATTATGATCGGTGATTGCATGTGTAAAACTGTGGTCAGCCTTTTTTTTTTGTCATAATATATTAGAAAATAAATTCACACATATTAGTCATTCCCACCTAATAAATAGAAAAGAGCAGGGAGGCTCTTCTAGAAAACCATTAGGTTTTAATTATCTGCGTTTAAACATAATAATTATCGCTTTCTATTATGAGACAAGTTTTCCTCTGTTTTTCCTACTTTTGGTAGATAAAGTGGTGATATCATAACAGTACCAAACTATGACAGCGGCAACAAATACTGCGACTTGTGTTTTTGACAGATGCAAATTTTCTACCAATCATCCTTGTTGATCATCGAAAACTAACTAGTTATCACAAGCACAACACCTATGGTCAGAACCACAATCAAAATAGCTTTGAATCTGATGCTCTTAGAAGCGTTTTTAACGTATTGTCATCCAATAATGTTTATAACTCGCTAAAAAGTACTGGAAAAAAATATTGAGATCAACATTTTATAATGAATTGGTAATGCATGACAGGATTATAACATATCCATAAAGAAATTTTTTACTCAAATCGATTTTTTTTAAATTATTGAAAAACTGTCTTTCGTCAGTATTTCTCGAGAGAGAGCAGTATAGGCCTCTATGGGACGAATCCCTTACAGGCGAGAGATAAATAAGATCATCTCTATAGCAGTCCTCCACGGCATGATGCGGGATTACAACTTACACCAGCTCGTGTACTACAATAAGACCTATAATTATTTTATTGATCATTGACTCACTGCATTCTAACTGAGAAGTTCTAAACCCAGTGCACACAGGCACAGGCAGGTAGCCGTTTCGCCATATATAAAGCAAATAAACCTCAACATAATAGTAACTTCAAGAGAAAATTACATTTTTAATTTCTTATATCTTTTAACAAAATAGGTTGCATTTATAGGAGTATCAAATCTTTCATTCAAGATCATGGTTTCACACAAGGGTAAAGATGAGTAGGGGTACAATTGATATCATATAATTAGAAACCATAAGACTTAGGCCTAGATTTGTTCTTACCCAAAGAATTAATTCGATTCGCATGCTCTTCCTCCTCCTCCAGCTTCTTTCTCCGAGCAGCCTCTTCTTTCTGTCTATGAATCACCTCTAATTCCCTTTGTCGTTCCTCCTCCTTTCTTTGCAGTTCAAGTGCTTCTCTTCTCTGAGCTTCTTCCACTCTCCTTCTATTCTCTTCAAGCATCTTATCCAGCTCTTCTCTTTCTTTACGAGCTTGTTCCTGTAGGATGACAACACCGAATCAAAATTCCCAAAAGACATTAGACGAGACCACGAAAAGAAAAAGAAACCCAATTAAGACTTCACCATATTCTCCTAGAGGTTACAAACATCGTAGTTGAATCAGAATACAAAAATGGCTAATCGGAGTGTGCATTTCCAAAACGCAAATGGAATCATAAGATTTATGATCAATAATAAAACATAACATATATATTAGAATTATGAAGTCAAATATAAAGTGACATGTAAGCCTCATTATTCTTATTTTACTTTCCAAAATATGTGAATAGAAAGTATCATTATTTAAATTTAATTAGAAAATAAAACATGGTGAATCTAGATTTTACTTTTCATTTTGTTTCTAAATTTTGATTATGTATTAGAAAGTCCTATATGAACAAAAGAGTCCAATAGATAATCGAAGGCCAAAAGTCAGAAGGTCACTTGTCTTGTAACTAAAACACAATTTTTCTTAAAAAAACACACAACGCTACTGTTTAGGTTTAGGGCTGTGAATTGGATCATGTCTCTTCTCAACCCACTAGCAGCAAGTGCAGCCACGACTAGAATAGAAAATGTAGAACTTCAATGCAGCATGATTTTCCCACTCCATTGGCCTTTTTTGCAAGTTTGGCTGCAAAAAAATCACTACTCCAGCCACAACAGACAGGTGGGACAAGATGGCCCTAGGACAGCAAAGTGTTGCAGCCCACCGCAGAAGAATTACATGATTCGCATGTAAGATGCGATTCACATGATTACAATTCATGTGTGATTGAACAGTTCATGCATGATGCAAACACAAAATCAATACAATTCATATTGCAAGCTGAAAAACCGCATCATCGCAAATTGTACTATACTCGTGATAACCATGCTCACAACTTAAAGGTAGTGTGCTTATTTTTAGACACAAATAGCTTATTTGTTAGGCTTCCCAGGGAAAGACGCATTCAACACTGTTACCTGATGATTTATAGTGCTAAAGAACGAAGATCCCAAAAGAAAAAGCAATTGGTGCAAAATATAGATACTAAATCAGATGTGGAAATTGTATACACATCCGAGAACGTTGATATAATCAGATTAATATTTGACAGACAGATTATTATGATCTGATAAATATTTTGACACTGAAGGGCTGAGCTAATTTTAGGATCTTGGATTCGGGCAGGGTGACAGTGTTTACCAGACAAAACATGATTGAAAGGTATCACAAAGACCAGCATAATTTTCAACACTAAATTTATCAATTTCTGAAAATATGATACAATTAATAATAACTTGAAATCCATCCAACATTTTCATGTAATTTATTCAGAGAATGATAAATACCTTTCCCGTGATTCTTTTCTTCAGAGGAAAAGGGGAAAAGTGGAAAAAAAAAAAAAAAAAAAAAAAAAAAAAAAAAAAAAAAAAAAAAAAAAAAAAAAAAAAAAAAAAAAAAAAAAAAAAAAAAAAAAAAAAAAAAAAAAAAAACAAAAAAAAACAAAAAAAAAAAAAAAAAAAAAAAAAAAAAAAAAAAAAAAAAAAAAACAAAAAAAAAAAAAAAAAAAAAAAAAAAAAAAAAAAAAAAAAAAAAAAACAAAAAAAAAAAAAAAAAAAAAAAAAAAAAACAAAAAAAAAAAAAAAAAAAAAAAAAAAAAAAAAATAAAAAAAAAAAAAAAAAAAAAAAAAAACAAAAAAAAAAAAAAAAAAAAAAAAAAACAACAAAAAAAAAAAAAAACGAAGTTCCAGTGAGAATACTTACTTCTTTCCTTCTAGCTTCAGTAAGAGCATCTTCCTTTTCTTTTTCAAGTTGAGCTTCAACATCATCAAACAATTTCTTCACTCCCTCAGCTACACGCCTTTCTATTTCTAACTTGACTTCCTCTGAGTTAAGCTTCTCCTCAACATTTTTTCGAATTGCTTCTTCCAGTCTTCTTGCAGTTTCTTCTTCCAACAGTTTCAATTCTTCCTCATGCTGACGCCTGTGCCCAATGTTTGAAGTTGGAAAACATAAACTAATTGTCATTGATGAAAAAAATAAAGATGCACAAGCACTGAGCAAGTCATACTAATTTCTACACAAGAAAATTTGATAAATATGTAAAATCAATGTTTTTTCAAATTTGTTTATTATTTATCTAGCCATTTCATCCATTGACATGGGAAATATGAGCTTGTTATGCTTACAAGGCATACCTCTCTAGCAAGTTTCTGATCCATAACAAATGAAGTTTCTAGTGCAAGAGGAGAGATAATGGAAGCAGCCATTGTTCATCATATTTAACAAGTTGAACTTCCTTCAGAAAAGCCAGTGAAGAATGAAATTAACCTGTTGCATTTTAAAATTACATCACTTATCTTGAGTATAGACGGGAATTGATTCATAAGCATCTAGCTAGAGACCTGATGTTCAAACGGTCTCTAACTCATATAAGGTTAAGTGTAGTACCAAAATCCTTGCATTCTTAAAAAGAATAATCCTAGACAATAAGAGGTATTAGCACTATTTTGGTGAAACTATTAATTTGGTCCACATAGTCTCCATTTTAAGAGTTAATCCCTGTACAAGAAAACTATTAAATTTTAGTTCCTATACAGTTTTTCGTAGTGGTTTATTATCCCCACAGCTGCCAGAAAGTATTCCCTGGTATTAGCAAGAAAAACCAAAACTAGGCAAACATCCACGTGTAGAGACAAGACAACAACTTATAGCTTTCTCACATACGGACTAAACCTATAAAAGGAGAAAAATATAGAAACCAAGTGAATAGACTAACAAGTTGTTCTAAACTCTCATATAGATTAGTTGCAATCATTTTTTATTTTGATAAGTAAAGAGAATTTTAATTAGATCTAACGCATCAGTAGCATAATATACACTCTAAGTACAGGCCATAGATGAGTTGTATTCATGAATTTGAATTATCTAAGACCACCTTCAAACAAATTCCGTCTTTGTTTCCTCCTTTAAAACAACAAGCGAACAATCGCATAAACGCTAAAAATCTGCACATAGTAATTGCAACATTTTTTTATATTATTATTATCATTATTATTATTATTATCAAACAACACATATTTTTAATATTGCAGGAAATGCAAGAAGAGTGTAGCAAGCAACCACAAGCTTAAAAATGCCATACAATAGTCATGATATGTGCATTTACTACAAAACCAAGTAATGAAATTTCCTAAAGTTAAGATCAATTCAAAGCAAATCGAAAGAGAAGAAAATGAATGGTTATGGGGATGGTTTACCTTTTCTTTTGATCTTTCTTGAGCTTAGGAGTTGGGCTGCGAGAAGGAGAGGGGGAAGAAGAGGTTCTGTGCCTTCGGCGACGTTTGTGGGAAGGAGAGCGGCGCCTGAAACAACAGAGAAAAAGTGTTAAAGTGAGAAAGGAAAAAAAATGAAAGAGAATAAGAAGATGAATTGGCACCTGGAAGTTCGAGAGTGGCGATGAGAAACGGGAGAAGGAGAATATCTTCTTCTGCGAGAAGGAGAACGTGAAACACTCCGACCCATTTCTCAATTTTCAATCTTCCTCAACACCTCACCCAATTCACTACTCTGTAACTGTCTGTATCAATTCAAAACCCTATTCATATCAATGCTCACCAATTTTCCTCTTTCTCCTCGGCACAACCCACCAAATTTCTATGTAGTTTCTCTTCTTTTTTTAACTACTAAACTTTTACATTTTCTTTTTCTAATTTTATCATTAGAGTAATTGACTGTCAAATCACTACAACAATTTATAATGAATAAGTTTTAGTTAAGATTTTCAATTTTTAAAAACTGAATTTTTTTTAAGAATTTTATTGAAATATATTAACGTAACATAGTGAAAATTATGACTCTAAGATTTAGGGTTTTTTAATAGGCTGAATCTTAGGAATAAAAAATAAATTAATTTTTTAATTTAGAAAAATTAAAATATAAATAAAAAATAGTTCTTATAAGATTTCACGCTGAAACAAAACTTGAAATAAGGTTTTAAAAATGACAGTAACATTGATAAAATCTACGTAAGATTGAAGAATTTTTACACCAAAATAATTAGACCAAAACAATTTGTATTTTTATAAATCCTTAGAAATATTTTTCATTATTTATACTTTTTATAGAGTATTTGGTAGTAATTATTTTTCACAAAAATAGCATTAATCAACAGTTAAATTTACTTTTTGTCGAATATATTTAATTTTTTCAAATTTTAAACTTTTATATTTAAGCTAACCTGCATTAGCTTAAAATAATTTAATTATAATTTTTCAAAATATTTTTTCTTTAAAACTTTTTATTTAACTAGTTGCAACTAGTTATGTCAAAAAAACTGTCTTGATATTTTAAACTACTTCAATAAAATCTTAAAAAATTCACATATTTATTATTAATTATTGTATTATATTTATTATCTGAGTATATTGTTAAATTTCTCTATATAATTTTCTCATCCCATCTTGTTATATTATTTTTGTGGATGCATTAATTATTTTACCATTATCTCAGATTTCAACTTGGATATGAACTATTAAAAGTATAAGCTAAATAGAATTAAATATGAATGTACTTAACAAAATATAGGTTTTAAAATTCTAAATAGGTTCCTTATAATAAAACATAGATATATTAAATAAATAGTTTAATATGTCTCTAATAAATATATAATGGGGTATTTTTACGTAATTTATTCGTTGTCATAATTCTCTTTTTCACATTATTTATGGGTTACAATATCACACCATTAATAAATTAACATCAAATTGATAAAAAAGAAAAAGAGAGTATAATTTTGAAATATAAATGATAAAATTAACATAATTGAAAACTCACTTAAAATTCACTTTCAATCATTTTTGTGTGTGCAAAAGTACACAAGTTCGAGGTAAAATATGTAATTGAAAATATAATGTAATTTCACTCATAACTATAAGACATCTCATTTTGCTTTTTTTTTACTATGATACCGATTTGATCATCCATTAATTAAAAGATAAAATGTCTATAATTTTGAAAATTCAAAATAATTAAAGTCGCAAAATTTAAAGTTCATTTGTTAAATTTGCCATATGTAAAAAATTAGTAATAAAATATGCTATTAACTTACTTAGATATAAGATCTAAAGAATGTTCAATGACTTTAAATATATTTTTTGTTTCATTTACATCCCAAAAAAAAATCGTTTTTTTAAGAATCAAGATTTAAAAGTTACAGACATTAAAATCAAATTTTGCTTACTTTATAGTTTAAAACTTTAAAGGAGTAAAAAAATTGAAGAGGATAAAAATAAAATGTATTCATTTTAGATGGATTAAAAATATAAAATTAAAGAAGTGAAGTTTATATATATATATATATATATATATATTGGCGAAAACTGTATTCCTCTACAATTGTTCTCTTTTTTAATTGTAGTGTACAATCTGAACTGGTTTCCGTAACATGATACCAACGATTCTTGCATGTCTATATATGAAATAAAATGTGACTCAATGATAAACAATAAAATCCAAAAGATGCAGATAAGCAACCATCATGATCATGTTACATGTAACATTCAAGTCAAATCAGGAACATTCATTTTTGTAGGCTTTTTCAGCAGCTGGTATGAATAATCAATAAACTAGTGTTAGAACTCTGATTCTGAAAATGCATTCAGTGCCCGTGGAGATCTATCTATGCAGTTTGTTTGGAGTGAAATAGCTGGCCTCTTAATATCAGCAACAACTACTTGTGGCATTGTTGGATGGCTTGTCCTTAAATATGTTCTTTTTATTGCTCTTAGAGCCCTCTGCTAAGAGGCTAGGTGTATCCAGAATCTGGGTGTGTACACACAGATCAATAAAAAGGTTAGCCAATTTCTATTATATAACATCTGATTCTCACGATTCATACAATTCTAATCCCTTCCAAGTTTCCCATTTTATGGAATCTCGGTATATGGGCATATCTATATATATGTTACTCAACATACCTTCAGAACAAGCTCTTCAAAGCATTGTTGTACGTTAACTCGAGTTTTAGCACTGCATTCAATAAATAGGCAACCACATTCCCTGGCAAAGTCTATTCCTTCTTTCTTGGTCACAACTCTATCACTCTCCTGAAAAGCAAATGTTATCCACCTGCATGTCATGTCCTCTAATGGAGAGCGTGAAAAAATCATTTAGTGATGGTGATAGGTTCTAATATCACACCAAAGGGTAAATCCAAGATTTGAAATAGTCTTTTATACCGATGGACCAAATTGAAAATCACATGTGCCAATGGTAACCTATAGCGGATGACTCAATTTAGTTCAAGATTTCGATCAACCTAAACACAACAAGCCATGCAAACAAACCTTCCTCCCTATCTTTCTTTAAAACAAAATAAATACATAAAGAATCCTCCTAGAGGAAAGAAGGTAAGCAATCAAGGTTAGGAATTAAGAAGACTCAGAAATCAAAACTCAAAGCAAAACAAAACAGAACTAAGACAAGTAGATTAGCCCATTTAAAACTGCTCCCCAATCCCTATATACATCTAAACTGAAAACCAGAAAAGTGTATAAAGCTTCTTAGTACACAAAATTCTTTTTTGACATGAATGAAGATTAGTTAGAAAGATGAAGAGGGAGCATATGGTTATGCATAGCAATTAGTCTCAAATAACAAATGCATATTGGCTCGCCCTAAGAATACTAATAGTAGTATAGTGCATAATAGGATGACTACTATTATAAGTTTTTACATAGAGATTAAATAAATTATGGTATGTACGTTAATAAGTTTTATTTTACTCAATGAGGTCAGCTATATAAAACACTTAATATCATTGGCCTAATGTTAAAAACAATTAAAAAGTAAAAAGAATTCATGACATTCATAGTTAATAATAAGTCGTGGGTTTTAAGCAAAACAAACAAGTGAGGGTAGGTGCTCTAGAGAGAAAAGTTCAGAACAAAGGTGATATTGAGTTCAAAGTATAGAAAATAATAGTTGGTGAGATGGGCACTTTTAAGACATAAGAGATAAGACACAAGTCTACACATTTGCTAATAAGTAACCTAAGTTTTGATGATAACAAATAGTATCAATATTCGGTATATCTAACAAGTTTATCAAGTGTGAATCAACCTAAGATTGCTTCCTAGTCCAAAGAGATTTTGTTGGACGTCTTTTATAAAACCAACAAATGACCAGAGACTGGATGACAAGCAAAAAGAGGAAATAGAAGTCTCATGAGTTATCGCCAAACTACCCAAATGTGGATGTCATACAAAGAAACAATAGACAACTCGTCAAGAAGCATTAGAAGATTGAAGTGTTCGACAATCAAGATGTCTATAGGTGACTCCAATTACATATTGGACACTCAAGAAGATTGTCTACAAGTTTTAAAGGAGTAGACTCACAAACTTTAAAAAAGATCCTCATACATGCACAACCTACCCTCCTGAGCAATATATGTTCATTAAAGTGCAATCAATATAGTTGCTAAAAAAACATGTCCTTTTACTCAGCAAAAAGAGTATAACAATGAAATCTTAGTCAAAAGTCAAACATATTTTCAAAAGTTCTAATACCAAGGACAACACGTAAGCACTGTCACTAGGATCTTTTTGTGACCTATAAATAAAAGCATGCTACGCACATAAAGACTTGACAAAACATTCACAAAAAACTCATTTATGTGCATAAGCTTTTATGCTTTCATTCTTTAAAGCTTCTAGTGCTTGACAAACTTTGTATCTTAGACAACTTGTAAAAGAGTATGCTTTCATTATATATCCTTCATGTTTGCGAAATTATATTTTAGACAATGAATGATTGTATTTCATATTCACTCAATTGAGTGTGAAACCACTAAAAACAACTTTATTCTATACAGCTTGGAGAGACTTTATGTACTTAGTTTGATTGGAGAGATGTTGTGTACTCACTACTAAACGAGGGGAGTTTAGTAGATAGCTTATAAAGACTTTATGTACTCATGGAAGCCAAAAGTGATAGTCAAGAATACTTGTAAACATTTGATTGTTTGGTGAAACTCTTTGCAATTTGCACTGAATGTAGCCCAAGTTAAAGGTGAATCAATATAAAAACTGAAGTGTTCATTGTCTCCTTTTATTACTCATACCGTGTTTCTCTTAATCATTTATAAGAATGTTTTAGAAAACTTTTGAGAAACGCTTTTACAGAACTTATGGATGATTTGAGAAAAATCTTCAACACAATGTTTCAGCACTACCTAAACCCTCGTTTTAGAACTAACATTTTCTTTGAGGTGGGTGTTGAGCGAAGAACAAGAGCATCGCACAGTAGAACAATGCCCAAGAAGCTATGTCCTATCAGTGTTTTCTTTTTTTTAAGTGTAAACGGGAGTAAATCTCAAGTTTGTTGAATCTCTTCTCAAGAGTGATACGTAGCACGTCTTATGGCTAGTGTATATGCTTAATCTCCATGAAACATGTAATCATATATTATTATTTTTTCTCACAGATTGAAATTTTAAACGCATATCATATTGAGATTAGTTAACATCATAGATAAATGGTGGTCTTAGATCACTTATAACTTCTCTCATCATATTAAGATACCGATAACGATGTAACTAAAACACTCTGCATAATAGAAGATACCTTGTCCACTTTGTTTCCAACAAGCATTTTGATGCATTCCGAATTTGTTGAATAAAGTTCTATTTCCTTTGACCATATATCAGCGAGATTCGTAAACGTTTCCCGCCGAGTTACATCATAAGCTGCATCAGTTTGAGAAAAATAAAATCCAGTAAAATTTCAATAATATATCTCCTGGAGAGTTCTATTTCTTTATTTCCAAACCAATGCATTCTTCCCACGAACAACAGTTAAATTCACTTAATAACCCAAAGCTTGATATATGTAGGAATTATTTTTCAAGTATAGAAACGTGGACACAAAGAAGCGTATCTTTACCCTTCTTCACCTTTCATTTCATCCCTAAATTAATCCTATATTGATAGCCCCTTTTGTTAACTTGGGAGTTAAGTCACTTATGATAAACAAATCATGTACACTAACTTATTTATATTTTTATAAATCACTTTCTCAGAAAAATTGTAAAAAAGCAAAATTAAATCGAGAATTCCATGAAGGAATGTAAAACAGACTTACTTTTCTGTTTGGTGGTTTCAACAATCATTGGTCAGTATGTAAGGTATGCAATTTTTGGGGATATGTTCCATGAAGAGATAAACTTGTTTGCTCTTGGTCTGATATGTTCCATGAAGAGATAAACTAAAATTGCTACTTGATATGGTTTTTTGTGAGCATGAACTTGAAAATGGACTATCAATGACTTTTCTTTATATTCTCAATTCAAAAATAATTCATTGGACAATGTGATCTACAAAAATAAAAAAAATAAACCAATGACAAAAGGGTCATGATTCATTTACTGTTAGTGACTTAAACCAAGTTAACAAAAGGGTCTATTGACATCTAATAGTAGGAGTTTGAGGATTAACCATGACAAAGTAAAAGTTGAAGACTTCAATGATAAAAGGTGTATAGTTCGAGCTAGCTGTTTACACTTTTTTCCTTTATTATTTACTTAACAATGTCTTTATCATTTATCATCAATGTACAGGTAGGCTCATGAATGGTTTTCAACTGTGACAATGATATTGAAGTGATATTTCAACTTCTCATGCAAATTCAAAAACATTTCACCCAATTAATAAATATGACTAGGAGGGTGGTGAATGAGGAAACAGAGAATTGAAACTCACCCATAATGATCCCTTGTGCACCTCGGTAGTAAGAACTCGTCAATGTTCTGAATCTCTCTTGACCAGCTGCATAATTAAATCACACCATATCATTATCCATACTTAGCACTACTTTACTAAACCAAAAATTGCGGAAACCTAATCTTATAAAGTGGAACATCAATCAATCAATAAATAGACATAGGTGAACACCTGTGTCCCAAATGGCAAGCTTCAGCTTTTTCCCTTCCATGTTTAAATACTTGACCTTAAAATCAACCCCTACATTGAGACATCAAACAAACAAGGCAAAAAAGCATGAAACTCTAGATCACCTTGTTTTTTTTTTCAAATAATCAGAGAACATTAAGCATAAACAAGAACAACAGTGACATTTCACACTGAATAGCAAACTGTAGCACTAACAATTCTATGGTCTGTGACAATGAAAATGAGATGCGTAACCCTTGATTAAAAAACAATGTACAAAAAAAAAAATAGTATACATATATATAAACAAACCAATTGTCGGAGAAAGATCTTCAAAGGAATCAGAGGTGAAACAGAGGAGGAGACTACTCTTGCCAACACCTGAGTCCCCGATCATCAACAACTTAAACAAATATTCGAATTCCGGGGATGAACTTGAATCCATCGCACTGATTCAATGATAAAATAGCAATTTAAAACAAAATAATCAAACGTACATTTGATTCTGAAACTCATTTGATCGATAAGAAAAACGTGTATTGACATAAAAATATAGTGATTAAAAGAGAGAGAAATTAGCATACCCAAGATTATTAACAGGATCAAATCCTAGAGGAATTGGTAGCAGAGGAATTCAGGAAGCAATAATAACAAGGAAAATAAAACGGAACTGTGTCCGAATTACCAGGTCCCAGTTCCACTTTTTTCTTTTTTTCTCCCCTTCAGACACTCAATTATTTCTAATCATTATCATTATTCTCAGATTTCATTTTTGTCACTATCACTACCCACCTTTAGCATGATAAATATTGAACAAATAAATTGGAAGATTTAACAAAAAGAGAGAGTAAATAATCAATTAATGGTTTGATAATGAGTAAGATAAATTAAATGTTTTGACTTTAATTTATATCCATTGTTAGTATATTTGTAAGATAATTATTAAAAAAATCAACAAATTTATTATGTGTGTACTATTTATTCAAAATTCAAATATACATAGTTACTGTCGATTTACAATGTAATTTTTTTTATAAAAGTATAATGTAATTTTTTTATATCCGAATAGAAGTTTAACTAAACAATAAAAACATTGAAAGTATTAAAAGAAAGTGAGTGTGGAATAATTAAAACTTGATGTTCGTCATGGCTGTAGGTGGCAGCCATTTTTTTTAGGCACTTTTTGTTTTTGGGTGTGATCAAAGAAGAGGGAGGGACGAGCGGGTGGAATTCATATTTGTTTGGATCCGTATATTTGAAGGCGTGGGTGTGAATGCGAGAGCGAAGTGTAAAACTTTTTTCGTCTTCACAAAAGTGAGAAGATTTGGAAGGATTACAGGTGGCAAAGACGATACAAATAGCATTTTACTTTTGTACCTTTTAAACACTTTGTGCACATGTTGATGAGTTTACACTGTTATACTGGTGCAGTTATGAGCCAATGACTTTTCTTTTCATTAGACTGTCCAGTGCTATCAATTGCAGAAGCATCTTAACCAAAATGGTAGACCCCGTGAATGTGAAAGTGAAGTTGTGTTTGCTGGGAGAATCGATTTTGTGGCTTTTAAAGGTAGAAGGAGAATCTATTTTCTCTTGTGTGAGAAAAATGTTGGATTTTGTTATGTTTTTTTTTTCCAGATTTTCTTCATCACATTGCTTCTTCTTTCCAGTGCTCTTCACCTTCAAGTAAGTTTTTAATTTTTTTTAAATAAGAGTAATTATAAATATTATATATTAGAAAAAAATAATTAACTCAATCTTACACAAAAAAAATATACCATAACTCATTACTAAAATATTTTTTAATTACAAGGATAAATTTGTAAATTTACATTTTACATTTTACACCTTTAAAATAATTTCTAAATTATCTCCTAACTATCACATCACTCATACATTTCAATAAATCATCCTCATAAATTCACTCTATCATCCATCAATCTAAACAACCTCACGTTTCCCCTCTAATCCTCTCTAATCCACTCCGTCCCCTCCCCACAAATCTCCACCTCAATCCAAACAAAGCATAAGTGGCGAGGAACGCTGACAAGTCACATTATAGTTAGCCAGTAAACTAAGGTTTACGTACAATTAAAATTTAGTCAAACATTTTCATGAGAAGATAATATAACAATAAATAAAAAATATAAAAAAATAATAATTAAATGTATGTCTTAAAAACTATTTAATTTAATGAAATTAAAATTTATGTTTCTTTAAATGTAATATATCATTTGAATGAAATCACATAAAACAAATAATATATAACCAAGATTGTAATAATAGGAAAAATATCTTAGAGATTTAAGTAAACTTTATGAATGAGTTTTAAATAAGTTGAACAATTGAGAAAGAAAAAAAAAGTTGCGTAACAAAAAAAAATGGTTATAAAACTAAGTACCAAAAGAATTATGAATATAAGTTTTTTTAAGTTGTTTGATAAATTATGAGTAGTGAATATAATATTTTTAAATTGTTTAATAAACTATGAGTATTTTAGTAATTTAAAATGGAGACAAAAAGATATGTGCATAGTATTACGCTTTTTCATATTGAATTTAAATATTGGATATTAGCTATACTCATACATGTACCTAATCAATGCAGAAGTTTCTTATCAAAATCGAAATGAGTTCAAACAATACATGCATGATGAGTTTATTTGCCATCCTTATCATATATTTGATGGAAGGGATTACATTGACTTATTTTTTAAAAAAAGTGGGATCGAATTGTAAATACTATGACAAAATTGAAAAAAATGATCATAAAAGGACAAAAAGGTTATTAAATCTTAGTGTTAACTAATTGAATCCTAAGCCTAACTAATTTTAGAAATGCTTTGTAACATTATAGCTATAATAAAATAAAATACATATTTAAAAAAGTCTAATTATATATACTAACTTAGAGGAGTGACACTAGAGGAGAACAATGGAACAAAAGAGTGGTAGGAGAGAAGAAAGAAACATGGCTTTAATATATTGTTGGCATGACTTTAAGAGAAGGAGAGAAAAATGGAAATGGAAAAGAGGAGGAGAATGAACATCATTTATGTTAAATATCCCACACAAATTTAATTTATAATATATAAGTGATGACAAATCTCACACTACTCACCAATTTAGTCGTATGTGAGAATGAGTTAAACTTAAATTTATTTTTTAATATGATATTAAAATTATTCAAAATTTATCATAGTCACTATCGTATTACCTCTCATCAACACTCTTAATTTTTATACTTGATGTCCTCAGCGTGAAAGAGTGTCTCCATAGCTATTTTTAAATTATTGTTATCATTGGTCAATTACTCCTACGATCATAACAAAATTAATTTATAAACTTATTATGAACTTTAATATATATATATATATATATATATATATAATTATCTATCCTTCTTCTTTGTATTCTTGCTTATAACTTTCTTTTTATATATAAAAAATAGTTGAAACTTTATAAATACTCTCTTAATTTTGATGCAAAGATCCTTCCACCTAAATAAAACTTTAGAAATGTTAACCAACAAATAAAAATGATTTAATATTTTCTAAAATCATTACTGACTAGGCCGAGAGGCCGAAAGACCATCAAAATATTAAAAGTTAAAATAATATAAATAAATAATAGAATAAGAGAACATTGTATCAAAGTTCAATAAATAGGCTCAAAATACTTAAAATATATTTAATAATTGCAAGGTGTGAAAAGAAAAGGCACAGTCAAGTCAAAGCTCAACAACTATCACTATAAATAGGTGACTTGTTCAACAACATATTGATTCTCATTTTATCATCAGAGCTTCTTGCATGTATACACCCACCTAAGAGTGATCCTGGACTTAGAAGTTGAGAGTTGAATCAAATACAATAGCTGAGTGATGGTCCACATCCAGTAGCCTAAAACAAGCTAAAATCCATATAACAGAGTTTAAACTAGATGATTCAGTAACTGAAAACACAAATCAACAATAAGAGACTGATATACCGAAAGAAAAATGGATTAATTATTTATAAGGACATGTAAAAAAAATTCATATAAAAAAAATACAAACAAAATATTACTTTCGTGAAACAAAAGTGGATCTCCTCTTGATACATTGTTTATTTTATCCTACTTTCAAATTGTGGTTGCATGTTTCAGAATGCAGTACATTCCATCCTTTTATTTAATAAACACTTATAAATAATCTGATAACATTCTATAATTTTAATTAAATAAGAACATTACTTAGTTTTTCTAAGTCTAAAATAAGATTCAAATTTAATAAACGAAGCCAATAAAAAATAAAAATAAAATAAGTGTACACCTATCAAACGGTGTATTCATGTGTAAAGTTGCATCCAGGTACAGAAAAAGGTATGTCACATAAAATATGGATACATCGTACATGTCCTACAACAAGAATTTAAATGGGCGAAAAAGATATGAACGTGACGGTGGCAGCTTTTTGATTCCCCATGTCAACTCCACCGCACGCGACGGTGGCTTCACCTAATTGTTAGTTAAAAAACAAACTAATAAATACGCATCTTAAGATAGTGAAATCAGATTCATTCTAAAATTTAAAAACTATAATATAAAAACTACTACAATACATTTTAACCTCTATTTCTTTGCTATTTATTGGCATTAAATTCACTATTAAATAAGATCAATACAATCAATTTTCATAAAAAATTATCACAAATAATTAACTTAATCATACAATATAATAATTAAATTTAAGCTTAATTTGATTACAAATTTATTGTAAATTTGAGTAGTTTATTTGAATTCTTATAAAAGTTTTCATTGTTTTGACTCTTCATAATTTTTATATAGTCTTTGATCACATAATACTTTAATTTTTATATATTTTTAATTAAATATATGTTATTTTATTTTTAAATACATAATACTTCTCAGACGAACAATTAAAAAATAAAATTTTGAAATCATAATTATCTTTGAAAAAATGCATCATTTCAATTTATAAATGAAATCAGTATTATCCAAATTTATGATATTTTGTTTGAAAACCAAACTTTATCCACTCTAATTGATGGCAGAACAGAGACTCAATTGACAGATAATAAAAATAGTTTGGATATTAGATAAAATGAAATACATTTTAATACAAATTCACTGAAAATTATAAAAAACATAAATAAACCTTTATCAATTTATTTTTTTTTCAATTTTTATATGAAAATATGTAAAGAAAAAAGAAAAAGATATTTTTATAGGGTGGAGGAGGCAGCAGAAGCGCGAGTAACGGCCGCACATGATTTGTGTTAGGGGGAGTTTGACACGCACACACCACCAGACAAAACAAAACGAACATCCAAGTATCTTTGAATTTGGAAACTGGGTCCCACACCACCCTACTTTAATATTTTCTTAATTTATAATTTTCCTCTTTCTTGCAGGCACCACCCTCCCCTGGTGTGAAACGCGCCCACCGATATGCAAATAGTAGTGCAACACGCACTTCCTTCCACCTTCACCTCAACCTATCACATCACACCACCACCACTCCATGCTCCTTCTCTCCACACCCTACCACCACAATCTCTTCCAACCTTAACAAAATCAAACCCGTCATCCACCCATGGAATCCCACAAAACAACCTTTCCAGCTCTGCTTCTCGCCACCTGCAAGCGACCCTCCTTCGCCCTCATCTTCCTCCTCTTCACCCTCCTCACCTTTCTCTCCCTCCACCTTCCCGTCAGGCCCGTTTGGCTCCTTGCGGCTCCCCACCCTCCGCCCCATCCCACAACATGCGCCGCCTTCTTCCGCCACGGGCCGCCCAGGAAGGTCGTCAGGTCCATCCAGGACTTCGGCGGCGTCGGCGACGGCACCACTTCCAACACTGAATCGTTCCGGAGGGCGATTCTGTACATGCAGCGCTTCCAGAACCGCGGTGGGGGCCAGCTGAATATCCCCGCTGGAACCTGGCTCACCGGCAGTTTCAATCTCACCAGTAATTTCACGCTTTTTCTTCAACACGGTGCCGTTATTCTCGCTTCACAGGTCTCGATTTTTCTTTGTTCTTGGATTCCGTTTTTATTGTGGTTCATAAGTAATTTGCGAATTGAATTGTTTCTTTTCGATAAAGATTGATCATAACCGGCTTGGTTGAGGAGGAATATGCGGTTGGGTTCCGCTCCTGGTTTTTCATTTGTCTTTTTCTTTCTTCTGTTTTACGAAAAAAAAAATAGAGTAGGACCTTTTAAAAGTCACCTTCATTATTATTTTTATCAGAAATTGTTGTTTTTCTTCAGAAAAGAGGTGAAAAATTGCTTTTTGACTTCTGGGGCGACAAATGGTAGAATTAGCAACCACATGGTACCGACCAAATCATGCTTGATTAATGACTTTTTTATTCTGGTTTATTTGGTAAATGCCTTGACGTTGATTGCGCTTCTGAAATATGACGAGAGTGCTGTTTTGTTTATTAATTAATTTAAATTTTGATCCACAGGACCCGAAAGAATGGCCGATAATTGAGGCATTGCCATCTTATGGAAGAGGGAGAGAGAGGCTTGGAGGAAGGCATATTAGCCTTATTCATGGAAATGGCATTAGTAATGTTGTTATTACAGGTAAAACATGAGGGCTTTTTTCTTTTTCTTCAATTCATATGGTGCAACAACAAATTAATGGAGGAAATGTCAGAAAAATGTTAGAAAAGAAATTTCCTCCAGTCATGAACAATGTTAGAAAAACAGTTTATGAGGACGATATGTCAATTTGGATTAATTATAGTAAGAGACTACTCCTCCTGACAAGAGGTTAGGTTACACATTTAACTACTATTTTATAGATTTCAACGCTGTTAGTGATTACATTAGAAAGGAATAAGACGAGATTGTTTAATTCAAGTTTGCTATATTTGTACGCCACGGTTTAACAAAGTATTATTTTTTTTATTGGGTTTGTAGGACAAAATGGGACAGTTGATGGTCAAGGAAAGATGTGGTGGGAACTTTGGTGGAACAGAACATTGGAGCATACAAGAGGGCACCTCCTTGAACTAATGAACTCGGATAATGTTCTCATATCAAACCTCACCTTTCGAAATTCTCCTTTTTGGACTATCCATCCTGTTTACTGCAGGTTTGATCTTTTTTCACAGTTTACAAAATCATTCCATGGAATGTGAACTTGGAAAGTTAATATCTTCATGTTTCATATAATCTTTGGGTTTTTTTCCCCTACATATTGCTCAAGCCCAAAAAGTAGTGATTCCATATTTTACTTCATCTTTATTTCTGTGAATTTAAAAAAAATAAAATCCTAGACATATTGACATTTAACTAAAAACATTTTTTTTTTAATTTACTCAGAAATAACACTCCTTCATAGCATACCTTGAAAAAAAATCACATTTTGTCAGAGGAATAGTTGTGTTTATCAGCCCCCTTCAGTTGCAGCATTTTTGCTCTGTCTTAAGCACTCAAGATATAAGTTTTATAATGGGATAAGATCTCGTTGAATTGAGTACCTAATCAAACACATCTTTCGTGCCTTTTGGAAGCTGTTAACCCATAGTTCAGTTCAATTTATTGATTATATTGTGGGCAATTACATCCTAGCTAATCATAGTTGTAGGAACATGTAAGAAACTAGGTCTAGTTAACACTACTATGCTTTTAGCTTTTTTAACCACAAAAACTTCATGAGATCAAATAATCTGCCATGTTTTCTTTCAGAAATGTTGTGATCAAAGGGATGACAATCTTGGCCCCCCTTAATGCTCCTAATACTGATGGCATAGACCCAGGTTTGTCTTATTCCATTGTTACTCTTTATCTTCTTTTCTTCCATTCTGCTATCATGCTTGACAGGGAGCAAGTGGTAGACTCAAACCACCTTGCTAATGAATTTCCTTTCTGATAATACAGACTCAAGTTCAAACGTATGTATTGAAGATAACTACATAGAAAGTGGGGATGATCTCGTTGCCATTAAGAGTGGTTGGGATCAATATGGAATCACGGTGGCACATCCTTGCACAAATATTATAGTGAGGAGAATATCAGGCACTACCCCCACTTGTTCGGGAGTAGGCATAGGTAGTGAAATGTCTGGCGGAATTTCAAATATCACAATTGAGAATTTGCATGTGTGGGATTCTGCAGCTGGTGTTCGGATAAAATCAGACAAAGGCAGAGGAGGCTATGTAGCTAATGTTTCTATAAGTGATATAAGAATGGAGAGAGTCAAGATACCCATTAGGTTCAGTAGAGGTTCAAATGACCATCCTGATGATGGGTGGGATCCAAAAGCTGTTCCTATATTCAAAGATATTTTGGTAAGTAATGTGGTCAGTATAAATTCAACAAAAGCCCCAGTTTTGGAAGGTGTAGAGGGTTCATCATTTGAAGGCTTATGCTTCAAAAACATTACCCTGCATGGTGTAGCCTTATCCACAAGATGGCGTTGTGAATATATCTCTGGTTTTGCAACCGAGGTTTTCCCTGTTCCTTGTCTCGAGTTGCGGAACAATAGCTATTCATCCTGGTGTTCACCTTCCTGATATTTTACTATGTGCGGGGATCCTAGATAGTTCCAAGTTCCAACAGTGGAAAAAAGAAGGCTTTTAATTTACTCACATTATGATTTGGTTAAGCAGTTTTTGAGTCTTGCTTAAGTAAATTGTTTTTGTGAGAGGCACAAATATTGAGATGAACTGAGTTGATCACTGAAGCCTGAATTAAGGTGAGAATTTCCTACTTTTGGGTGGTAAGGATTGACGTGATTGGAAGGTACAGAGTATTATTTGATTGACTTTGTACTCCTCTTTGGCCTTGGTTGGTGGTGGCTACATATCATGGAGTAGCACCATGGTTTGCTTAGCAGTTAAACAAGTGATTCATTCTTGTGTTTTCCTCAAAGATATGATTTCTTTCAAATTATTTTTTGTTACAGTTTGTACAGGCAGATTATTCTTGGTAGAGACCCAAAGTTGAATACAGAACGAACTCAATACACACTCTATAAAGCAATTTTGAATCAGATCAAGCCTTTCAAGTTATTTTTTTTAATACGGAATATGCGAAAATACTTAGTTTACTATATCCTAGGATAACATAGCACAAGGATTTAGCATAAAGTCAGAAAATTATTGAACTGTTATTCATCGTTTATGTGTACAGATATTTAATTGTATAGAAAAATATTTAGTTTATCAAGGATTTTTGAGCTGTGTGACATTGGTATCTACAATAAAAGTTATTTATATATAATTGGATGTGTTTTAATATTTATATACAACAAAAGTATCCTCTAGTTTGTCGAAACTGTTTATTAATTGGATTTTTTTAATAATTATCTTGTATTATTTAGTATATGTTCTAAAACAATTTTTTGTACTCGTTACTTTTTTTTTTAAATTTTATTCTCTTAATATCTTTTTACTTTTAGTTGTTATAAATTGTATTTTGTCATCGCTCAATATAATATGTTTTGCATCCTTGACATGTTTGTGAGTAACTACGAAGAGGTAGCATTCTGCATGTACGAATTTTTAACAAAATAGTTATGTTTTGCAAAACGGACTAGTTATTAAACTGATTTGGATATGGTTGAATCACTGGTTAAACTAATATCAATAAAGTAATACAACTAATTAAATAATATATAAAATAGTATTAGAGAAAATACATTATTATAACTTGATGATACTGAAAATTAAAAACAATATTTTATAAATTTTTAACATTCAAAATATGTTCTGACCTCAAGTCTGTTGGGCAACATCTCTAGGGGAATCACCGCATCCCTGTCTCAAAGGGTGAATGGAAGAAGGTGTATTTAAACTACCATTGACCTCAATTCCTGAGCGATGCGGGACTATATTGGCATACCGGAACAAGCCCACCAATCGAGGTTTAAGGGGAATGGATCCCTCTAGTTGAGAGGCTAAGGAGCCTCTTCGGGTCCCACTGTGGGCGCCAATTGTTTCTGCTAGGGAGATGAGACCTAAAAAACTATTAAAGGCTTCGTCTTCTTCCTTCCTTCGGACAGGTTGCTAGGGTACGCCATTATTACTGTATACACATCCGAGTGTCGAATACCCTCTTTACTGACTTAAGCATCAGAGTGCCTTTTACAGGCACCTCCCACATTTGACATTAACCCAAAACTGAGAGCCAAAGGAGTAGTGTGAAGACTGGAAGGATCGCAGTGAAACCCTAACAACCTGCCCGAAGGAAGGAAGAAAACGAAGCCTTCAATAATTCTCTAAGACTCATCTCCTTAGCCGGAACAAAATACATATAAAAATGAAATATATACTAATATTTAGGTTTAAGATTCAAAAATATATAATAATATTATTCAAAAATAACAATTTTTAAAAATGATAAATAATTTTAATTTTTTATTTAAGAAAAAAATTTACATAAACATTTAAAAATTATTATTTAAAAAAACATTATTGACCCGCTTTGAAGAATTTTTTAGGGTTTAGGGTTTAGATACCAATAATTTTTTTCGTCTCTAGAATATTATCTAATTTAGTTAGTATAGAAATTAATTTGTTTTTTCAAAAATTGGTTTCTATTTAATGATTTTATAGTAGTGATGTAGAATACTCAAATTTATTATTAACTTTAGAAATGTTCAATACAAAATGACCATGACCTTGATCACAATATCCCTCCCCACAAAAACATTATTTTTTGTCATAATAATCTTGTTAGATTTAAATGATACTTTAACCTTAACTTTTTCCAACAATGCTACAAATATCAAATTAATTCTAATCAATGGCATATGTAGCACATCAATTAAAGCGAGAGTCTTACCAAATGTGAGCTTTAGAAGAATCTTTCATCTTCCTAAGATAGGTAGTCCTGAAATCATCGAGATAAACTTTTTCTGTTCTATCCCCCACACTTGAGTAGGAGGTAAACAAATTTTTGTTTGCATAGTAGCGCCAAAGTTTACTACCTATTTACTCACATTGGTCACAAGGTTCACTTGTGAAACAATCACAACAATGGTGACTATATTTGTCTTGGGAGAATTTTCATTCTTGACCCTATGTTTGCACTGAGGTGCATGGTGACCTAATCTTCCACTAACAAAACAATTTCCTTTCTTCTTGAAGGTGGGGTTAGTTCCATTGGGACAAGAAAATTTATTATCATTATTATTTTTCTTGTACCTTTTTGGAACTAGTTTGTCTTCAACCATGTTTGCCTTGGCAAACAACGCTTTAGAACTTGCAACATCATACTCCTTTATGTTGGTGTCTTCAATGATGATATGGGTGATCAGATCTGACAGTGATATTTGTTTATGTATGTGCTTCAGTTATTACTTATAGTAAGTCCAAGATAGTGGAAGTTTTTCGATCAGTAGTTCAGACACAAATTCATCAAGCAAGGCTATATTCTTTGCTTTGATATCTTCAAGTAGCTTTTGGTATTCGTTGATTTGAATCTTTATGTCTCTGTCTTCAATCATCTTCCACCTATAGTTATTTTTTATCACGAACCTTTGTCTAATGACATCTTTGACATTATATTTTAGAATAAGAGAATCCCAAATATCTTTTGCTTCCTTGTAAGATCAATATACTTTGAACAAATCGTTAGATAATGCACTGAGCAATGCGTGACGACACACCTTATTTGCATGGGTCCAATCATCAATTTGTTTCGAAGGCGTGCTAGAGTCGGATTTAGAAGTCGTAAGTGCAAAAACTATTCATGTCCAACAAAGTAGAGACACATTCTTGCCACTCGAAAAAATTTGACCGGTGAAGACTTTAATTTTTGAGACATTCATAAACGATTTCGCAAATATGGTATGAGTTGCAAAAACAACGTTTGACGTTTCCGATGTAAATTTGTTGTTGATGTTCATATCGTCAGTCATAAGTTCGTACGATTGTAGTAAAAATAGGCTAAAAATAAGAACAATATTAGTTTTCTCAGACGTGAGTAACCTTGTCTGTAAGGACTTATCCGCAATGTGTTACGCAAGATGTTCTGTACTTTTTCTTTTCTTTTGCGATACCAAGTAATAATAAATTATATCGATATTACTTTCTATATAGGCACAATTGATTAAGTTAGAATGGTGAAGGAAATGTCTATATCAAGGTTTTCACATCCTTTATCAAGTTATAATACTATTAAACTAAGTTTGTACTTAACTTATTCTTACAAAACTTGCTTTTAAATAAAAATTATTCCTATTTATATACTTTAAATTAATCAATCTTATTTTTAGATTTCTAATACACTTTCTTAGTATAAAACTAAATATTTGTGGCTAGTTCGATAACCACCAAACATAATAAATCTAGTTAAAATAGAATTTAATGCCAATTTTAATATAGAAACATTTGTTCCTAATTTAACTTTATTAAGCAAGTTTAATAAGGTTGACTCCACAAGAAGCCATCTGCATATCTCAAATAAATAGTTGACGAGTAATTACATTATCAACTTATCCACATATAATACTTAAATATCTACTAACAAGTTTTTTTTCTGCGTGGATATAACATACTCATAGGTTGACACGGTGAAACTTGTCAAAAGTTGACATGGTTGAACCTACAGGTTTGTAATTTTCTATCTTCCTCTCTTCATTATTTGTCAAAATATCTATATTAACTTTTAATTAATATTGAATTGTAGTGTAATAAACAATTGAGAGGGTATGAGTGTGCCTATTACGTTATGCAATGGGTGACTACCATTATAAGACTTGACATTAACGAAAGTTGGGACCATATAACAATATTTAAATTATTGTTTATAATAAACAATATGTATTTTAACATTAATTTAAACTTATTTTGTATTGCAATATTTTATAGATACTCAACCATTAAATTCGGTAACAATGGACTATGTGAGGAATGCTTGAGCCACATACTTCATTAGGTTCTATAACTTTGGGATAGTTAATGAATAGTATATAGGTTTAGTTAATATAACATGCTTATAATGTATATGAAATTAGCTAAATAGACAGAAGTAGATAAGAATATATATTGGTGGATGTAAATTATTTATCAATATATATATATATATATATATATATATGTGTGTGTGTGTGAGTGTGTGTGAGATTTGATTGTTTTGAAAAATGTGTATCTAGTTGTCTAAAATATTATTGCATATATGGCTGAGCATTTTTAAATGAACAAGTTAAGAGGAAGAAATGCATAAAACAAATTGAACTAAAGAAAATACCATCATAGACTACGATTGTAACTATAGCTTATAAGTCACTATTAGCGTTAGTGGACAAAATCGTCGCCTATAGTGGCCCATAGACTATGGTTTTGACTACAAACGTAGTTTACGGGAGAGACCATGCAAGAAAAGTGTATAGGCCTCGGTTCTTGTAATAATCGTCATCTATACTCTTCTTTGGGTATGTTAAGATATTATATTATGTAAGAAATAAGCGTTAATTATGGACAAAATCGCCGTCTATAGTGATCAATAGACTATGGGTGACTACAACTGTATGAGAGAGACCATGCAAGAAAGAGGTATAGGCATCGGTTCTTGTAATAATCATCGTCTATATCCTTCTCTGGATATATTAAGATATATTATATAAGAAATATGAGCCAATTACTAAAATAATCGGCGCCTATAGTAACATTAATACACTACGGTTTATAGTCATAGTTTATAAATCTAAACTATAAACGATTTGCTCATCGACTACATTTATAAAACCGACTACATTTATAAAACCGACGCATAAGATCCTTAAAAGTTGTGGTCTAAGAGCATCTTTACACTAGTGTAAGTTTATACTTAATTTATTCTCAGAAAACTTACTTTTAGATAAAAAAAAAATATTTCTATGTATATACTTTAAATTATTATTTTTTATAGATTTTTAATAACTTTTTTAGTATAAAACTAAATATTTGTGTACATATAATCATACTCAATAAATCTAGTTAAAATAAACTCTAATCCAAATTTTAATATAATTTTTTTTATGCCAAACTTAATTTTATTAAGCAAGTTTAATTAGGTTGACTTAAAAACCTAAATTTTAAGACATTGTAAAGAAAAACCTCACCTAAAAATTGATAGGTTTGATTTATTTGAATTTCATCATTTTAAATTGAATAAATAAATTCATACTCTAAACCCTTCATTCTTATATAGGCTGCTGATGTACACAACTAGATGTAGACAACCCATTAGATAAGAAAATGTTTCTTACAAGCAATGCATCACAGTGTCTAAGCCAGCAGTGAACTCCAAGAATGCCGTAACTTGTTTTTCTTGCAACCCAAAAACACAATGGCAAAGATTTGTTACATCAAAACCTTAGTCACACATGCTCATATGTTATATAATGTTGAAGAAGACTAAACAACATTGACTAGGCCAAAAACCAATTGAAGATGAAGATAAAATCCCATTCTTCCTTCTTCCTCGTGTTTCTTGTAGCCATTACTAACACACATGTTTGTTTAGCTGAATGTGATAACGTGAAAGACTATTGCCCTACAAGTACTCAACCCCAAAAGCAAGCCATATTCATCAATGGCCTCTCCTGTGAGAACCCAGATAGCACAAGTGCCCATGATTTCAAGAGCCAAGAACTAAGCAAATCTGGTTCCAGGGACGATTTTGGTTCGTTAGTTAAAATTGTCACTGCTTCCAAGTTTGTGGGGCTCAACACTCTTGGCCTTGCAATTGGTAGAAGTGACATTGAAGTGGATGGGCTTGTGAACCTCCACAACCACCCCAGAGCCACTGAGATGATCTATGTGAACCAAGGTAGGTTGCTGGCTGCGTTTCTCAACACCCAAAACCAGCTCTTCCAAAAGACTCTCAATGCTGGTGACGTCTTTGTCATCCCCAAGGGCTTGTTCCATTTCTTCCTCAACCGTGGTGAACAAGTTGCAACTTTGTTCTCAGTTTTCAACAGCCAAAATCCAGGGCTAGAATCACTCTCCTCCCTACCCTCTGAATCTGAGAACACACTGGAATCAGTTCAGAAGATAAAGATAAAACTCAATTCACTCTCTCATTCACAACTTCATGGTGATAGTGATTTGACTTCGGCAGTGCTGGATATCATTTATGACCATTAGTTCATAGTAATGTATTCACTCATTTGAAATTCAGCTGCTAAAGTTCACCTAAAATCTCAAAACAAGAAAAGAAAAGAGTATTATTTCTATCTGCTGCACGTTGTTACTAATTTTGTTTTTCGGATGTGTATAGAAATATTATGATCCTGGAAACATTGAAAACAACAGCAAAGTGAACTGCAAATTCTTAATAGACCATCTAACACGTATCTTGCAATTTTCTCCTTAAAAAGGGACTAACTAAATATATAGTAGTTATATATGTATGTTAAAGCACGTTATGGTGTGAATTGTGACGATGATTAGGAGAACTTCCCACTCCGAGAAAATCTATGAAGGAAACACCCTTTTGCTTGAGATTAAGAGGCTCAAGAGTGGTACTGAACTTGCATAATGTGGAGGAGCTATCACGTGCATGTTTAATTGTTTTGCAACTTTTGTTAGAGTCTATAGGTCTGTGGTCATAACTATAGTTTGAAAATTTGTGTGGAAGGGGAACAACCTTGCCAACACTAGGAAGTCCTGGGGCAGTGAAACTGTAGTAACTGCCAAGAATAGAAGAACCAACAGTTGGAGGACTACGACAAGAAAAATGGTCCAAATCAAACAATGCTTTCTCTCTAGCACTTGAAGACACGTTTGAGTCTCTGTGAACCACACTAGAAATACCAAAACATGATGTGATGGTTGAAGATGCACCCAATGTACTCCAAAGAGTTGGTTTCTGTGAGACATACGTGGCAAACATTCCCTTGTTTTTGTAGTTTTGCATGTTATTAAGATTAATTAGAGGATTATGACCAAATGTGTCACCAGACAGTGCCAAACGCTCCCTCTTCCTTCTGGCCATTAATACATGGAACTGATTCTTGACAGCATTGTCAGTTTTTCCAGGGAAGAATCTGGCTATTGCAGCCCATTTGTTTCCCTTCACTTTATGCAGTGCTAGGAGTCTTTCTTCATCCTCTTCGGTGAATGGCTTTTTGATGATGTTTGGGTCTAGCTGATTGTACCATCTCAATCTACAACTTTTCCCTGTGCATAAAAAAGTAATGAACCGTTTCAACCCCAAATGAACCAAAAAATTTCTCACTGATGGATTAAAAGTTATGCAAACTAAGAGAAAAGGGAAATGCATAAATACAAGTATTGTCATGACAGTTAAAAATGACCTGATCTTCGTTCTAGATATTCTGAAATAAAGTTCCAGTTTTGGGGACCATATTGCTTCACAAGTTTCTTAAGTGTCTCATCTTCGGAGGGTCTCCAATGTCCTCTACTGCAGCCCTTTTTACTCTCACCACTGTTGCTGCTGCTAGCTCTTCCCATATTGCTTCCTTCAATATGCAGCTTTAGATCTAATTAGATTCCTGCTATTTGAACATCTTTTTAGCAGAAAAAAAAAAACTAAAGGAAAAGAACACCACTAAACAAATCAAACAAAAAAAGAACAAAAAGACATAAAAACTAGAATGAAATAAAAGTGAAATGAGGAGCAGAAAACTTATTCGGAACCTGGGAAATGTTGGAGCAGAGGGTTGGTTTTCTCTTATTTGAAGTTTTTCACTTTTATTCATGATTCTCTCAACATGCTTTCACTTGTTTTATTATTTGACTGTGGTACCATCACATTGTAACAAAAAATTATCATTAACTTGATGCAGAGAACGATGAATCATAAATGTGTACTCACGAAAGAAAATAATTAGCTACAATAGACATAGTTACAACAAATGAACAGAAAATGAGGTAGACCAAGAAGATAATAATACCAGGTATTGTAGTAGGATTAAGTTGCTTGTTGGTTCCAAATGCTCTCTTTCCACCCCTTCTTCTCTCTCACAATTTCTTCTTTCTAAATATTTCTCTTATGTTAATCACTCTCCATCTACTCTATTCATTTTATAAACAAAATGAGTGGTTGATTCAATGCATGAACGTTTGGGTGGATTATTAATTTCTTACAAAGTGAGTTAAACTAAGTGCTGAAGCTAAGTTGGATATGGTATGTTCTTAACTGATTCAGATTTGATGCCCCACAATATCAAAGCCTTGCTCTTCCAATTATAAACTTAATGGCAGAGTTGGTACCCTCTCATTTCTCTAATTTCCATTAATAACATATCATCACCACAAGGTTGTCCACTACTGACTGTTGCCAATTTGCCATACATATTCATACACTCATTTGTGATCTGTTGGTGATTACTATTAGTGATCAATCTTGCTCTCTTTTGGGCTACGAATCAGATTTGCTTCTTTCTATTTGAAACTCTGATTAAACTTATTTTGCATCTAAGTATGATGTGGAAATTTGGATGTCCTTCTCATATTACTTGATTCTGAATAAAACTAAGCTTATTTCTGTTTTGAATAAACAAATCTGATTCATTTTTTGAGAACGTGACCCCACTTATCCTAGGATGAAATTCTTTGTTTGGTTAATGGCTTCAACTTGATCAGCATTTGAATCTGTAAAATGGATCAGAGAATTCGATGGAAGTAGTTAAAAGTTCATGTAATCATGAATTATAGATGGGAAAGTAAAATAATTTAGGTGAAAAATGAGAGTTTTACTAATGGTTCTAACCCATTTGGATTACTTAAGTAGAAAAGTTACAGTATCTGTGTGAGCTATAGTTTTTGTTCTATTAGTAATCACTCGATTCAATTAGCTATAGTTTTTTTCTATTATAATTTTTGTTCTATTAATAATCACTCGATTCAATAATTGATCAAAGAGTTATGGTTACGAGTTTAAATCCGAGTAAGACAATACCATTGCACCACCATTTTAGTATTCAAATTTTCAGTATTCAAATTTTCAGAATTGAATTAGTCAATCTAACTATTTTATAATAAAAGAAAACTGCACTTAATAATTGTATGATAAAGTTTTACATTTATCTATATTGTAAAATGAACACTTCATTGATAAGACTGTAGAGTAAATTATATAATATATACATTAAATAAAAATTAAATAAAAATTAATTTTAAAAATAAAAAATAATTAATTATTATATTGATAATTTTAAAAATCTAAATGATTGATAAGTAAGAACTTGTAACTAATTATATACCAATTTAGAAATTATTTATTAATTTATATGTTAATAATATTTTTAATTTTTAAAATAATATTTAATTTAATTAATATAAGAATTATTTATTTTTTATTTTTAAAATTGCTTTTTTATTCAATAATTTTTAAGTAGTGAATAGTGATACTATTAAATTAAATGTAAATCTAATTTTAATTATGAAATTCATTAATTATGACATGTATTGTTCAATTTTAAAAATTTACTTGAAAGTTGTGAAGTTTTATCGGTAAAGTCCACCACGAGAACATCACGGTGGAGTGCACCACAGTAGAGTCCAACATGGAAAAGACACGTACAAATGATAAACAATTATAATAATATTTTAAATTAAAAAATAAAATAATATATATATATATATATAATTAAAATATTAGAATCCGTGTATGGTGTTACCATATCAGAATCCGTCATATTATCCATGAAACTTCTCTTCAATCTCAGACTTAAATTGTATTCCAGAAACTTCTTTTTTCTTTATAGTATTGAAATATGGATATAATAATTCATGGCAAATAAATAAATAATTTATTACCATTCTAGGAACACCTTCAAAGAATTGTAAGTAAAGGTTCTGCACAAAACTATCATTGGAGAGTGTAACTTGTTTTTTTTTATAAATGAGTTCTTAAACATACTTCATTAAACTTTAATTAGGCTGCACCTAATACGTTCTTATTTATGGCAACTCCAAATATATTTTTATCTTTCACTAAAAAAATTTCATATGAAAGTTATTTTTAGATTCAGAAAGAAAAATTTCAGATGTATTTTTTTTTAAAAATTCATCAAAAAAAATATGTAATTTATAATATAAAAAAATACTTTCAATCCAAAAAAGTATCAAAAAAATTTCCAGGTCATAAATTGGATTTTTGATTATGTAATTTAATTTTATTTTAAAACATGTTTCGAATTACATAATTTGAAATATAAATTTATATTACAAGTGAACATTTTACTAGATTTGGAAACATGTTTCAGATTATCTAATTCGAAAGATATACAAACATTTCAATTAATTCCGAATTGTGTAATCCAGAGAGTCACCAGATTACACAATTTGAAATATATAAAACTTATGGGAATGATATAAGAACCTATGGAGATGTAGGAAGAAACATCCTTTAAATTAAGGATTGATTTTATTGAACAATAGCCCGACAAGAAAGAACAATAACCTCAATAAATTTGATTATAATAAACTTTTAATAATTTTGATATCACTGATAAATTTATGTTTGAACTTAATTTCACAAAACCAACTTAAGAAGTGAATAATTTATCATATCACTTACAAATTTCAATATATCATCTTCACAAATCCACTTTAACATTCATCAATTCAATCCTCAAAAATCACTCTCTCCCATTCCTCCCCTTCCCACAAATCCCCCCTCCAATCCAAACATAACATAAGGGTGTGTTTGAATTGTGGAAGAGATTTGAGAGGATGTGTGAGGATTTGATATGATGTTTGAGGTTGTTTGGATTGAGGAATGTTAGAGTAGATTTGTTAGGATGATTTATTGAAGTTTGCGAGTGATGTTATGGTTGGAAGAAAATTTAGATTTTTTTTAAACTGTGTAAAATGTAAGTTTACAAATTTACCGTTACTATTAAAAATTATTTGAATTATGATTTTTTTTTTTTTAGATTTGAGTTAATTAAATTTTTGTAAATTATTTTTAATACCGTTGAATAATTATTTTTGAAAAAATACGACCTAAACATTGTCAAGAGATTGAAAGTTATGATAAAAATAATATTATCAAAGTCATTATTAGAAGCAAACAATGCCTAAGTTGATCGTGTTCTTGAGTTGTTTTTTGGTCCAAAACCTTAAGCTCATTTCAAGCAACTAACTTGAAAAGTCTTCTTCAACAATTTAGGGCTCTAAATGGGTTGAACTCTTCAAAGGCTTAGTTACTCACTAATGGGTGTTTCTTCCTACACTCCTACATTTTTTAAAATTTCAAAGCCTTGCCATATTGTTTGTTGGTTGATTGTTAGCGATTGTAGAGGGTGATTTAAGCTAAGCAAAGCAAGGATGGAGGTGTGGCTGCCGGTTTGAAGTATTGGTTGGCTTTTGGAGATAAGAATTGAGTTTTATTAAAGAGGCTTCCAAAAACACCCAATGCATCACGACTCATTGCACTCTATTTTCTCTATACACAACTAAGGATGGGCAAAACATCCAAATTACAAAATCCAATCCATAATTATCCATATCTATATTAGTTTTAATCTATTTAAATGGATTTATTTCAAATCCAAATCCATATTTTTGGATTTTAAATCCAATCCATTTAATTGGATATGGATTAGATATAAGATTGGATACATTTTTTGATTATCCAAATTGCATTTTGGGATAGATTTTGACTTGGCCCGATCCAAGTTAAACCAAGACAATCCAGCCGATGTTAAGCCGAGCGGGACTGGGTCGATGTCTAACCGAACAGTCTCGGGCCCATATCGAGTCGAGCAGGCCTCGACCGATTTTGAGCCGAGCATTCCCGAGTCAATGTCGAGCAGAGCTGGCCGAGGCCGATGTCAAGCCGAGCTGGCCCAGGCCGATGTCAAGCCGAGTTAGCCCAGGACGATATCGCGCCGAGCAACCCAGACTGATGTCGAGTCGCCAGGCCTGCACCGATGTCAAGCCGAACAGGCCAGGTCAATGTCGAGCTGAGCAAGCCCGAGTCGATGTAAAGCCGAACGAGCACGAGCCAATGTCGAGTCTCTCGGGCCCAGGCCGATGTAGAGTGGAGCGGGCCTGGGCCAATGACAAGCCGAGCGGACCCGAGCCAATGTCGAGTCTCCCGGGCTCGGGCCGATGTCAAGCCGAACGGGCCCAGGCCAATGTCGAGCTGAGCAAGCCCGGGTCAATGTCGAGTCTCCCGAGCTCGGGTTGATGTCGAGCCGAATGTGCCCGGACCGATGTCGAGTCGAGCGTGCCCGGGCCGATGTCGAATCATCCAGGCCCGGGCCTAATGTTGAGTCATTTGGGCCTGGGCCTGATGTTGAGTCATTTGGGCCCGGGCCCGATGTTGAGTCGTTTGAGCCGGAGCCCATGTTGAATCGTTCTGGCCCGAGCCAATGTCGAATTGATTGGGGTAGGGCCAATGTCAAGTCGAGGGGCCCGAGTCGATGTCAAGTCAATTGGGCCCTGACCAATGTCGAGCCTCCCGAGCCCGGACCAATGTCGAGTCTCCCGAGCCCGGGCCAATGTCGAGCTGAGCCGGCTCGAGCCAATGTCGAGTTGAGCCGGCTCGAGTCAATGTAGAGCTGAGCCGGCTCGAGCCAATGTCGAGTCTCCCGGGCCTGGGCCGATATTGAGCTGAACGGGCCCAGGTCGATGTCGAGTGGAGCGGGCCTGAGTCTATGTCGAGTCGTATGTGCCCTGGCTAATGTCAAGTGGAGCGAGCCCGGGCCGATGTCGAGTGGAGCAGGCTCGAGTCGATTCGATTGGACCTTGGCTCATGTCGAGTCTCCCGGGCCAGGGCCAATGTCGAGTCTCCCGGGCCTGGACCGATATCAAGCTGAAAAGACCAACGTCGATGTCGAGTGGAGCGGGCCTGAGTCTATGTCGAGTCGTATGGGCCCTTGCTAATGTCAAGTGGTGCGAGCCCGAGTCGATTCGATTGGGCCCTGGCTAATGTCGAGCCAAGCGGGCCCGCGCCGATGTCGAATCATCCAGGCCAGGGCCATTGACGAGTCGTCCGGACCGATGTTGAGTCGTTTGGGCTCGGACCCATGTTGAATCGGTCGGGCCCGGGCCAATGTCAAGTTGATTGGGGTAGGGCCGATGTCAAGTCGATTAGGCCCTGACCAATGTCGAGTCTACCGAGCCCAAGCCGATGAGTCTCCCCAGCCCGGGCTGATGTCGAGTTGATTGGGCCCGGGCAAATGTCGAGCTGAGCCGGCCCGAGCCAATGTCGAGTCTCTCGTGCCCGGGTCGATATCCAGCTAAACAGGCCCGGACCGATGTCGAGTGGAGCGGGCCAGGGTCTATGTCGAGTCGTCTGGGCTCGGATCAATGTCGAGTCGTCCGGGCCCGGATCGATGTCGAGTCGTCCGGGCTCGGATTGATGTCGAGTCGTCCGGGTTCGGGTCGATGTCGAGTGGAGCGGGCCCGAATCGATGTCGATTCAATTGGACTCTAGCTAATGTCGAGCCGAGCGAGCCCGGGCCGATGTCGAGTCGTCTAGGCCCAGGCCTGATGTTGAGTCGTGTGGGCCCAGGTCTGATGTTGAGTTGTCTGGGCTAGGGCCAGGGCCTGATGTTGAATCGTTCAAGACCGGGTCGATGTCGAGCTGAGCCGGGACAAGCCAATGTCGAGTCTCCCGGGCACGCGGGTCTATGTTGAGTCGATTGGGCCCTGTCCAATGTCGAGCCAAGCGCACCTGGGCCGATGTCAAGCCGAGCGGGCCCAGGCCATTTTCGAGTCGATTTGGTCCTGGCTAATGTCGATTCGAGCGGCCCAAGTCGATGTTGAGTCGAACGGGCTCAGGCTGATGTCGAATCATCCAGGCCCAGGCCATTGTCGAGTCGTCTAGGCCCAAGCCGATGTTGATTCGTTTGGGCTCGAGTTGTTGTCGAGTCGTCCGGGCCCGGGCCGATGTCGAACCGAGTTGGTCTGCGTTCAGGTGGAGTCGATGTAGGCCCGGTTCGAGCCAAGTTAGTCCGTGTCCATCTCAAAATAGATTTAATGTAATTGACAAAGTGGATTTAATCTAATTAACAAAATGGATAGAATCTAGATTTAATCCACTTTAAATGGATTTAAAAATGATCCATTTAAATTTGATATAGTTAAAATGGATATGAATTTTAAATCCAATCCATTCATTTGAATTTGGATTGGATATAGATAATTTTAAAAAATCCAATCCATGACCACCCCTATACACAACTATGGCAAAGAAGAAAGAAAGAAACAGACACCGTGATATGTTGCGTTAGGATTTTTGAAAAGTCTCATGGATACTTTTGTAGTTGCACATGAATGTAGGGGTGTAAAAAGAAAAATGTAGGGGTGCAGAAAGAAACATCCCTTACTTATCACCATCATAGGAGTAAGTGAAGCACAGTAGAACTCCCTCTGTTACAGAAGAACAACCACACGGAAAAACCACTTTCTTAAAGCCTGTTTCATATTTTTGAAAACCATTTACAAAAGTATTACCACTTCTTTAAATGTAGAAAATCTTTAAATTGTTTCAATTTTCTGTCACTCCTTATCTTCCGTAGCATCTCATTCCCACTACTTAAAACTCAGCTTTTAAAAAACTGAAAAAACATAAACACAATAAATTTGAATTTCCTTTTCATTTTGTTTAGTAATATTTCCAATCAGCGTACTAATACTGTTTGGTCAGTGAGTTATGAACTTTATAGGAGAAAGTGGCAGCCAAGCAATTATCCTGCTTGCATTGTCTCCTAAGGGCTACTGGTAAACTTACGATCCTTGTATTTGTACATAAGATAATAATAATAATACAGCAAAATGAGATAATAAATCTTTCATAAACAACAAATTATAACACACACAGTGGGGTGAAGAAACCAAGATCTAAATCTACTTCCAAAACATTGCTTATCTATTCAACGATAGAATATTGTAAAATGTATATGTAAATGCAAGTGCATTCACGAGGCATGGAAGAAGGTAAATGTGGTAATAAAAGATCAAAATACATGTATAAGAGGTACCACACAACTAGCTCCAGCTTGTTAGGCCTAACCTATCAGCAAGATTGTACATAACCAATTGATCCCAAACAGGTCCGAGGAGGCGTTCCCCTCCAATGGCAAATGTTAGAGCCCAAGAACAGAGAACGGTTGCAAACACTGCAAACCCAACTGCTGATCCAACAACATCTGTACAAACATGTCAAACAAACTAAATCAACAGCCTCTAAACCAAATCATTATCTATCTAAATTAACCACCAAATTACTTAAAATCAGAAAGCATATTCATTTAAAACCAGTAAACCAGCTGGCATATTCTTACTAGTTACGGTTGAATCAACTGTTTAATTTTTTTCGTTCTGAAAAAATCTGTTCCAGACACGATCGTTGCCAAGATTTGAGTACTCTTTGAAAAAGGTGCCCCAAGTTAGTGTGCTTGGATTTCAGTTAGAAAATTAAGTTGAGTTGAACTCAATTGGAATTGAAAAACAAGCAACTCATTGTATTTAAGTCAACCGCAATTTGAGGTGAATTTGATCTGAAAAAAAAGTGTCCAACATGTTGATATAATCCAAACATTTTGGATTATAGGTTAGTTTGGACGTTACGACTGAAATCCAAACAGACCCGTAGTATCCTACCGTATCTCAAAAGGAAAACAATTGAGAAAAAAAAGAACTAATTCGACCAGAACTACCAAGAATGACACGAGAGCTTTCTTGATGACATGAATTTGAAACTAATTGGTATAGTGAAAAAACACCATATGACAAACTCATCATCTTCAGATACTAAAAAGAGCATAAGGTCAAATTCTGAATACATCAGTTCAACCCAAGATTCAATTTCTGGCCCTTTCTAGTTCCAGATAATTACTTGCTCTAGACATTCGAAAACAGAAACAGTTGAAGCAAATAATGCATAATAATCGGTAATGGTTGCCACCACTTAAAAGAAAAAGGAGTGCACAATTTGGCAAGTAATTGAAGTGCTATAAAAGAGGGGTTAGGTTATGATACATGGGCGAATGCGAGGGAAGGAGTGAGAGTGGCGAAGAACGGGCCAGAAGTAGAAGCAGTTGACGGCCCAAAGAAGAGGGAGAAGAGCGAAGCCAAACTTGTAAAACCTCCGGGCGTAGCTCACCGATTCTTCCTCCGACAACCCCAACGACCCATCGATCGTTGGCCACACCGGCAACGATGACGGTAGCGAATTCCGATGATGAGGGTTAGGGTTTGGATTGTTGTTCTGTGTCTCCATCTATGCGATCTACGATGACCTAACAAGACAGAGATTTTGTTGAATCTTGTTGTTTGGTAAGCGAAATTTAATCAATGTCTTAATTTGAGTGGAAATTCATCATTAAGTAACTTACAGTGCAAATAGATGGTTCGTCTCGTTAAGTCACTTCACTACTGCCTCTGATTTTGATTCAGATTGCATGCCATGTAAAAGAAAAACTAACACAACTCAAATTCAGATTATTCAATCCTCCATTTTCCTATCTGTTTCCGTCTTTTAACTCCACAAGGAAAAAAATGGCAAGGAAATTAAAATAAATGCCACTGTGAATATATATATATATATATATTTATTTATTTATTTTAATTCTTTTATATAATTTCAAAATAATTGCTGTAAAAAATAAGATAATCACTGTACATAATAATATGTAGATGATAGTAAAAAATCGATACGTCGTTATGCGTGTATTCTTTCCATTTGTTATTTCATTTTTTTATTGAATATAAATAATTTTAATATTTGAAAATATAGTTACTTTGTAATTAGTCCATTAATTTGATCATTTAACTAGAGTTTGTTAACTATTTGGTTTAAGTTTTGAAAATCCAACAATTGTTTTCTGCTATATCGATATAACTCTGTGTGTGACTTCTAATTAAGAATGAAATCAATGTTGGAAACCAGCAAAATTTCTCATTCTCCAAATCATCTAATAACGTAGGTTTTCAAAATATCATGGTTAGACATGAAATTAAAATCAGAAAAAAATCCTTGAAGCCAAGTCCAGAAACTTCTACCATTAGAAAAATTTACTCATTTAATTGCTTACCTGTAAATTACTTAAAATTGTTGTACAGGAGTAACTCAAGGCAGTAATCTCTTTTAGAATTTTATATCCTTTCCATCTTCCAAAATGCATAGCATATGCAGCAATAATAACATTCTTAAAATCATCTTTACATGCAAAAATTGCCCCTAACTACATTTATCTTCATTCATTCCTTTGGTATCTTGAATAATGAAAAACATTTTGTCTCCATACCCGAACCATATCTCTCCTCCACTTTGTGCGTCATCAAACTTTCTGAATCTGATAATCCTCCACTTTTCAAATCTTACTCTCCATTCCCAACTCTCACATCATCACTTCAGTGTTCTTGATCTACTGGAATTCACTAACTACCTTTTCATGAGGCTTACCCCTTTCCTTAGGCGGTGCAACCTTATGCTTTCTTATTCATGTAGGACTTCAATTTTACTTCTCCTATCACAGGTGTTGCAGAATTTTCATATCTGCATTCTTACTCTACCTCTGTTCAGAAGTTTCTCCCTGTGATGATGCATTATTTTCTTTATTACTGCTGTTTGCATTGTCCAAATCTTTCACAATTCCACTACCACTTGGTTCACATTGTCAAATACATCGGCAACAGGAAGCTCCTGATCATCCACTGCACTATCATCACCCCAACATCATCTTTACCATGCTCCGCATCCTTTCCAACATCAACTTTTCCTCGAGTACTCGCTGCATCTAATTGTGGAATGTCCATGTCCATCACTGATTCACCAAATATAATGTCCATTTCCATAGTACTAGAATCATATATCTCACTTCTTTTAAGCTAACATATAGCACCTTCCCTTCTGTTTTATACCACATACTGTTTATGTATGCAAGATCAATTTCCATTGTTTGGTCCAACCACTCCTAATAACTCTAGTAATCCTCGTCCACATCCTAATATACTATTTCCCATTCTCATCCTCTGGTTTGCTTGATTTCACAGAGATAAACCCCCTATACACTTTAAGCATAAACTTATCCATGCCCTAAATCATAAAAAAAAAAAACAGTACGACATTAAGTTGATCCATAACTGACCTGGAATTTCTTCAATAAGGTCTCAAGTCCTTTCTGAATGGAAAAGAAAAAGTAATCAGAAAAAATATTCTACTAAATGCGATCGGTTATATTTTCTGACAAAACCAATAAATATTTTATACCTATAACATCGTTCGAAGAGAAAGTGTAAACAGTAAAGTAAATGAAGAACAACACTTACCTAACACTGGAAAAACATAGGACCACCAAAATAAAGGACCACACGAAACCATTATCATAATTCTATTCCCATTCCCATTACACTTGTCAAAATAGGGAAAAAACTGTACGGACTATCAATTCGTACCTTCAACAACTGAATGACCAGCTTGTCAAGATTTCAGCTTTGATTGAAAGAATAACAATGGACCAACTACTCTCTTGCATTTCCTCTCAAATGTAACACGACATGAAGAAGTATTATCCAATAAATGTCAAACGACAATGCTGTCGTTTTACATTCTCACAAACCCATCTTACAATGTTATGTAGTAGTGATGCTGTAAAAGTAAGTGTTTACAGAATAGGGTTCTTTTGAACAAATTTAAAACGGTGTTTATGAGACAAAATAAGAATAAAAATTAAAATATTTTTTTATAAATCAAAATTAGTTTATATCTAACGTAATTTTTAGAAATTATATAGTTTTTTAAAAATATTATTTATTGAATTTTACCTTTTTAGTTTAATTTTCTAATAATGTTTGAAGAGTATTTTATCCTAAGATATTTGAAGTCTATGTTGCTTCCTTTGATTTGATGTTCAAATTACCCTTTATGTTGTTACTTTTTTAACTACTTCAATTCAATAACATTACAATAATTGCAAAAATAAATTAATTGTGAACTTTTTACAATTCTTTTAAATTAGCCACTTTCTTTTACTACAATTTTTTTTATAATTGTTTCACTTATTTTTGGATTATGAAGTATAATTATTATTTTTTACTAAATCTACGATAATACGAGGACATATTCGGTATCAAGACCATAACGTTTTATAAAAAAAAATCAAGATACTTAAATTAACCATTTTCACTTACAAAATTTACCTTTTTTTTTATTTCTTCACTTTTTTAATTCAATTTAAATTATTTTATTTTATTTTTTACTTTTTTTCCTCACTTCTCATAAATTCATCCAAACAAAATTAAAAGATAGCAAATTCATATTTTTTTACAACTTCAAATAAAAAAATAAAATTAAGTAAATCAATTCAAAATCATATTTTCATTCATAAACTATGAATATATCAAAATCATTTTTACATACAAAATTTTAAATTATGGTAAAATAAATTAAATTAAATAAATTGTTTTCATATATTATATTGTTTTTTCTGTTATCGCTTGTATCTAAAACAAGTTATAATTCAGTACTTTTACCTAACATACAGATTTTTTTCTGCGTAGCGATTTATTTATTTTTGTTGCATTTGAACAGAAAATGTTGATATCATTAACTTGTTATACAGAAAATTTTAAATACTGCTAAAAGATAAGATAAAATGAAGAAAAAAAAATAGTTCTACTATTTTATTTATTTCAAATATATTTTATACAAATTGACTTTTATCACTGCAGCCAAACTTTTTTTGTTTCCATCTTACTTTTTATTTATATTGTATGACACAAAATATTAAGAATATTGCTTTTTTATTGCAAAATATTTTAACTAAACCTAAAAATTTAGATTATGATAAACAAAATTATAAAACTTTCTTTTTATTGCTTTTGAGTCATTAAAAAAAATATCAAAGAACAAATAAAAATTTTCCTTTCAATAAAGAGATCAAATAACAAATAAAAAGGGGGCAAAATATAACCCTTGCCCCAAAAGGCAAGATCAACTTTTTTTTTCTCATTACAATGTTTTCATATCAAACAAATCATAATGTGATGATACATGTGAATAATGAAGTCACATGATACAAATTAGTGGCAAATTTTCCTCCCAATGTGAGCCAATGCAATGAATCCAAGCAAAGACTTCCTCAAAAGATCCCAAAACTGTCCCTTGGAGAAGAAATCATGAACCATCCCCAAGTTGGATATATAAAGGGGGGAGAGTCAGTTTAGCTGATGCCATCTCTTGACAACACCTCACAGGCTTGAAGTGCATGTCCAACTTAACCCAGAAATCAAATTTCTTAGATGGGAATAATCCCTTCTAGTGTAAACATTAATTATCACGTAGGCCTTTGCTGTTCTTCAGGATTGAGATCTCTCCCTGATTTTGGCTCTTGCAAAAAATACTCCTGCCAGAAGACCTACAATTGCATTTCTACTTTAGTGATGAAACAAAATGTAATACAAAGGCAAGCTAATGCACTTTATGGGAATAATAATAATTATAAAAACAACCATGATGAAAGTGACAATAGTAACACTTCAAGTTCGGTTAATTTAAAGAACTAACCAAACAAAATGCTAGCAGAGTTCTCCAAACTAGTAGGAACTTTGAAGAGAAGGATGCCAGCAATTGAAAGTGGTATCTTGTTCAGTGAACCTACAAGACTGCAGATGGAAAAACTAGTTACATATGTCTAACAAAATTAAAATAGTGGCATTTTCTGATATACCATAACATTAAAGGCTTTGAATCTAGATTTAATAAAAAAAAAATTGTTCCAACAATCTAGGTGCATGGCTCATTATGTAGTCATCACAAAAAATGACAGGGTATGACTTGTTTTGCTTCAAATGAGACACATCCAACACTAAGCCAGAGAGCCCTAGATAGAGCAGTAAAGGCACTATTCTAAGCCAAAGCACACACACAGGCATTGCCAATAACATGTAAAACTACTTCAGACACACATTTACCATCATGAGTTCTGCTAATATAATATCCATGAGGTTCAATTTCAAAAGAAAGTGTCAGGGAACTGTAATGTATCTATATTTTAATTTATCGCATTAACATATTGGAAATAGAAGGTGGTTAAGGTAAGGATTATTCTCTCTCTTTTGGGGGAGGGAGCTCACCTGTAAGTCGTAGCTCCAGTCTGATGAAGAAACCACATGGATGTAAAGCTGATTGCTAGACCCAAAATTCCACTAAAGGTCATCACCAACCAAAAGCTAGGCAATCTCAGAAGTGGCCTGTAAATTGAAATACATAATTTTAAATAGTATTAGAAAAAGAAAGACAGTAAGTATCTTTTTACTTCGGTTGTCAGACATAACCTAAACAATTTATGACATAAAAACACCTTTTTGAGATTCAAGATATGTGTTTCTATAAAAATTTATAAAAAAAAACAGCGAGGTAAAATTGGGAAAAGTATAGGAAATAACTTACGTTCTTAAGAGATAATCCACCTCATTGAAAACAACAATCAGGAAAAATCCCAGAGGCAAAGAAAGGGTGTTGTTCAACAAAACCATTGAAAACTCATTTAAATTTCCAGATTTGGTAACTTGCTTTGCTGTATCCATGACCCTACGAAGAGTCAGCTGCACCAATAAAATCAAAACAACTGATAAGCAAACTATACTAAAAGCTAAATTTAATTCAGTGATATATCTACAATTCTACATACACACTTTCTATGACAGTATATTATCCTTTTAAACCCAAAACCAAATTAAACCTCCTCCATGTATATGTAGAAGTAACTAAGTATTATGATTGAAGAAACCCCACAAAAGCAAGTAACAGGTCAAACTGAAAAGTATTGACTCAGTTTTCTCACCAGGAGTAGGTGATGAATAATTTGTCTTCATGTTGGAAAGTCTGATGGATAAACTATTCAATTCAATTTATCCGTGATGAACTATATCAATTCATATATATTTTCATTTAATCTTACTTTTGTCTTTCAACCAAGTCTAAGCCGGTCCTTAGCCAGAGAGAAATGAAAATAACATTTATGGCATATGTTTAGATCATTGTTGAAACTGTTGGGTTTTTTAAGGGGAAAAACTAGGAAGATTTGGAAGATACAAGTCATGTGCAAACCTAAATAAGGAATCATGACGCCACCTACAACCCAAAAACTTTAAATTAATGGATTTATAAATCTTTTTTCTTTATATGTTGCTCTTTTTGCATAATTTTACCCACGTGGAGTCAACACTTGACTTCAACAAACTCTCTGTCAAGTGGACTCCCTTTCACATTGGTTATGCCTAGAGTAAAAACATTCTTTACCCAATCCACATCGGTACTCATCTGAGCCAGTCACTAGGACTAACACCTCTAATACCATTTTGTTGGGTCTTTTCGAGAGGAGACATGGGGAAGATGTAGAACATATAAGTCATGGGCAAACCCACATAAGGAAGCATGACACCACCTTCATCCCAAAACCTTAAAGGCAATAGGTATGCGGGTATGTTGTTCTTCTTACATATTTTTACCCAATGTGAGACTCCAACTCACACTTAACTCCAACAGAATCAACCAAAAATATGAAATGGGGCTGAAAGAATCATAAGAACATTGCAATAAAGATATAAATCTGATATCTTACTACAAAGAATAGGAAAACCTCCTCTGATTACAACACTGCATTGCAGAACTTTGAGGGTTTGCACCTCCTAATGTCCAAAGTCCCCAAATCTCTCACAAATTATCTTAGTCCCTCTTCTCTCTTTTTTTCTACACAAGTGCCCTTCACTGATTGTAGGTAACCAAACTAACTTATAGGTTATCTAATCTGACACAGTGATCATAACCAAACAGTAATAGACTTTAGCAAGACAAAGACATGATTGAATTTATGCATATACAATGATATTAGATTAATATCCTAGCTCTCAAGTCAAAGACTAAAAAGTTATAGTTTTAAAGTTACATCTTCAAGTATTCAGTTGAACTTTCCTTTTAAACATATCCAGGAAGTAATGGAAACCAGAGTGGAAATAAAAAAAATGAAACTTATTATAACAATGAAGCTTAAAATCATAAAACATAATACTCACAGAATATGATGCAGTTAAGAAACAGTTTAGTGTCTGCCAAGCATAGCCAATTGAATTAAAAGAGAGATCAGTAATCCCTCCCGTTATTGCTGAAATGATCTGCAATGGAAAAAAGGACATTCTTTTAGGCTGTTTTATACATAAAACTTGTTAAGGATCCAAATAATGCATAGTTTCAAGAGAGTCTATACAGTAAACAGCTATACGAGTTCAACAAAATAAAAGATGTTTATAGTAAGTGTGAAATCAAAACAGAAAAATCCACACAGTAACAAATGCATTGTTGGTAGCAGGATAGACCCTTGCAAAGTAATCCCCATACAAGCCATGACAATCAAGCAACTACACACTTTCCAGAATGACATAGAATTTTAGGTGAGCCTGACTACCTATGAATATGTTGGAATTTGGTTACTGTTAAGAAATAGACACAAATTCACTAGACCGTAAACCACTCACAAACGCTAAACGATAACGTAAGAAACCGCAAGAACATACAGAAGGTAAATAGGAAAAGTAAACAAAAAATCACAGAGAAATTTACGTGATCGACCGAAACACAGTCTACGTCCACAATTAGAAATTCACTAAGAAAGAATTTGAGATTACAACACAAAGTCTATTTCACTAGTGAACTTTCATAGTGACTACATCCTTGGATAACTATAATTAAACAATACAATTATGTTGGCAAGAGTAGTAGTGATTGTAGGAGATGCAGGCAAAATAAAGAGATTGCAAGGTTCATATTCAAGGGTACAATATCTGAATTTGTTATTCTACATCATAGTCAGGGCTTTGAACAGTCAAAATAAAGGGATTGCAAGATTCAGATGTCAATCTCTTCAACATACCATTAGAAATAGAGCTGCCCAGACTTTGCCTTCGTGGTGCTTCTTGAACAAGTACATTTCACCAAGGGCAGTTATGACATTAGTAACATTCTTCAGGACTGTCACCATGGCTACATTAATGTATTTCAAACTGCACATAATACAAATGGATAAGTAAAAAGACACAGGCAAGCGACTGACAAACTGTTGGGAAAAACGGGTAATTTTCCCACTAAAACAAAACCCTAACAGAGCTACCCGACAAATAATATTGAATAAATAAAGCGGAATAATAAAAGAGATAAAGAGGAAAGAACACACCCTAAAATTGTTAACGGAGTTCGGCCTGTTTAGCCTAATCTCCGAGCACAGCAAAAACAGCTCACTTTTATTACTATGAGAGAAGATATTACAAATTGGGATATATAACGGTGAAGGAGGGGATGTTAATATATAACCCTCAAACCTCCTTCCCAAACAATGAACCCACCGATGTGGGACTTGGGATTAAGCCAAAATCAACAAATCTCCACCTTGGCTTAATTTCAAGTCCCACCTAAAACAAATCTTCTCAAAACATAACAAAAAAACAAACTTTACAGTGCTTCAAATTTGCGCCTCCGGACGCCAACTTCAAATGTGCAAAATATTAACCAAGTCTAAACAATATTCAAACTTGGCCCTTGTAACCACCTTGCCTTGTAGCGAACATCTTCTTTATTAGAAAATTCTTCTTTCTTTGCAAATACCCATTTGCACCCAATTGCCTTCTTACCTCTTGGTAATTGTGCCAACTTCCACGTCTTGTTCTTCTTCAAAGACTGCATCTCCTCTTCCATCGCACCCGCCCAATTACCACTCTCTGAACTCAGAATGGCTTTTGGGTAAGTGGATGGAATGTCATCAACAACTGGAAGTGCATAGGCAACCATATCCATGAAACGAGTAGGCTTCTGAATGTCTCGTCTCTGTCTTCTAACTGCAATTGGCGTTGATTGTTGTTGAGATTCTTGGGTAGGAACCTCTTCCTCATCCGACTCTTCTTCTACCATAGGAGAGTCACTTGTGGTATTTCGTGTTGGGATCACCACTGTCGGCTCAAACTCCACCTGCTTCCGGGCACACTCCACCTGTTGTGGAGTACTATCAGCTCCTTTTGGATTTACCTTCTTTAACATGGCAGATTCATCAAAGGTAACATCCCTGCTGATAATCGTCTTCTTTGCCTCTAGACACCACAAACGGTATCCCTTCACTCCAGGACTAAAGCCCATGAAAAGAGCCTTCTTTGCCCGTGGATCCAACTTTGATTCAATCACATGATAATATGCAATAGAACCAAAAATATGCAAAGAATCATAATCAGTTGTAGGTTTTCCAGACCATACCTCTAACGGGGTTTTGCCATCTATAGCAGATGATGGCAAACGATTGACGAGATGTTGAGCGTATGTCACAGCCTCAGCCCAAAACTCTCTGCCTAACTCAGCATTAGACAACATACAACGAACTTTCTCCACAAGTATCTTGTTCATACGCTCCGACACCCCATTCTGCTGTGGTGTTTTTCTAACAGTGAAGTGCCGAACTATGCCACAATCTTGACATACCTTCAGGAACGGATCACTCTTGTATTCTCCTCCATTGTCTGTTCGGAGAACCTTAATCTTCCTTCCTGTCTGGTTTTCAACTTCAGCTTTCCACTTAAGGAAAATTTCAAGCACATCATTTTTGTTCTTCATAGTAAACACCCAAACTCTCCTGGAAAAATCATCCACAAAAGTGACAAAATAATGCCTACCTCCGATTGACGGAGTCTTGGCAGGTCCCCACACATCTGAATGCACATAATCCAGAATACCCTTGGTATTGTGAATTGCAGTGCCAAACTTCACTCTTCGTTGCTTTCCCAGAACACAATGCTCACAAAATTCAAGTTTGCAAGCCTTCGTACCTTTCAACAATCCTTGCTTGGTAAGAATTTGCAAGGATTTCTCTCCAGCATGTCCCAACCTCATATGCCACAACTTCGTTGCCTCAGCATCCTTCTTAGAGTTAGAAGTTGCTGCCGCTACTGTCCCCACCACTGTACTACCTTGATAGTAATACAAATTGTTCTTTATCACGCCTTTCAACATCACCAGTGCTCCCGAAGTTGCTTTAAGAATTCCATCTCGCATCGTCACAACTAGGCCTTTAGATTCTAAAGCCCCCAATGAGATGAGATTCTTCTTCAACTTTGGCACGTACCGTACATCCCGCAAAATTCTGGTGGATCCATCATGATTCCGCAGCTTGATTGAACCTATCCCGACTGTCTTACATGGATTATCATTACCCATGTAAACAACCCCGCCATCGAGTTCTTGAAAATCAAAGAACCATTCCCGAATGGGACACATATGATAAGTACAACCTGAATCCAATATCCACTCATCTGGATACGATGATGCTGAAAGCGAGACAATTAAAGAGATATCTGATTCCACGTCACTTTTGCATTCTACAACATTTGCATCTTGTGGAGTCTTCCCTTTCTTCTGCAGTTTTGGACAGTCTTTCTTCCAGTGTCCTTTCTCATGACAGAAAGCACACTCATCTTTGGCAACGACTCGACCTTTAGACTTAGACATCCCTCTTCTCTCCTTTGTTTGGCTTTGCTGACGACCTCTTGCCACCAATGCTTCTTCTGATGTCGTTGATTTGGTTCTCATCTTATCCTGCTTTCTTAATTCATGACTATATAAAGCAGAACAAACAGCATCTAACGACACATTCTCCTTCCCGTGAAGGAGCGTAGTCTCCAAATGTTCAAATTCATCAGGAAGAGATGATAACAACATCAAAGCCAAATCCTCATCCTCAAACTTCACATCTAAATTCAACAGGTCTGCTACTAATTGATTAAACATAGTGATGTGTGCATTCATAGTAGTACCTTGTTGGTAGTCAAATCGGAACAACCTTTTCTTCATCAGGAGCTTGTTCTGACCACTCTTCTTCAGAAACTTGTCCTCCAATGCCTTCCACAGTTTGTGTGCAGAAGTCTCGTTTTTTACAGCGTACTTCTGCTCTCTGGACAGGCAGGATCGAATAGTTCCGCATGCCAACCGGTTGATGATGCTCCAATCTTTCTCCTCTACCTCTTTTGGTTTCTCTCCTTCAATAGCAATATCAAGACCCTGCTGAAAAAGAGAGTCCAAGACCTCTCCTTGCCACATGCCAAAATGTCCAGTGCCATCAAATATTTCCACCGCCAATTTCAAGGTGGACACCGGGAACCTCGACCATGATGAAGAGGAGCCCGACACTCTGGATACATCCTTGGCTTCTTCTTCTTGATTTGCCATTACAAACTCAAAATATAATATTCAATATTACAAATAATTTCAAACAACCCAAGGCGAACCTTCGGCTCTGATACCACTTGTTGGGAAAAACGGGTAATTTTCCCACTAAAACAAAACCCTAACAGAGCTACCCGACAAATAATATTGAATAAATAAAGCGGAATAATAAAAGAGATAAAGAGGAAAGAACACACCCTAAAATTGTTAACGGAGTTCGGCCTGTTTAGCCTAATCTCCGAGCACAGCAAAAACAGCTCACTTTTATTACTATGAGAGAAGATATTACAAATTGGGATATATAACGGTGAAGGAGGGGATGTTAATATATAACCCTCAAACCTCCTTCCCAAACAATGAACCCACCGATGTGGGACTTGGGATTAAGCCAAAATCAACACAAACTGCTCTATTGTAATTTCAGTTCATATATTGACACCGGTACAGATAATGTATGCTAAGATCACATGTTGGACGATAAAAAGTTAGAACAGGTTTAGAACTCCATGCTCCTCAAATAAGAATAATTCTTCCCTGAATTTATGCACAATGTTTCCCTTTCATGATTACTCATGTAAACAGAATCCATCAGTACATTCTGCAAAATATTTGTTTAAAACCGACGTAGTTTCACTCCTAGCATTAGACAAGATTAAAAAAAAGGCACACACAAAGCAGTCATAAAGCATCTATGACAAGCATCCCCCTCAGGTAATATAATAATAACCTAAGGAAGGCGAGAACAAAAACATTATAAGAGTCACAAAGTTGAAGACTGCATACCTAAACATACTTGTGACGAGCATTCCAACAAATATAACATTCACAGGCAACCAGACCTTAATCAATCTCCATGTCAACGGCTCGGTTGAAACTAAACCCAGAATACTCAACACGGAAACAATGACAACTGAAATCAAATTCTGCATCCACATAAAATGAGTCACAATCAATCCAGCTCAAGCAACTCCCACATCATTATGCTAAACACAAAGGGGTAAACGATTCAAAGGACACATAATCAAATACCTGGTAAAACATCAAGGATATCCCAGCATTAAAGTCATAGCTGGAAAGTACAAACTTGTTAACCAATATCATGCCACAGGAGGAAAAACAATATGCAAGTCCAGACAAGAAGGCCTGATTGTGGACTTTTACTACCCTTGCACTTCTTTCTTTGTCTTTGTCGAACTTGGAATTTTCCACGTCACGTTGTTCTTCATTGGGAGATGAAGGCATCATTTTCACGTGATCCAGTTATGCCTTAAGCAGAATTGGCTCAACGCAAAAAAAAAAAAAAAAACTTGACAGTTCCACAGTGTTCAAGTTATGGAGCTCAGGATCGACAAGTAAGTAGACACTTGGAAAGGAAAAACCTTTTTCACAAACCCAGATATGATTATGATCGACGAGAAAAACCCATCAAGAATAATCACTGTAATCGTTTTATTGGCGAGAATTGGATTCAAAGGAAGACAAAGAAGCGCTGAAAAATAAATGATGAAATTTGGGGATTAAATGAGCCAGAAACGGCGTTGATGTACGGAGAGAACAAAGAGGGTTTGAGAATTTTGAAAGTGGAAACTTCGTACCAACTTTTGTGGATTTTTCTTTGTTGAGTTTTGTCCTTTTGCAATTCGCCGGAACCGTGGATGGCAAAGATACCCTGTTGCTTGGGTTCGTGATGGCTTTTAATTAAATGTTCTAAAGTCTTCGGCTTGTTTTTGTTTTTTGAATGATGTCAGTTCATTTGTTCCCATTTTCCACGGCTGTTGCTGCTACCATTATTAGCCCTAAGTAAATATTGCAAGCTTAAAATCATGATCACCATGTCTATTGATATTTAATTAAATTGTTAATTTTAACAATAACTATTGTGCAAGTCTGGTAAAGAATCATTTTTAGTTGATTGATAGTATAAAAATTAATACAAAAACCATGGTTATTAAACTAGAGAGATTTTAGTTAAGTCCAACTTGGGAGAAAATGAATATTACTAGATGAATTTTGACTACTTATAAAAACAAGTCTTAGATTGTTTATTATTTATATTTGTGATAAATATTTATTTTATAGAATAGTCCAATAAAGATATTGATTTTTTGGGTTTTTGTTTGCTTCATCATTACCATTTTTCTTTTAACTTTCTAAACTAAACTAACGAAAAAACCATTCTCAGCGGATAAATGTGAAAAAGGAAATCATTTTGTTTTTTATTCGTCAGCAATCACATCAGAAAATTACGCAACTTGTTGTGTAGTTGAGCCGTGGCATGTATGATAAGGGTTGGATATGTACCCATGAAGAAAATGAGATGTACCGAAAAAAACAAGGCGACGCGAAGGTTAGTTGCCACTTTAGAATAATAAGATGTTTGTGTTTGACCCCAAAAACCAAACAACACCAGAATATTCAAAATCAAAAGTATCCACTAACTCAAACCAATTTTTCACATGCTTTTATTGTAGTGGAATTTTACTAATGTTTCTGTTACGCTTCAACTAAGATTATTAAAAATGTCAACATAACATAGTTTCCCTAACTACATGATATTAATATGGCGACCTAGCAATAGTAGCAGCCGGTAGATGAGATGACTCAGCACTCGAGATATATATAATTTTGATAAAATAAAAACCCATGTAACGTACTTGAGCAAAAATGTTGCTCTTGATGCATTGTGACCAATTAGAATTGACAGAATGAAATAATAAATTCTGAAACTTTGGTTTTCAAAGTGTCTTAATTATGATCTCCTTTGACTTAGTTAAATTCAAGATTATAGAACTAAATTGTATTTAACTCTTGTAATATTTTGAAATCTCTCCTTGTTTCAATTTTTTGTGGAAACAAAAGAAGTCTCCAATGGATAAATTTCAATGGAATTACATCTAGCCAAAATAAGATTGGAGTAACTCTTCAGCATCATATTCACATACAAGAATTTGAACTACAAAAAAGTGTACTTTAAATAATTGCTCTCCTTATTTGAAATTTTTTAAAAGACAAAAATAAGATGAGATACAGTGATGTTACCTCCTAATCATGTTAGTTTAGTTTCAATGAGTAACGGGAAACGTTTTCAGAAACAAAGAAGACTTATTTAAGAATTAATCTGGTTTATATAAGCAGATTGTCTGGCTTCAATGAAACTCCTAATGCTAGCAGCATCTCCTTGCATGACAACTTTCCCATCCTCCATGTAGATGGCACCATCTGCATACTCTAGTTCTTCCAAACGATGGGTGACCCATAATGCCGTAACTTCTGCAGAGGTATCCACAGAGTTCCTGACAGCTTTGATAACCCCGACCTTAAATGAAAAGTGCAAGCCATCTATTAGAAAGTGTTGGTCTTACAACACAACTTTCACAATAACTAATATGAACGTATTCAACCGCAAGCACGAAAACTGAAGCCATGTTAAGTTAACTGTATGTTTAGAATTCAAAAAGCCACATATTCATTCATATATAAGAAAGCTAAAATAGACACTGTCCCCCATGGCATTGTTCTGTCAGCTTGAATGTATCAGATACTGATGAAAGGCATCCGTAAAGAAAATTATACCATGCATGAAATAGTAAATAGTATCACTACTATTTTGTAGATGGAGAAAGTCCCTTGCTTCCAACTATTTCAGGACCTCAATATTTGTGATTTTACAACAAATATGACATGATACAGCAAACATCACAATTCATGGATTACCTGGTCAGTTTCATCTAAGAATGTTGTGAGCTCATCCAACAACAGAACTTTACAAGCTTCTGCTAGAGCACCAGCTATGGCAACCCTCTGCTTCTGACCACCACTCAGAGTTTGGACAGATCTCTGAATATTGCAACCAAAGGAAAGTTTACTTATTATATAATTTACACATTTGTTTTAAGTGTTCTAGGTTGCTGTCCCTATTACCTTCATGTAGTCAGACAGGCCTACAGCATGCAAAGCTCTCGACACCCTAGATCTGACTTCATTGTGAGTTAAATCGATCTTACCAAGACCAAATGCAACATCAGCATCTACAGTAGGCAGCACCACCTGCAACAAATATAAAGCTACTCAGTTGACAGTCTGATTATATACATCATATGGATTCAGGCTGTAAATTTTCAGTAGATCTTTTTTGGTGACTATACATTGATAACAAAATCAGGTATTTAACTTTTTTATTTTTTTATTTTTTTTATCACAATCGTTGTATCTGAATTGCAAACATTGAGAAAATATTCAAAAGCAGATTTGATAGAAGGATATTTACAAGTATACACAATCAACCTATTAAAATTTATAAGATGGCACTATGACAACAGACACCTGTTATTGTAAAGAACAAAGAAATCAAGCAAATTCTCCATTATCTGAAATGAAGGAAAACATGAAAGGGAATATTTGGAGAAGATCTGACAAATAAATGCCCTAAACAAACCACCTTTCTTCCTTCACTTTCCTTTACATTACTTTTAATTCAAAACCTGGAAAGGAGATTATACGTAAGGTGGTGGAGCATACTTCTCTGTTACCTCCACATAAGAATCTGCAAAACTTAAACATGCAGTCCGATGTGCTTGGTGGAGGAGGCTGTAACACTCATTCCCTTATCCTAAACTCTAAACTCTAAACCCACCCCCAAAAAAATCCCTTCGTGGAGGAGGCTGCTTGTATTAAGATTTTAATTTGTTGAGGTAACATCAGTAATTTTTGAATAAATAATATGTCAACAATCTACAAAAGCTAAACATTTGGTTAACAAGAAAAATAGAATGAAAAAGTCAACCATGATTTGTTACCCTCCGGGATGCAAAGGAAAAAGAAGCCAAGCTTCTTCTATAGAATAGACATGAAGAAAAAACAATCAAATCTAAAATCTGGAATTCTAACAGGGTATTAGTAGAGGTCAGGACAGCGGCAATAGAGATAAGTACTATGGAAACTGTAACACTCATTTCCCCATTCGGGACGTTTTCTTGGAAAAAGTTAAGGCACATATTTGCTTAAACATTAGTCTAAGGTTGTTTATCCCAAAAGAAAAAGAAAGAAAGAAAATAGTCAGAGGACAGGTTAACTACAGTTTGAGCTGTTAACTTATTCTTAAATCTTCCATCAGAAAGATTACATGAAAATACTATATTGTAACATATAATGAATGAAGTCAGCAAACAGCATAGCAATAGTAGCAAGGCAACTGAAGAAAGAAACATTGAAATTACTTTTCTCCTCCCCTAACAACAATAGTGTGACGCTGAATTTGATGAGGTTTCCATCTTTGAATTTGAATTGTTTATAATCCAAAAACAATATTTTAGCTATTATTTCCGCTCCCGTAGAAAATAAGTCCACGAAATTCTCTTTCAAACAAAAATCGAAAAGATTTAACTTACATAGACACAAAAGATTTAACACTTCTGTTAATTTCTGTTTTAGGCCTACAATAGCGAGCCTAATCTAATAAAATCTGACCAAGAACAGACCCTCACACTCAAATCATTGCTGGGCCGAAGAGCCATCTGAGGTCCACTAAAGCCTGTTCAGCCTTTTCACCTACCACCTGTGATGCTCCCTACGACTGAGGCAGGAGGTTCCTGTTGCCTGCTCAGGACATGCATGTCAGCAACTCCAGAATATTCCACAGTCAGAGGCTACCACACCTTATGATATTACTTCATAGTCATGTGCAAGTGTCTTGGCAGTGACTCACCCTCATCCTAGCCTTAGAAAGTAAGTAAATGCTGACACATTAAGTAAGTGAATAGTTCCTACACAATTACTTGGCTGGTTTAAAGACTCAAGTCAAGATTGGAACAACAGACTCCTCGTCATCTCAGAGGAACCCAAATTGTGTGCTTTAATGACTATCAACCGTTTGGGTTTGGCAAAATCAATGCTCACACTGGCTTAAAAGAAGATAGCATTGAACCTAGTAGAAGCATAAAAAATTAATTATATGAGCAAAAATTGTAAAAGTTAGTCAGATTTGACTAGGCTGCCAGGTGTCAAAGGGGTTAGGGTGTTGGGAGTCAGATTGCTATATAAGGCAAGGCTGATCTCGTTGTAAATGTTCTTGATTTTCAGAATTCATTCATTCATCTCTTGTATTCTCTCTAAAAGTCAATACAGCTCGGTACTGTGATATTCACGGTTCCCTTCTCTACATTCAGTTCTTTGGATCTACTATTCCTAGAACTAGCAAAAAATAATGCCTTAACAATTGGTATCAGCCTGCCCGGTCCTTTGGCGATTTGATCATGGCCGAGGCAACTCATAATGCGACAGAAAGTAAAGAATTAGAAGGAAGAATGACTATTCGCTTGGAGTCTCGGTTGATGGAGTTGGTGGGGTGGTCAATGCAGAAAACCTTGGGTGATTATCTTAAAGATCAAATTCAAGAACTGGTCAAGCTACATTCTGATGATGTTCATGGCAATTCCACTGGAGTTAATTCGAGAGGTGACTGACATCATTCTTGTTAAACAAGATTGACCAGAATCGTTTCCCTCATTTTTATGAGGAAGCTGTCCATCAATGGATATATTTCAATGTGAAAACTATTTATTAATTGATAATATGCTTGATGATGTGAGTCAAACTTCCAATGTGCAACTGGACACGCTCTGCAATGGCATATGGATTTGGTTAGGTCAGCTCATTATTCTATGATGATTTCTTGGACTGAATATACAAGATTACTCATCAAGCTGTTTGGAGAAGTGTGTGATGATCCTATGGCTTAGTTGATGAGGTTGCGGCAGAAGAAATATGTGTTTGAGTATCACGAGGACTTTGATTCAATCGTGACGAGACTGAATCTTAGTGAGGACTACATGTTGAGTTGCTTTTTAGGGGGTTTAAAGAAAGAAATCCAAATGTTGGTCAAGATGTTTCAGCCCACTACGATGAGAAGAGTCTTTGCTTTGGCACGGATATATGAAGCCGCCAATTCCTCTCCTAGTCAACAAGTGTTACCGATCAAGTCTCAAAAAGGTCTCTTAGGCTCTAAGCCACTGCCTCCATATCCGATTACTATGAATCCTAGTTCTACTGGAGGACTTTGCCTCAACTATCAGGAAAAATAAGAATTTAAACCCTGCTTATATGAGTGGGCATCAGGAAAAAGGGTTGTGCTACTATTGCGATGAGCCATACTCACAAGAACATAGTTTGACGCATAAAAATTTCAGCTGCATGTTATTGAGGTGGAGAACGAAGCGGAAGATTTGGTGGAATTGATTGAGTCTGCTAATAGTTCATTTTAAGACGTCGAGAGGGAGTCCCCACAAATCTCTATTAATGCATTGACTGGGGTAGCCAATTTCAGGACTATGAGAATCACTGGACACAACAGAAAAAGCCTTTACACATTCTGATTGATAGTGGCTCTACACAATTTCCTAGACATTAAAGTAGCTCAGAAGTTGGGATTGAGAACCGACCTCCAATCCAGGTGGTGGTGGCTGATGGTTCTAAGTTGACAGTTGTTTTCATTCTCAAGGGGTTTTCATGGACTATCCAGCAAACTGTGTTTACACCAGATAAGTTTTTAATTCCTCTTGGTTGCTGTTATTTGGTTTTGGGAATAGAATGGTTGGTTACTCTTGGTGATATTATTTGGAATTTTGACAGATTAACAATGGAGTTCCGCATTCAAGGGAAACACATGTGTTGCGAGGTGCATCTACTCATAATATCAAGTCTAGAAAGAGCCAGAAGTTTGATAAGGCCATAACTGCAGGGGTGCTTCTATCAGTTCTGCAAGCTTGTGCAGGGGAGGATGGTGGTCTGCCGCGGTCCCTTACTAAGCATGCATATCAGTCAACAGTTCCAACTGCTATGGATCAACTTCTCCAGCAGTTTGAAGAGATTTTTCAGGATCCAACTCAGTTACCACCCTTCCGGCAGGATTATGATCACATAATACATGTGGTTCAAGGAAGTGGCCTGATTAATAAGCGCGCACCAGTATGCTAAGAGACAAAAAGATATCATTGACAAGTTGATACAAGAATATTTAAAATTGGGAGTGATACAAAATAGTAGCAATACTTTTCCTAGGCCAGTAGTTTTGGTGGGGAAAAAGATGGAACATGGTGCCTGTATATTGATAATAGGGAACTCAATAAGAATATGGTGAAAAATAAGTTTCCTATCCCTTTGGTTGATGACTTGATGGATGAGCTTGATGGATCTTCAATCTTTTCCAAGATTGATCTCAGGGCCGGATAAAGTTAGAATGGCTCCTATAGACATATGCAAAACAACTTTTAGAACTCATGGAGGTCCTTACGATATGTAGTGATGTCTTTTGGTCTCACTAATGCCCCGACAACTTTTCAAGGGTTGATGAATGAGGTATTCCAGAAGTTTTTAAGGTGGTTCTTATCGTTGTTTTTTTATGATATTTTCGTATACAATAAGAGCTTGGAAGAGCACTTGGAGCATCTTAAACAGGTGTTACTCACTATTAGAAGCAATTTTTTGTTTGCTAGAAGAAGCAAGTGCTACTTTGCGGTCAATAAAGTGGAGTATCTTGGTCACTTCATCTCAGGTGCAGAGGTATCTACTGACACTAGTAAAATACAAGTGATGATTAATTGGCCTCTCCAACAGACTATTAAACAGCTGAAAGGGTTCTTGGGACTTGCAGAATATTACGGGAGGTTTATTAAGGGGTATGGAATAGTTGCTAAACCCTTAATTGACATGCTAAAAAACATGAATTCAGCTTGTCACAAGCGACTAAGCTAGCATTTCAGAAGTTGAAAGTTACTCAGCTGTGTTGGAAGTTGATGCTTCGGGTGGGGGTGGTGGAACAGGGGCAGTGTTGATGCAAGGGCTGCACCCTATAGCTTATATCAGTAGAATTCTCAACACGCAGCAGCAATTGCTGTCAACATATGAGAAAGAATTATTAGCTATTTTTTTGCAGTACAAAAATGGAGACATTATTTGTGGAACAGACATTTCATTATCAAAACAGATCACTACAGTTTGAAGTATATACTAGATCAGAGATGGTCCATTGATTGATTTTCAGCAGAAATGGTTGGTAAAACTTATGGAGTTTGATTTCTCAATCGAGTACAGAAAAAGGGCAAGAGAATATAGTGGTGAATGCTCTTTCAAGAAGAGAGGCAGTAGAATGCTGCAGCATAACTGACCAATTACAAGCACATTTGGTATCCATTTGTCTTGGGTGAATGATGTGAATTTACAGAAATTATCAAGGAGGTTCAGGAGAGGTCAACTGTTCACAAACATTATAAATGGCAGCAAGGTGAACTAAGGAGAGAGGGGAAGTTGGTTATTGGAAATAATAGGGAGTTGAGGGATGATACCATAAAATGGATGCATAATTCTTCCAGAGGAGGGCATTCGGGAGTTAATTCTACCATGAAGAGGGTGAAAGCAATTGTGCATTGGAAAGGGGTGAGTAATGACATTAAGAAGTTTATTCACCAATTAATGCAAATATGACACTGCAGCATCTCCTAGGTTACTTCAGCCCCTCCGGTCCCAGAACATATTTGGCAACATGTCCCTATGGATTTCATTGAAGGTTTTCCTAACTCATTTGGGAAGAAGGTTATATTCGTGGTAGTAGATGGGTTGAGTAAAGCTGCACATTTCATGGCTTTACCTCATCCTTATACAGCTAGTGATGTGGCTCAATCTTATCTGGGTATGTGTTTAAGTTGCATGGGTTCCCAAATACTATCACGAGTGATAGAGATGCCATATTCACCAACCAGTTTTGGCAAGACTTCATGACCCTACAAAGAGTTTAGGTTCAGCTTTCATCAAGCAAACTAAGGGTCAGACCGAAGTAGTGCTTAGTTGGAGATGTATTTGAGGTGTGTAATGATACTCCCCATAGGTGGTCCAGATGGCTACCTTTAGCAAAATGGTGGTATAAAACGTCCTATCATACTCCTACTAAAGCTACACCTTATGAAATAATGTATGGACAGCTAGTACCAATCAAACTTCCTTATCTTCCCGGAGATTCAAAACTGGAATTGGAAGATAGAAGCATGAGAAAAAGAGAAGAGATGATGAAATTAATCAAATTTCATTTGAGAAGACCTAGTGAGAGAATGAAACAAGTAGCAGATAAACATAAGAGTGACAGACAATTTATGATTGGAGATTTAGTTTATATGAAGCTGCACCGTATAAGCAGATTTGGGTGGCCTTTAGAAGTAATTCCAAGCTAACTCCTAAGTACTTTGGTCGCTTCAAAGTAATGGACCGCATTGGTGCTGTAGCATATATACTGGACCTCCCAACTCATGGCAAAATTCACAATGTATTCCATGTCTCTCAACTTAAGAAACATGTGGGCCATATGGTTACTACCCCTCATCTACATTAAGAGCCTGAATCTATATTAGACCGCATGACTGTAAGAAGAAAAGAAATGTCAGTGATCAAGGTTCTAGTAAATTGGAAACACAAGCTTCCAGAAGATGCCATTTGGGAATATTACTATGATTTGAAGGAAAAATTTCCAGCATTCATTCTTGAGGACAAGGATGCTGTTAAGGGAAAGTCTATTTTGGGAAAAATTGTAAAAGTGTTAGTCAGATCTGAATAGGCTGCCAGGTGTCAAGGGGTTGGTGTGTTGGGAGTCAGCTTGCTATATAAGGAAGGCTGATCTCGTTGTAAATGTTGTTGATTTTCAGAATCATTCACTCATCCATCTCTTCTATTCTCAATACAGTTCGGTACCGTGATATTCACGGTTCTGTTCTCTACATTCAGTTCTTCGGATCTACTATTCCTAGAACTAGCACAAAATAATACCTTAACATAATATTTGAGACAGAAAATAAAAACCTGATGATCTGGATTTTGGAAAACGAAACTTTTAGGTCCATTCACATTCACTGTTCCTGAAGTTGGGGTCAAGAGACCAGCCAAAATCTGCACACCATACACAACGTTACGTTACCAGTAACACTGCACTACAAACAGTATCTCTCACTTCTGAATTCTGATACTACCTTCAAGAGGGTAGATTTTCCACACCCATTGGGCCCAAGTAGCATCCAAAACTGCCCGCAAGGAATGCGAATCGAACAATCCCTAAGAACCGGTACATCCTGCGTTTGCTTCGTCGTGAATGAGAATCTCAGATTACGCCCTTCAATTGAAAAACTCTCCGCCTTATTGCCCCTGAAAAAAAAAATCGAAACAATAAAAAAAATGGAGGAAATCCAAGACTTCACCAAAACATGTTCGAGAAAATGCCCAACTGAAATATGGAACCTGATAATTGTGGCGGGAACTGTGGCATATAGAGGAGCAACGACACGTTCGGAGATGCCAGTAAGATAAGGGAAATTCATAGCATTCCCTATCGTCGATTCTTCATCTACGCGACCGTTTTAACTTTGAGATGAAATTCCTGAGCTGGTCATAACTTTTCATGAATGGACACTTGAGTCCTCTTCTTAACGACGTGGCACGCTCTGATTAGTTACACTTTTTAAGGTGTGACATCGTCCCTTATCTCCAGTATATGTACAACGTTACACGGGAGACCAAAGACACGTGGCATTGTGTTTCTCTTCATGGCGTTCTCTGCGACTCTATCCTACACCACCTTCCCTTCTCTTCCTCGCTTCCCTCAAATTTTCAGAACAAAGAGAGTTCTTTTCCCACTGATCCGTGCAGCACAGAGTGGTGAAGCAGACACCCCGGAGAGTAAGAGTGAAGGGTCATCTAAGGCTCAGTCTTCAAGTGCTCCTCCTAAGCCTCCAAAGAAACCAGTTTATTCCTGTGAGTCTAGCAAACATTGAACTTACCAGTGTTTCGTAAGACACTAAAGTTTTCTTCTTTGATTATTGCTGCTTGTTTTTTCTTTTGGGGGTGCAGTGAAGAAAGGTCAGATTGTGAGGGTGGACAAGGAGAAATATCTCAATAGCATCAATGTAAGAAGAAGGACATTGTTTTGTCGTATTATTTATTGGGTTGGTTTCAATTGTGAACACTGACATGACCATGTTTAATGTTTCAGTACCTTTCTGTTGGGCACCCACCTTATTACAAAGGATTGGACTACATTTATGAAGACCGTGGTGAGGTAAAAAGCAAAACTTGTGGAACTAGTTTGCATGGGGTGGCTCTGTTTTATTATGTCATCACAGTTTATCTTATTCAATTGTGTGGAATTCTTCTAGGTCCTGGATATGCGTATATTTGAAACAGGAGAGTATGCTCTTGTAAGTAACTTACATCTGTCAATCCTATTGTGTTTTCATAGAATACAGAATATTTCTGAGACAATGTTCTGATAAACTTGAGAGACTAGGCCAAGAATCAAAACTAACTCTCTTTTTGCAATGCCAATGATGTTCTGTTGATCAAGCAAAGCTAAGCCTGTATCAACTGATAGCATTATATATGTACTTGATTCCAATTATGAAGAAATTGTCAAGAATTTAATGTTTTATTTATACTGACAAAACTCGTGCTTAATTGGTAGATTGCATGGGTAGGAGTTCCCACTGCTCCAGCTTGGCTTCCTACCTACATGCTTATCAAGGTATAGTTTAACGTGTTCAAATTTTGAACTACTATTTATTTCTGGGTAAGCTTCTTGCAGGATCAGCTTATGCAAAAACCTGATCAAGCTAAACCATTATTTGTCCAAGACTAACTTGTTTAATTGAGTTCTTATTTTGTATTTAATGCACTGAGTCAGTATTCTGCTTAGTAGCAGTTGTTTTCCTTACATGGTCATGTAATAAATGAAATATGAGTGAGATTTTCTATATTTCTCTACAAACATAACATTTTTTTTCTTTTCATTTTAGCTGTTTGTTAAAGTGCAAGTTACCTCACTCTTTCTTTTTCATTTGCAGTCAGAGAAGCTGGACTATGAGAGGCTATGACCTACAATTGGGGCACTGAAACATGCTAAATGGATATATGATACTTTTTCTTATGGTGTAAGAGAGTATATAATTCAGGAAGCTCAGATTGAAACGCCATCTGAAACTCTACCCCCATCTTTACAGCAGAGTATTTCGAAGCTTTTTGTAATGTGTATTTGGGGTTCCCTGTTTTTTAAACTTTAATAAATATAAATTCTCATTCGGATTCAGAAAACATTTTTTGGTTTTTATTTTTTATTTTCACTTTTAGTTACAAAAATATCACCTTTTTTACTTTTTTAATTCAAAAGTTTGTATAATAAACATAGAAACAGAAAATGATCTGCAAAGCAAGAGCAATAGCAATCATCTGCAAAGCAACTCTGAAGATTAAAACCTCTAATACAAATCAACACCAATCAGCTGCAAGTTGATAAGATATGAGAATCATATGCAAGTAGCTTCAGTTGCACATGTAAAATGAAGCAGTAAAACGGAATGTTTTGGGATTGGTTGCGGCAAAACAAAAAGTATTTCCATGTTAGGAAAGTTGAACGAATCTTAGGAAGTATATACACGGATATGTACATGGATACGAAACAAACATGTACACATATATACTATTAAATTGAAAATTATAAAACATAGGAGACACGTAGACGGTAATATATATTAAAATGTATTATTATATTTCGTAATATGAAGAAATCAAAGAAAAATAATTTAAGAAAAGATAAACTTATATAAATTGTATATGGACAAAGAGGGGTTAGGTAGTATCTGAAACTGGTTGCATAATTGTTGATGTGACGGTAGTCTCTTTGCTCCTTCCTTCAAGTCTCCTCCTTTTGTTATCGGTGCTCGGTCAGGATGGACCTGAAAAAGATAGTTCAATGCTCAAGTAAATGTGAAGAGTGTACATTGTAAAATTGATTAAAACGTACTTTACATTTCGGTAAATGGTTTATTTATAGTGTTTAGTCATAGGCCCTTGTTGTGATGGGTCCAATCAATCAAATATCAGTTGCTAACTGATTTATAGCATGATCCCTGATTCATAGGGATGTATAATGGTATATTGATGTCACATGAATTTGGTAGGACATAATCATAATTCGGTTTATTGACCATGATGGGGTTATTTTTTTTGGTTTTTACCAAAATGGGGTCCATTTAAACAAAATTACAAATTTAGACAAGTCGTGCCAATTCGATACGACTTCATATGCAGAAGTCGTCCCAATTAGGCACGACTTCTGCCATGTCATACTAAAGTCGTGCCAACTTGGCACGACTTCTACCCTGTTATACTGAAGTCGTGCCAACTTGACACGACTTCTGCCCCGTCATACAGAAGTCGTGTCAACTTGGCACGACTTCTGCCATGTCATAATTGTCCGCACAGACAAGCTTAATAATAAAATTCAATTCAAGTTTGATTATTAATTTCCTCATTTTCTTTATCTATGTATTTATTCATTCATAACACTCTTAGAACATTCATTTTCTTTATCTATGTATTTATTCATTCAATTCAAACATGATCCATACACAATTATCCAATTTTTTGTTGCTTAAAACTAACACTCTTAGAAAATTATGTATCAAATTAACTTTTAACATTACATAACTTACTACCCAATATATAAACAATAAAATAAAAATAAAAATTATGACATGGCAGAAGTCGTGTCAAGTTGGCACAACTTCAGTATAACAGGGCAAAAGTCGTGCCAAGTTGGCACGACTTCAATATGACAGGGCAGAAATCGTGCCAAGTTGGCACGACTTCAGTATGACAGGGCAGAAGTCGTGCCTAATTGGGACGATTTCTGCATATGAAATCGTGCCGAATTGACACGACTTGCCTAGATTTGTAATTTTTTTTAAAGGGACCCCATTTTTGTAAAAACCAAAAAAAAATAACCCCATTATGGTCAAAAAAAACTTCATAATTCCTAGGGAATTTCCACAATTGTCATTGTTGTCATTTATTGAAGGCCTTTAATATATATTAAGGCTTAAAAACTACTTTTGAAGTGTTGGTGCATGAATTTCATGAACAATACATATGATTTTACATCCATTATACTTTGTTTGGATTAGAGGTGAATTGATGGAGTAGATTTGAGATTATTTGAAGAAAAAGTGTGAAGAAAGTGAACTTGTTTGGATTAAGGTAAATAGAATAAAAAGTGTAAGAAAAATTTATGAAAGTTTGTGAGTGATTTGATAAATATAATAATTTTTAAGAAAATTGTGAAATAATTTAATATAAAAATAATTTATAGATATAAATTAGAATTAAAATAAATTTAAATTAAAACTTAAAAATTAAATATTAATAAAAATACATATTAATAATTAAAATTAAAATGTATTTTCATTAAAATACATATTTATTTATTTTATTATAATATAAACGAAATTATTAAGAAATAAAGAGATTATAAATGGTAAATATATATATATATATATATTAAAATTTGATTTTTTATATATAGTTTATTAATTTTTATAAAAAAATAACATATAATTAAACTTTCTTCCAAATCTTTTCAAAGAGTGCGAATAAATTTTAAGCTCAAAAAAAATATATTTTTGTGTGTTTTTTAATAATTTGCTTTTCATTTTTAAACAATGTTATTATCGTCACATCTTTGTGTCGGGATACAAACAGACATTTGAAGAGTCAAAATCTAATTTTTTGAAAAATTTGCAAGTTTTAGATTTATTTGTCTCCTTACATCCGCATCATCAAAGGACCTTTTAAAACATTTATTCCTTTAATGAGTAAGTTCCACATATTGATTTGGGGCAAGTCTCCCTAAATTTTCATTTAACAATTCATGATTATAATATCTATAACATTAAAAATATATAAACATAAATTAATATAATATTATAAATAATATGAACACAGTAAAAAAATTATAAAATAATTTAACTATATAATTTATTACTTTGGATTTAAAGAATACAAGATAATGAAGAGATGTATTACTCTTAGTCTTTTATAAAATAATTATAAAAATTGAATTTTTATTTTTATCCTTTAAAAATATGTATTTTGGATTGAGCATTCAAGAATAAATTTTTAGATCCAAAAATATATTCGAGAATGTGTATTTTTAAATGTATTAATACATTTGATTTTGCACATTTCAAAATGTATTTTTATAATATATGTTCTAGAATACATTTCTAGATTAAGAAATACATTTCAAAATGTGCATTCGAAAAACATTACTAAATTTTACAATCCAAAATATACATTCTCAAATATATTTTTTGGATTCAAAAATATATACTAAAATATATAATCCAAAATTATTTTTTCAAGGTCACATTTGTCATTTTACTCATCACCATGACGTGGGTTTAAAAACATGGGGTGCATGTTTGGTAATGTTAGGTCCAAAATGTTTCCTTTCAAAAGACTGATAATGTATAGAAAAATCATAGGACAAATTCTCCTTATACCTCTCTACCTTCTTCTACACCTTCATATTTTTTTAACTCTAACAATATCCTTCAATTACCTTATTCTGCAACTTCATATTTTTTTTAATTCCAACAATATCCTTCAATTAAAGTAGAAACTAAAATTAACAAAACATCTAATTTACATTAACTTCTTTTTAATAAAAATGTAGGCAAATTCTCTTTGCACCTTCATACCTTCTTCCTACACCTTCATATTTTTTTAATTCCAAAATTATCTATCTTAGTATGTTGGAGAGCATGATGAATTTCTTCATTTTCAAGTGGTAGTGATTGCTTGTGGTGGTTGAAGGTGACTAGTGGTGAACGTTGGTGGTTGAGGTAAGTTGTATGATGTTTTTACTGGTGGTGACTTCTTTTTTATTTGCTAATCTTTTTCATTTTTTTATAGTCACAAAACTCAGAAAAAAAATTCAACAAGGAACAACAATGGAATACAAAACTCAAAAAAATTATCTTCACACTAAGACTGAAGAAGAATGGAAGTGCTACAACTAAAAGTAAGGTATGGGAATGCAAAGGTGCAACTGAAAGGGAGGTATGGGAATGCAGAGGTGCAATTGATTTATTTTAAAAGGTGAGATTATATGATGATTTAAATTTTTTAAAAAAAAATTAAAAGTGATTTTTCATAATTAATATGAAAGTGGAGGGAGATTTTGTCAAAAATATATATAAATAAAAAAAGACTAAAAACTCAAAATGTCTCAAATAATTTTTTTTAATAAAAAAACGAAGTTAATAAAATGTCATGTTTAAATTAATTTCTTTTATTTATTTATTTATTTATTTTTAAATGTTAAGAAAATTTATATTAAAATATTAAGTTATAAGAGCTAATTTGTATTATAAAAATATAAATTAACCATGATTAATTTTTTTTCAAATAATGAAAAAACTGAATCAAACAAAACAAAAATGTATTTAAAAAATATGTTTACTTATTCATTTGAGCAAAACAATATTTATTTTTTTAATTTTTTAGCCATTTTTCTGAAAATCACAAAATCTAAAGAGAGAAAAAGATCAACAGGTTAACTCTCTTACATAGATTAACTTTCTTTCATATGCTCAAATGATATAACTATTATCTCAAATGATGTAAAGGAAAAAGAATGGAAATGTTGTGACCGAAAAGGAGATATAGAGTACAAGAATGCAATTAATGTTATTTAAAAATATTGTAAGGTTATACTTCATTTATTTTAAAATTTTAAAAATGTTAAACTGATTTTTATAATTAATTTTTTTTTAAATTTTTTAAAAATGTTAAAACCCATTTTTTATAATTAATATGATGATACAGTCGAAGGTATGAAAGGGGACTTTGTCAAATTATAATAAAGGATAAAATTGTTGATTGACAAGCCAAGAAAATAAAAGCATACCAAAATTTTTCAACTTAAACATTAATTTTCTTAAAATATAATCATTTTATTTAAAAACTAATTTTAACCATTAGATTTAAAAAAAAAATCTCTCCATTTTCATCATTCAATTTTTTTAAGGTCTGAGCTAAATTAGTTACTCAATGAAATTAATGTTTTAAAAAAAATAAAGATAAAAAGCGCCTTTAGCCCACTTTTCTATATATAAACATTATTTAGAAACAACTATTCTTTTCATACAATAATAAATAAAAAAATTGTACATTTCCTCTGCAAATAGATCTAAGTTTTAACTCAAGAAATAATCGGAACATAATTCGTAATAATAAAATTGCTTCCAATTAATATTTTGGAGATTCAGGACTCGTTGGCTCTTTCAACTTTCTAGCCCCTTCTGGATTGGCTTACGGTTTGGAACTAAGTTCCACACCATACACATCATCCTCAAGAAGTAAAAGTACATAATTTTCAAAAAGTGAAAGAGTATGTATGAAAAATTACCCTCTTTTTTCTCCTGCCATGAACTAACAATATACAACATAAACGTTACTACAAACAGTAAACACTTGCCTTTACAGTAATCAATAAATTGTTACAAGCAGTACGGTGTCCCCAGTCCAATGCCTGCATCGAGAGCTTCTACACCTCACTTTTACCGTACGTGGTCTAGTTCTCATGCATAAAGAATTGACCAGAATCCTTTAGATATACTCTAATAGTGCAGATGATAGAAGTTCAACCACATACCACAAGGTATGCCGGGGAAACCAAAAGATTTTAGAGGTATTTACAATCGGCAACTCAAATGAGTCTTCTAGGGGATCCACCGGGTGTGTGGGCTTTGTAAAAAGATTTTTCCTGAAAAGGATCAAGAGCGAATGTTGCATTTGATCTCACTGGATATGACGGGAGGGTATTTTGCCCCATCAAAGTGTAACTTGGATGAGGAGGAGAAAGAAAACAGCTCTTGTGGGCTGGCCCATACTGTCGCAATGGACTTGAACAGGGAGATACTGGTAAAGATGTAATCATTCTTGTGTTATCTCTGAAGAAGGAAGTTACAAAAGCATGTCAGTCCAAATAGCATAAAAATTATTCAGCACATACAGAGAGATTCGTCACCAGGCCTTGATAAGAGAAGGTCAGATGTTTAACCTTGGGCTCCTCACTGCCCGTGAAGTAACAGGAACTGGCTTTGTTGCATAATCTCCATCAAATGAATTTATACTTGTTCTATTGGAATGATCTAAAACTGGCTGCAAAACGATCCAAACAAACAGAAAGTTAGCTCCATCTCAACACTTACCATAGAAATTTTCTTTTCAGATATTTTGCAACTTCAAAATGTCAAAATTCAGTCTACGGAGTATGTGCATTAGAACCATGACTTCAAATGAACTAATACTTTCTATCCAAGTTTTGCTGTATTTTAGAATTTTCTGGCAGTATTATGTGCTCCAAATAATTATGCAATCCACTTTTATCCAAAAAAGGAAAGCAACATAAATACTTTTGTTATCAGTTGTCACCCCTAACTATGCCATGATCACCCTGTTAATCTGTTCTCCAACTTCCAAGTTTTCTTGCATTTGGGACATAAACTTCACCAATACATGGGTATGCATTCCAACAGCAGTCTTGAGTAAAACAAGAGGATCAAATTCCATACAAAAAGCAAGTAGCCTACATAACCACCAAAACACATGACAGACAATCATCTGCTTTTTTTCTTCCTTTCCTGATTGTAACATTATATGTGTTCAACATATAATTATATGGACACAATCAAACAACAAAAATATGTATGTGCAGTAGAGAAACCCTGAAAAACTTTTCTAGATTATATTCAAAACAGACCCCCCCTAGTGATTTGCAGAAGTCACTTCATCCACATAGTTACTACATATTTACGATATTATTTTAAACATGATAATAGTAAACATACAAGGTTGAGCTACATAATACGTACAGCACAAGAAAAACTAAGCAAACCATGAGATAAAATCCTGACACCTCTACACGGATAACAATCCAATCAACATGTCTTGTCCAGTATAAGATAACAACAAATGATGAAATCACATACATGTTAATCATATGAGAATGAAACTAACACGGAAAACGCCAAAGCAAGAGAACTTCAGAAAGAAAATAAGTAAGCATTAAAGACTATACCGGCGGAGTCCGACTTCCATCAAACATGCAGGGGAAAGCATCCCTGGTTATTCTGACATTTGTAGCTTTTGTTGCTGATTGATCTCGAATGAAGGGATGCTCTAGTAACCTCTGGGCTGTTGGACGGGCTGATGGATCTCTTTGTAAGCATAGCTGAATGAAATTCTTTGCCTCGCTTGAGAGATGATCAGGGATTTCAGGCATATCTCTGCTGTTACCGATTTTAAATATTGCAGCTACCTGATGAATACAAGCATTTAAAAACAATGTTTGGCCTTCATACTCTTTAAATAGGCTGATAACAAATATGCAAATAAATGCTAGTTCTAGATATCCAAAAACGCACCCCTTCATATTGATTCCAGGGAGGCTTTGATGTTGCCATTTCAAGAATTGTGCAACCCAAGCTCCATATATCAACAGGAAGGCTATAGCCATTTGTATTCATTACAACCTACGAAAGCAAACATCAGTATGCATTACAACTTACAGTGGAAGAGAGAAGGATGCGCCTGTTCAAATTGAAAATTGTGAAAAGAAAGGGGAAAATACTTTACCTCAGGTGCCATCCAGTATGGACTCCCTTTGAAAGAAAGCATGGAGGAAGAAGAATTTATCTGTTTCAAAACAATCATAATTCAGAGAAGATCTCCATCATATAAAACTATACATTTAGAAATTCTGCTCCCCCTACCATTTTTCCTCCAACTCTTCCATTTCACAAGGGTTCCTATCATATATGTTTGTCATATGGGACTCATTTGGTGGACATGATGTGATAGAATAAGAGAATAGGACATGACAGGATATGGACGTGATACAAATAAGATACAATCATATTAGTGTTTAGTGAATACAAGAGAACAAACTAAATAAGTATGGGATATAATATAATTATGTTTAAATGACATTTTTTCATTAAAATTACACATAAGTTTCTAAAAAACGACTTTTAATTTATACTTTTTACAAACAATATTATTAAAAAAAATAACTAAATTATACAAAGTTATTATTATTTTTATATATAACTACTTAGATTGTAAAAGATTATATAAGATTTTAAAATTATAACTAATATCTTAAAAATATTTAAATTATTATTATTTAATTTGAGTAGTCTAATGAATAATATAATTTAAATTTATGTGTCACAATAATTATAAATGTAAATACATATAAGATAATATGCTAAGTAAAAAAATTATGATAAAAATTAATAGTAATAAATTATACAACTTTTGTAAAATTAATATTATGATTAAAATATTTTTCTTTGAGAAAATTTAATAAGATATTAATTTTAATACTTTAATTATCATTGTAATTTAAATTTATGTGTCAATGTTAAATCTATATATATGTATGTATATATAGCGAGAGAGGGAGGAAAAAAGAGGGGGAGAGTTTATCCTATCCTATGAAACCTAACTCACCTCCTTTCTTAAGATAAGAAATACATTACACACTATACTGACAAAGATAGGATAAGTGATAAAATAACATTATCATATCATGTTGGTGCAACAAGTAACAGATCACAACACTTTGGGATAACTATCTTATCCTGCAATATCCTACCCACCAAATGGACCCTCAAATTTTAAAAGACCAAAGACATGAAAGTGGCGCAAAGCCAGATGTATTCTAGCTCTCATTCTTCTATCTTGAGATTTCAAGGAGAAATCATATGTAATCAAGAGAGTAAGTGGGATGTCTCTACTAGCACTAGCCGGTCAGATATGATAGAACAGCAAGTTTGAAGCTGGGGCAAAAGAAACACTTTTAAGTATCTACTCTTCATAATTTTACACCTTGTGTATTGGCCAATTTATTTTACAAGAAGCGGTAACTTTTCAAGTGAGCTGCCAAAAGCAATTGATTCTTTAAAGAATACATTTAAAAAACTTACGTGTTTAGCCATTCCAAAGTCGGCCAGCTTGATTTCACCATTAGGATCAACTAATATGTTAGCCCCTTTGATATCCCTGTGTTAAAAAAGACCAATACTTTAAAAAAGAGTCAAGATGCATACTATAAATATGGATCTTTGATTAACCATTAACCAAATTACCTATGCACTGTATTTCTCCCATGGAGATAGGAAAGACCAGAGACAATCTGCCTGGTATAATTTTGAATAACAGGCTCTTTGAAGGCCCCATATTCCTGAAGTAATTTGTGAATAGAACCACCAGAGACGTATTCCAAATAAACGGAGAGTGTTTCTTCTCCCTGCAAAAATGGCACATCCGTACATATATATTTATAAATGGATCTCAATCATTAATTTTTTTTTTCTTTTTTATGTGCAGACAGCTGTAGTTAAAGGATTCAAAAATTGGAACTTTTTAGCCACATACCAAATCACTCCCATAGTATTGAACAATGTTTGAATGTGAAAGCTGACTGAGCAAATTGATCTCCTGCGATTAAATGAAGATCAGGCATATCAAAACAAAATACAATGCAACAGTACAGAATGTTTAAGGCATCATGCATAAATCTTAAAAAAATAATTACCTGATTAAGTTGTTTGAGGCACTCTTTTGATGTTTGGTCATCACAGACAACCCTGACTTCCTTTATTGCACATAATTGCCCACTATCACTATCAAAGTTGCACACAAGCTTTTTAGAGACGTAGAACAACAAACACAGAAAGCAGAATATATATAGTTTCAGTAGCTTGTCCATATTTGGACACAGTGCACACTGTGAAACAAGACTGGTGATATAATTCTACTAACATAGTTTAAATTCAAAGCTTGTTTTTTTACATGGTCGATAACAACAGACACAGAAATATTTCCTTTGTAGCCTAAAGATTGTTCACATACATTACAATCACTGATAGCAAAAACCACAAGTTCTGCCTTTAATTCAGGGAGGGAAAACTATACATTGTTATAAAGTTGTTTCCGCCTAACCAAAAAGGAGAATTGAAAGTCAATTTCTTCACTGTAAAAGAAAAACAAACCAAAAATACCTATTGAATCCCAGGTAAACATGCCCAAATGTTCCCCGTCCTAGAAGCTTTCCTTTCTTCCACTTGGAAAGGTTACCGGTAGTGTGTTCCGCCACTCCATTTGCTCTAGCGCTGGAAAGAGAAGAAGAAGGGCTGGTAGGAGAGCCGGGTGGAAGAGGCAACGGATGGCATTCACCCCTTCCATCTTCTTGCCTGCCAGTAGGAGAGTCAAGACTCAAAATAAGCAACTTCGGATGAAGAGGTGATGTTGGGCTGGTGGGCCCTCTTGACCCAGGACCTGGGCTTTTAGACCTCACATGGAACTTCACTTCACCTTGTCCTCTGGCATAAAGAAACAGCATCGATTAGTTCAACTGCAGATCGGAGAAACAGACTTAACAGTCCATGTTTTCAGTGTTCCTTTATCTTAACACTAGCAATGCTAAACTAAGTGAAGATATATAACTACGGCCTTCCATATTTTATAATTACAAAACTAACTAATTATAGAAAAGAAAAAATAAGATAAAAATATTTTGCTTAAGTTTCACCTAAACCAATTAGGATGAATAAGATGTCTGAAGCATACAGATATTTGGGAGAGTGGCGGTGGATGGCGGGTGGCAAACATACTACAGATGCAAAGCATAAGAACTAGTTTTAATAAAATTTCCCATCAAGATTTAGATCTTCATTTTCGCATAACAAATCCGTACCCAGAGTCTAGAACTGCAAATTCAGAGTTTGGAAACGCAATTTGCAGAAAGGATAATTCCAAATCTACAATTATACTAACGAAGACTCCTCAAAGCACTGATTATAAACTCTATTATTTACGAGCAAACACGCACATACAGATTGAGAACTCAAAAAATAAAAGCAAAGAAAAGTCGAGGAAAGAAAAAAAGAGGAGAAAAGGAACAGAAGTGTAAGAAAAAGTGCAAAAAGGTGTTTTAAAAGTTAGGGAGGTAGTAGCAAGAGCCAGTTACGAATTGGGATTGCAAGTCTGAACAAAACTAAAAAGGAATCCCACAAATCAAGAAAAGTATGCAATGATGTTCCAATAGAGAGAGATAGAGAGAGAAGAGGAGACGTCACAGAGCCTCAGCAACCGGAGTAAAAGTCACTTTATCTCATCAATGATTAAGCTAATAACCAGAGGACCTAAATTAAAATATAAATAAATAATAGGGTAAATGAAACGAATCCAATTCAATCCAATCCAATCGAACGGAATTGAATTGAATCTCATGTTAATCAAGGAGTATAACAATTAACAACAAACCTAGCAGCAGTAATCTGAGAGTGATATGTGGGGTGATCCTCGTAGGAGCCATTGGAGCTGACGCTAGAGCCCGAAACAGAGGCAGATCCGAAGACGAGACCTTGGTCGTTGCCGAAGCTTTGGATGGAGGAGACGGAGGGGCGAGGCAAGGGGAGCCCCCGCTTCTCGTCGGAGTCGGCGGCGGAGAGAGTGAAATCGCGGGTGGCGCGTGGGGAATTCCGGACGTGCGCAGGTTCTTCGAAGCTCTTGTTGGGCCTGGTCTTGGGCTTGATGAAGTTGAATTGAAGAACGCTGGTTCCGCCGCCGCCGCCGCCATGTGGGTGGTGGTCCTCTTGGTCCTTGCTCTTGCTGGACTTTTTACCCCACCAAGTGGGCATGTTCTAGATTAGACTAAGCACAATTGGCGAGGAGGGAAGGAAGAGATGTTGAATTAGAGAAGAAGAAGTAGAAGAAGCAGAAGAAGAGAAAGAGAGAGAGAGAGAGAGAGAGAGAGAGAGAGAGAGAGAGAGAGAGAGAGAGAGAGAGAGAGAAGGGGTTGGGAGTGGTTAGGGTTTGTTCAATTGAAAGAGGAAGATACGACGAAAGAGGATAAAATAAAAAAGAAAAAAAAGAAAAGGAAAGGGAATGAGAGTGAAGAACAGCTAAGGTTGGGGTTGGAGGGGACGGCAGACGGTGGTTGGATAAGTGACGTGGCAATTTCTTAGAAAGAGAAAGCCTTTCCTATGGGACCCACACTCTCTCTATCTCCTCCTACGTGTCACTCTCTCTAACGTCTTACGTGCCTTTTCAACAACACCCTTCTATCTCTCTCTCTCTGTTAATCAAAAATTAAAATTAAAATTAAAATATAATAGAATCCGCATTGGCCACTGTGCACTTTACAGTTTCACACGCTCCATTCACAATCCATTTACTGTTATTACTAAAATAAAAATACAACTTAAATAAATAAATACACTATTATAAGTGTTTGTGATTTTACTACATTCAATGTTACACATGTTACAACATATCCGTTGCTCCACATAAATGCCCCTCCCACCACTCACTCTTCATTATTTTCAATTCCATTTATTACTATTTTTACTATTATTATTATTAAAATATTCTTTTCATTCAAATTTCTCTCCATTTCCACGCTGTCAGTACCCACCCTGCCGCCATCAGGTGGTGGTGGTGGATGCTGCCCAAGTCTGTTATAAATTATTATAATGTCTTACTCTCTCTACTTCCTCTAATAACATTAATAATAAAACAATTCATATGTAGTTATCATTATTTTTTTTAAATAATGTTCAGTACACTTAGTATTCAACTATAATATTTATGCATCACTGCAATCATATTTTCCGTATTGAAACACTCTTATTTCATTTAGTTCAGTTACTATTTGATTAATTTATATAATTTATAAACTATGTAGAACCGATATTGACACGGACATTGATACGATATAAATAAGGAGATATGTATAAAAATTTAAATGTAAAATACAAGACACAGATCTATATATTATATAATTATGAATTATATAAATTGATAATGTACACAAATATGTTCTCAGATTATTTTTTAGTAAAAAAAATGTTTTTTATTATTAGTTTACAAGAATTTATTAATTATTTTTATAATTATAATAAAAATTTATATAATAAAATTTAATTTTTTTAAAAATTAACTTTTTTTTTAGAATTGTCAGAATTCTATGTTTCGATAACTATTTAAGAAGAGTGTAGTAACTTTATAATTTATAAAAGTAATGTATTGATGTGGTGAATTTCTTCTTCTTCATTCTTGGGAACGAAAGAATGGAAGAATCCGAATTCCCAGATCATAGGAATAGGAACAACAACCTTCACTCACCATTTCGAATTCAAACCCTTTTCTCTGATTCTGTGCTTCTCATTTTCCGATATGCACTATTGCACTTTCAAATTTGCACTATTTTGTTTATGCTTTAGAAGAGTGGGAATGTTAAAAAGCTGATAAGACAATGATTATTTTACTTTACTGCAAAGTCTTAAACGGGTGACTCTTTGGAGCATTGGGACTAGATTAAGTGAACCTTTTTTCATTTAACACGTTCAGTTGACTGCTCTTGACCTATGTACCACAGTGTATGAAACCTAGGCATCAAAGAATGGACCCAATTCGTAGAATCCTTCAAATTTTGTTTTCACATGGTGGCTATTGCTTATTTATCTCTTCCATATTATGTCACGTCTCAAACTTTCCTCTTACGTCGATTCTCATCATAATTATATCTTTAAAAAACGTTTTTCGAAGACTTGAAACAAAATATATATAAATTATTTTTAGTTTCAATTCCTAATCTGTGAAACTATAACACATCGCAATCAAAAAAACTTAATCAAAATATGTCAGATTTACACTACTGTAATTTTCGTTAAATTCTGCTTGCAAAAATCATTTTTAAATGAATAAGCCGTACTAGTAATCATAACTTTTGTTCTGGTACTTTTTTTAATTAGAAGTTGTGTTTATATTCATCAGTTTTGATTTTTTTTTTCACACTTACACTAAAATGGTGTTTGGAAACATGATTTTTTAAGGGTTATTTTTTTTTATTACGTTACGAAAAATAGTTTTGTATGGAAGTCATGCTTCAAAATATGAGTTTCAATTTTTTCTTTTAAGAAAGTCGTGTGTGTACCTATATTTTTCAAAAAGAAAATCATTGAAACAAATTTCGTTTTTCAAAATTTTTATGTTTTAAACAATGCAATTAATTAATTATTTAAGGTTTAGGATACTTAATTCATCATTTCGTAATTGCCATTTTTTAGAATTTATCATTTTAATGTAAACAAAGAGATGTAGAATAAGTTATTTAAAATTTAATTAATTGATGGATTTATTTATATATAGATGTAATTTTAGAATATTTAAAGTCACTAAATTATAGATAATCACAACAAATGTTTGAAATTTAAAATCATTTATACGATTATACACGTCTCTTTAATTATTAAAATAATTTAATAATACTGTATAGGGTGATTTTAAGATTCAATATTGAATTATAAATATGTGCATTTCTACATTAAAATTATCAATTCAACATCTTTGATCAAATTGGAATGATTAGATTATAAGGATGGTAAATTATACAATAACTAGTTTTGTCATTTATCGGAAAATCACCTAATCCCAATAGTTTTAATCAAGTATTTAAATTTGGATATTTAATGTCCTTTCAACTCCACATTAAATTTGAATAATGCATACAAAAACATAGACATAATTATCAACATTCCAATTGAAATTACATATACACATCACACCATTATGCAATAGGCACATATTTATTACGTACCCTTTCAACATTATCAACAAATGGCATGAGAGCAAACCTTAACCAAATGCTCAATTGTTCATTATTATTTTTCTTGTTTCTATGTGCATTTCTCTAATTAAAAGATACTTTAAATATACTCAAATTTCATAATAAAATTTTAATAATTTAATTATAGTTTGATAATATTACAACTACAATGTTTGAACGGTGGGATCAAAGCACATACAAACTTAATTTCGTTAGAGTGAGAATCACAAACTATTTTGCATTCTTTTATATGACTCTTATATAATTTGTTGGAGATCTCACATTCACTAGAGATTCATAGTATATAACGTGCAAAGCTCACCTTATAAACTAATTTTATAAGGTTGAGTTAAACTTAAAGTTTATTTTTTAATGTGATATCAGAGTCATTTAGAGCATATCATAGCAAAGTATGTTGGGTTTATCAGGCAACCCACTATCGGGTCGCTATCGGACCACCTATTGGAGATCCTACATCAACTAGAGATTATGACATTTCATTCTTTATAAGTGGGTGCAAACCTCACTTTATAAGTCGGTTTTATGAGGTTGAATTAGGCTTAAAGTCCACTTCTTAATATGGTATCAAAGTTTTTAGGAGCTCCAAACCATCTCTTTTTTGTTTCTCCATCATGCTCATTACTCTTTCACCATGGCGAGCCAAACCCTAGATCATCTTACTAATCCATCCAATCCATACTATCTCAGCACCAATGAAAATTCGACCATGGTTCTCGTACCTTCCTTGTTAACCAAAAACAATTATCATGAATCGGCGAAGTATATGCAAACATCCCTACGATCTAAGAGCAAGTTGCGATTTATTGACGAAAGTCTTCTGTCTCCACCCATCGGCAATCATTTATACGAAACGTGGAATCAAAGTAATCAAATGGTGGTTTCTTGGCTTCGCAGTGCGATGACAGCTTCAATAGATAAATTTGTTTTGTGGATGGATGTCGTTGTTGAAATCTGGAATGATGTGCGCAATAGGTTTTCTTAAGGTGATAATTTTCGCATTGCGACCTTGCAAGAAGAGATATATGGGTTGAAGTAAGGGAATATGACGATGTCAGAATATTTCACGAGATTAAAAACATCTTGGGAGGAATTAGAGATGTTTGAGCCATTGCTGAAGTGTTCTTGTACAAACCCTTGTAGCTGTGGTGTTGTTACTTGTGCTAGAACTTGTCGAACCACAGGCTACATTATACGATTCTTAAGGGGTCTCAACGAACAATACAGTCAAATTCAATCTCAAATCATGTTAATGGATCCCATGCCATATATCACATGGGTGTTCTCTCTAATCGTTCAACAAGAACGGGAATTTGGAACCCCACTTCTCCCTGATAACAATGATCCTGACAAGGTGTTGATGAATGTTGTGGTTGATCCATGAAATTTCAGTGGAAGATATGGTAAAGGCAGAGGTCGTAGTTTTAATGGACGAGGCTGAAGGGGAAATAATTCCCATTTTTGTACGTATTGTGGAAAAAATAATCATACAATGAATACATATTATCATAAACATGGTTTCCCACCAGGTTACAAATTCAAGCAAGGACCAACGGAATCTGCTCATACAGCTGCATCCATTAATGCTCAAGAAGATGTTACTCCTTCCGAGGCTAATCCACCCAATTCTAACATTCAGATTTCTCAAGAACAGTATAATTAGAGTCAATTTCGAGTCTATCCTAGTGAGTGTTTGTTGGGTTTATCAGACCACCCGCTATCAGACCGTTATCGGACCACCCATAATATGTTGTCTTACGCACGAGTTGTCACTCTCGGCATGAGGGAGGTGTTTTGGAGATCCCACAACGACTAGATATTAGATATTTTACTCTTTGTAAGTGGGTGCAAACCTCACTTCATAAGTCAATTTTATGAGGTTGAGTTTGCCTTAAAGTTCACTTCTTAATACCACCCATAAATATATAGTCTAAAACTCGAGTCTTGGCATGAGAATGTGTGTTTAAGATCTCACATCAACTAAAAATATGGACATTTTATGTGCAAATCTTAGTCGGTAGGTTGAGTTAAACTTAAAGTTCAATTTTATTAAAATATACTAAAGTGAAAGTTTTCTAAAATGTTGTATCATTAATTAAATTTAATATAGTTATATGAGTTTTTTTATGTGAAAAAAAAATATATTTGTACCTTGTAACCTCTTTAAAAACCTTCTTTACAACTTTTTAGTGATTTGTTATAGAATTATTTTGATATAATCTTACCATTCTAATGACAAAACCATAATCTAGATGTCACACTAAACTCCCAACTACTTATGCATAAAGAATAACAGACTTAATTTGTTAGAGGTTAGGAATGTGAGGTGGTTATGTATGTCTTCAATCATTAATGATATTAGGAGACAAAGTGAATATGATGTGAAAGGGAGAGGAAAATAATGAAAGTGGTGATGTGCACAAATATAATAAGTATAATTGGAATTTCATGTGAGATTATAGCATTACAATGCCAATGTGATATTTCATTTGTTGTTGACTCATTATTTGATAACAAAATTATAAAAAATGTTGAACCAAAATTATCCACTCCGAAGAACTCACTAAAAAAAAATCTTCCAAATCTCAAAGTGGGCCCAACAGTGTACACATTTCTAAACCTATGAGGTTATAACAAAATATTCCTCTTGATACCCAATTTTATGTATGAGTTGATTAATTAGACAATTATTAGTTGTAATTACACTGTTATTTTATTATTTTGTAAGGTTAAATTTTCATTTTTTACGTATCCCACAACCTCATATGTAACATAAATAAAATCATATTTTTAGTTTTTAACTTTTAAATTCGAAACATCTTTTTTTTTAAAAACTAATAAATAAATTATATATATAAATTGGTAGCGTGAGTCCAACGCAAGTTAAATAAGCGTACCATTAAAATTCCCTTTTTAGGTCCAATGAATATGAAATATAACGTATTTGGTTGTACTTGTTAAAATTTACTTGTCAGCTATTAACCAAATGTAGGTCCTCACTATGCAACTTGCAATCTATTTTATTATTTGGAAAATGTTTACAGTTTATTTTAAATGCTTAAAAGTATTTTTTTTTAAATATAAACAGATAGATATAATTTATGATTACTTATATTTGAGAATGTTAATATGAGAGAAAGAGCCTATTAATTAATCTTAATATAATGATTTGAATAATAATTTTTCCTTTTTAAAGATTCCAAGGCCCTTTATACTTAGAGACATATACAGTATTTAAAAAGGTGACATGTTTTAATACATAATTTATTACCTCAGTTACATTATAATAAACAAATATTTATATATGACTTAATATAATAGAGAATTGATGAGACTAAACTGAAATACAGGAGCACTAATTAAATAATTAACTATATACTCACATCACATGCTTATTATTTGTAAAGTTAATTAGGTCAATTTACAAAGACTACTTAAAGAATAAAGTCTGACATATTTTTATATGTTGGACTGTGTCAGGAATTTTCTTACAATGACTACTTCCACCCCTCTTGTTAGTTTCTAGAACTTCATATACATTTCTAAGTAAACCCACTTGTTAATATTATAAATATACGTTATTATTATTATATAATATTTTGATATATTATATAAAAATCACAATACTGTATTTATTTTTTACAATATTCTGAGTGTGAGGAGCGAAGGTTATTTATTTATTTTTGGGTATAAATTCAGAAGTCATGAATATGTATGACAGGTGCCGCATGAGTCATGTATATATCATGCTGTGATCCATGCATTAATTTTATTCATATTTATTTTACTAACAAAAGCAGCTGGATTCACGGAAGGGAGAATTAATATGGTGTGGGTGAACCATTTTTGAATCTAAATTATGTTCATTCCACCAACTCCTTTTAACTACTCTTATATGCATACATACCCATAACAAATAATGAACATATATTATTTAGAAGGAGCTTAATGGGCATGGGCATCCATCATTGCATGTGTTTCCAAATCACTTTTGTCTTTAGGTCATGGAATATTATATTTTACAATAAATACTATTTTCATCTTAATAAAATACATGCATCATTACTACTCTCCTTCGTTATTTTATTTTTCTTCAAATAGTTTTAAAACTATTTTCTGCAATGTGCACCTTTTTGGAGAAATAGAATAGCGTGTATCATATTTGTCACGTTCGATTCTCTTCCCCACGAATAAAAGGAAGAATGATTGAAACTGAAATGACTTGCAATGGTGGTGTCTGCAAGTAAAGCGCATTCACAACAGCGTCCCTTACTATGGACCCATCACATTTTTTAGCTTTCTCTCTGCCATTTTTATATTCATTTCACTAATTTTACACTTTATAAAAACTCCTTCAGATCCAACGTAATTCCTTGTCTTTTTCACCTTTATGGTAACATTTTTTTTTATGTAGGGACAGAAAAGTATTAATTATTGGAAGTATAAAAATCAGAGATGCAAATGAATTTTGAGGAAATCAATACACGTCAATGAAATATGTAAATATCAAAACTTTTTTGTTAGTTTTAAAATTTGTATAATTTAAATTCCAATGTTTTTTTCTCTGAAAAATCAACATACTGATGTTGTCACTTCAGAGAAAGAAAAGGGGTTATTTCTTCCTGCACCTCCATATATTTTTTTCTCACCTCCATAAACTTTTATATTTTCAAAAATATTCCTCAATAATATTCTGAATTATGTAATCTAAAAGTCTTTTTTCAAATTCGTAATTAACTTCTGGATTACATAATCCAAAAGCTTTTTTTCATATGCACGATTAGTTTTCGGATTATGTAATCTGGAAGTCTTTTTTAGCTTTCGGATTACATAATCCGGAAGTCTCTTTTCAAATGTGTGTCCGGATTACATAATCCAGAAGTTACTTTGTGGGGTGGCATAAGAAGGTTAAAAAGGTATTTTCATGTTGTGTATAGGGGTGGCAAAAAAACCTATGAAGGTGCAGAAAGTAACAGTCAAGAAAAGATTATATTTACTGGGCTGGTAACAAAGTCGCAGAGAAGCCCAATCTTCCTACACCTTCATATATTTTTTAATTCCAACCTTACGCTTATGAGTATTTATTAAGGTTTTTCGTTCACTTTTTTTTTTTATAAAATTTCATAACACTCCCTTAGTATAATATATATTTAATCTTTTACAATTCAAAAGTATTTTTGCATTTGGAAATATCTTTTAAATTGTACAATTTATAATACATTTTAAAATTATTTTTCATATTTTACAATCTGAAAAGTATTTTTAAATTTGAAAATATCTTATAGATTGTACAATCCAAAATATATATTACCGTAAGGAGTGTTATGGATTATTACCAGATTTAAAAATTTTGGATTGTAAAATCTAGAATTTTTTAAAAATAATATTTTCTAAAAAATATATTTTTTAAAACAAAATGATTTTTTGTGTTATATATGAATGAGCCGAGAAGCTATGGACAAGAAAAAATAGCCTAATGTAAGCCCAACAGTGGCAAAAAAAAAATAGTACTAATAGGTATTTCGGGTGGTGATAAAGATTTTAGTTTATTGTTTTAAATTTAATTTTGAAAATAAAACCCAATTGAATTTTGAAACGGAGTATTACTCGTTTTAAAAATAGAGAAATGTTTTTAATTCTTGTTTTAAGATTTTGAAAACGGTTTAACGTTTTCGATATTTTTCTTTCACTCTCTTCCTCTAGTATTTTTTTTTTCTTTTAATCAGAGTATTTGCTTGATGACAAATTCCCCTCCATCTTCATCTCTTCTATATTTTTCTAAATTCCAATCCTACCATTCTTAGTATATGTTTGAGTTTTTATATTGGTGGAATGTGTGGTGACTTATTTTTCAATTTTAAGTAGTATTTCGTTAGTTGGTCGTCGTGAATATTGATGGTTGAAATAAGTTTTTTTATAGTATTTTTAGAGTTTATTTTTTATTTTTTTATTTTTTATTTTTTTTATTTCAGATTGTACAATCCATAACATCCGTTAATGTAATATGTATTATGGATTGTATAATTTGAAAGATAAGCCTGGATTTGAAAAGTGCCTTTTGAATTGTCCAATCTGTAATACATTTTGAACTTAATTATACAATATGAATTATACAATCTGGATTATACCATCTGAAAGACAATTATGGATCTAGATTATACAATCCGAAAGGCAATTTTGGATTCGAGTTTACCTTGCGAATTGTACAATTCAAAATACATATTATAATATGGAGGTGTTAAAGATTATATAATTCAGAATATATTTATGGATCAGGGAATACCTTCCAGATTCTGTAATCCATAATGTATTTTTTTAAAGAAAAAAATATTCTTGATTATAGAATTTGAAATGTATTTTTTAAGGACAAAATGGTCTGGTTGCCTGACCTATGGAGGTGGAGTAGAAGCTATGGTGGTGCAGGAAGAAAGCTTGATATGTATAAAAAATATGTTCGGTTATTCTGAATTGGTAGGATGAAATATATGGGAGTTGAACTTTAAATTCCAAAACACAAATCAAATGTAAACCAATTTAACCTTATCTAATCATATCAAACAATGACAAGAATGGATCACGGAACATCCTTCTTCTTCTCGCACTTTCCGACCAACTTTGGCAAAAGAGAGATAAGAAGGATCTTCGAAAGATGGAAAGCAATGCATGAGATTTTAAAAGTCAGAAATTGAATAGCAAAGGTAAAAGGTTCAATTTTTTCTAGTTTCTAGGGGTCAAGAACGAATGAGAGTTGAATAAAAACCTAAATAGCATCAAGATTGAGAATACGAAGTTATGCCAATGTGCAAAAATACAGAAGAAACCAAAGAACAATGAGGCCACAATTTCAAGATAGGGTGGAGAGGATGAAACGAACAAAAAAATATAAAACAGGTTTGGAGAAAGAAGGACTTATCCTACGCCCAAGTAGTCAAAGGAACTAATCAATTTTCTTGTTTTGGATTCACGTTGTAAATACTACGTTTTTATTATTTTATAATCAGATTAGGAATATGTTGAATTTTTATTTAATGATTAGGTACAAATAAGATTGAGTGATATTTTTATTTTATTTATATTTCTAGTTCAGTAACGGTTGTTTTATTGAATTAGCTAATTAAACGTTTTAATTGTTCAAATTTAGATATAAACTTTTAGAGAAATATGATAAGAGGAATGATATAAATCTTGAATATTTGAATTGATATTTCATATTCAAATTATTTTCGTTCAAATTAATTAAAGATTGAATATAATAAATATATAATCTAATAATCGATCTAAGTTATTTTCAATGTTGTAAAAATTTAGAGACAATTTAGATACTTTCATTTCAAAACAACATTAAAAATCAAAGACCATGTTCATGGTTTTAATAAGCTTATCCAAATGCATATATTTTGCTTGAACACAAAGATTTGACTTAAGCAACTGTATGAGTTTTGTTCTAGCTAAGACAAATAATCCTTGACCTAAAATATCAATATTGTTCAACACTCTTACTCCTCCACCCCCTCAACCTATGGCGTAAGCCAAAGAGGCTTTAGGGTTGGTCCATGACCACACAGCCCCTCAGTCTTTGGTGTAAGCCAAAGAGACTTCAGGATCGGCCCATGACCACACAGCCTCTCAGCCTCTAGCGTAAGCCAAAGAGGCTTTAGGGTCGGCTCATGACCACATAAAAGACTTCAGGATCGGCCATGACCACACAGGTTCTATATTTTTGAAGATAATATATGAAATAATAGAATTAATTAAAATATTGAATTCTAATAAGCATAATGATAAAGTTTATACATAAATTCAAAGAAGATGAAGCAGTTGTAGAGGTTCTATTTTTTCCAAGATAGTAGATGAAGTAATGAGATTGATTGAAATAATAACTTATAATGATTCATGAATTAAATTAATATACACAAACTACAAACTTGTTATAACTTGAGTTATTAACTTAATTTAATACTTCAATTAATTTCTGTAAATATTATTTTATTTTATTTTAATTAAATTAATATTTTTGAATTATAACTTTTAACAACACAAAGAAATTTTATAAATATTTTGATCTAATTGACCAACCCAACCCCACTGGCTTAAAAATGAATTAGGTCCGATTGAGTTTAACATAAAAATATATATAAAAACCTAACGTTATATATTTTTTAGTGGATTGAGCATTTGCCTAAATTTTAGGCAACCCAACCATTTAACCATGTGCCACTTTTCTTTAGGTTTTTATATTAACTTATTGGAAAAATATCCTTTGACACCTACTTTTCTAGCTACATTCATTTGTCAAATACTTTTCAGAATAAAATATTATATTAAAATAATAATAATAAAAAAAATATAAATAAAATATAATAATTTATAGAATTTTAATTTAAATATATAAAAAAAGTGATAGTTACAAATCATCATCCCCTAACTTAATACTCGTACCTTTTTTTTTATAAGAGTTGAGGTGACTATTCTTGGGCACTTTCTCACACATATATGAGTGATTCTTCTACCCAGAATTAATTACTCAAATTGATCTATCATAATGAATTAGATGAAATTGAGTTTTAAAATATGAGATTAAAAAAAGTAAGTGAAACAGGTGAATTTATGAAGACTAAATTCAAACAATTAATCCATCTATTTAATTTGATATTATAATTGTTTAAATTTAAAATAAATTGAGAAAAAACATTTGCCAATAAATATGTAGTGCATAAAGAATTAAAATTTGTTTGATTCAACCTTACTTTTATATTCCCCAATCATTTTCCACCAAAAATTGAACATTTTCTGTCTTACATATAGAGATTAGATATAATACTGGGAGTGCTGTTACTTAGCAGTTAGTTTCTGTTGTAGTGGGTTATTTACATAGGCCCTTCCCATATATAACTAAAGGGTTCAGCCCTATGTAATTTTTACTTTTACTGAATAATATTCACTCTTTTACAGTTTCACCTTTACTCATCTTCTTCCTCTTACATGGTATCAAGAGCAGGTTCCTTTTTTTCTTGAATCTGATCATGTCTTCTTCATCTTCTCCTGCTTCCGAGAACGAAACGCCTTCATCCTCTTCCTCTCCTTCTTCTCAACTTCATACCTTTCCTACGTCTCTCTCCCTGAAACTCACCGATGACAACTTCCTGATTTGGAGTCAACAGGTTCTTGCGCAGGTTGAAGGCCTCAATTTACTCAAATTTTTGGAATCGTCTTCCACTCCTCCGCCGTTTCTATCTTCTGGCAAAGAAAACCCTAATCCCCTTTTTCTTCTACATAAACAACAAGATAATCTTCTGGTTGCTTGGCTGTTGGCTTCTATGTCGAGTTCTTTGTTAACCAAAATGGTGGGTTTACGACCGGCATATCAAATTTGGGACAAGCTGAATGTCTATTTTGCGTCCAATACCCGTGCGCGTGTTCGCAAGCTCAAAACCCAGTTGAAAACCCCTAAGAGGGATCGGTCTATCAGCATTTATCTTATTGACATCAAGCGGGTTATCGATTCTCTTGCGGCTGTTGGCTCTAAGGTTTCCACCGAAGATCATCTTGAAGCCATCTTGGATGGTCTTCCTGAGGAGTATGATTCGTTCATCACCTCTGTCACGTCCCGTCTTGATCCCTACACTGTTGAGGACATTGAAGCTTTGCTCCTGGCTCAAGAAGAGAGGTTTGACAAACATAAGTCTCTTGATCGTCCTTTCATTCAAGCTAATACTGCATCCACTCAATGGAACCCTTCGGCCCCTTCACGATCTTCGTTTCGTGGAACCAATTTGCGTGGCAGCCGTGGCTCTGCCCGTCATTCCTTCAATAAACGACAACCACAGTTTCGGGATTCACAGAAGAGTTCATGGAGTGGGGTTTTCGATTCTTCTTCTTCTCAACCTCTTCGGGTTCAATGCCAACTCTGTTTCAAATTTGGCCACACTGCTCTTCATTGCTGGCACAGGTCTGCTCCTATTTTACCATCCAATGTTTCTGCTAATACTGCCAGTTTTCAGCATTCCTCTGTAGGTGACCCTGAACCTTCAGTTTTGGGAACCCCTTCCATCGTCACTGACCCTCTGTGGTATCCCGATAGCGGCGCCACTCATCATATCACGCATGATTCCTCTGTTTTCTCCAAGAAAATGAACTATTCTGGTAATGATACTGTGCAACTGGGAAATGGGTCAGGTATGAATATTCAACATCTTGGTTCTGCTTCTTTGTGTTCTTCTGGTTCTAATGCTTCCTTTCGTTTACATAACCTTTTGCATGTTCCTTCCATTAACAAAAATCTTATTAGTGTCTCTAAGTTTGCACGTGATAATAATGTGTTCTTTGAATTTTATCCTAATCAGTGCTTTGTCAAAAATCAGGATACCAAGGAGATTCTTCTCCAAGGAAACATACGTGATGGCTTGTATGTTTTTCCCTCATTACATCGCTCATTGCTACCCTTTGTGAATATTAGTTCTCACAACTCTGTTATGACTCCTTACGAATTGTGGCATAAAAGACTTAGTCATGCTTCATCTAGGACTGTTCAATGTGTAATGCGAATGAACAATATATTGTGTAATAAAAATTCTCTCTTTTGTGATTCGTGTGTTATTGCCAAAAGTCATCAATTGCCTTTTCCTCTTTCACACACTGTTTATACTGCTCCTCTTCAGTTAGCTTTTGTTGATATCTGGGGTCCCTCCCATGTTACTGCACGTGATGGATCTATGTATTACATTGCTTTTCTTGATGCTTTTTCTAGGTATACTTGGTTGTATCTTATAACTTCAAAATCTCAAGCTACTGCTGTCTTTTTGCGTTTCAAATTACTTGCTGAAAAACAAACTGGTTTTCTCATCAAAAGTCTTCAAACTGATAATGCTAAGGAGTTTATTTCCTTAACAAAAGTCTTGCATGATCATGGTATTTCTCATCGTTTTACTTGTCCACATACTCATGAACAAAATGGATCTATCGAACGCAAACATCGACATGTTGCCGAAACAGGTTTGGCCCTTCTTTCTGCTGCTTCTCTTCCTCTCAAATTTTGGGGTGAGGCTTTTATCTCTGCTGTTCAGATTATTAATCTTTTACCCACGCCTGTTTTAGATAATATAAGTCCTCATGAAAAGTTGTTTTCATCTAAACCTGATTATACCTTTCTTCGTATTTTTGGGTGTGCCTGTTATCCTCTTTTGCGGCCTTATAATCAACATAAGTTTGATTTTAAGTCATCTTTGTGTTTATTTCTTGGTTATAACAGTACACACAAAGGATATGTTTGCCTAACTCAGTCTGGGAAGACTATCATCTCAAGACATGTGATTTTCAATGAATATTTGTTTCCCTTTTCCCAACATGATAATCCTTTTGTTATTCATAATGAGAGCAATACTACTGCTTCTTCCTTTTCTTCTTCACCTATAACTGTGGTTTCTTTTCCTAATTGTTCCTCTCCTACACCTACACCCACTCAGTCATCACCTATATCTACTGCTAATAATCATTGTCAGACTACTTCTCCTATTCCAGTTAACAATCTTCATCCCATGGTAACTCGTGCTAAGGCAGGTATATCTAAACCCAAAATTCTCCATACTGTTGTGACTAATGACTCGTTTCAGCCGTCCACCTACAAACAAGCTATGAAACATCCCCAATGGCTTCGTGCAATGCAATCTGAATATCATGCTCTTGATTAATGATGCATCCATGTATATTTGATGCAGACAAGCATGGTTTGTATTGAAAATAATAACAACGAAGGAGGCATGATAACGACCATCCCAATAGTAGTGAATTATGTTATATGAAGATTAGACAATCATATAATAGATATGACAAGTATGAAGTGTTTAATTCAAAAAGTAGTTGTTAGATTTTTGACAATTTTAATATTGTTCTAACATAATTTTTAAAAAAAAATACATTATATATGATTATAAAAATAAAAAATAAATCCTTTTGAATCCGTTTTTTAGTTTCAAAAAATAATCTAAAAAATACTTGTATACATAAATCTTTATTATCAATTTATATAAATCATAATTATATAATATATAGATTCGTCTCTTTATAAATTTATTTATCAATTTATATAAATCATAATTATATAATATATAGATTCGTCTCTTTATACTATATTTATCCTCCGTGTGAGTCCCTCTCTATTACATAGATTATGTTTTTCATTTGCTGTATCATTCATCTTTCTAAAAGTTTGACTCACTTAACAGAAATGCATCAGATTAAGCTGTGATATTTGTTGGAGTAATCACATTATTCCCTAGATAGCAGCGTTCCGCTACCCTAGCTACTATAAATAAAAGAAAAGAGAGAAAGTTCCTTAAAAATTAATTCTCCTCTCTCATCATATTCTTTTTGTGTTGCTTCCGTAAACCTTGTTCTTCCAATCATTTCCCTTTCTCCCTCTCCCACGTGTCATCTCCTTCTTCCTCTCTCATAGTCTTTCTCCTCCCGCGCTTTCTCTCTCTCGCTCTCTGCTTTTCCTTTCGCAGAAGCCTGCCTCCCGCTTCAGCTTCTTCTGAAACCGTCTTTCTCCTCTGCTCTAGGTTTTCATCACCACTGCATTTCAATTACTCCTCATTTTATATTTTTTTTAATAATTAATCACTTAATTTTGTTCACATGATATTGGAACAGAGGAGAAAGAGGTGAAGTAGAAGACATAGAGCAGGGAACGTCGGGGTGGTGATCCACGATGCCCGGTCTGGATGCGGCACCGAACACGCTGACGAGGCGCCCGTCCAGAAGTGCCGCCACGACGTTCTCAGCGGAGGTTTTCGACAATGAGGTTGTTCCGTCTGCGCTCGCTTCCATTTCGCCGATTCTCCGAGTCGCCAATGAGATCGAAAGCGAACGCCCTAGGGTTGCTTATCTATGTATGTTGTCGTCAATGTTGCTTTAGCTCAGTAGCACAGACTCTATTTCATTTCCTTCAATGTTTTATGTCGTCAATGTTCTATGGCAACAATTCATACATCAATAATTTTTGCCTATCTCCTTCATAATTTATTACATCTAATATTTTTTTCTTCTTTTTTATTTAGTAGTAAAATTTACTGTATGAAATCTCATAGAAAATTCTCTGAATCTGAAATTGGTTTGTTGGTTGTTGTAAGGTCGGTTCTATGCTTTCGAGAAGGCGCACCGGTTGGATCAGAGCTCCAGCGGACGTGGTGTGAGGCAATTTAAGACGCTGTTGCTGCAGCGATTGGAGAGGGTACGTAACTAACTCTTTTCGCTAGCATGTCTCCAACTGTCACGTCAAAAACAGAAATAATACTTTCATACCCTTAAAAAAAATACTACCACTTCACCATCCATTATAAAAAATAATAATACATATATTAAGATTTAAGTTAAAAAATAAATTAAACATAATCAGAACATTATTATTTTAAATTGTTAAAGATATATTTTATTTAATGGATATATGGTATCATTTTGAAAATTAAAAATTTAACTTTATTCAAGAAATAGTATTACTTTTTGGAACATGATAGTTAATTTAATTTATATTTTAATTAAATAATTTAATTTAATATTTTATTATTATATATAGTTTTTTAATACATGTAACAGAAAATATGAAGGGTAAAACTATCAAGTTCCATTTTATTTGGGTAAAACAAATATGCTTCCAACTTTAAACTATCCAAAAACTTATAATATAATATAAAAATGATTAAAATACGTAAAATGATTGTACAGATTTTTTTTTTCTAAAGTAATAACAGTAATACCTTTTTATACACAACACTAGTAGTAATACTTAAACTATGAGAAATTATATTCTAACGATTTTCTACAACTTGTATTTTAAAGCGCAGTCCTTCGCATAACTACCATCAACTCAATGGGAATCGTTATTTATTTTCGTTAAAAAATGTTTCGTCTTTTCCATGAAAAAAATTGGTGAACATTCCAGCATAAACCATATTACATGTAATAAATTTATCATCATAATTACCTTATCTGTAATTAACTTATTAAACTCTTTCTTTATTATTCTGAAATTCGCAGTATTCTTTTATATATATATATATATATATATATATATATATATTATAACCAGACTAATAACGACCAATGGAACACCTTAGTTAGGGTTTCCAACAAGGATTTGTTTAGAAAAAAAATCCATACATTTTTCAGAAGAAGAAAATAACATTTTTTTCTATTAATTAAAATTATTTTATGCAAAATATTTTTTTAAAAAAAAAACTAAACAAGAGAACTTAACTTATGTATACTCTACTTTTAATTAAATTATAAATAAACATATTTCATTCTTTTTCTTATTTTTCTCTCTTAAAAATCATTCATATCCCAAACATATATTTTTCACTTATTTCACACAATGTGAGAGATTAATCCTATAAGTTTATAACACACCAAAAAGCAATAGAAACAATAGTTTTACTTTTACAAAATCATATAAGTTGACGGAATAAAGTTAACCGATATTGTTTAACAAAATTTATTATCAGAAAAAAATTGTGAAATTACTTATATAAGTATATTTATTTCTATAAAACAATATTGTTTAAATATAATAGCATACATTTAATGAGAAAATTAATATTTTAAGTGTTAATAATGAGTTATAAGATATACTAAATTGGGTTACAGACTTAATTTAACACCCTCCATATTGAAGTAAATCGTATAGAATGCTTAAACCTATATGTGCCATTGTAAGACTTACAAAATTAACATAAATAGTTTGTTTAAGTAACCATGTATGTATTGTGGATGTTCTAGGTTATTTAAACTGTGAACTATTACAAAATCAATATAAGTATTATTTTTAAAGTATTTATTATAAAATATAATTAGTTTATCTTACATACTTAACTAGATTACAGTAAATTATGTTATTAATATACTTAAATTAAAATTAACAGTAAATAGCTAAAAAAATTTAAAGATAAAAAATCATGATTAAATATATGCATGTCGTTCTACCAAATCTGGCTTGTCTCTCTTAATTAAACATTTCAAAGTTGAATTCTTGCCATTTTGGCGATGTCCACATCATAACAGTTACTAAAACAATAATATATTTTATGTGTATAATTAATTATTACATATTTATTTTTAAAGTGAATCAATTATTATTATTATTATTATTGTGGTAATTTCTCATTTAATGTTGTGGTTTGTGAATATTTTTCATATGATTAAAATGAGTTGGGGTCAAATCAAATTTATTATTATTTATCATCATCATCATTATTATTACTTTATATTTATATGAGAAATAAATAAATATATTTTTAAATTAAATTAGAAGTATTGACAATTTTATATTTTGTTTGATCGTGAACTTTATTAACTAGACATATTCATTTCTCATTATAATGCATTACTAATTTATTAGTAATATAAACTACAACTCATCAGTTTTTTTATTTAAATTATTAGTACAATGAAGCATTATGTGTTTCTTAAGAAAAGAAGTGTGAGATTCGGAAGGAAGTGAACTAAAATTTACATTACTATTTTTATTGATTATTATTATTATTTCCTCCTTTACTAAAACGGAGATAGAAAGAGTGCACTTTGGTTCTCCTACTCGAACTTCTCTCACATGATTTATCGACTCTAGGACAACGGACAAAGTCTTGCCCTTCGTGTTAAGAAGACAGATGCAAGGGAAATCCAGGCTTATTATCAGCAATACTATGAGCATTATGTCAGAGCTCTTGACGAAGGAGAACAGGCAGACAGGTACACTTATATATGTCTTGTTAAGATAAGGACACCTCCTTCGCCTCCATGCTTAACATTCCTATGTATCTTTTTTATTTTATTTTCAACGTTAGAGCACAGCTCGGGAAAGCTTACCAGACCGCCGGGGTGCTTTTTGAAGTTCTTTGTGCTGTTAACAAGACTGAGAAGGTCGAAGAAGTAGCTCCTGAGGTCTGTTTTGATTAATATGTACAGTACATTTTCATTTTCATCTTGTGGACAAACGTACCTTGCCGCATAAGTTTTTTTGGAAGTTATAAATGACAGCAGTAATTTTTGTGCATTCAGATCATTGCGGCAGCTAGAGATGTCCAGGAAAAGACGGAGATATATGCACCTTTCAACATTCTTCCGTTGAACTCAGCCGGGGCTTCTCAACCTATTATGCAGCTTGAAGAGGTATCCCTTCTGCCGCGATTGATTTGTAGTGTTTGTATTTTGTTTGGCTTTGTACTGAATTCTTTGGTTATCTTTCCACTGTTTAGATTAAGGCAGCTGTTTCGGCCTTCTGGAATACTCGTGGCCTGAATTGGCCAACTTTATTTGAGCAACAAAGACAGAGAACTGGTGATTTGGATCTGCTTGATTGGCTTAGAGCTATGTTTGGGTTCCAGGTATGTATTCTACTCCCAAATAGAAATCGATAGGAAAAGTGATTATAACTTGCTTCATCTTTTTTATAGCCCCCGCAATTTGTTAATCTTTTTGGTTTATTTTGGTTCAGAGGGACAACGTCAGGAACCAGAGAGAGCATTTAATTCTACTTCTTGCTAACGCTCACATAAGGCTAAACCCCAAATCTGAGCCCCTTAGCAAGGTATGTAGCTATATCTTGCATCTTCTGTACTTAGCAAATCATTTATAGGTTTAATAGAGATAAACTAGAAATAAAGAGAACTCCCGTGTTCATTTAGTTATCAGGTAGCCTGTTTTGCTATTGAGCCTTAGCTAAATTTCACTGTATTTTGATTTTCTTAAACAACTGCAGCTTGATGATCGAGCCATTGATGCAGTGATGAATAATCTGTTTAAGAATTACAAAACGTGGTGCAAATTTTTGGGACGAAGACATAGCTTACGGTAAGATATAACTATATCTCCTTCGCCAAACAACTTTCCTACCTTTTCCTATCATATTTTTAAGAATAAATCTGAAAATATTTATGCTAAAGTGACTATGGTATTCTTTCGTGCAGATATCCTCAAGGTCATCAAGAGATACAACAAAGGAAGTTACTTTATATGGGCTTGTATCTTCTCATATGGGGTGAAGCATCCAATGTTCGCTTCATGCCAGAGTGTCTTTGCTACATATTTCATAATGTGCGTACATATTTTTCGAGTGTTACAATATCTTGTGCCAGAATGTGTTAGCAGATGAACTGTAACGTTTTTATTTTATTGTTAGTTATTTTTCTGCACGTACTAATAACAGTCAACTATAACTTCAGATGGCTTATGAACTTCATGGTTTATTGGCTGGAAATGTCAGCATTGTTACTGGTGAAAACATCAAACCTTCTTATGGTGGTGATGATGAGGCATTCTTGCGCAAGGTTATAACTCCTATATACCGAGTAATAGAAAAGGTATGGTTTTTCTGATATTGGATCGTCAACTTACGTCAGGTACTTTTCTTCTCGGTGATGAGTTATTACCCTGCTAATCAATACAGGAAGCCAAGAAGAGCAGACAAGGAGCAGCTCCTCACTCAGCCTGGTGCAACTATGATGATCTAAATGAATATTTCTGGTTCGTTTGCCTTTGGGTTTTTATTTCTTATTGAAACTGACTTCCTTTGGCCTGTTGGTTTAGCTTCCAATGCATTTGGTTTCAGGTCACCTGATTGCTTTTCACTTGGATGGCCCATGCGCGATGATGGTGAATTTTTTAGATCAACTATGACACAGGTATTTATTCTCTTAGGAGTTGCTTGCCTGAATGCAGGATATATATTTAGTACAATGCTTATATGAATTCCATATCAGGGAAGGAAGGGTGCTCAAAAAACACCTGGAAGAACTGGCAAATCAAATTTTGTTGAGACCCGATCATTCTGGCACATCTTCCGCAGTTTTGATCGTCTTTGGACCTTCTATCTGCTAGGTTTGCAGGTATTTGTTTTCAACAGAAGTGATTATGTCATCATGTCCCTTGATTGTTGCTCTCACAAGATCATAACATTCTTATTGCAGATGATGTTCATTATTGCCTGGGAAGGGATATCATTGTTGGATATCTTTCAGAAAGAGGTCTTATATGATCTCTCTAGCATATTCATTACAGCAGCCATTCTGCGCTTACTTCAAAGTATGATATATTGACTCAAGTTTCTCTGTATAATTTATCATACTATTATCAGAAGCACTAGTTTTAGGAGTTTTTTTTTGCTGGTTTTTGTTTAAGCTAGTAGTTGAAGAATTGACATTGCATTTGTTCATTTTTATTTTTATTTAGGTATCTTGGACCTGGCTTTGAACTTTCCAGGCTATCATCGTTGGAGATTCACTGATGTCCTACGAAATTTTCTCAAAGTCGTTGTTAGCCTTTTTTGGGTCATTGCTCTTCCACTCTTCTATGTGCATTCCTTCAAGGATGCCCCTAACTTTATGAAGGATCTGCTTTCCTTTCTTCATCGTATAAAGGGGATTCCACCATTGTATATATTTGCAGTTGCAGTTTATCTGCTTCCAAATTTACTAGCAGCTGCTCTCTTTCTTTTCCCAATGCTTAGGCGTTGGATTGAAAACTCAAACTGGCACATAGTTAGGTTTCTCTTATGGTGGTCACAGGTAGTGTGTCTTCTGATTTCATATTCACTTCGCATTTAACTATTCCTCTTCATTATAAATTGAAATTATTTTAGTGGTATGATGCTTGTTTCAGTGTACTTTATTGTTTCAATGTTGAAATTAATGCATACACCCACCTGATTACAGAAATCAGTAGGAAGCAATTTTTTTGAATCATTGATTAAATTTCTAACATAAATGGATAATCATCATGCAGCCAAGAATATATGTGGGAAGAGGAATGCATGAGAGTCAATTTGCTCTCCTAAAGTGAGTTTTGCAGAATACTATGTTATCCAAGTTACTTAAGGTTTGTGCTCCTGTTATTTGTTTGAAATTTTTTCATCATCTATTTCTTTTAAAATTACAGGTACACTCTTTTTTGGGTGATTCTTTTGGCTGCTAAATTTTCATTCAGCTTTTTTCTACAGGTAATTATTACTGCGGTTGTAGTTGCTATTTTCTTAATAATGTCTTGTGAATTTGTTGAGCCTCTTTTAACTGTTTTTTCTTCAGATCAAACCTCTGGTTCAGCCAACTAAGGACATAATGAGTATCCGGCATGTTGATTTTGCTTGGCATGAATTTTTCCCTGAAGGTAGTTTTCTTCACATTTTTTTAGTCCATTGCAACTTGCTGTTAACTTTATTGATCTAGTATTTCTGGTCTATGCAGCTCAAAATAACTACGGTGCAGTTATTGCACTCTGGGCCCCTGTACTTATGGTGTGTATGCTATATTTGGTGGTTATACTCACGTATATTAATCTTTTCATTTGCTTGGGATAAAGTTTTCAGTGTAAACATCTCAGATTACATTTTGAATGCAGATTTATTTCATGGACACTCAAATTTGGTATTCCATCTTTTCAACTATTTGCGGTGGTGTTATTGGAGCCTTTGATCGTCTAGGAGAGGTTACTGTCAATATATCTTATTTATATATCTGGAGAGAAGTTACGAAGTAGCTATTTTATTGGTTTTCTTTACTTCTGAAAAACATGTATCCATAATATTTTTTTATGAAATCTTGAAGTTTCCAAAGAGTAAATAATTGTCTGGAAGAACTTGACATTGGAAAAGTCACGTAATAAAATACATATAATACTTCAAATCACATTATTTTACCGACCAGTTAATGTTGTTATCAATTTGCTTACACAGATACGCACTCTTACCATGCTGAGATCGAGGTTCCAGTCATTGCCTGGAGCATTCAACACATACTTGGTTCCTACTGACATGAAGCAGAAGAAGAAATTTTCTTTATCGAAGCGATTTGACGAGGTTTCTATCACATTTTCACTTTGCTGCTAACTACAGTAAACTAAATATAACTATTTATCCCCACTTATGTTTCCGTGTTTGTATAGATTTCTGCAAGCAGAAGGAGTGAAGCTGCTAAGTTTGCTCAATTATGGAATGAAGTTATTTGTAGTTTCCGTGAGGAAGATATCATAAGTGATAGGAAAGGCCACAGAACCAAACTCTTTAATTGCTTTTTGTCATAAATCCTATCTTCTATTCTTTCTCCTCCATATTTTGATTTGTAACCCATCACCTACTAAGGACTAACCTGTGATAGTATCACTCCAGGGAGATGGATCTTTTGATGGTTCCATACTCATCAGATCCAAGCTTGAAAACAATTCAGTGGCCACCTTTTTTGCTTGCAAGCAAGGTCTGTATAATTCAATTTTTAATATGCTTGTAGTTTACCAGTTCATATAATTGGCTCACTGTCTACATTTACAGATTCCTATAGCACTGGACATGGCAGCTCAATTTCGAGGAAAGGACTCCGATCTTTGGAAGCGCATATGTGCAGATGAATATATGAAATGTGCTGTGATTGAATGCTATGAATCATTTAAAAACATCCTGCATGCTTTGATAGTAGGAGAAGCTGAGAAGAGGTAGCTTTCAGTATCTTTCCCTATTGATGTTTGTCCATTTTAGTTTACAGTTCATACAAGAAGCATTGTCAATGTAAGATTATAAATAATCCTAACCATGTTTTTTTTTATGAAGACTATAAATTTGGCTCTTACTATTTCCAATTCACAAAAGCAATGAGTCTTGTTTGACGTACATATACTTTTCATTTATTTATCTTTTTATATTTTAATTGTCAGTCTGGATTACTTGACTCGAGATAAATGAAGGAACATATGGTTCACTCTGTTAAAACGTATGTCATTATCAATAGGCTTAATTCTTTGTGATGGAACAGGACAATCTCTGTCATTATTAAGGAAGTTGAAAACAGCATCTCTAAGAATACACTTCTCACAAATTTCCGAATGGGGTTTTTACCTTCCCTTTGTAAGAAGTTCGTGGAGCTTGTGGAAATCTTGGTGAGTTATCTAAAGAAAACTAATCATACATAACCTTTGTTTGTATTCTTAAACGGTTTCTTGTAACTATCCTGTTTATCTGCTTACATATCCTTTTATGATTACAGAAAGATGCAGATGCATCCAAGCAAGGTACAGTGGTGGTCTTATTGCAAGACATGTTAGAAGTCTTTACACGTGATATGGTGGTAAATGAGAACAGGTTGGTTAACTTGACTGCACTGAATTTGGAATTTAATAATTCGTATCTTTCTTCCGATAATAATAATAATGTGTGCTTTCATACTGTGATGTTCTTCAGTGAATTGGCAGAACTTTATCATAGTAGTAAGGATACTGGAAGGCAACTTTTTGCTGGTACAGATGCAAGACCAGCTGTATTATTTCCTCCTGTACTTACAGCACAATGGGACGAACAGGTAATAATGATAATAATAATAATTATTATTTACAGTTTCCGTTATTATTAACTTTTCAGATACTTATGTGACTTCGAATAATTTTGGATTTTCAGATTAGACGTCTTTATTTACTTTTGACGGTGAAGGAATCTGCCATTGAGGTTCCAACAAACCTTGAAGCACGCAGGAGGATTGCATTCTTTACCAATTCATTGTTCATGGATATGCCACGTGCTCCACGAGTTCGAAAAATGCTATCCTTCAGGTTAGTTGAAGACTGGATTTAGGTGAAATGCTTGAGTGCAGAACCACTGAACAGCAGGAGTATCTGTAATAATTTCGAAATGAGTTTCATTTAAGAGCAATAAAAAAATAAATGTAACTCCCTAGGCAAATAATAAGTCACTATATGTCTATTCAGCTATCTAGACATTAAATCCCTTGGAATAGAAACCATTTCCAATAAGGTCTGATGCTTGTTTTTGTACAGAACTTGTGGCCATTAAGATGTATGCATATGTCATGTCATGTACAATAAACTGCAAGAACATCCTATTCTGGTAACTTATTCATATTGAATAATGAAATGCTTCCAGAGTTTAGAGAATTTGTGGTCATCAGGGTTAATCTCTTAATTCTTATTACGCAAATTATCTTTTCCTGGTTTGTTTAATATTTTATTTCTAAAGCAATTTGTGATGCATTGGTGTTGAATCGATGTGTTCCGAAGTTATCTTGAGCTTATAAGTAGCATTTTGCTTTTTGTTTGCAGTGTCTTAACTCCATACTACAGTGAAGAGACTGTCTACTCGAAGAATGACCTTGAGGTTGAAAATGAAGATGGCGTGTCAATCATATATTACCTGCAAAAGATCTACCCTGGTCTGTAACAACTATCACTATATATCTTGACTGTAATTTGCTAGTTGCAAAAGGACTGGCTAAATTTTAGTTATCTTTTCAGATGAGTGGAATAACTTAATGGAACGTCTTGGTTGTAAGAAAGATAGCGAGATATGGGAGAAAGATGAACACATATTACAGCTACGTCACTGGGCCTCGTTACGAGGACAAACTCTTAGCAGGACAGGTAACAGTGACTTCTACCCTCTCCATCCCCACAAACAGGATTTGGTGATTAATATTTTTCCTCTTGTACGTGTACATCAATGCAGTTAGGGGAATGATGTACTACCGGCGAGCTATTAAGCTTCAGGCTTTTCTAGATATGGCAAATGAAAAGGGTAAATGTGATTTTCTTTTATTCCAAGCTTTTTGAGCTTAGTCTAGTTGCTTGCTACTGTGGCAATCGCAAGCTAGTTTTGAATTTTGGGCCAGGCTTTATGCACAACTATCACTTATATGAAATTTTTTACTTATTTATATTCTTCATGGTGATAGACAAAAAAGTAGTTCGCTACCAAGAATAGATGATTCTATGGTTTTATGTTATCTTGTGAACAGAGATACTTGACGGCTATAAAGCTGTTACTGCCCCGTCCGAGGAAGATAAAAAGAGCCATAGATCCTTATATGCCAGTTTAGAGGCGGTTGCAGACATGAAATTTACATACGTCGCTACCTGTCAGAACTATGGGAATCAGAAGCGTAGTGGAGATCGCCGTGCGACAGACATTTTGAATTTGATGGTTAAGTATGTTCTCCAATTCATGAATTGAGCTTAGTTCAAATGCAATATATATTTGCCTTTGGTTTCTGAAGTCCGCTTCATTTAAGAATATAATATCCGGTTCTTCATTTGTAGCAATCCCTCACTTCGTGTGGCTTATATTGATGAAGTTGAAGAAAGAGAGGGAGGGAAAGTTCAGAAAGTTTATTACTCTGTACTAGTCAAAGCTGTGGACAATCTTGACCAAGTAAATGCCTAACGATTCAGGAAGCTAATTAATTTGTGATTAACATAGAATTTATGGCTTTATTATTTTCTCTGAAGGAAATATTTCGGATAAAACTGCCGGGTCCAGCAAAGATAGGAGAAGGGAAGCCTGAAAATCAAAATCATGCCATCATTTTTACAAGAGGCGAAGCTCTTCAGACTATTGACATGAACCAGGTAAAGCATTATAAACATTTCTTAAGCGAAAAACATTATAAACTTTGACCTGTTGAAACGGTGCAAATTTCTTGAAGGATAATTACTTGGAAGAAGCTTTAAAAATGCGCAATCTTTTGGAAGAGTTTAGTGAAGATCATGGGGTGAGACGGCCTACAATATTAGGTGTTCGTGAACATATCTTTACTGGCAGGTCTGATGAAATTTATTCACATCCAGTGAGCATTTTGTCATGCTAAGTTACCATATTACTTAATTCTATCACTTGCTACAGTGTCTCTTCCTTGGCTTGGTTTATGTCAAATCAAGAAACAAGTTTTGTCACAATTGGTCAAAGAGTTCTTGCAAGACCACTGAAGTAAGATTTCCTCTAGTGATTTCATGACATGGTTGACTAGTAAATACCTGTTTAACTTCTATAATAAATCAGGAACCTACTGCAGAATTGGCTAATACAAGATCTCACCCAAGTTAAAACAGTGATTTTATTTAAAAGGGAAATACATGTAATATAAATGTTTAGAATCAAATTAAGTATTATTCAGATTATACTATGAGCTTTGCTTATTTCTTCCTTTCCCCCCACTATTTTGCTCTTCTTGTTTGAGTGTCATAGGGCATGCTGTTTCAATTTTCGGAGACAATAATTAGAGAACTCTCAAATTTCACTTTAGCATCTTTTCTCCTGTTGTTGCAAGACATTTATTAGAATGAATATAATGCAGAGGATACATTTTGTGGCTTATACTAAATTTGTTGAATTCTAGGGTGCGATTCCACTATGGTCATCCAGATGTTTTTGATAGAATTTTCCACATAACTCGAGGAGGATTTAGCAAGGCTTCTTGTGGCATCAATTTGAGCGAGGATATTTTTGCTGGTACCATTCTTGAAAAATCTTTCTTTGTACTGACATTGGATATTTCCTTTTAAGCATCATATGATCTTTTTTGGTACATTGCATCATGTGCGTTTTTTGGTACGCTGCATCATATGCTTTTGCCTATGCAGGATTCAACTCCACACTAAGACGCGGAAATATCACTCATCATGAATATATCCAGTGCGGAAAGGGTAGAGACGTTGGGCTCAATCAAATCTCACTTTTTGAAGCAAAAGTGGCTTGTGGTAACGGAGAACAGACATTAAGCAGAGATATCTACAGACTGGGGCATCGTTTTGACTTTTTCCGCATGTTATCATGCTATTTCACGACCATTGGATTTTATATAAGCTCAATGGTAATGGCTAATGCATTTAGGATATTACAAAAGCAGTACTTGCTGTTTACTATTATTCTTTTGCTCAAATCTTTGACATTAAGATTAAACCAACACTAACTGTGTATTTAAAAACAAATCAATCCTAATATGATTAATGTATGTGGAAATTAATCTCTTATCACACGAACACTAAACCATTTATGTGTTTCCCACAAAATGAGAACTTGACTGAGTATTGTTACAGTGATAACTGACAATTCTTAAGGGAAGCTATTTAATTTGTCTTAGCTATTTATCTATTTAAATGTCTTTGTTTTTCCTTTTCTTGATTTGTAATTCTGCATATGGCAGTAAATCTTTCTTTTTTTGATTCGTAGATTGTGGTTCTCACATGTTATGCATTCCTATATGGCAAATTATACCTGTGTTTGAGTGGATTTGAGGATGCAATAGTAAAGTTGGCTAGGAGAAAGGGAAATGTAGCACTACAGGCAGCATTAGCTTCCCAATCCCTTGTTCAAATAGGACTCGTAATGACTTTGCCCATGTTCATGGAAATTGGACTAGAGAGAGGGTTCAGAACTGCTATAGGGGATCTCATAATAATGCAGTTGCAGCTAGCACCTGTTTTCTTCACTTTCTCCCTAGGGACAAAGCTGCACTATTTTGGGCGCACTCTTCTTCATGGAGGGGCAAAGTATAGAGCAACTGGCCGTGGTTTTGTTGTTCGCCATGAGAAGTTTGCTGAAAATTACAGATTGTACTCTAGAAGTCACTTTGTTAAAGGGATTGAGCTCGCAATTTTGCTCATATGTTATAGGATTTATGGATCAGCGGCACCAGATCCAACAACATATGGCCTTCTCTCGTCGTCAATGTGGTTTTTGGTCTGCTCATTTTTGTTTTCACCTTTCCTATTTAATCCATCAGGGTTTGAATGGCAGAAGATAGTTGAGGACTGGGATGATTGGCAAAAGTGGATAAGTATTCGAGGTGGTATTGGTGTTCCTTCAAACAAGAGTTGGGAGTCATGGTGGAATGAAGAACAGGATCATCTGCAGAACACTGGGTGTCTGGGGCGGTTATGTGAAATTATTCTTGACCTGCGTTTCTTTGTCTATCAATATGGAATTGTGTATCATCTCAATGTAGCCAGAGGTGACAAGAGCATCTTGGTAATTATGCTAGCTAATTTAATTTCATTTTATGTTTTCATGTCTGGAGCCACACAACAGGGTTTAACTTATTTAACACCAATGTCTATACTACAAACTCCGGTATTTGAGGGTGAGTGAAGCGTTGTTAACTCGGATATATAGAGAACCAGTGTCTCAGCTACAAATTGACTAATATTCAAGCATTTGGAACCCACCTCAAAAACTAGCTTTTAAAAAAGAGAATTCAATACCTAAATATACCACTAAACATTCTATTCTATTTAGGACTTCAAACTGTTCATAATACTCAGATTCTTATCATAATCCCTTGAATATAGGAGAATTTAGCCCTTTTCTAAATACCATGATCTCATTATAAATCACTATCTCCTCTCCCCTCCACAAAAAAGTATAAAAGAAAAATAATAATAATAATTTAAATGAGTGTATGGAGAAAAGTTTTCTGACATGCATTTTCTCTTCAGGTTTATGCTTTGTCTTGGATAGTGATGGTAGCTGTCATGGTTATCCTTAAGGTTGGTATCATGTGATAAAAAAGTAGGTTCTTTCTGCAAGTGATAGATTATGATCTGATTAATTTGTTACATTTGAACTGCAGATTGTGTCCATGGGTAGAAAGCAGTTCAGCGCAGACTTCCAGTTGATGTTTCGTCTTGTCAAATTGTTTCTGTTCGTTGGAGCCATTGTCGTTCTAACTTTAATGTTTACTCTGCTAAGTCTCACAATTGGAGACATATTTGCGAGCCTCCTAGCCTTTTTGCCAACAGCATGGGCACTTATTCAGGTTCGTGCTTAGAGGTCTTGGCCTCTTGCTTCGTTATTTTTTTGTCTTATTTTATCATGCAAAACATGCACAAAACTTAAATTTGTGTCCCACACATTTGACCATATGTTAGAACATTCGAAAGTTTGTCTGGGTGCCTATTTAGTAAATCACCGGCCACCATCTTCTGTATCAATCTTTATTTTGGTTTGTTTCATCTGTCTGACTCGAATATCATGGCAGTGTCTAACTCAATTAATTGTTATACTCTTAAATATTAGATTACAAGTCATGTATAAGAAGTGAAAAAGTGAATATAAAATCGGTTCTTTTTTATTGGTGTGGCGTTATATATTGTGCAGATAGCACAAGCATGCAGGCCATTCGTGAAGGGCATTGGAATGTGGGGGTCTGTCAAAGCTTTAGCAAGAGGATACGAATACTTGATGGGAGTGATTATTTTTGCCCCGGTGGTCATATTGGCTTGGTTCCCATTTGTTTCAGAATTCCAAACTAGGCTGCTGTTCAACCAAGCATTCAGCCGAGGGCTTCAAATCCAGCGCATTCTGGCAGGCGGCAAGAAGGATAAGAAGAACTGAATCAAACCTGTTGCTATTTGTTACAATTGCAGGCACAAAGTTGAGATAAAAGCTCAGACACACAGATTTCAAGGCTAAATCTTTTATGGAGTATATACTGCATATGGACTGTGTGTGAATATATCAGTATTCTATCAAATTCCTAAATCTGGCTCATCATGTTTGTTATAGTGTCCGTGATAAAATATTTGTATACTTACGGATAAGAGAACTATATCCAAATTCCATACTACTGAAATTCTATTCAATTGCCCTTCTTCATGTTATTCCCCTCTCTCTAGTAAGAAGTTAAACTTGTATTAAAAAATAAAATAGTCACTCTCACTCTCCCAACGTTTAAATATTACTTTTACACCTATTTAAAAACTATGTAGCATCTCAAGTTATCTTTAATTTGAAATTAAATTTTCGATCATTTTTTAAGAAAAATCATACTAATTGTATCACAGTTTCTTTTTAAGGATTGTGAAGGAAATAAAATAAAATAAGATTCAATATCATAAATATTTTTTCTTTTTTTTATCACTTTAATAAATGAAAAAAACTAATCAAAAGAAACTAAAGATAGATATGCAGAAAATAAAAATAAAATGCGAATGAAAAAAAAAATATGTAGAAAAAGATAAGGAATGATAACCGAATTCAAATAGAGTTCCTTGATAACAATGCCAAAATTTGATGTGTATCTTTTGCAATTCAAATCAAGATTTTTAAACAATTAAACTTAAACTGTCCAAATAGATTGTTTAGTCTGGTTCACTCTAACAGTAGGTAGAATGTAGTTTCAATGAATTCAAATGTAAATCCAATGAAAAATAGTTTTAAACTATCTCCAAAACCAAGGTTAATGCTAACGGTCAAGTTAAAAAGGAATTTTTTAATTTTTTAACTTTTTAACAGTAAAGATAAAATAAATTATTAAAATAATAAATAAAAGTTGTCGATTCTTCACCGTTATCTTTTTTTTATCAACAAAAAATAAATAAAATAAAATGAGGTACTTCAGGGTACCTCAACTCTTATACAAAAAACTAAAACAAGTTTTCTTGCACCCAACCAGCTAAGGATCCACAGACCTTACATGACATTATCCAAAATCACATATCAGAACAAGATACAAAATTCCCAAATACATTAACCCACCAGTGAAACACACCCTCATAACAAACACAAAATCCAACAGCTCAAGAAGATCTTTGTCAGCAATCTGACCTACGACATAACTAATTGTTAAAGACAATAATCGATCCTGCGTGAAAAGAACATAACCAGAAAAATCTGCACAAATCACAAATAACTTCCAATCGCAATCCAAGACAAACACATCAATTCATCCCTGCCGGGTAGAAAAAGTCAAGGAAATCTGCACAAAACACACCACAACTTCCAAACCTGGGTACAAACATTAAATAAGAAACACCAAATATCAATCTTTCAAATATCTCACACAACACTGAGGTTCCAAACACGAGTCTGAGTAAGAGAAAGCAACAAACATTTATTTTACCGTGATCCAAGATCAAGTCTTCCTTTGTACCACAATAAAGACCTCCACTAGATCTACCCGCCCATTCTAAAAAATAACCCTATTCGTATGATTCCAAATTTTCCTTACAATACCTACCCAAATGCCCCCCCCCCCCCCCCCCCCCCCCTTACAATTTTCCTTACACTACCAAAATAATTAATATTTGATTATTTTATTTTGTTTAAAGACAATGGTAAATTTGTAGTCTTACATTTTACATCTTTAAAAGAATAAAAATACTCTCACAATCATTACATCACTCACAAATTTTAATTAATTTTCCTCACAAATCCACCCTAACATACTTCAATCCAAACACATTAATTTTTTTCACATTTTCCTCTCAAATCCTCACACATCCACCCTCTTTCACTCTTTCACTCCTCAATCCAAACACAACCTTGGTGATTCAAACCAGCTACTAGTTCAACCATGACATCCACAAAATTAAATAAATAAAAAAATTCAATAAAAAAATTAAACTAAATAAATGAAAATATATTAATAAGTAATACAAGTTCATTGTTGAATATCTTTGTGTACACAAGGATATTCTTGTTGTTAAATTGTATTTTTGATACGATACTAAAATGAAAATTAAGTTAAACCAATGAGATTATTAACTTGGATAAGTAATTCACTCCTTGTCGAGGATTCAATTTTTTTTCTTTTATTTGAGAATTTGTAAAAGGAAGATGTTGTTGGTATAAAATTTGATACATGTAACTGTACAAATTTCTAGAAATAAATTAAGGTTAGTTTGTTAACCCACAGATAAATATAGTTGATGATAGTATTTTTAATTTGATATTGTTTACATGTGTAAGGATGTGTTGGTGGTATTAACATGTTTATTATATATACATGAAATGTATATTTATATGTATGTTAGTTATGAAATTGAGTATAACCAAGTAGAGTATATTAATGATAGAGTTACATGCTCTTGGATTTTAATATCATTTTTGGGAGTATTGTATCGTTATTACTCTATTTCCTTTAGAAGAGATGATACTCAAGCAACAACACAGTTACTTAAGCATTTAATTGGTGTTACATAGTTTTTTAAATATGTCAACATTCAAGTGACACTTTCATGACCAAGTTAAAGCTTTTGAAACTTGTTGTGCATCATCACTTAGATGATGATGGATGCTCAAAATATTTTTTATTTTATATAAAAACTAATTTAAATAAAAATTCTGAACAAAACATCTGGCTGCATTATCTTGTTTAAATTAATTGAATTATAGAAATAATAGATTGTGGGCACATTTATTTATGAAGTGAAGGATGAAAATCCATAAATAAAAATAGGGTGAAAATGAGAGGTGAATGAGATGGGAGAAGTGAGTGATGTGCATGTTGTGATCTCTGAGCCACATACGTAAATGTGTTTGTTTCCAGCAACGCAATAAATGAATTATTTAAAACACATTATCTCAAATTCTCTTCCAATCACCTCTTCTTGCTTCTGGCCCACATTATCATTCTTTTCTCTTCTTCCATTGCAAATAATTCCATGCTCTCTGTATTTCAACTTCTATCAATAATTCAACTCCACAATTTTGGGATTCATAGTATGTGATACCCCCAACAGACAACCTAGAAATCAACAACTTACACATTACAAGAAACGCAGCTAGTGTCTTCCTCAAAAACTCAAAAAACCTGTTTTTTTATGCTTCTTTTTCTTTTTCTGAAACATTTTTAATTCTGGTCATTCTTCAGTGACCATCTAAGATTCCAAATGCCAACAATGAATCCAAATTTTTCTCCCATGCTGCCATTCTCTTTCTTACTTTTGCCTCCACTCCACCTCTCACCACAATCCATGTTAAGCTCGCTCCCTCAAAAACAAAAGGGTCAAACCAAACTTCAATCTTTCATCTTCTTCATTCTGGTTACTGAAAAGAGAAAAAAAAAACTGATAATTTATCTACAATTTATAATCTGTAAATCTAAACCAGATAGTTTAAATATAGATGTATCTGGTTAAATTTAAATAGCTATTAATTAAATTAAATTATATTATATCAGTTAACAAATCAATGAGTTTCCTTATTTAATTAACCCAATGCTGGTGCGTAAAACAGAAAACAAGGCATCCTCAAATGGTGTTTAGATTAAGAGTGAAGCAAAATAATAAGAAGACATTAAAAGTGGAAGCAAACACGATCCTTGAATGGAATGAATGATTGGAATGGAGTGCAAAAGAGGAGTATTCCTTCCCTTATCAACAAGCAAAGTAAAAAGACTCATATATTCTATACTCAAATATTATAATAATACTATTTTCCTAGTTCCCAGAATCATGCTACTTGCGGCTGCCTCATTAAACTATTTGCATCCTTATTATTTAATTAAAAAAAATATTTTGATGAAATAATATATAAATCTCACCTAAAGAGATAAAATAGTTTTACGTGTTGCATCATATCATAATTGTAATTTACATTATCAAAATAACATTTTTCTATTGAAAGCTTTATCTTGCTTATGAAGAGTTATTTATTTAGTTGTATATTACTTCATATTTCTATAGTTTTCACACTCTTTTATATAAAATTTTCTTTTCTAACTCCAATATTCCAAACTCATATTAATTTGAATAATACTTTCCATCACCATATTTAAAATATTATCCATTTTAAAATTTCATTATAATGCACCCGTTTATAACTTTTAAAAAAAAATCTTTCTACATTAATTTATAATTCATAATTCAGTAAAATAAAATATTTCTCTTTTTACTTTTAAAAGATGTAATATGGAGAAATGAATAAGAGTTGTGTATCTTTATACAGGCTTTTACACATATTCTTATGGGGAACAACAACAAAGACAAGATTAGGGAGATCTGACTGTGAAAAAGGGGTTAAAGATATGCATTTAGAAGTAAAAAGATTATAGATTGCATAATAATGAGATGGAAATAATAAAGTGGAGATGTGATGTTGGAGGAGGGAATTAACAGAAAACAATGTTTAGCAATTGATCCATGAAAGCTTTTGCTGATTTTCTTCATCCGACCCAACTCTCGAGGAAACAAACAAAACAAAAATAGGTTCCAATTTCAAGAAAGAAAGGGTTAAAAAAAGCAACACCACACTCTCTCAACTATCATCGTCTCTCACACACACACCCCGATGCTCTTCTTCTGAAACTCACGCACCCAACACAACATGGATCATTTCCAACATCGCCGCCGCCACCGCCGCCGCACGTGGTGCTGCTCCTTCGCCGTCCCTCCCTCTAGCCCCGACAACCTCACCGCCTCCAAACCTCTTCCACCTCGCAAGCCCGAACCCAACTCCAAACCCACGTTCTCCCTCCCGACCTCCCCCAAATCCCGCATCCCCGCTCGGATCGACCCTCGCCGGATCCTCTCTCCGGGAAGAGTCTCCCCCATTGACTCGGATCCCGTCGCCGCTGCCTCCGCTCCCTCCCCCTCTCCGGAACCGCCGCTTCCACGATCTCCTGGGCCGGTGGCCGGCGACAGGGATGTGAGGATGAGTCTGAGAGGGAAGAACGGCGGGTGCATGGTTCTGGAGGTGAACTCCAGGGTTCTGTGCGCCAATTCCGAAGTGTTCGCGGGGTTGATAGAGGATTACAAGAAAGGGGTTGCGTCTTGGAGTGGGAGTAACAAAATGTGTAGAATAGAGGTTCCTGAAGTTGAGAACTTGGGCGTGTTCAGAGAGACAATTGAGCTCATGTTTGAAGCCGACGATTGCCTCACCAAAAGACTTCTTAACGTCGGCGTTTTTCGATGCATTGATGTTTTGGAGGTTCACACTTCACTTTACTTTCTATATACAAATAAAAGAAAACATTTTTTTTATTACATTACATTCTGGGTCTATGTTGTTTTCCTTTGGATGACTTTTCGTGCTTATTAGTTCTTCGGATCTTTGATTGCTGGTTTCAGTCTCTTTTCTTGTTCTTATTTCACGTATTATAGTGCACAATATTGCATAACTTTTTCAAGTAGAAAACCTTGATGAATTTTTTTGATCTTGTTTGCTGCTGTTTATATAACAGGAACTAGTTTCATCCTGTTTGTCCTGAGTCTTATCATTTTTTTGTTCTTGCTTCATTTGAGGATATGTATTTTTCCCTTGGGAAAAGTTCCATGAGTCTGCATGAAATTCGAACAGAATGTTGTATTTTCTGGAAGAAGGTATTAAGACGACAATGTGCTTCAAAATGAACTTTTTACGTGATTTTGGTATTGAAGAATCTTTTTTATTGTTCTCTTTTGTGTTGAGCCTGCACATCGTCGCCTCTTTAGTCTCTTACATGGTTGTTTGATTGCATTACTAGGTTTCAGCAGGCATAATGTTCACCAAGGGTGTTTTGTCGTGTTTACAATACCTTGAAGCTGTGCCTTGGACTGAAGAAGAAGAAGAAAAATTGAGAAGCCTATTCACGAGATTTAAGTTTGATGAAGCAACAACGAGAGACATCCTAGGAAGGCTGTACTTGCAGGACTCGGTAGATTGTTCTTACCAGCCAAATGTAGCTCGACAGCTTGTATGGTCTATCACCACTTGTGTGGATGCCAATGCAAGAAATGAACTAAAATCACTGATGAAGGGTCTTCTTTGCAAAAGCTCAGTGTATGAGAAGAATCACCTTGACCTCAACAAAGAGGATCTGTATTCTGTTTGTCACGCATGTTTGGACTCACTGGTAAGCCTCTTTGAGGAGGCATCAGATACCATCCCTCCTGAAAACTTAACAAAGAAAGATAAGAATAAGCCACTAATTGAACGCATCTCAAGGCAGGTTGATAACATCAATTGGTTGTTGGAAATCTTGCTTGATGGGCAAATAGCAGAGGACTTTGTGAACATATGGGCAGATCAGCACCAACTTGTTAAAATGCATGATAGTGCATCCCCAATGGTTAGATATGAACTAAGTCGTGTGTCAGCGATTCTCTTTATTGCCATGGCTACCAGAAAATTGCAATGCCGGTTGGAGGCACGATCAGGGCTTCTTCAGGCATGGTTCCGGCCAATGTTAGTGGACTTTGGTTGGCTTCAGAGATGCAGAAGAGGGCTTGATATAAAGGTTTTGCAAGAGGCTATGGGTCAGACACTTCTTACTCTACCTCTAAATCAACAGTACATGCTCTTCATGGAATGGTTTCGACACTTCTCAAGCCATGGCACTGAGTGTCCAAATCTAAGCAAGGCATTTCAAATTTGGTGGCGCAGGTCCTTCTTAAGAGGCTCTGAAACTCATTCCATTGAGTCAAGGTAAACTGTGCGTGCCACCATTTGTCAATTGATCTGTTTGTGTACTGTGTAAAGAGTTGCAACTAGGAGAGGGATTGTGGATTGTGTACACTGAATAACATAGATAAACTTCATAGATCTTTGGAGATCATTTCATGCCTAAATAGTAGGAGAAGTTTCCTTGTTTGTTGCTCGAGTGGCTCCATGGCACCAATTTAGTTCAGGTTAATGAGTGAAATGCATTAGTGAAGTAATAAGTTGTCACTAAGTCACGACACAAAGTATTCTTGTTATGCTTCTTGGGACCAGGCCCAAGTGACTTAATTTCAGTCATATGGGATAATGTTTTGGATAAAATGGATAATTGTAAATTTGTCCAGAGTTCAATTGTAATGAAAAAAGGAGAATGGAGTGTTCTTAGGATGATTGAGTCAAATAGAGAAGTAAGCATTTATTAAGTTAGTTACTGTATACGATTCACTTTATATAAGGACCGAAAGAATCACGCAAGCGGTTGAAATTAAGAAGTCTTATGCTTCAAGTCTTCACAATAAGGATTTAAAACTTTGCTTTACCTCATATTAATAAGCGCACGTATTCTGTTTTCTTTTTGTATTCTTAGTTAACAGAATACGTGTTACCTTGTAGAAAGCTGACAGTATCAGACCCAAATATACCAACATTTAGCCCTCAGATTTGTATCACTCCAAAATTCGTGACTAACTGCTTTCACTTGCAGAAACATTATTATTTTCACTAGTAATTACAAAATATCAGGTTTCTCACTTTATTATTTTAACCTAATTATAGTTTTAGCTTTTATCTACAACTTTAATCTCTTCATTTTTAATTTTCTATTATTTTAGTCCATAAATTAGCTTTTAAGATAACTTTTATCCTAAAATCAAACAATCACATTAACTCAATATGAAACACAAATATTTCTTGTACTCAATATAACAAAAACTGTTAATAAGAACTTAATTGAAAATATTCAATTTCATAAGAAACCTCAAACTTCAAGTATTTTTTTAATTTTTCATGTAAAAGACACTAAAGTAATAATGATGAAAAACTTAACAAGTCATTTTAAAAATAAAAAAAAAATCATGTAAAAACACATAAGTAACAGTGATGCGAAATAAGTTGACTCAACTGACATGATCAAATAGCAAAAATTTAATTAAAAACATAAAAATTCAGATTAATCACTCAATTGAAAATAGTCATATTTATCAACTTAAAACTTAGTAATTAATAATTTAAAAAAAAAATAAGTTTAAATAAAAAATCAAAATCAAAGTCATGAAATTAAAAATTAAAAGAATAAAATTGAAAAATAATTATAAAAACAAAAGGTACAGATTTTATAAAATGAGAAACAAAATTACAATTAAGGTTTTATATTATAAGACTTTAAAACTAACACAACATGGAAACCTTATATACATGGAAGCTATTTCTAACTTCTCCTGCACATCTAGAAAATGAAATTATATACATATAAGTTAAAAAACATTTAATCAACATTGCACATGTTTTCCAGCCCTCCCCTCTCTAATCGTGTTGCTTTATGATGACTCTAAGATGATGCTACTGGGACTCCCTTCTCGTGCATCTCCCTTTTGCCTTTGAATAGTCGCTGTTCTTATTGGGCTTAGGCAGTTAGAATGTGAGAATAAAAAACTCAAGGAAGATAAAATATTATGTTATGAATGTCAATTTTCTACTCAAAGACCATCACCACCAAACTCCACCCTCACCCCGAAAAAATGGATCTGCATTAAAATTTCCTTATGTATTAGCATTTTCATATTGCAATTGAGATTAATTAATCTTCAAGGTAAAACATGCAATTAACGTAGATTTTGGAACAAATTGCAGCATAATTAGATTTTAATCAAATATAACACTTGATCAAACATCACTAGATTAATCAACATCCTATCCGTACAGATTGTTTAAATAATTCCAGAAACTAATGCTAAAATAGGCATATCTGGTCATGGTAGTTTTTAAATGAAAAACGAGAATCGCAGCTTTTTCGGGTCCACATTAGTTACTTGTGGCTTTAGTTGTATCAATTTTCTAACCTTTACTTATATTCGCCAGAACTTCCATGCTTATTCTGCCAGGGCTGTGGCCCCGCTAGGTCCGTCAACTCCAAAAAGTCTTGGGGTTCCCAAGACCCAAGCATATAATCACCACCTGTATAAAACATATCGCTTGTAGAAAGTCCGTTTTTCTGGCCAGAGGAAAAACTGCCTTCACCCAATCCAACCAAGCTGTCAAGGTCTCCTAGGTTCTCAAAAATCACATTTGGATCCAAACATGGTGCGCATTCAGCATTGTTCGCCTGATCAGGGTCAACCTTCTGTCATCCCATAATCATAAAATTAGCATAAATAGAAGATAAAGCAAGTATAGAATAAACTGATTGTACATATTATAAGATCAAAATAACAAAATCTAACAAAAACGCCTTGAAATAAATTTATGAAATAGAAAATTTATTTTACATTATATACTCCAACATCATGATTAGTAGCTTCAACTATTCAATAAGAGTACCTTCCAGTTTTCTAAGGTCAGTGAAACATTTTTGCGAGCCTCACAGGAAGCCTACAAGAATGAGCTAAAAATTGGCCAACTACTTGATTAAAACATAATAAAAACTAAATCCCCACATCCCGGAACAAAAGTAGCAGGAAAGAGCTTATTTCTTTGAGAAAAATAACAACCAATTTGCAAGTCTTCTGAGAGAGGAAGAGGAGAAGGGTAAATCCTAGAATGAAACAGGCAACAAGTGTAAAGGAACCCACAGCAAGATATTACAAACCCAGTAATTTCAAAAGATTTCTACTAAGACCACGGTTAGTTCTCACTCATAGATATCTACCAAGAACAAGGCTATTTCTGAGTAGCTGACTGCAAAATGTAAAAGATAAAATAACAAAAATGTCTTGGGGAGAATCTGACACCATCCTTAAAAAGAGAAACAATCATGCCAAGATTCCTAAGCAAATCGACAAATACAAATAAGAAATAGATTTCTCACCTTAATTCCATTGTTTTCATTCACAGCCATTGTGTCGTCATCTTCTTTGAAATAATCTAGCAAAGATAAAATGTTTTCATCATCTTGATGGTTTGGAGATGGTGCCGTGCAAGAGGGCATCAATTCTGATACAGATGATAAAGTGTCAACTAGATTGTTTGGAGCTGAAGCAAGTGGCAAGCAAGAAGGCATTTTTGATACAGATACAGAGTCAACTTCACTGTTTGGAGCAGAAGAAAATGCTGAGCAAGAGGGCATCAATTTTGATACACATGATACAGAGTCAACATCATAGTTTGGAGTTAAAGGAACTGTTGAACAAGAGGGTGTCACTTTTGATAGACCTGATACAGAATCAAATGCACAGTTTGGAGAAAAAGGTAGTGCTGAGCAAGAGGGCATCAATTCTGATACACATGACACAGAGTCAATTTGATTGTTAGAAGGCACACAATATGCTGAGCAGGAAGGCATCAACTTTGATGCACATGATACAGAGGTCAATCCAGCACATCCACTTGTAGAGGGATTGATGTCATTTGCAATAGAAATATGACTTTCACTGGGTTGTATAGGAACAGGTGTCGACATAGAAGCAACACGTTCAGATTGCACAGAGTCAATTTCCTCATCTGTATCCCATTCTTTCTCATCATATGGTTTACCGTATTGTGCACCATTCCTGGGACCAGGACCTTCCTTTCGGAATATCCTACAAATTACATAGGAGTCCTGCAGTACATTTAGCAAACCAGTAGAACAGTTAAATAAATGCACAAGAAGAATTCACTAGAAGAACCACAAAGAAGTAAAAACAAAGTCTACAAACCAAACTGGAGATGGCAAAGTGTACACAACCCTTAAAAATACCAAGAAATGGAGAGTAAATACCTGTCTCTTGGGGATGAGTCTGGAACGGGTATTTATTTACCCACAAATTTTAATGGGGATAGGTACAGTTACAAATACTATAGTACCCCTCCATCCCAAACTTGTTAATATATCAAAAATTAAGGTTTCAAAAAACCTTTGTTCAAATTGGTGTCTTAATCCAGAAATGATCTTAAAGTCCAACAAACCCTTGTTCCAATTGGCATCTTAATCAATAAATGAGGTTTTAAAGACCAACAAACCCTCCATTCCAGTGAATTGCACTTTTCTTTCCCAGTTACATTTAGTTTTTCTTTTTGTCTCACCCACATCAACTTGTGTTTGTTCCAGTGTGTTATGGTAAGGCTTACACAGAGCTCTACCAGATCGTCTACTGCAGAAGGGAATCAGAAAGAATGAAGGACTAAGAGAGAGGAAGAAGGAAATTTAGGTGCACGCACAAAGATTACAGAAAAGGGAAGCCTTACTGTAGGTCTTCACCATAAATTGTTATTAAGAGAGGGAAACGAATACAAGGTATGTTCTGTTCTATCTTTAAATGGGAATCAACCATGCTTTATATAGCAAGTTGATTCATAACACCTAACTAAACAACCTAGTCAATTTGACTAGGGTTAACAAAATTATCTAACAGGTGAGGGTGTAATTTGGTTGTCTACTGGAGCCTCTCTTCCATTGAAGGCTCCATTTGATGCAAGGGAAAGACAAGTCTCCTCCACAATTAGTGAACTTTAAAGCAATGATTTGTTGTCCTATAGATCATTTGTTCCAATTTTTTGGGTTTAGGATTTAGGGTTCAAGCAAATAAGTGGATTCTCATATGAATTTTAAAGTGTTTCAAAATGATTGTGTACATGATTTGTTTATCTTGTATTAAAAAACAAAAATTGTTTATGTGATTGACGAGGGTGAATGATTTGGATTATAAGGGGGGTCAAAGGAAAAAGTTGTCATACATCATATGTTCTATTTATACCTTCTTTATAATAAAATTGTTCTGGCATGTAGAACTGAAGAAAGTCAATGACCCCGGTCATAAAGCAAAAAATTGATAAATTAAAGATTCTTGAAAATGCTAAATAACTTCTTAATACATTTTCCTGTTGTTTATTCCTATACCTTGATGATTTTGGGATCTTGAGAAAAAATGTCTTTCATGGTTGAGTTTAAATTTCCATAGAAGGCATTGTATTGTATCCTTGTAGATTAGTTGTTTCAATGGTTAAAAGGGAATTGTTCAACAAATTTGAAAGTCGATGTATCATTTTAGAACTTTCAGAACCAGGTATGGATGAAGATTAAAGTTGCTAACGCACAAGTATAGAGACGGGCACGGATACTTTTCCTAATTGCAATAATGGCTATCAGTACGTTACTCGAACCCTATCCATTGTCATCCCTAAACCAAATGCAGGAAGCATTAAGGGATGCCAGATTAGTCAATGCATAGCAACAAGCAAACAAAGAAAGGTTGCATTCCATGTCATACAAATTTAAGCACATGCAAAGTATACCTACTGCCATAAATCAGCTGAGGTTAACACAAAAAGAGGAAATTCTAGTTTTGATGTCGTATCCAACAAAACCTGTAATTCTAGACATCCTCACAGATATAAACCCTAGAAACTGCAAATAATCCAATAACAAATTTGCTTAGTCAAAGTTTTTTACCTGCGAACTGCCTTCGTCAACCATCTCCTTGTCATCAACTCTGAATTCATGCATAACCCAATCAGTCCGATCTCCCTTAGGGGCTTTACCGGTGTGAAAAACCAGAGTTTTAACCATCCCCACAACTCGATTCTTGTGTTCAACCGCTCTATCCTTCCCAGTAGTCTTCCAGTACCCAACCTCCGTCGACCGATTAAACCTCCCTCCAGTCGAATATTTCTTCCCCTTCGGACAAAAGAAGTACCACTCCAAATCCCCACTCTGGAGGGCAGATTTATCTGAAAAACAAAACCCCATTAAAACACAGAGAAAAAATAATAACACATAAAAGTACTCTACGAAACAATAATGAAATGCAAACCTGGAAGATCCCACGGAGCATACTTGTACAAGTCAAGCTCAGCAATTACTCCGCTGGGAATTACCTTACCCCGAACCTTCCTCTTCAGAAAAAACTCAATCAACTCAACGTCAGTGGGCCGGAACCGAAACCCTGGAGTGGAATTTCTTCGGGCCATCCAGAGAAAAACAAAAATAATAAGAAATGAAAATGAAAAAGCGAAATATTAAGCGCTTTGTGAAGCAAACCAAAGCAATGGAAGAGAGAGAAAGAGGTGGACAGGAAGAGAAGAGGAAGGAGGAGTTTGAAAGGAAAAATGAGAAGAGAGTGAGTGAATGTATAACCCTAATTGGGGTCAGGTCAAGTCCAGTGGCGGAAGAAATCCCAAGAACGCCAAAGCCTGCCCCGGTTCATGCAGGCAAAATGGCACACGATGGATGACGATCCCTTTACAATCAGAAGAAAAGTCATCGGCGCAGTGAAACCCTAATACACCCAATGCAGTTCATCTCAGAAAAATCATAATCGACAAAAAACAAGGATTCTCGATTAGGGTTCACAGTTATTAGTAGCTCGTTCTTTCTTACCGGAGAAGGTGGAAGAAGTGAGCGCGCACTGAGAGTTCAACAACCTTTGTTGACGTCTTCGGATACTCCAAGGGGAAGGTCGTATTTATAGTGGTCCGAATTATTATTCCCCAAAATTTAATTTAAAAAGAAAATGTTTCTTGGATAAGAGGTTTCTATATTTTGCTCTTCCTTCCTGTGAAAGATTAAGTAACTAGAAACTGAGAAAGAGCACGCGGCAAAGTCTCTGCACACTCAAAAATGTGGCTTTTCGAGGACTTCTACTGATTGTATCACAGCATAACCAGTTTTTACTTTCTGAGTTTTGTGTTATTAACTTAACAACACTTCTTAAAACATTATTACTATAGAAGAAAAAAAAAGTATTTTTTTGATATGGTTTTATACTATACATGTCCGACACATTGTTTGAATTAAAAATAAATAAATACTAAAAAATATTTAATTTAAAATATATGTGTATTGTAAAATGCATTTACATGTAGTCTTATTTTCTAAAAAAATAATCTATTTTTGTTTTATTTGGATAGAGTAAAGAATGAAAGGAAATAAAAATGAGATTATTTACCTTAAGTAAAGAGAAATGTATACAAAATTTGAGACTTTATTTTTATTTTAATAAAAAATAAATATAAATTAAAGTTGAAAAATAACTAATCATAAGTTATTATTTTATAAAATTGGACGTTATATTAAAAATATTCATAAATTTAGTTATTAATTTTTTTCCATATGCTAAATAAAACAATAAAGTTGGATTTTTAAATGAAAAATAAATTATATATTTATCAAATGTATACATCGATATATGTATTATATTATATTAATATTATATTATGTTATACACTATTATATTATATATATATATATATATATTATATAGTGTTATTGTATTATCTCATCATGTTATATTACATTATATCATCTTCAAGGTCATTTGATTTTGCTTAATTTATTTCACCACTAGAATTTAGTAAAATATTTTTTTTAATAGCTTACTAGCATTTTTAAAAATGTCAGCTTTTTGAGGTTAGTCATATTCAATTAAGGTAAGGTGGGGCGTGCTACATAAGGTATTAAAAAGTACAACGAGTTTATTAATTTAACTCAATGAATTCGTTTCACATAATCTCAATGGACCAACAATAAGGTAGGACTAAAAAAATAATTATTTTATTTATTTATTTTAAATAAAAAATCATATATCACTCACTCAAAAGTGTGATTTTCTCTAACGTCTTGGTGAAGTGGTGACAATGGAGGAAACAAATTGTTCAATTAGATATGACTCTTGATGTTGTAGCCAGAGTCTTTAACCTCTCATATTTTTATTTGTCGTAAGGATGTTTGTAAGATTGTTACTAGTATTGATCGATTATATATATTGGTTCTACAACTTTGGTTGTTGTAAGTATACTTTCATTAACCTTTAAAATAGTTTAATATATTCATACTTTACTCTAACATTATTTTTTCAATGTTCAAGGTATTTACATCACATCTCTGCATCAAAAAAGAATAATGCTTATATTTATGGATTTCTTGATCCAATTGTCATCTAGAGTGTAGGAAATAAAGCGAGTGAAGTGCAAACATATTTAATAGAGACATTTTAAAATACATGCAAAAAAGTGTATTTAGCACCTTACTTGCATCAGTAAGTATATAATTTTAAATTATAATTAATTAATTTAGAAATTATTTATTATTAATATTATTATAACTTGTAGCAGTCATTGACAGTTGTTGGTCATTATTTCTCGTCATTTTCTCATGGTTCTCTTGTGTTTATTGTATAATTAACACTTTGACCATCAAACATTTACTAGATGCATAAGTTTTTTTATTGTATTATATTTCCTACCTTAATGATTAATATGAATTAACAAATATATACTTTTTATAGGGATTTTGAGACTCATTTGAGATTGCAAGACCTTCCACACTTAGCTAAAAAGAAGATACAATTAATTGCACCCAATGTAACTTATTTGTCTCACCACTATTTAATTATGATATAAAATATATCTTATATTTATATTTTAATTTGTCGTGTTCACATCAATCAGGAAACTATGAGTGAGTGTGGATATCATCTAATGAAGCACATGGACACAATCATATATGCAAACATTATTAACTAATGGAGAGAGGTAATAAAAAATTTACTAAAATACCTTTAATTATTTAATTGTGAATTTCACTTTTTTGTTAATTAAGTCATTTTTTTTTTAGTTATTCAATCATTCATCTCCACTCAAGGATAAAGATATAGAAGACATTATAATGCATTGGACTTTATTCTTTTTAAGTGTTTCTGATAAGATGTAAAATCCGTTAATTTATTTAAATATACAATAAATATTATATTTTTTTTTATGTAATTGTCTGGATAACATTGATATGCAGGTGATTGTTATTAATGAATGAAGAGAAAATTGATCAACGAATGAGTTTGTCGGTAAAGGATATACAATTGTCTTAATAACATTGATATACATGTGATTGTTATTAATGAATGGAGAAAAATTAGTCAACGAATGAGTTTGTTTAAAAAATTATATGCAATTATTTGGATAACATTTAGCGTTAAATTTATCAAAACAAATTAAAAAGAAAACATATTTTAATGTTTTAAAGACAAACTTATTGAAGAAAATTCAATTCTTTTTTATAAATCATAAACTATTTTTACGAACTCAAACATATAAACTCTTCTGAAGAAAGTTCAATTTTTTTTTATAGAAATCATAAACTATTTTTATGAACTCAAACATATAAACTCTTCTAAATGTCCTGGTAATATATCAATTATTTGGTTAAATGTTTTCCTTGGATTTAAAAAAATATTTTTTTTATTTTCTTTATCAGCATATAAAAACTATAAGATAAAAACTATAAGAGAAAACTGTCTATTATTATAAAAAGATTTAAACATTATTGGGTGATGATTTAAAAAGATTTAATAATCTAATAATAGAAAGTAACAAGGATGTGAACCCAACTCCTTTGTAAAAAGTTAACATAAGTTATTACACAAGATGTATTAAATTATTGTAGATTTCTATAAATTAAACTTTGATATAAAATTATAAAGTTTACTCACACCCTTTTAATTTTATTTTAAGCAAAAATAGTCTATCATTAAAAAAAAGTCTGTAAACATGATTTCATTAAGGGAGATCATGATTTGAGTTGGATAGAATTTGCACAAATTCACTATTCAACCAACTACAAAAATATTGGTTTAGTTTTTATTTTTTATTTTTTTATTACGATAAACTTAATCCAACCGAACTTCTTTTTTAGTGAGTTAGATTGGACAGAGTAATTTTGAATTTTTTATTAAAAATGTAATTTTAAGTATTAATCTAATCTAAAAATGACATAATTATTATAAAATTTTATTCAAGACTTTAACTAAGTTAATTCATAATAAATTTATACAAACTAATTAAAGAGATGAAAAGAAAAATATAATATAAATTATTAAATCAAAATATATTTTCTATATTAAATTTATCACCTAACTTGTATAAGATAGAGTTAGTTTATATTAAATTTAATTCAATTATAAATAAAACACAATTCAATCAATTAGGTTAAATTATGTCTGATTGGATTAATTTAACCTAATTTAACGGACATTTGTAAATTTGATGATAATTTTAAAAATATTTAGTAATTAAACAATAAAAAATAAATAAAGATGTGAACTCTACCTAGTTTTTAAACAGGTTAACATGATTTATTGTAGCATTTGTATTAAATGTTTGAATAGACAATTTTTTTAATAGATTTGTATCAAAGTTAAATAATATCAAATATCATGGTTTATGTACCTCTACTAAACAAAAAGAATTAAAAAGAAAATGAAGTCATTAAAAATATAATTCAAAGCTAAAAACATAACTAAGTCATATTAACAAAATTAAAATTACAATAAAGAAATAAAATATTAAAGTATAGTTCCAAGTATTGATCCAATAGAGAGGAGTTGGAATCTGAGTGGGGGTAGTTCTCTTCACCTTGCTTCGTTTTAATTTGCTTCCCAGAGCTCTGAACTTCACCAACGTCGTTTTACTTCAAAGCGCTTCAAGAAAATGGCGTTCTTCTTGAACAAAGCAACCATTGCTTCCCGTTTTGTATCTCACTCCCAGGTATTCCCATACTTCATTTCTATCGCATATTGAATATGTTGTTAATTTCGTTTAACGTTTGGGTTTTGCTTTATCTTATACTGAAATCCCTTTTGAGAAATCAGAAGACTGAAGATTCCGCTTCTTTTCCGCGCCGTCGATTCCACGTTGAACCTGGGCATCGTGAAAAAGCTGTAAGGCTTAATTTTTATTATTATTAGATTTGTTATTGCCTTTCATGATTCAAGTAATTTCGTGCATCTAGATCACATATTTTCTACTTATAATTAATTGGATTTAATTTGACAATAGAATTGGGGTTTAAGAAAACCTCATTCTCGACTTAGTCAATAAAAATGGAGGGTTTTCTTTTGATGGATTCATTTTGTAAACAAATATTGGCATTCGGTGTTAGGCAAATTTCTGAAATATGATTTTGGTCGTGTCTCCACGAATTTGTCATTTGCTATTTGTCGTGTCCTTGAAAGAAATAGAGAAAGTATTTTGTATTTTTTTAATATATTTTCTTTTAGCTTTTTGCGAATTTGTTGTAGAACATAACATGCTCAACGGTTTTGGCACACATTTGTTTGCCTGTGCATTCATCTTTACTGCTTGCATTTTGTTGCAGCTCTTAGCAAAAGATTCAGTTCTGAAACCATTCAAATCGTATAAGAAGAGTGTAAAACAGCTCAAAAGAATCGGGGATGTTCTCACAGTTGTTGTTGTTGCAGGTATGTTGGCTTTTAACTCTGATTTTAATTGAAGGAGTGAGTGTTTGTTTGTGGTATTGTAATTTGGGAATGGAAGTTGAAAGACTTTGATTTGAAAAATGAAACTGTGAGTAGTTCTTTATTATTAGCTCTTAAGGATTGAAGTCGTTTGTTAATGAGCTGGACTTTGTTGTGACAGTTTATGTGTTTGTGAAGCAGTCTGGAATATCAAGTCTGGTAGTTTCTAAATCATTTGAACCGGACTCATGATTTATCTTTGAATATTGTTTTTGTTTCATTTCAAATTTGTTGGCTTATTGTCGTTCACACATCATTCTAAATGTGAAGTTTATCCTTGTAGTCCCAATAAACTAACTTTGAAAACCATAAATTTTTTTAAACAAAACTTAGATTATGGTTTTTCAATTCTTTCTTTTAAGTTCTCAAAGCAGGTACCTGACATGTGAATTTTGTTCCAAAATCAATAGCTTCTGTTGATTCTAAGTTTGCACAAGTTCAGAAAAAAAATCCATGTAATTGCATAAGTTGAGAATTTGATTAAATTTTATCTGATAAGATATTGCAAGTTCTTTTATGATTGAATCTTACCTCGTTTTTTGAGGAGGGCGTGTGTGAGGTGAAGTGGTCTTGGTGGTGTTTTCCAAACCAAACTAACCAGCTAAACGCACATAAGGGAGTCTTTCTTTTAATAAGCTTCAATAAAGAAATAAATTGTTCAAATCTGTGTTTAAAATTGGTTTCTCTGAGGTCAAACCTATGAACAACTTAGTTGGAAATGGTCTGAGCCAGATTTGTTGTTTGGCTTAGGATTAGTCCTCAGTGATTTGGAAATACAGCATGCCTCATTACCTTTGCAGTTTGATTACTGAAAGATGATTACTTCACAAGTAAATTTGGATTAGTGAATATGATAGATTATCAGAAGTACATTATGATTTTTTTTTTCTGAAATAGCAACTTTGGAAAAGAGGACGTAGTACTCTTTATTCCCTTGAGTGTGTAACTTTTGGCTTTAGGATATTGTCATAGTTGCAGGGCTTGTTTGAGTTAGAGCCAATAGGACATATTTCTCCTGAGATCTATGTACATGTTCCTTCCATGCTGATCATTTCCTCAAGTGTTAGCAACTGTAGCATTGAGCAATATGGGCTACTTGCATAGTTGTTTAAAGGTCTATTTATATGTTTCAATAAATAAGATGATAAAATACAGTGTATTGAACCTACACTGCTGTGCTTTTATTGATGTATATACACACACACACACACACACACACTCATATATATACACATCAGTAAATGTGTATACACACTCAATATATATATTTGAGTCCATAGGACTATCAATCGGCTTGAAATTTGTCAGGCTTGTAATCTCCAAAATATCAAAGAGCATATTTTTTGTGAAATGATGACACCTTTTGATTGTGCCACTTCAATACCAAAAATATGTTTTAGATAGCCCAAATCTTTAATCTAAAAGTAAATAAATGCTTTTTTAATTGAGCAACTCTAGTGATATCATTTCCTTAATAACAATTTCTTCAAAATATACCATAAGATAAACACACTTCCCAAAAGAAGTATGAGGTGCGAAACCTATATGAAAATGAAGGAGGGTGCAACAACGCGAGACCCATCCAAAAACGAAGGAGGTTGTGCACATGAGACCCTAATGTGCAATAGCAATAGAAACCCTAAACCCTATTCTCTTAATCTTCTATTATTCATTTTGTTAAAAGGAGTTGGGATGACCTAATTCAAATATTATAATTTAACCTAATACTTTACCCACATCAAAACAACCTCTCCCTATTTCTTGTTCACTCTGGTTACTGCTTGCCAATGTCGTTGCCATTCACGGTCGCTTGCTGCAGCAAACGGTCCGGCTATTGCCACCACTAACACTATTGTTGACACCTCTGTCACTGTTGTCCCTATTGTTGCCGCCACCACCATCGCCACTGCTGATTGCAAGTGTTTTTCTTGTTTCAAATTATTTTTGTTCAGTTCCTAATTTTTTTCTTCTTTTTTTCCACTTCCAGTATAATTATTTTCTGAAAAGTATACAATAATGTCAATGACTATGACACTTCCAGAACATCCCATAAAAATGACTTAGGCTTGAAACATGGTCATCCGATGGATGAATCAAACATAAATATATTTTATGTAATTACTGTTGGGAAGTTATGAAAGGAGGAATTACTAGAGCGAAAGAACATTTGATGGCAAAGAAGGGTAATGTTGTTGCTTGCACCAAGATTCCAAAAAAATGTGAGAGAAGAACTTTGGAAATTATTTAAAGAAAAAACAACCACCCCTTCCATCAATCATGTATATAGTGCGGCTTATTATAATTATGAGAGTGAAGATAAATTTGAGATTTCCTCATCTACTAATTATAAGGGGAGAATTAGTGGTGGAAAAAAGGACCAATATATATGTTTTGTAGAAGTCCAAGTGTTGCAATAGAGAAGAGAAAAAAGAAAATCTAATATCAAAGAAGCATGTGACAAATTTAAATGTATGAGTTAATCAATATGTTGCTTGATTTTGGTAAAAAGCAGGCTTGTCATTCAACCTTGTAAGATTGAAAAGTTTTCAAGATATGATTGATGCTATAGGTGCTTATGGACCTAATTTGCCATCTCCTACTTATTATGAAATTATAGTTCCACTTTTCAACAAGGAGGTTGACTACATTGAAAAGTTGTTGAGAGATCATAAATAATAATGGAGCAAATATGGTTGTTCTATTATGTCAGATGCATAGACTGACCGAAAGCAACAATGTTTGATTAACTTTTTGGTTAGCTCCATTGTAGGGACAATGTTTGTTCCAGTCCATTGATGGTTCTAAATTTGTGAAGACATGGGAAAAAGTCTTTGAGATGCTTGATATTCTTGTGGAGGAGATTGGAGAAGAAAATGTTGTTTAAGTTATCACATAATGGAAACAATTATGTGTGGGTTGGTAAATTATTGGAAGAGAAAAAACTTCATCTCTATTGGACTCCTTGTGTTATCCATTGTATAAGTTTGATGCTTGAAGACATTGGAAAACTTCATTTGATAAAGAAGACAATACAAAAGAAGGGTTGGTCTTGTTGATTTTATCTATAGTCATTGTAGTTCCTTGAGTTTGTTGAGACAATTTACAAATAAGAGAATTGGTAAGACACCCAGTTACAAGGTTTGTTACCTCTTATTTATCATTACAAAAGTTGCATTAAGAGAAGGAAAATTTGAGAAAGATTTTTACTTCATCAAATGAATAAAGCAAGAACAAGTTGTCTAAGGAAGCTAAGGGGAGGGAAGCTACAAAAATTGTTCTTATGCCTTCATTTTGGAATCATGTATTTACTTTCAAAATCATGACTCTTCTTGTTCATGTATTTTGTTTGGTAGATGGGAAAAGAAAAACAACTATGGGCTATATATATGAAGCAATGAAGAAAGTCAAGGAAACAAAAATGAAGTCATTCAATAACAATGGAAGTAAATACAAGGATGTGTTTACAATAATTGATAATAGATGAACATGCCAACTTCATTGCCCCTTGCATGCGGTTGGGCACTTTTTGAATATGATTTGGAAGTTACCAATAGATTGTATGATTGCATCAAGAGGTTAGTGTCAAATAAAGTTGTACAACAAAAAAATTTAACTGAGTTGCCTCTTTATAAGAATGGAAGTGGACTCTTTGGTGATGACTTTGCCAAATAATCAAGGAAGATCACAGTCCCAAGGGAGACACTTAAATACTTTTTAAATTGTATTAAGATATAAATTATATCCTTTAATGGTTACATTCTATGTTATTTTCTTTGCTTTTATAGTTCAATGGTGATTATAGGCACGCAACTCCACCTCATAAAAGCTAGCAATCAAGATTTTAAGTTTGACGTGTAGTTCATTGAGATGTGATGTGAGCGCAACTGGAGTGTATTTAAGCAAGTTCTAATTATTGTTCATGATATGACTCATGTTAATATTATCTTTTTGGTAGAATGTAAAAAGAAAGTAATTCACATTTTACTTATTCATAATGCAACTTCATTAAAAAAAACGGGAATAGGTTGGATCACAAAATGTTGCATGATTTGGTTTACATAAAGTATAACTAACAACTTGCTCAAAGATACAATATTAAGGATGAAATAGAATCTATTGTACTAAATGACATTGGTGATGTAATGAGTGGTTACTGGGACAAGTAGATAATGAAGATGAGGGAAATAAGTTGGTTTTTGATGATGATCCCACTCTTAATTGGGCAACTGTTTATGAAGTTAGTGTTGGAGAAACAATAATTTATACAAGGAGACAAGCAACCAATAAAAGAAAGCAACCATCAAGTGGTGGTATTGTTATTGAATATTACGATACTTCTAAGAAAGGTTCAGGTGGAGTGCAACTTCAACCCAATGTAAAGAGAAGATTCAAGTTGGGGTTTTGAATGGGTTGCATGATAGTTCTTATTCTAAGTTTGAAAAATTACTTAACTTTGACAAGAGTTTATCTAGAAGGGAAGAGGAGGAGAGATGTATCCTATTGGATAATATTGAAGACAATTATGTTGGGATTGAAGAAGAATCAAATAATTAAAGATTTTAAGAGACTTATTTTATGTTTTGTTGTTATTTTAAGTTTTGAACTTGAAATTTGTGGTGTTTTGATTTGATGTTATCATGATTTGAATTTCTAAACATAATATTATCATTAATTATGGTTGTCTTTTTCATTACTTTTGCGTTACAAATATATTTTTGTATATTTTTTAAATTCACACACACATATATATATATATATATTGCATTGTATTTCTTTTGATCACAATGTTTCCACCATAACTCGTTATGGTTATTGTTATTGTTATAATTTCATAAAAGATTTGTGGGGTCCTCGATATTTTCCGTTATTCAATGTCGATAACACTAGAACATGTTGATTAATCTAATTTCCCCGGAAGATAAGAATGAAGAAAACACAATAGAAAAATATTCCTTATTATTATCTCTTTTGAGAACTTTATTTATCTTTTCAAATTGGTTTTTAATTTCATTGAAGAAAGACATAAATATGGATAAAAGTTCATATTTGTCTTTCATTAAATAAACCTAAGTACATTGAGAGAATTCATCAATAAAGGTTATGAAACCAAAAGAAGTGACACGACTTGATCCCCGAATATCAAAATAAATATTAGAAAACCAGAATTACATCATGTTTGACACTTTTTGGGAAAAGAAGATCTAACATGTACTCAAAATAAATATTAGAAAAACCAGAACTACATCATGTTTGACACTTTTTGGGAAAAGAAGATCTAACATGTTTTCCTACAAGACAAGATTCAGTATCTAAAACTTATCTTCAATTTTGATGAACTAGGGTGATCCAAATGATTATGCAAATGTTTTGGGACTGGAGTTGAATCAGAAAACTTTACATTTCAACATATATAATCACTTTCAGCCATGTCAAAATATTCTATTATTTGCTATCTGTTAAGATGTTTCAGATTTTCTTAAATTTTTTTAGCTTATTGAAATCTTAATTTCTCAGTTTCTTTTCATGGACACCTTTTACTGTGTTTTGGCATTGTTCACAACTAGGAACATGTGTGAATAATAATATAATGAGAGCACTCATTAATTGACGATTCTGCGCACACTAATATTTTGCATTACCTATATCCATGTGTATTTGAATATATGCTAGTTTGTAGTATGTTATTTCTCTTGAAACAATCTTACTAATTTCTCTTCGTGTTCCATCTTTTCAATGTTCTTGTTTGCTTATTTATGATGTTTCAGGATGCTGTTACGAAATTTATGTTAGAGCTGTTACACGAGAGGAAGCACAAAAGCAGTAACATTCTGAAAGTTCTTGACAAAGCAAATATTGGGAGTTAGTTGTATTTTGTTGGATGTTTGTGGCAACAATTTGGGCTATTATTAGCCATTTTAGAATAAGCAGAAAAGTATTTGAACTAAAATTATCTGTGCATCAGTAGTTTTTTCACTATTTTAAGTACTGTCTAGTGATTATAATTTGATGGCTTCATTCTGAGAAACAGATAGGATTCCTTCAACCAAGTTTGAGGGCGAGCAATTATTTGAGGTGTCCGGTGTGATGAAGCTTTTCCTGAAATGTTAATGAATCTGATAATCATATCAATTGGAATTGAATCTGGTGTTGGTCAAATCGTATTAATGGGACTGCAAACTGGTGCTTGACCAATATATTTTAGCATTTGCCCATCATTGTTAGGAAAGGCTGGATTTCTGCCTAGCCATTTTTCAGGTTTAAAGCAAGTTTTCCTTTTTAATATTGTAAAAATGTTTTTTTTAAAAATTAATTATTAATTAATTTTAAGTGAAAAGAGAAATAGAAAAATTCAGAGCTTTACTAAAACAACTGATTTTTCTTTTACCAGAAAACTCCGTTCAACAAAAAACATACTGTTTGTTGGATATGGTTATTATTAGGTTTAATTATGATTTTAATCTCTAGCTATTGTTTTAATCTTCAAACAATAAATTTGAATGATTAAACAAGATTCTTTTTAGAATTTTAAGATTTAAATTTTAAAATTAGAGTTTAAGACTGACTTAACTACAGTAATTAAGCATTTGTGTACCCTTTATCTAGGATTTAGGGTGTCAGATAGATATTTCTAGAATAATGACTACCTTCTCCTAATACCCAAGATTGAAGGTTAGATATTTCTATCATCAAGCATTATTTTCTTTATATATCATCATTAAAATTCTATTATGTAATAGTCCTCTTTATTATATTGTAGATATTTTTGTTGAATTTCTAAATAAAATATTCCAAAACCAAATATATCGAATTGAGGCATCATAAGCAATTTTTTGAATGTCCTTGAACCTGTTACGGAACTTTGTTTCTAAATAATGATTGATTTGCCAAGTGTGCATAAACAACAAATATAATTCCAAAACAGTGTGCTTTGTGAAATCAAAAGTTGTAAATATAGTTTATTATGATAAAGGAAAAGTGAAAAGTAGCTCCAGAGACAGTATGCCACGAAAACTTTATGATAGATATGGAGGTGAACAAATTTCACCGTGATAGTAAACAGGATCGATTACACATGATACAATCAAATATCATTAAAGAATTTTGAGAACAATTTTCCAGTTTAAGCATTGAAGAATCAACTCTGGGAAGACAGACGTCATAGATCAGCTGAGATCAGAAAAGATAACAGCAGTTTGCCTACTGATGGTCTGCCCATGTTAACAGATATCCAAAATGATAACAGGTTAGTATATGCTGAGCAGCTCAACGCAACCCCAAGACCTTGATGAATCAATCAAACAGTTTACAAAGAACTCATATCCACATCCAATATAAATCTGGTCCGTTTTCCCGCTAAAATATCTGTACAATTTGCACCATCTCAGTATTTAAGGGGCTTATGCAATTTCTCCAGGCAGTAGAGCTTCATTCACAAGAAACAAGGATGAAAAAATCAAAAAGATTCTGCTCAAGTAAATTTAGCATAAGACTGGAAAGTTTTGCGCGTCAGAATCTTCCTCCCACCCTCACAAGGAAAATAGAAGCCGCACTCTGCCACCTATTAATTCTTACTTCTCAGAAACTCTAAAGCCATAAGTGAACCAACCATCCTCCAATGACTTATAAAAGCAAATACTTAATTGATGAACAATCACCGTGCGAGCTTTAGTCAAAAGGGAACAAGCAAACGATCACCATTGACAAACTATTTCACAAAATCCCGTTCAAAACCCTCTGGTAATAGTCATACTGCCTTGTCCGCCATGCATCCAGGCTGCTGCTAATGAGGGAAAGCACCAAAGATACACATTGCTGCCAGGAGAAAGAAAAAGATATAGCAAACCGGCAAAAACACTTATTAGTCAAGAGAGCAACTAATATTAATATTAAAACCTCTTCGGTTAAATTGAGATGGAAACGCTTTCGTAGGTTCTGTATTGTCCGTGGACCACCTTTAAAGCAGGGAAAATCAGAGTCCTGATAACAACATTAGAAAGCTATTAGCTTAGAAAATCAAGCATGAATGGGAAAGCATTTTCCTGATTTTCTCCTCGCATGCCCATCCACGTTCATAATAACAACAAAAAATGTACACATAATTGAATCCCAAGACTAGAAAAAGATCGGCTACAATATAGGTGAAATCCGGGATCATGATTTAAGATTAATAAATAAGGCTACATCCGGCTACAAAGGCAAGGACATATGGAACCTCGAACCTCTATCTCTCTAACCTTAGATCAAATAAATGTAGGAGCCGTTGTTTAAGCTGCCACAAAAAGTGTTTATCTGATGCAACAACTTTAGGAGGCACTGTTCAGAAATAGCTACTTTTAGCTATTACTATTTTTAACTTCTAGAAAAACACTAAAGCAACTATGCTCTAGTTTTTTTCATGAAAAAATTATTTAATGTTATAATTTTGAACATGTTCTTTAATTAAAAATAACTTTTCTTTTAAAAAAAGAAAAGCACAATGTAATGGGTCAAAGGTGTAGCCTTTTGCACAATATTTTATTAGAAATAGGCTGTTTTTCATTTCCAGAATGTTTGGGTTGGAGGGAAGAACATTCCCGAGGATACAGCAAACTTTTTCTTTTAAATTTTTTTTCTAGATTAAACTGTGACCTCATAAATCTTGCATACACAGCCTAATAACTATATGGTTTATTCAAATGAGCTAACAGTCATGCTGGATATTACTGATCCACCATTCCTTAACCCAAAAATTTAGAACATACACCATCTACAGAGAATTGCTAGATTGATTCTCATCCTCTATCACAAAGCTCTACTCTAAACCCTAAACCCCAATAAATAGAGAAGATTTGATACCCTCTAATAATGAAGATATGATCATAGAATAATGCAAATATGATCTTGATACTTCTAATTATAAAGATACGATCCTTATTTCTGTTTTTATAACATTCTTCCTCCAGTTGGGGCATAAAATTCATGTGATCAACTGGCTGCAAATGTGATTAATCCTAGGTCATCTTAGAGATTTGGTGAATATGTAGGTCAAATGTTCACTAAAGTTGACAAGTCTACTAGTGATATCTCACTCTAGTTTTTCTCTTATGAAATTACAATTTACCTCTATGTATTTAGTTCTTTCATAAATGACAGAATTAGAGACAGTGTGTGATGATGCATGGAAGTCACTTACAAGATGCATTTCGGAATTTTTTTCAAATAAAAGTTCTTTGAGAAGTTGCTTTAGCCATGAGTTCACATGTGACTAAAGTCGTTGTCATTTATTTTGCTTCTACACTTGATCTTGCACAACATTTTGTTTCTTGTTTTTCCAAGATATTAAATTATCCCCAACAAGAGCAAAATACCCATAAGTAGGGCATATATCACTAGGTGAGCCTACCCAATCAACATCAAAATACCCAACAATTTGAGTATTCCCCTCATTTTCATAAGTAAGGCCTTTGTGAAGAACATTATTAATAATATTTGGATTTGTAAAACTATATCCCAATGGTTTTGACAAATTGACTTGTTACGCACCTTGCAAAGAAAATGTCAGGATGAGTCACATTCGATACGATACGACTCGATATTGATCTATGGGTGTGTCTACCGACTTAGCATTTAACATCCTTGTTTCTTCTAAAATATTCAAAGCATATTTCCTGTGATATGACCAAACCACCCTTGGACTAAGCAACATCAATGCCAAGGAAATACCACATTTGACGAAGGCATTTTGTCTGAAATTGAGCAAGATACAATACTTGTGATATCAATGTCATCTACATATACAATTAAGTAGATACATTCTTAGGGAGAATGATGGTACAATAATGAATGATTAGCTTCACTCTGTATCATTCCAAAGTTTTGAATGACAATTAGAAAAACATCTAACCAGGCACAAGACAATTATTTAAGGCCATAAAGGGACCTGCAAAGACAACACACCTTTTTAGGCGCCTCACCGTGAACAACAAATCTAGGAGGTTGCTTACTCATTAAGATCTACATGGAGAAACACATTTGTGATACCAAGTTGAATAAAGTCTAATGACTATTAGTTATCATGGAAAAGAGAAGGCAAATAGATGCCATTTTAGTAACAACGGAGAATGTCTCAGTGTAATCTTGTTCGTAGATCTGCGTATATCCTATGGCAAGCAGATGAGCTTTGTAGTGATCAATGTTCTTATCAAGACCAATTTTAAGATTGTACAACCATTGACACAACAATTGCTTTATCAACTTGAAGAGAAACCAACTCTCAAGTTTCACTACTTTGGAGGGCTCATATCTCATTGATAGCTTGTTGCCACTCTGAGTGAGAAAAATCTTCAGCTAGGGACTTAGGAATTGGGAGAGACAATGATAGCTTAGGTTAGTATATTGGAGGAAAGTGCCCATGACTATTGCTTTGTGAGAAAATGTAGAGGTGTCCCCAACAAAAGAGTTATGAGTCTTCATGTTAGCCTTTAGAGGAATACCAAGAAGTGCAGATGGGCAGAAGCCACAGTAGGAACTATTGGTGATCCCAAAATTTGATCATGTGTAGCAACATACTCTTGAGAGACAAGTCATACAAACCTAAAGTCATAAAGAAGTACTTTTATTCTCATGTTCCTTCTTTAAATTTGTGAAGGGTGGTAGGAGCTCATTAAATCGTGTAATGCAACATGAACTCGTCCATGGTAAACAAAGGGTGGTAGGAGCTCATTAAAATCATGTAATGCAACATGAACCCATCCAAGGTAAACAAACATAGGCCATCAAATCATGATTATTAGGAATGACAATGCGGGTTGGATCATACGGATCACTCCGCCATCATGTAGAAAAAAGTGCAAGGTGGACTTAGTATTTTAACTCAATGGCCCGCTTAGGCCCGTTTTGCATAACCTGCAGGACGGGGTACGTTAGCCCGCATAACCCGCAGTAATATTTCAATATTATTAAAATGGAACAACAACAATGATGCTTTTGAAATCAATACACGGTGATAATTAATAACTATAGTTTTTTAGTAGCTTAGACAATAATATTTCCTTCTACATTTCCTTGTTCATGAAAGATTTAACTTTGACATATTTATTTGACGTAGATGTTAATCTTATGTTTATTTAGCTTATTTAAATTTTATTGTCAATGATAAACTCATGGGTGCAACAAAGATGTAAAACATTAAAACAAAATTATTATTGCATATAGATTCTTCTTAAGGTTTGTTTATGCAGGCTGCCCAACCTACTTTTTGTAGGCTAAATGCGGGGAGGGTCAATCTGCATTTCCATTCGGAATAATGATGCAAGTAGTGTTAGGAGGTTTTGGCAAACACAATATAGGTGTTGGGTGTCATTGGTATAGAGGGCATGGACCTCACTCTTAACTGATGCACATGCCTCATGAGAACGTTAGATAGGTTTGAATGAGGTCTGGATATTGGATTTGAGAACACTGCACAGTTGAGTTAGAAGACAATATGGTTAAAAAAATGGGAGAATTTGTTGGACGCATGGTATTAGAAGAGATTTTTCCAATCTATATTTTTTTTCATCAGATACGAACAAAAAGTCAAAATAATCACAGGAGAGAGAAAAATAAGGGAGAACCACCAAATCAACTTCGATGGAGCCACCATTACAAGGGTGAGGGCGCACAAAGAAGGCGAACTAGGAGAGAGGTGGACAAATGTTAGACACCACATCTGCCAGCAAGGCTAGCATACTGCATTGAGTTTTAGCACGTGAGGGAGTTGGATGGGTACTTCGTGTCATGCTTTGTATGGTTGGGCAGATAGGGACGATGCAACCTGGGAGACATTAAGGGATAGTGAGCGAACTAAGGGTTTGCCCAAGAAATCTCCTATAAGGATAGTGATCCACGAGGAAAACACAGGTTCCAAAAGGCTCTAAATGCCATGTTAAACTGTAAAGATAAATAGAATCATTGGACTAAAACCGTGTGTCTCTTTGACAGCACAAATGGTTTATTAATATTGAGAAAAAGAAAATTATAAAATAAATAGAGGATATTTGCTATCCTCTAATAATAAATATATAGATATGATCTTGATATTTCTAATTATAAAGATACGATCTTGATATCTGTAATTCTAAAGGTGTGTCTTATTTCTTAATTACTACAATAGAATATAACAGCCAGTTGTTCCCTTACGAGAAATTGGAACTTTGTCAATGAACACAGGCATGGTAAATATTGGACAACAATTGGCCACATGGAGCTAATATTTACATTACCTGCAACATCTCAACAAGAAGAATAACACGCTCAGCATGCTTACGGCAGGTAAGGAAGCCTTGAATGCATAAAACCTGGATTACATCACGAAACAGAACCAGACAAAATTAAGAGCCAGTGCAACTAAAAAACCATAAATCTTGACCACAATTAAAATGGACAGATTTAACCCATATAATCTTAACAATCCATGTATGCTTTTAATGCCAAAATTAACACTTAACTCTCTCTATCTGTATATACACACACACACACAATATAATATACATATGCATTATATACTCTGTGTGTTGTGTGTGTGTGTGGGCGCGTGCCTTACCTTGAAATAATCAAAGAACTCGCTGGGAATTCCCTCAGCATCAGAATCCATGACCTAGCACAGTTATATTATTTCTGTTAGGTGCATAGAGGAAAGCTAGCAAGTGTCTAAATAATCAAATTGACACTCAAGTATAGGTGTAGATAACCAGCAAACAATTTCACTTTTACCTCAAGAAGCTCTCGGGTCAATTTGAAAGGTGCACTTTCAAAATTAACACCACCAGGTGAATTAGAAAGCATGAAGCCAAAATCAATATGTATAATATGACCTTCTTCATCCATTAAGAGGTTCCCATTGTGCCTATCCTTCACCTGGTTTAAATTAAAAAAACAGCAAAAGATGAGAAGTGGGTACAAAATCTTCAATAACAACAAAAAGTAAAATAATATGATTTGAATTGCAATTAACCAGGAAATACACCAGTTTTAAAAAATGTATGCATGTGCATAATAAAAAGTTTCAGACCTGCAGAAGGTAGCAAACCAGGGAATATCCAGCCATACTTTCTACAAAGTTCCTCTGAAACAAAAACACGTAAATAAATCATTGAAGATTGAATCAAATGATATTGTCTCCTGTATTTTTAACATAAAATAGAGGTGTTGTCACTATATAACAGGCTTATTAAATGATGAAAGGAACAACATTCAAAAGAAAAAGGGGAGTACGGGGATAACCCTTTAAATTAAATACCCTAAACCCTAAACCCTAAATTGCACTAGAAAATTATGCCGGAGGAAAAAGGGTAGATGGGACAGAAGAAGTAACAAATAACGGTACAATGCATTTTGTAAGTGAATGTACTGAAAGAAAACTTACTATAGTACATCCAAGACAGGATTACCTAGGAGAAGAAAAGAAAAAAAGGAACACCACTGGTTAATAACATGACTGTGATTTTGTTTTGGGATGTTTGTCAATAGAATCCTTTTCTTAAGACAGATGTACATATGGTAAACTAAATATTTGTGCAAAGTTAGTATTTTGGAATTTTTAGGTGACCAGGTTAGTTAGGTTGACTTGGAATTTAATACCTAGCGTATGCATTAGTCATGGATCATGAGGTGGATTGGGATCTTGTGACAAAGAAGGATAAAAATCCTCCCCAGATAAACTAATAGGAAAATGAATAACCAGGATATACATATTTCAATTAAGCTATTTTCTTTATGTGAAAGTTTTATCTGTCTACTTAAGAAAACATGGAATTAAATGACAAACGGTATTTTAGAAAGTGGAACACAAGCTCAATTAAGTATTGCAACTTATAAGATGAACAAGATCATCCGCAATAATACAGTGAATCTTTGAATCTCTACATTACCTGGGCAAGTTTAAAACTTGGAGAATCATCTTGATACTTGGCAATGAAAAAATCACGTAAACTTGAGATGTTGGGATATCTACTCTTTATAGAATGTAGAGAAGCCTAAAAAATCACATACATTTAATAATTAGTGAAGACAAAAAGTGTAAAAGTTTAATATATATGAAGTATGTAACCATGGAATCACCGTATCTGGAATTGTTTCAATTAGAGCAGTGTAAGAAGAAGTACATAATACTTCATATGGGCGCAGCCAGAGAGGTAGGCCAGCTTCTTGGAAAATATCTGGCATAAAATGTAATGATAGTAAGCAACATAACAAGAAACACAGTGAAGAAACTGCTGCATCATTCTGAAGTAACCTGGTATAAGAATATAGTAAAATAAGATTCAATAATGCATCATCAACAAATCTTAGGTGCAACTACAAAATACCATTCTTGATTTTACATATTTCCACATCAATTCGCAACTACTGCATTGACAACTATAATCAAGTGCATTTAACATGTCTCAAGGTTCACATTGAAAATGGAACTTAAACAGAGATCACAATGACATACATTTGTTTGTAGAAGAATAGGATCTTCCATGACTTGGTTTTAGCTTGATTTCCTATATAACAGTCAAATGGAAAGAGAACGAAAGTTCTGAAGTAAAGCAGGTTCAGCTGCTTAAAGGCTTGCTTTGGATCCAGAAAGGAGTGTGAATAGAAAGGAAACAAAGGAGTAACTCAAAATGAGTTTTATAGTTTAGGTATTTTCACATTCCCCTCTCTCCTCCTTACATCGCAAGGTCATTTTACTCATGACATGCTCATAGCAAATGCAGAAAGCATAACCAATGAAATAACAGGTTATTAGTCAGAAGAATTTACACATGCTAAACAAAGATCCCTATTTCTGTCATTCAGAGCACACTCAATACACGAAAGCATAGGCAAATTATAAATCAACAGATATTAAAAATGAAATTTTATCCAAAAAAGGAAGCCATGCTATAAAGAATCGGTATGCAGGGTGCAGGGAAATATAAGATACATTCTAAAACCATATTCATAAATAATATTCTTGTCATGGAAAACAAACACCAAAAGACAAAATAGTTACAAAAGGCAAAAGTACTTGTCATGCAGCACAGCGAACAACAGTGGAACAGGAATGGTGAGTTCAGAATATGAGGGGGCATAGGAAAAGTCTGAAAGAGACCACCTACCATAGAAGTGTGAAATAAGTTGAACTGCCAGATGCTCCTGCCTACAATCATCCCCGCTCTTTACAATAACCTAAGATAAAGTGGAAATTTTGCTATCATATTCAAAAGTTTTGTGATCTTAAAGCACACATCCTCAAATCGAATAATCAAATAACTCATCTTGAAAAAAGCTGATCACAATTTACTCTACAAAACAATGTTGATATATAAAGACACGAATGTAATAGCGTAGCCTTCAACAAATTGGAAAAATCAAAGTTTTTATTGCTATATAAATATATACTCTCCTACTTGCTTCGAATGTGAATTCTGTCATAATATGCATAAAACAGATTTCACAATCTCTAACAATACACAAAGAATGAAGGAAATATTTCTTTATTGCCAAATGTATAGACATTTCCATGGCTAGCCCATTGTCCCAACAAGAGTCTTCAGTGCCAGACTAATTTTTTTGTTGAGAAACCATGCAGAATTTGGTACAGTTAATCATTAACCTTATCACAGAAAATTGATAAAGAAAATTTCATAGCAAGGTTGAATTTGGTGTGATACATGATTATTTTCTTATGGGGACCAATATAAATGGTTTATCACAATGGATACTGCATGATTTTACTGCAGAGAAGCCAAATTCCCACTCAAAAAATTATGTTTACAAAAAGATAACTTGTCAAGAAGTTGTTGAACTTTGTTATAGTTGCATTGCACATCCATAGATATTCATTTAGATTATTCTTTCATTGATAATATTAAATCCAATTTTACAAACCATTTATTTGGTATAGGACCGCAAGTATCTTCCACAGTAAGCTATCATGTTCAAGGTGTGAACATTTGCAGCATGATGGCAGTTAGCTCTCCAAGCATAGATTACTTGTTACACAAGAGTAAACCCAATACTTTGCTTAAGGGAAATCCATAATTTTGAGAGAAAGGGTTCGTTATTTTAGAAATTTATTTGATTGAAATATTTTTCAGAAAAGGATTAAATGCACTACACTAGGTTAAAAAATATAATGTATAGCAGTACAAAGTTCTCAGCCAATATTATCAAATGTGAATCACGGAAATGGTGGAAAGCCAATACATGTTACCTCAGGCAAATAGCAGAAGTCAAAGCAAATTAAATAAATTATATATATATATATATATATATCAATTACATATGTTAAAACAGATTTTGTTTTATGCAAATAAAAATAAAATGCATAAAAACAGGCAAATATTAACTCAAGTTCAATGGGAGAGAGGTTCGCCAGAGATGACAATAGGATGCAGAATGAATGTCACAGCCAACAATAGTGGACAGAGTTGCAATCACAGAACCGCGGAATTCCACAATGCAAAAGCAGCAATAGTGGCTATTTAGCAACACTGTAACCAACCTTGCTAGAAACTATAATTCATACACAATTACAATTGCAAAACATTATTTTCTGACTTGGATAACAGTTCCAATAGAAAACTAGTAAATAAAGAAAACACTTTTCTTTGGGTGATGTGTGTGGCCATGCATTTCATTTCTATTTTATTAAATTCAGGTCTTCATGACATTACAAAATAATGAGAAATAAAGCAAATTCTTTGGATTGATGAATATACATACAGATCGCAAGTCCCAACCAGGTACATTGCCATGGACAGAAGCATTACGGATCCTCTCTTTCTTTACCTCCCAAAGTTCACCAGACAATGCATCACTAGCTTTAGGGATAATTCCATTAGCCTGTTTAGAGGAATCATGTTATGCATAACAACTTCGTACTTCTATGGCTAAACAAAAAAAACTTACAACAATATTGTCCTACCCCTGCTGGTGCATCTGATGAATCTTCTTGACCAGCACCTTTCAAAGGGAGTCCAAGGGGTGCTTCTCCCTTTGCTGCCGCAGCCTAGCAAATTTAAAATGTTAAAAAAATAGTAATTTGAAATGGGAAATGCCAAATAAAGACATGAACAATCAATTTGTATTTCAAATATATCATATTTATATTGTATAAGTTTGGATTTGATTAGTTTCAGAGATTATACACTCTCTCTCTATATGTGCGTGTCAAATCTATCATATATTTATATTGTGTATGTATGTGTTTATACACACACACATATATGTAAACTGTTTATAATCGTATTCTGTTTTGTTTGGTACCATTGGTGAAAATTATATAATTAATCTTAGATTATTCCTATTACAAAGAAAAATGTTAACTCAAATAAGCAAGATTTGGGAGATTAAGACTAAAAGATAAGGGATTATTTTCTAATTAACTTTTGCTTTCCCATTTTATCAACAATTGATTAATTGATTAATTTAAATACATACAACTAACTTCTTACCCCTTCCTGTAATTTTACTATTAAAAAACAATTATTTTAGACAACCCAAACAAAATAGATTATATAGATTTACTTTTCACCAATATATTTAAACCTAAACTTATTTCATATAATCAATTATATTTATAATGGGTTACTGAAATAACCACTAAACATAATCCAATCCAAACATACACTACACGTCATGGTGTGAAAAGCAGAATCTTTCACTGAACAGAATGACTTTACATAATCCATACTTTTGGTTACTATATTACTAAGAATTTGTGTCTTGCATGCATGCATAGTTTAATTTATCATGTTCTTGATTAAATTATCATGTAATGGGATATCATCACCAATATCCCTAAATTACACTTAAAGACTCACCTTTATTTCTTCTATTGCCACTGTACTTGGAACACGTCGATGTTCCTTCCTCCGTTTTGGGGTTTGATCCCCAATATCTTCCATTTTTATCCCAGGATCAGCTTTCAACACTACTTGTACCCACTCCATATCACTGTCATGACCTGACTTTGCCACTTCTTGTATACGGTCTCTGTAAACTGAAGGACCACAGAGATCTGCTTCAGTATTCTCTGACCGACTACGAAATGGTGCTTCCACAAAAAGATTCACACTAACAAATTTGACTTTTGCATCAGGCATATGGGTCATTGCCTGGTCAATAGCCTCAGCAGTTGATCTGGACATTCTATCATTGCTATTGCGATATGCTTCTTGAGCTGTCCATAATGGATATGCCCAAGGGGGTGGTTTTTGAAAGAAAGCATCTCCATTTGCCAAAGGAATCCCCCCTTTTGAAAGTTTCTGAGAACTAGATGTCTCCTTGGAATTGCTATAACAAGTGTTTTGCAGGAAGGGCAGTGTATCAGAAATATGGTTTGTATTTTACAAAGCGCAACATTTTCCACAAGGCATGAGGAATATTATCCAAGTATTACCTTGGCATTTCACATCTCAAAACTTCAACACAGATCATGTAAGGTGCCTTCTCCCTAGAATTCAAGAGAACAGCTTCATCTTCAGGTATATGAAGCACACGATACATGCCCTTTCCTAATGGAAAGCAAACTCCTAGGAATATTGGAAAAACAAGACTCATATACAAGCAAGAGGATAAATGAAAGCTGAAAGCAAACCAGCAAAGGGAATACAAAACAGAAATGATACATCAAAATTGCATACTTTTAGGTAATGTTAGGTTATCTACTGGTGAGCGACTGAGTGGAATGGAATATGTTTAGATTAGAAACTTTGGTCATTTTACATATAACAATTAGGTTCAAAGATGATACTTCATGCTTAGTAATTAGCTCTTGTCCCAGTTTTCAATAGTTATTGTATTTGTTTGCTTCCATTGATTTTTATTTTTTGGTTATTTTGTTAGTATTTTCTTCATCATAACTTAAGTTTAGATATTTTATGCTTTTGAATTTCATACTTATGTTCAAGAAAGCTAATTATCAAAGAAAAGGAAGGAAGCATGATCCAGTGCCATAGGCCATGACAATGAAGACTTGATGTCATATCATATTGAAAATTTGATGTTGAAGCCTAGGATAGTCTTTAAATATTCAATTGCAAGATGCTGGAGCACTGGAAACTGAGCACGAAATTTACTAGAGCATGGGAATCCAGTGCAACTGCAGTAAAGTTGTGAATCCGACTAGTAAAAGAAAAGTTATAAAAAGGATTTTTTAAGCCTCCTAAGGAGTGTTTACATCCTCGAAGGCAGAGGAACAAAATGGAAAAAAAGTTACCAGTCCATTTTTAGGATACTTTTATGGTGAGCCAGAAAATGCTTTCACCATATATCCCCCAAAATGGAGAGAGAGAAAAAAAAAAAGGGTGTTGGATGGAATGAGATGGAATGTATTCCATTATATTTTAAGAAATTCTAACAATGGAAACTAGTATCACATTTGACTCCTTTGCACCAATCCAAAGTCCAAGCATAACAAGTAAAAACTATACGAGACAATTATTTCCAGTACATAATATAAAATTATATATCACTGGTTCCTCTAAGAAATGGACTCCTAATAAACACTGGTTCCTCTACGAAAAATATATATCACATTAGCTTTTGTACATTAACTCATAGAGATATGAAACACAAAAAGTGATCATGTATGGAAATTTTCACCATTTTCTCCACCACACAAAAAGAAAAACACTGCCAATCTGCTTGATTTATCACGGTTATATTCTAATCAAAGAAGAAGACAAAAACATAAAAGCTCTTTCGATCTTTCACCTCGAAAGGTGGCATCACTGTGTTCGGAAGCAAAAGACAAATTGGTATGAAATGATGTACTATTTACTGACTATGACCAATTACAAGAGTATCCTCCTATAATCCCCAGAGCATAGCTCCTTCAGGGGTGACTAATACCTCAGCCCGGTTATAGCTAAAAAGATAAAAACAAAATTGTAATCAATCCCCCTCCCCCATGATGCAAGCAAACTTCCTATATTTCTTCATTCCCTGTAACCAACTCTCCTTGACTACCTAGTGCAATCTCTCATTTACCCTGAGCTAAGTGTATCAATATATCTTCTTTGGGACTAAAATACTGCCTCTGAAAATTTTCAAACTCTTTGGCAATAACATGTAATATGCTAAGATGAAAGGCATGACAAAATATTGGTGGAATCCGTTTAGTTCAATTAACATCACTAAATACTACCATTAAGAGTTAAGAAGTACCTCCAGTATTGTGAGCATCTATTAAATGTAAATTGATCTCTGCAAGTGACTTGAAAGACAGGAATAACAAAGAATATGTACGTGTCAGTAGCATTAGATAAAAAAAAACATTAAAGGAAAATGTAAGGAGATAACCTCGTGCAGGGCATCTTTGCGGTCTTCTACTGGAAATACATCTACTAGCCCAAATGATGTCTCACATAATGTTAGCACAAAATCCAATGATTCATGGTAAGCTCCTTTCCGGAACTGTGATGGATTAATTGGAAGCGGGGGTTTCATTCTTGATTTCTCATTTTGATGCTTTGGCGATCCAGGATGCTTCTGCCAAAGTAATATAAAAATTTCAGTGAAGGAATAAAATTTATATGGAAATTACCATGTGTCTAATATTAAAAACACCAAAAGTATGAAGAATGTGAAAACAGAGTTCAGGATGCATTAGTACTAATATTACACTTCTAGGTTCTAAACCTAACCCACAATTACAATCATCTCTTAAGCACCCATCATGAATGCAATGTTGTGCACCCCTGCCCACAATATGACTGTTATTGATAAGGTGTGCAGGTAGCCAATAATGGGGTTGCTAAAAATGTAATGGATGTTCAAATTGAAATGGATACTGTAAAATGATTTGTATCAGATGTCATATTGGCATTAAGCAATTTGTATAGCCTAAAAAAAGTTATTTGGGGTGCCTTAAGATGTGTTCAATTAACAGATTTTGGTTTTACATTAAACTAATACACAGATAAACTAAATGTTAATGGTTAATGTACGTTCAACACACCTCTTTCTGCTTTTTTGACCCCAATAGCTCAGAGTCTTCAATTGATCGGTCACGGTCTCTAAACAATTTGCGGAAAAAATTCTCTGTACCTGGACTACTTTCATACAACCCACCATTGTTTTCACTGGCTGAACTACTTTTACCGTCTTCAGGATGCACACGGAAAATTCTTTTGAACAAAGAAAATTCAGAAGGTTCTTCCTCAACATTGGTTGTACCATCTTCAATTTTGTCACTAGTATCTTTCTTGTCATCAAATTTATCCTTAAAGAATTTCCTGAAAAACCCTTCTTTTTCATCATCTTCAGCAGGCTTTGCACACTTCTCTTCAGAATTTGCAATATCTACTTCATCATTCCCATCCTTCTTATCCTCAGATTTCTCTTTGAAAAACTTTCGGAAAAAACCCTCTTTTTCTTCATCCTCCATTACCTTATTGGGTGTTCTATCCTCAGAATCATTCTTGCTATCACGAAACAATCTCTTAAAGAATCCATCTGAACTAGAGGGCAAATCCTCATCCTCACCTTTACTGTCTCTTAAGAGCCTTCTAAAGAAACCATCCCTTTCAGATTCTTCATCATCCCCTCTACCATCCCTTAAGAACCTTTTAAAGAAATTATCCTTTTCAGAATCTTCGTCACACTTCTCAGAAGACTTACGGAAGAGAAAAGCATCACGAATCTTCTGACCCAACTCTTCTTCACCCTTGCTATCTCTTAAAAGCCTCTTGAAAAAACCATCTTTTTCAGACTCATCGTCATCTTTCTCCACTGACTTTCTAAAGAGCAAAGCATCTCTAACTTTTGGACCTGGTATAAATTTCTTAAATAACTTGTTTTCCTCAGGAGATTGCACACTACCATCCTCCTGAAAATGGTTCCCTGATGAAGGTGAGAATGAGAGAGACCTCTGAGTAGGCGGTGAAGATGTTAGTGACAACAATCGCTGTTTTGATGAGAATATCTTATTCAAAACTTGGTTCCTGCCAGCAGGAGTTGTAGAAGCAGTGTGAGGCCGTATCAAGGGCGGCCACTCACCCATTAAGGTGGCTGCAATTTGGCACTTTTCCTGAATCCTACTAATTCCTTCATTATCATCGGAGTCCTCAAGCTCCGCCAATAAGAACCAATGCACCTTCAAAGCAATCTTAAGCGACTTGCAGCACACGTCTATGACAAACTTATCCAAAGATGGACTTGGCTTATGTATCATCATGTAACATACTTGGAACAAATAACTCTCAATTCCGTGCAAGGGAAGTGTGTACATTCTATTACAGAGGTAATCACGCACCCCGGAGTGGTCATGCTTGTACAGATAGCTAACAGCAATCCACTCACAGAAGAACGATGAGTCAAAGAACCTGATGAGCCATCCATTTTCACTGGACTCACTTGTCAAATTAGACCTCGACACAATTTCCCTGGGTTCTTCAACCTCCCCACGAGTCAATCCTAAGAGCCTCACCATTCTCAACCTACCATAATCATTCCCCCCAAGGGGAAACGCGCTGATTTGAAGTAGATCTCCAGCTAAAGCATACTTAAACCCTACAAATGCTAAAACCTTCCCCGAAAACCCTAATCCACACACGAATCAAAACCACCACCCTCGTCGGTTATCCGATTCGGGCGTCTACTGCAAATTCCGAGAAACCCTTGCATCAATCGTGAAAACGAAACTGCAACACAATCCACGTATTTTCGTGATAAAATTTAATCAAGGCATCGAAAATTGAAGCTGTAGCAGGTACAATCGTGGAATCTTCCCCCCGAAATTGCAACGGAACTTCAATTGGAAGAAATGAAGGTACCTAAGTTGCGTGAAATGTGAATCTGGCACTAACCGCACGAGAACGTGAAATTGAATCAAATGCCGCAATGAATCTCCACACCACGTCCAAAACGACGGCGTTTTGATCGGTGGCAATGGTGCGGTGGTGGTGGTGGTTGTCGTCGTGTCTTTGTTCGAGAGAGAACGACAAAAGGGAGGTGCAAGTTAATTACTAAAAGAATAAAAATGAAAACCAAAAAAAAAAGAAAAAATAAAATAATAAGTTGCGCTTAACTGTAACATGCACAGTCCTAGTCCTAAGATCGTGGGGCACTAACTTATTTCCCTCCATTCCCAATTAAAGTGAAGTTTACGAAAAACAAGGAGCTCTATGTTCATATACTAAGTGTGAAACCATTTATTTCCTAATAAGTTAAAACAAAGCTTCAAATTATTTATTGGTACTCAAAATTGAAAGCGTCGGATATACATTTTGTTATATTTAAATTACTTAAAAAATAAATGTTATTAATAGTATTTTTTTTTTGTGTGCTTAAATGATATTTTATTTTATTTAAAATAAGTTTCTATTTTTTATTACTTACTATGTGATTGTGAATATACGAATTAGAAAAAGAAAAAAGCTGTGACGTGTTCATCTTTGGTGATGTAAGGAAAAACAAAAGAAGTGGAAATATTTGTCATTTTTTTCACTACACGCCAAGACAAATTATTATAGCGTATTTATTTATATCACGTGTATTCTTCAAGCGCGATAATTTTATTCTAGACAACAAACTTACAAAAGCTTTCCTTTTATCCATAACAATGTTTTTTTATGTGAGAATTTAACTTACAGATTTTATGTCAACCTTTTTCTAAAATTGTTATAAAAATAAACATGTTTATAGGATTTTTTTAAGTTTAAAAGTTCTCGTGTCATACTTTCTTTGTTATTTGCATGTTAAATTTTGAATTGATTTAAAAAAAATAAGTGAATATGCTTTTAAATAAATTAGCCAATATATATTTATTTATGATTTTAATTTAAGTATAATTTCTTACTATAGTTTAAAATTAAATTTAATGTTATTAACTTATGCATTACATTATCATTTTAAATGAACTTTTTTAATCAAATTATATTGTTTATTAAGTGGATGAACAATACAACTTTATTTTAGAAGTGATGAAGTGGATCGAACTTGACGGAATGATCCGCCAACTCATCATCACTTAGGTGAAATAGGTTAACATTTTGAGGCAGATTCTCCCTACACCATACCACTTTTGACCTACACCCAATCGCACTATGTAAAATGGTTGTGTGCCTTAATGAACTATGTGAAATGTCTATTGTATCATTAATGAAATGAAAGCTAGGTTTCCACTACAACAATGCATCCCCTATACTCAACCTTATGCACTCAACATTCACTAACTACCTAAGGCACAACGACATCCAACACACACCACTGAGTTCCTAAGGCATGACGACGGAGAGGAGGAGAAGAGTTGTCGTTCACGAAGGAGGAGAAGAGTTGTGGTTGCGGGAACTGATATGCAGTGCAATAAATTTTCACAAATTTTGTGACTTCTGGATATCTATATCCGAAACTGTTTTTTCTATTCTGGACGTGCATATTCGAGGTTGTACCATATGCTTATGTCCGGAAGGTTATAGTTAATTTTTTGCTCTGGATATGGATATCCACAGTCAAATAGTACAATTTCGGATGACAGTATCTGTAGGCAAGCATGACACTTCCGTGTACCAATATTCGTAGGCAAAACTATCACTTTCGGATGCCAATATCCGTAGGCAAATATGTGACTTCTGGATATTGACATTCATACGCAAATATGTTACAAGGGCAAAGTTGGGTTTAAAAACTTATGTTGGGTGCATGTAAAAAATGATATAGTTTAGGGAGAAATTGCCACATTTTGAACTTGTCAACCTGTATTGGTTCCTCAAGCCTAACTCGCCAACCCGTTGGGCCACAAAAGTGGGGTGGGACAGGTCAGTCCACCAGTCCACCCACCTTTATTTATGGTGTTTTTTTAGGAGGGATGTCATATTTTGGTACTTAAACTTGTTAGAATGGATGACTTTAAACTAGAGGGGGGGTGAATTATTTAAAGAAGATTTTCGCAAACTTTGGAAACAAAAATGAATTTATCTCAGGAAACAATTGATAAGAAATTCAGTTTACCAAAAACAACAAACAAAACAGCAGTACCAGAAAAACAATCAGTTGTTTCACATAAACAATCGGTTGTTTATACCAGTAAACAACAAACAAAACTGAATTTAAAGAGATAGGGATAGAGAGATTGTACACAAATGTTTATACTGGTTCACTCCAAACCCAGAGCTACATCCAGTCTTCTCAGAAACCCTGAGGAAATCCACTAAGCAATCACAACTTGATCACTTACACAACAACCAAGAGAATGACCTTGAACACCTCAAGACACACACTCTCCTTGGCCAACACACCAACACTAAGATTGCTGATCTTGATCCCCTCAAGAACACACAGCCAATCTCAGCAAACACAAAAACGAAATTTGTTTCACAGAGTACAAGGATTAAACTTGTTACAGAAGATAATCTGAAATCAATACAAGCAGAATCCTATTCCACAACTTTGATCAATCACAAACTTTTAACAATCTCAACTTCTTTGAAAAACTCAAAAACTCTTAGCAAAAACTTGTCAAAGATTTTCTGTCAAAATCTGTTTTTCTGAATTTATTCAAAGATGTAGTTAGTTATCAAATCTTAACAAACACTTAAATTGCATTAAAAGATTGGTCAAATCATTTAATGCTCAGTCAAACATAAAACAATTTTTCTGTTATGGTCCCAAAACAAACAATCGGTTGTTTCTTCGAATCAATCGATTGTTTTGGTTCTTAACAATTCAACCATTTTAAAAAACAATTTTCAATCTTTTCTAAAAACATCTAAGTATAAACAATCGGTTGTTTCGACAAAATAATCGGTTGTTTTAACTTAGTTTGAAAACATTTTACTTTCACAAAGATTGAGATGCTTATGCTTTAGATTCGATCAATGGGTGGATTACAATATTCAAACTACCCCAGAACTATACTAAACCAGCACAACAACACCAAGCACTGCAAAGGCTTCATCATCCTTCAAAGGGTTTGGATTCTTCAAAGCATGAACACCACTTGGTTCAACAAAACTTACGTGTTCAACATTTTAAAAGCAAAACACACATGTGGAAGAAGGGTGTTTGATAATAGAAATGCAACTTCAAGTATGGCTAAAGATTTGATTAAAAAAAATATAGGCGACTACTCCTAACATTAACTTGAAGGATAACTTAAGTGAAATAAAGATTTCCAATTAGTATTTGAAAAGAGGAATGTGAAAGACTTGGAAGGTTAAAAAAATTACAACTGACATCGAAGAGGATGATTATAAAATGAAATGCACAACTATGGTCATATGCACAAAGATAAGAAGTTGCTATTATTTTCTTTAGTTAGGAAGGTCTTCACCTACTACACGCCTAATATTTAGAAGATTCTATATGTTCCTATAAGATTTAGAAGTTTCTACTTGTACCTATAAGAGCAAATTTAACATTCAAAATAAGATGTCATCCCTTAGTTTGTGTTTATGGCTGCCACCTTAAGACCAAATTAGGTGGACAATTATTTTTTGTTGTAGAAAGACATTTGAATGATGAATACTTTCTCATAGTGTTTGCAATTTCAAAAATAAAATTTAAAGAGAATTATAAATTGTTCATAAACTTATTATTCTATGATTTTACTATAGTTTAAAATTAAATATACCTTTATTAACTTATTCATACATTATCATTTGAAATTAACTTTTTGAATCAAATTATAGTTTATCAAACGGAGGAGCAATACAACTTTATTTTAGGGGTGACGAAGTGGATCAAACTCAGTGGACCGATCCGTTAACTCATCGCCACTTAGGTGGAATAGGTCATCATTTTGAACTTGTGAACCTATATTGGTTCATCTTGCCTAACCCGTCAACCCGTTTGGCCACAAGCGGGGCAAGACAGGTCAGACATTAGTCCATCCGCATTTATTTATGGTGTTTTTTAGGAAGGATGTCATATTTTTAGAATAAAAAATTAGTGGTTGCCAATATTTTATATGAAATTTTATTTACATTAATTTCTTTATTTATCATTTATTCATTATTTACTTTTTTGTTAGGCATTAAAATTTTGTTTTATTAGAATATTAAAGTTTTATTGTTGTTCCTTGTATTTTTATTGTAAAAAAATAATATCAATTACTACAACCAGATAAATAGGTCCAAAAAAAAAAACAAAAAAAAAAACTATAAAAACAGAGAATTTTTAAAAAATTGAAAAGTGACGGGTCAAACCGTTAACCCGTCAACACATCCTATGATGGAGCGGGTTACCAATTACAACTCATATAACCTAGAGATGGGCTAGTCTGGTCTACTCCCGCTTTTGGCAGCGAATTGGGTCAAAACGAGAGATTGACTCGTTTTGTCACTCCTAATTTATTTTAATTAATTTTTTAGTTTCAAAATATATTGATTTTTGTTTGTCTTGAAATGTTTTTTATTTTATGTATATAATTTTTAAATTGAGCTTTCACCATTAGTCAATTGTTAAGTGTTGATATGGTAGTTTTAGGATGTCAATTTCATGTATTTATAGAGAGAATGAGTCACCTATCCACACAAATGTCACATATATTATTTTTTATTCATTCTTATTTAATATATTTTTTTACTTTTTGAAATAAATATTGTTGATGTTTGACAAGGTAAAAAAAAGGCTCATTTATTTACTCCTATGAGTTCCCCCTTTTCTTTTGGCTTCCTCAATTTTGTAATGACAATATCCATTAGTAAGTGGTTGAAGACCTTGTTGGTTATGTTCAATAGAGTCCGAAGTGTATTATGTTGTTAGAGATGGTATGTACACATGGTAGATTCATTGTATCCATAAAGTAAAGGGCATTTAAAGAAGCCATGTGAATTGGTTTCGTGCATTCCAAGGTAGTAAGTAATCTCCTTTTTCCTTTTTTTCATTTATTTAACTTGTATTTGTTGTCATTTTGTGATCATTTGTATTGTAATAGTGGTCCCTATTAACCTAGTTTATATTTGGTAGTATGGTGTAATGACTTTTGTTTTATCTTTTAATGTTTCGAATTATTGAAAACTTTGACTTATAAAACCTATTCTTTGAGCATTAGGATTTTGTGGTTCCATATTAGGATTTTTTTTGTTAAAATTGAAACAAGTTATTAACAAGCGATCATTATTTAGGCTGTGGTATTATGAAAGTGAATTTTGCATACACCAACCTTACGAAATTATGGTGGGAGCTAAAAATGGTCATTTCAAGGAGTTTACATAAAAAAAAATCATGCATTAGAGATGTTAAATTATGCAATGACTAATTTAACAATCATTGACTTATACATGAAGTGTGAAGATCATAATGATTAAGATAATTTTATTAAACTATATGGCAAAAAGGATGGTAACATGGATGGTGAATCCATGAAGGATGTGTAGTTAGATAAGTCTAAAGAATAAAGGAAAAACAAATTCGATGATGTTTTTTAACATAATAGTGGTATCCATGAATTTGGTGAGTAGAAAGGAGCAATGCATTTGACTCTAATTGATTCCCAAAGTGCAGAATGTGCACCAAACTAAATTTCAATTACATGGTGATGCGCATTTCACATTGTATGTTAGTATGCATATAAAAAGTGCATGTTTAGAAGATGGTGAATGCAACTTGATAGTGGGAAGGATACACCTAAAGATGATATTCAAACAAGTGATGTTGTTATTTTTATTCATGGTGGTGTAGGTGTTGTTGGTGGAAATATATTGGTGGAATATGTGTGTCAAGTAGTGAAAGGGGTGAAATTTATAATGGTGGCCATGTTGGTATATGAGGATCTAGTCCAAGTACATTTGTCCTTTATAATGTGGATGATTTTGGAAAGTAGAGATTCAGAATGTGTTAGGCCTAAGAAAAAGACTCAAGAAGAAACTACTATATAAAAAATTTAAGTTCAAAGTTGAGCATGAAGTTCACTCATGTGAAAGAATTCAAAGAATTTATCCTTGAACACTCAATGTTAAATGTTAAAGAGACTAAAGTTACTAAGAATGCCAAGACTAGAGAAAAAAAAAGCATAAGATTTAAAAGTTTTCTACATGTGCCTATAAGATTTAGAAGTTTCTACATATGCCTATAAGAGCAAATTTAGCATTCAAAATAAGATGTCATCCCTTAATTTGTTTTTATGATTGTCACCTTAAGACCAAGTTAGGTGGACAATTATTTGTGGACAATTATTTATTAGTGTAGAAAGACATCTAAATGATCAATACTTTCTCATAGTGTTTGTAATTTAAAAAATAAAAATTAAAAAAAAAATTATAAATGTTTCATAAACTTATTACTTTATGACTTAGTTGTCAACAATGAGTCATCATAAGCTATCAACAAAAATGAATCATAGTAACCCATCAACAAAAACAATCATCATAAGCTATCAACAAAAAGTAAGTGATCAATAAAAGGAATGATATTTCCATTGCAAATAAGTATTTTATTTTCTTAATACACAATGTATTGTTTGAAATAACATTATTTGATAAGGATAAGTATATCCATGGAAAAATTTAATGACAAAAAAGGAATAACTTTTAAATTTATGGGGTGTTTTAGGATTTTTTTTCTTACTTAAAAAATGTATTTATCCGAATGTACAAGTGTTTATTTTTTAAAAAATATATAGAAATATTCTTTTAAATTTTCAATATATTACATGTTATGCTTAAGAGTGACAATTTTCCATTTTCTACTCCTAGAACACGATTTTGTTGGTATGACTTCAAAGATATTTATTACGTATATTTTTTATAATTCCTAATGTATTTATTATATTTGACTTAAGCAATGCAATTTTAACAAAAAACTAGTTATTATTATTTTTTAATCAATTATGTGTTTTCTATTTGTGGTACGAGAATGATTATGTGGATCTCACATCTTTAATTAATTTTTTAATTTTACATATATAACAATTTAACTAGTGATTGTTTTTTATTTTTAATTTAATCCTTGTAAAATAATCGATCATTAAGATATGTGAATGCTAAATTATTTATGAGTTTAACATGTAAATACTTTCACTACAAGAAATAATGATGGTAGAATTCCAAAAAGAGGAAAAGAGAAACACAACATGAGGTTAGTGTGAGCTTAGTGTCTCAATAGAAATGAAAGCTAATATTTTGGTGGTTATGCATTAGACACGACCTTCAATGGGACACAATAAGCCCAACAAACAATCGCTAGGATATACTCGAAATGACTCTGATATCATATTAAGAAGTGAACTTTAAGCCTAACTCAACCTCATAAAACCAGCTTATAAGGTGAGGTTTACATCCATTTATATACTATGAAATGTCATAATCTCTAGTCGATGTGGGATTTCTAGTCGATGTGAGATCTCTAACAATAATTAAACTTAGCGTCACCGTTGAGGACATGAGAAAACAAATGTGAGTAAATTGTCATCATTGGAGACACTACCCGAGAAACAAATATTAGTGTCGCCTATACCTACGCTAAATGTAATAGAAAATTAACTTGCATCTACTTTGTGTCCCCAATCTAGACTCAATATTATTATGTCACTTAATTTTTTTCATTGCATCTACTTTGTTTCCCCATTCTAAACGCTAACTTATTATTATTTTAATAATTTTTAGTGAGTTAAAGGTCCATTGTGGACACAATATTTGACATTTATTTTTGTGTCTAACTTGAGTAGATTTCACCCTTCATATTAGCCTTTTTTTATAACCCTCACATTTTTTTGGCAGCTAAAATGAATTTTTCTTGTAGTGTTTCATTGTCCTTTCTAAGAAAGACACAATGTGACCATTGTTGAAGTACAAAATTAATCAACCTAAGAAATGATAGTTGAATCTTAAAAACATTACTCAAAGGTGGATATATAATTATTGGTACTAGACAATAAGTGCAAATCATCTTAATGGACTTTAGATACAAAATAGGATCACACAAAGTATGTGAATTCATCCAGATGAATACATCATCACCTTGGTGAAGTTAGGACTTAGTGTAAGACTCTTTTAGCCATATCTCTTTTTATTATTATAAGATCCACCACTATGAGTTTTTATCACTTCATCCTCACCCTATAACCTCTCAATCATTTTAGTCATCTTTATCAATACTTTATTATCTAATAGACACGATAATTGTTAAAATTAGGACAAACACAAAAATTGATGATTGAATTCTATTTTTATCAAATTTAAATATTTTTCGTAAACATTGTCTGATTAAAAATATTTAGACGATTATTTAATTCATCAAGTGATCAGATTATAATTCTTTGATTTGATGGATCATATCAAATGCACTTAGGTAACTCAATCGAACACTTGCCCAAGATATTTTTATAGTTTGCTTTAAAAAATTGTCAAATTGTATTTCTTGCATTTGATAGATGAGGACTGATGCAACTTAAAACCATAGGTATAACGATTGAATAAAAATAATTCTCAAATGTGTTTTCACAATAACTCTTTGTACTTGATTAGTACAAATGATAATAACATATAATGAAAAAATAATACAAAAGAGAGAAATACACACAATATTTTTTATTGGTTCATCTATCGTAATAGAGTACATTAAATTATCAATCAACAAATTGAGTTCCACTAGGCAGACTAATGTTGCAAAATACGTTTCGAGTATTCTTTGAACTCATAGTCACTCTTGTCAATCCCTTGAGTATTCTCGACACAAGTCACTCCTAATTTAACTGAGTATTATTTCGGTTCACAACCACTATTGGTTGACCTTGTTGCGTGTTCTTTCCCAAACCAATATTGGCTCAACAAGTATTCTTCCGGATCACAATCATTCTTGACTAACCCTGTTAAGGAGTATGATTTCTCAAGTCATTTTTGACTCAACAAAGTATTCTTTACCAAGTCACTATTGGCTAACTGAGTATTCTTTGGACACCAGCCACTCCTGACTACTTCCTTGAGTATTCTTTACCAAGTCTGATTGCAGAGCCCATAACAAAGGACCAACCACCAGGGCAATGGCTAGAATAATACAAGAAGAGTGAGACCTAGTTACTCAAGTAAAGACATACTTTTATACATTTTTGAAAAGCCATGACCTAGTTGTAAAAATTAGAATAGGATTTTAATTCCTTGCAAAATAAATTTGTTCAAGTAGGTTTTGGCTTGTAGTTTGCCTTAATTAGACTAGGATTAAAATTAGGGTTTATAAACCCACATAGGATTTAATTGGGCTCAATTATGGCTCATCTTAAACCTTAGGTCGATCATGGTAAACTAATTGGCGCACATGAAACACCTTGCATTCACATAACAAGTGTGACTTGTAAATGCCGCCTAGATTGAATTTAAAACTACCTCCACTTTTTTTCCTTTGCCTTGGCCAGACTTTTCACCTATAAATGAAGGTGTTTGGCTCATTGAAATTTAGATAAAAAATATCAAAGTTATGCTGCCAACATTGCAGCAAAAGCTCTCCTTGTCTTGCCTCTCTTTAGGTTAGACACCTTTGTTGATCGTCTCTCCCTCTTCAAGTGATTAGGCCTCACTTATTACTCTCCAAAACACCTCACGACACTCCAAGCTCCATGAGAACTCTTTGAGTTCTTCCTTGACTTCTCTCTTTCATTGTTTTCGTCTCTATCTACACTTCAATTGGTGTTAGTTTTCAAATCATGAAGAAGGAACTCCATCAAACTCACTCTTGACTTAATGAGTATTATTTTCCAAACAGTCATTTATGGTTAAGATATGAAGATTGTGGGTTTGAATGATCATCAGATCGCAGAGTTTGACTTCTGAATAAGGTTTGTGTTGAAGAGTGTAAGATTTATATTCTTTATCTTAATTCAAATAATTTTCTTTGGTCTTTAGGAGATGATTGTATCTTTCAATATAGTGAGTAACCTCTCTAAGTTCTTCTTGAAGCTTTTTGCGAATCTATAGATTTAACAAAGTTTATGCTTTTAAAACCATTTGGTAACAAGATTTGTTAATTTTTTAATTAGACAATTTTATCATTTAATAAATAAGAAGTAATTTATTTATTAAATAATTGAATAACTCATCTACATTTTAAAATAATAAAATAAATTTTTATTTTAAAAATAATCATTAATACATAAATATTTTAATACTTCTCTTACAAAATATAAATATATATATATATATATATTTAATTTTTTTTTAATTCTCGTATTATTCAATTAATTAATCATAAAAATAATAAATTTATAAAATTATATTGTTTTAATATAATAAAAATATGCATATGTGTTTTCATTGGTCCCATAGATAAAGACCATTTTTTATAATTAAACTAATTATTAATTTTTAACATGACTTTTAAGATATGTATTATTATTATTAGTTAAAAAACAATTTAGCGAGTGGGTCTTCACTAATTTGAAGTAATGGGATTTGAGGTGATAAGATCATTTGATGTTATGGGAATAGTGTATTTGGGAGTGCGTGTAGGTTCACATAGAAAAATTTCTAAAATAAACCTAAAAAGTTTAAAAGTCACAACAACATCTACCGTGTCATATTGGGGGCAAAATAATCATTTACTCTTTCATATTACTGGAAAAACTCGTCATCCATGATTGGTGATCGCCATAGACTTTGAAGCATGGTATAGTTTTTGTTTGTTGTTTTTTCTGGACAGTAATAACCCTGTCAGATTTGATTCATGCAGATTTGGGTTCATCACTTTGGGTAAAGAAGAGAAAGGTTAGGGCAGAGATGGTAAACAGAGGCTCCCATGGCTCTGGCGGCCTCTTCTCTGGTAGGTTCCATGCTAGAAAGCTAACCCCAAGCGTCATCACTTTCTATACCATCATCATGTTTGCTTTCTCCATCTTCTTCTTTTTGTTCTACGCGAGGAACGTCACTCTTGATCAAGATCCACGACGCCCTTTGCTTTCTCGACAATCTAATCCTCATCAGGTACTCTGCTATCTCATCTATTCTCTGCGTTGTTTTTCAATTCTATTAAATTGAATCTCATTTAAGAATCTGGAAGGAATTCCTGGCTTTCCTCAATCTATTCGATCCTTTTATCTTGATTTGCATTGCTGTTATTATAGATTCAAATCAGATATTGATTTGTGTAAATTGAACTGGCTCTGTCAAATTGTCTTAAGTGAATTTCTACATCCAACAAACGAAAAATAAAATTCTGTTAAGAGAGGCGCGTTTTTGCAGTTGTGGATTGTGACCGTTTTGATAATTGATAGGCAGCATGTGTGCTTGTCATCTTTTTTCTTCATACACGTCTTCCAATATTTATCTTTCTCAGAACCATTGCAGGTAGTAATATGTGTGCGCAAAGTGATTGTTTGCTTACGTATTTAAGAGTATCGATTTTTATGTTTGTCATTAGGTTTGTTGGTTCTAGCTATATATTAACTAGCACACTGTCAATTCAGGCTTCACTTTTCTTTTTCCTCCCTTATTCACACTCCATAAGTGCTGCATTTGTTTCAAATCGCTACAGGTACCAGAGTTACATGCGCACTATGCGAAGCAACTTTGGGATTCTCCGTTCAATCATAGCTTACACCAGTGTGTCGAGCCAACAACTAAATATAAAGGTTTGAGATGCTGACATCTGTTCTTGTAATAGTCTTTTTTGTTTAGTTTTTTTTTTCTTTCACTTGGTTCCATTTGTTTCAGTTAAGTGTTTTTTTTTTCAGCCACTTCTATAGTTGGCTGTTTGGCAACCGGAACAGTGTTGTTATTGTTTTTTGCATTTTTGTCTCTCTTCCTTTCTCTAAAACATGTTTCCACATTTCTACTTCGTCAGCTGCCAAAGGGTTTGATCGCTATCTAACTGTGAGAAGTAATGGAGGACTAAATCAAATGCGGACCGGTGTAAGTCACTTTTTCCTCTCTTGCACCGTCTTGTAACTCGGATTTAATAGCTTAATCATGCCCTTATACTCGTAATTGCATGTATAGCAAATATTTAGATCCAATTACAGTTTCCAACTTCAGTACTGAAGAGTTACTATTTTAGTTTTCTTGTATCTGTCTAGCTGTTTGAGTTACTTTTTTGTTATCAGAGGCTGGAATTTAATGTTTATTTGTTGTCTTTATTCATTATTCTTTTCCTTCAATACTTCAGCAGTTCATTGTATTTGTTAAATAGGATGGGTTGTTATGGTGGAATGCAGTTCAAGTTTTGTTTTTGTCTTTTATGTACAAGGGTTACAGTTTGTTTGCACTGATGGCGCCTACTCTAAGATTGGTAGTCATTGAGTGAAACCAATTGTTGTTTTACTTCTATAATTTATTTGCATTATAAGTAATAATTAAGTTGTCTATAGATATCAGACATGGTGGCTGTGGCACATATGATGAATGCAACTTTAGTCATACCTCAATTGGATAAACGTTCATTCTGGAAAGACTCAAGGTATCTCTTGTTATACACTATTCTAAGATGTGTGTTGTATCATTTTCCAACTTAATCTTCTCATTGGGTTGGATGTGTGCACAGTGTATTTTCAGATATATTTGACGAGATTCATTTCATTGAATCCCTCAAAGGTGATATCAGGATTGTTAATGAGCTTCCCAAAAACTTGGAAGGTATCCCCCGTGCCAGGAAACACTTTACTTCCTGGGCTGGAGTCGGTTACTATACAGATTTGACAAGGTTATGGAGTGACTATCAGGTAATCAAGCTTTTCCTATATGACTTCAATTTCTTTGTGGTTCTCATTTCTGGAGTGGCTTCATTGTAAAACTTCTAATTCCCTTAAATAGATTTTTTGTTTAGATCTAAATCTCAAATTTGAACATGTGAAAAAAATTAGGTGTAATTAGAAAATGAATTGTAGGTATAGCCCTCGGGGATTGTTATATTCTAGAAGTATTCAATGTAGTTAATCACCAGAGAAGTAGAAAAATGCAATGTTCTTACAAGAATTCATAGTTATACTCGAGCAAATTTTAGTATAACATATAAAAGAAACAGTCAAAGAAAGCTGTGATTCATATTTTATTGAAGAATATAGAATGATCATACTAAATTTCTGATCAACGACCACATTAAATTTACTCTCTATTTGATGATTACTTATTTGTGGAGTGTGTACAAACTCAATGCCTCTTCTCCTCAGTGAAGGGAATTTCTATTTTATGTTCATGATTGGGAAGTGATCATCGTATTTGTCATTGTTCCATGATCATTAAAATTCACTTTTTGGTTGTGGACCTTGTTTATAATTAAAATGTATTGAACAAATAATGATTTGATCTTCCAGGTGATACATGTTGCAAAATCAGATTCTCGACTTGCAAACAATGATCTTCCTCTGGACATACAGAGGTTGAGATGCCGTGCAATGTATCAGGCACTTCAATTTTCTCCTCCTATAGAGAATTTAGGAAAGGTTTGGCTTTTTTTCAGTGGTGTAGTTAGCATCCTAAACATCTTGCAAAAATATTATGTGTACGTTGTCATATTGCATTTAGTAATTGATAAAATGATGATGTAATCAGTGATTCAATTTTCATTTTGATTTTTTTCTTTATTTAAAGAAGCAATTTAGAGAGATTGAAGAAAAGAATGCATTGGCAAGGATACAAATTGAAATCAATTGAGTTTTTCTTTATTTTGTGCCTAAATATCTGAGATTTTAAAGGCGAAATGGTTGGACATTAAAAAGTGAAGGAAAGACATATCATTCTTTGGTCTATTATTGGTTTCATATTTATAATAAAATGTTACAAATCCGGAGTGTAACAGTGCACAAATGGAAAAGTGTTGATTTTAGAGGATTTGCTGGCACAAAGAGTATTGACTAATTAAATATTGTTAGTTTAGGATTTTTTGGGAAATTTGGTATATAGGGCTGACTGACGTAGTTGTCTCATCTTTTAGTAGGGGTATATAGGGCTGACTGACATAGATGTCTCATCTTTTAGTAATATAGTATTAGAAGTATTGGAATATAAAATTGAATTTTTTAAGTATTTTGAATGTCCATTAGTTGTTAGGTTAAACATTTTGACGATTTAAGTCCAGTATTTTTGTACATCATGCTAGAAAATGATGCATATGGTCCCAGGTTTGAGATGTCCTTTTCACTTTTGATGCATTTAAGATGTCTACATGGGGCTTCGTGTTAAATTAGGTTCTGAGCATACATGACGATTACAAAACAGAGGTTGGTGGATCGGCTGAGAACACATGGAGGAAGATATATCGCTCTCCATCTGAGATATGAGAAAGATATGCTGTCTTTTACGGGTTGTGCTTATGGTCTGACAGATGCAGAATCTGAAGAGCTTAGAATTTTGAGGTAGAGTGAATAGTTATTGTGTATCTGCTACTATGTGTTGAAAAAAAATGTACGTTTTTGTGTAAAACTCTAGAATAACCAATCAGTTTTCAAAAAATGTTTCAATTCTTCTAGGGAGAATACAAATTATTGGAAAGTAAAAAAGATAAATTCGACAGAACAGAGAATTGGAGGATTTTGTCCACTGACACCAAAAGAGGTGGGCATTTTTCTTCGTGCTCTTGGATACCCCCCATCTACACCAATATACATAGCAGCTGGAGAGATCTATGGTGGTAATACTCTTCTTTCGGAGCTCTCATCCCGCTTCCCTAATCTAATCTTTAAGGTTTGTAAAAATCAATGTTTTTCTGTGTTAACATGTAATCCAACGCCACATAATTTGCGAGTGAGGTGTAATGATGACTTGGTTAATTTTTGGTTAATGGCAACAGGAATCCCTTGCAACTCCTGAAGAGCTGAAAGATTTCACTAATCACGCTTCCCAATCTGCTGCACTTGATTACATAATATGTGTGGAGAGTGATGTATTTGTTCCGTCATATTCAGGAAATATGGCAAGAGCTGTTGAGGGACACCGCAGATTCTTAGGTCACCGCAAGACAATCAATCCAGACAGGTACTGAATTCATGGAACTAAAATTCTGTGGCCCGTGGATACATTTTAACCATCTGTAGGTATCCATTCTTGTTTTTCTTTCTTTTTTTTCTGATAATTACATGATTTACATCTATTCGCATTGGATGAGTGGACATACTGGACAATATGGGGTTGGGAATGGATGCATTGGAGACAATGCTGGATAGTATTTGTTGTAAAAAATTGATAGAATCTCAGCATTGGACATGTGTAACAAGGAAAACCATCTAGAAGGATTTAGATGTTAATTATTTGCATATAGAATGATTCATAATAGAATATTATGGCATCATTTGATTCAGGTAGCTACTCCCCTAGTGAGAAGACGCTTGGTCATTGTTATTGTCCCTGTTTCTTACACTGTCATTTGATACATGTTAATTTGTATCAGGCTAGTGCACCATGCTTAACGATAATGTTTGTTATGCCATAGAAGTTTTAATGATCTAATATCTCATTCTGGATTTCACTTATGTAGAAACATACTTGAATTTATACCTTCTATTCCTCTTTTTTACCCCTTTCTAATTTCTTGTTCATTTGATCTTCAGGAAAGGTCTGGTTGGAATTTTTGATAAGCTGGAAACTGGAGTGCTTGAAGAAGGAAGGGAACTGTCGCATATGGTACAGCGATTGCACAAGAACAGGTAACGTTCTTGCATACCATTCTTTAGATTCCAATCCCCTTTGGTGCCTCTATGACGTTATTATCCAATTATCAAGATGACATGATGATTAGAAGTTAAAATTGGTTACAAACTTCATTTTTCTTTTATTTTAGAATTATATTTCCTTTTGTCCTTTTAATATGCAATTATTCTCCGTTCCATCTAACATGCTTTACTAGTTCTTTCCCCTTGCAACCTTAGTTGATTTCATTTCCCCTGTAATTAAAATAAAAGAATTTACATATTTTGCAATGTTATACTCGTAGGCAAGGAGCTCCAAGGAAAAGGCATGGTTCTCTACCAGGAGTCAAAGGCCGAGCAAGATTTAGGACTGAAGAGTCCTTTTATGAAAATCCATATCCTGAGTGTATATGTGGTTCTATAAGCAAACTACAAATAACATGACGACAAACCAAACTGCAGTTATCTTTTATTTTTTGAGAGACAGGTTAATATGTAAATTTAGTTTTGACGAACAGTAATTCTAATTAGACATATCTGGTCTGCCTGATTTGTCTGTGCCCTATCTATACCCATGATCACGAACACGTGATGTTGGCAGCTTGGCCAACAATTATCTTTATTTAGCATTTATTAATTTTAGAACCCAAGAAACGAATACTTTGTAGTTGGATCACGCAGGTTTTATAAGACATTATATATTCGTAGATATATAATATATTGTCTTTGCTGCTTACATATGAACTGTAGGACCCAAGGTGAGCCCAGGGAAAAGAGAGAACAGGGACGGAAAAAGATATGATCCGAAAGTAGGGGTCAAAATTGAATAAATATAAAAGCATCATAACTGATAAAAAAATAGTGATTTTCAAAATATCTAAGAATATAGGAAAATTTATCAAATTGGTGCAGTTTCTTTTCAATTTTACCAAAATGAACAAATATTTTTTTAAATTACCAATATGAGTAAATTGTATTTATATGTCACTTCCTTATTATAAAGAAGTTCCGTTTAGGTAGCATAATAGTTGATTCTTTAAGGCTATGTTTGGATTGGTTGAGATTTGTGAGGATGGGAGGGAGTAGATTTATGAAGATTAAAGAGGATGTGTGAGAATGTGAGGTTGTTTGGATTGAGGGATGATAGAGTAAATTTGTAAGGATGATTTATTGAAATTTGTGAAATATATGATAGTTGGAAGGAATTTATAAATTTTTTTAAAGGTGTAAAATGTATGTTTGCAAGGGTATCAACGTAAAAACGTATGCTCCTACATTTAATCCTCTCAAATCTGCGCATTTTTGTGAATATGACAATTTGCTATCTACTCGCTCCTCCATTCACACAGGTACATCCAAAACAGTGGAAACAAACAAGGTAGTCACCCGCTCACCAATCCTCACTCCAACCTCATCCGCAGAAACAAATAGAGCATAAGTGAAGTCATGGGCCAAAATGACTTAAGTGTTGCAGAAAAAATCGTGTGGCACAAATACAAATTTAATTAACTTGAGTTGTTTTTGTTTTATTTTTTTATTTACAATAAAATCATGTAAAGAGACACGACTTCAATTCAATACCATTTAAACTAAACTAGTGCATGAGGGGACACAATTTTAGTATTGTGATCTAAGGTGAAGTCAAGCAAGTGAGACATGGTTTCAATATGTATTTGTAAAGCAGAAGTCGTGTTTTAAGCTCACGACTTCTTAGTTTTAGGATATTTTTTGAATTTTATAATCTGTTAGATTTTTTTTTATAATTTTATGTTTAAGATATACTTTTGTAAGAACGTTTTCAAAGAAAATTATAATTATAGAAATAATTTTTTTATCTATAAATATAAATATGTATTTGATAATATTTGTGTTAAATTAAGTGATGGTAATATTTTTTTTTAAAAATAGAAGTTTTATTTGGTAATTTTGAGAAGTTTATAACATGGTGAGTTTGTCAAATATTTTGAAATTAAAGCAAACTTTAAATGAAAAAAAAGTAAAAAATTAAAATTGCAACAAAATAACTAAATAAATATTACAATTTAATTTCTATACTAATCCTAACAAATCACTTTTGTATCTATAGATATTACAAAATATTACCAAATAAGCTTCTAAAATTTGTTGAATATTATCATCAACTAATTCAACACAAACATTGCCAACTGAAGTCATGTCCCTTGCAACTTTAGTTCAAATGACTGCTGAAGTGTAGTTATGCCCCTTGCAAAAACTCTTCACTGTAAGATAAATAATATAAAACAAAAATGAATTAGGCTAATCACTTGAGAATGAGCCTTCTTCAGAAAGTCATATTATCTAAACACAAGTTGTTTATGATGAAGTTGTCACACTAACACAATTTACCATGTTGATAATTTTTTAAAAATTTATCAATTTCAGTAAATTTTTTAAAGAATAGACCTATTTTAATAAATTTTCCAATAATATACTCTCTACTTCTCATTTCTTATGAAAGATGAGAAAAACTTAATTTTGAAAGATACAAATTTAAATGTTTCAGATATATTTTCATTAGATTTGATCATATTTGCTTAATATTTTTAGTTAAATCCGTGACTTTCTTTTTATAATTTTAGTGTGCTTATATTTGTAAAGTATTAATTATATGTTTGTTGTTTATTTATTTATTTTGGTTACTAAATAAGTGTTACGATTCTATCACTCATTGACTATTAATAAAACGTCATTTTATATTAAAACTCACCCTATAGCACATCTTAATTAGACAAAAAAAAAAATATAAACTAAGATAATAAATTTAATTTATTTATAAAATTAACATATGATAATATACATTTTTTATTATATAATTATATTACAAAAGCTGCACAACTGCTGGGTTGCAAATAATTACATTTAAAATAAGACACTCATTTTTCTCAAATACAATCTCTTTTATCAATATAATAATAAATATAAGAATTTAAAGATTTTTTATTGTCTTATTAATAGAAAGGATTTTCCTATCTAGTCTTTATTAATAAAAATGAGATTTAAGGTGAATTTTAGAAATGTGCTCTTTAAGTGAGTTTGCTGTGTAAAAGTGTTTCTAATAAGAATTAATTTGGTAAATAATATTAGATATAGTCAACGTAATTACTTCAATTATAAAAAATTAAATTTATGAGATCCAAATTAAAATATGACTTTCATTATTCAAAATGATTGTTTTTATTCCTTATAATTTTTTTTTATAAATAATTTTTTTTGTTGTCTTCAAATTTTGAAATCATTTTTTCAATATTCATTTCGAAATAATAAATTATACTTATTTTATAAATTTAAAAAAGTGTTTAAAGGTATCACATAAAATCAAATCAAATAATAATCTAATCTATATAACTAATGAATGCTATAACATATAAAAACTTATAAAATAATTTTTTATTTTAAAAGGACCAAAAAATATATAATTTTTTGATAATAACCAAGGTCAAAATAATTAATTTTACAGAACTAAAATTAACTAAAAATATATATTTATACTTTATATGTAAATTAACTAGAGTGAGATTGAGTCCATGGTGTATAAATAAAATTCTTTGGACACTGGGTGTTCATAAAGGTGAAGAGCTCTTCTAATAAAAGATAAAATAAAAATAAAAATATATAAGAAGAATATTAAATAAGAAAATATTATTTATTTACCATTTTCCTTATTTTTTTGCTATTATGTTATTCAGTAAGCAAAATAAGATTATATGTAAAATAAATAAATAAATAAATAAATAAATAAAACGATAATCTTCTTTCCCCTAAACCCCAACATGAACTTCAAAATGCAGAAACTTGATAACCACTCTGCAATTGGGAGACATTGTTGAGTGAGCTGAAGCGAAGTGTGGTGATAAGAAGATATGAACATAGCCAAAAGCTGAAACTCTTTTTGCTTATTTGATAATCGCAGAACATGAATTCTTCAATCGCAAACACCATCGATTGGCTCCAACTCCCAAAGCCCTTCTTCCCTTCCAAAACCCATTTCCCCCAATTTTCCATCTATTCACCTCGCTTTCTCACTAATGCATTCCCCCCTCGCAACTTCACAAATCGATGCAAACTCAGAATCAACGCTTCCAATTCTCTTTCCGACACACCCAACAAAGAGCAAGAGCAAGAACAAGACGCTGAATCCGCGCAACTATTCGAGGTTTGTCACAGAAGGAAAAAGAGAACGATTTTAGGAAATTCTGGAAATTGAGAATTCAGCGTTATCTAGATTGTGGGCACTATGCTGCAATGCAAATATGCAATTTTTGATATTTATGCACGTGTGCTTATTTCATTTGGAACTTGTGTGTTGATGAGAAAAGTGAACTGTGCACAGAAACTGAAGGAGGCGGAAAGGAAGAGAATGGATGAGTTGGAAGAGCTTGACAAGAAGGCGAACGTGCAGTTAGAGAGGCAGCTTGTGATGGCTTCTTCGTGGAGCAGAGCTCTGTTGACTATGCGTGGAAAACTCAAGGGGACTGAGTGGGATCCTGAAAACTCACACGGGATAGAGTTCAGCGATTTTTTGAGACTTCTTGACTCTAATAATGTACAGTTTATGGAGTACTCTAATTACGGTCAAACAGTATCAGGTGGGGTTTTTTCCTTTCCTTTTCTTTTTCAGGAGTAGAAAAAATAGTTAAATGAAAAAGTTTCTATAAAAATTAATTGCATAGTTGATTTTAAGTTTTTATTTTCTTTTCTCGTAAGTGCTTGTGGAGAAATTTGTGCTTGCCGGACACGAAACTATTTTGCTAGTTGTGAGGAAGATGTTTAGTGGGTATTATTAGTTTGATTTTTGGCTTGGTGATTTGAATATGTTGAATGAGGATCTTATGATAGTTAATGCGGAAAATGTGATTGTGTTTAGAAGTTTAGCTGAAAGAGATTAGAGAAGACTCTGTTTTATATTGTTTTTGCATTTTTGTCACTCCTGAGTTTAATTCGGTGCATTATGAGAAGTTCTTAGTGTTGGGTTGAACATGTTAGTTGGTCGATGAAATTAGTTTGTGTTTATTGCCGTTTATTTGCTGTCGGTTTGAGACAATCTTGTTTTTGTTTATTGCCTATTAAGTAATGAAGATGAAGGGATGTCATTTTTTCATTTCTTCTCCTGAAAAGAAAAGGTGGAGATACAAGGTTGGCTTGGTGGTAGAATTTGAAGGGAGAGAAGGATAGGGCATTGGTTCAAATCCCCTCACTAGCAAAAACTAACATATTGACAACTAACATTTGCCGATTAAAAAAGAAAAGAAAAGAAAAAGAAGGTAGAACAAAGAAGAGTCAGCAGAATTAACCGCAGAATGGCATAATAATATCAATGGTCCTTCAATCTGCACTTCTGCATTTAGGTTTGTTAAATTTCTGTTTTGTTGAGTTTGAAGGTTTCGTAAGCTTCACATCAGGCAATGTAAACTTCTGAAAGCATGTGCTATCTGGCATTTTATAATTTTACAATTTGTATTGCTGTGTATTTTACAAATTATTGTATTGGTGCGCTGCACTGTGGTCCATGCTATTGCTTTCAGCCCAGCTATGTAAAGCTGTATGCTGGTTGAAATGTTGTTTTGCTCATATTTGTTCCCATGTTTCTGCAGTTGTTCTACCATATTACAAAAATGGGACAGTGATAGGAACTGAAGGGAATCCTGAGGATATTATTTTTCGGCGTCATCCAGTCAATCGAATGCCAATTGATAGTTGGAATGACGTATGGAGAAAATTACATCAGCAAATTGTAAATGTTGATGTCATTAATGTGGATGCTGTGCCTGCTGAAATATACTCAACTGTTGCAGTTGCTGTCATATGGTCTATGCGTCTTGCTCTGGCTGTTGGTTTTTATGTGTGGATCGATAATTTGATGAGACCAATATATGCAAAGTTGATACCTTGTGATTTGGGAACTCCTAGCCAAACGACTAGCCAGCCACTCCGAAGTCGTGCTCTTGGATCTCTAGGACAGAGTCGGTAAGTGGATAAATTTTTGTATGTTTCCTGTTGGTTGTTAGAATTTCAGTTATGTCATTTATGACAGGTTTTTAGCTGGCTGATTGTTAGGACTATGGGAAAGGAGGAGTTAGTTAAGACAATCAGGATATCAATTAGTTAGGGGCTAATAAGTAGGAGGATGGAAATGATTTCATTCTTTGGGGTGTCATTTGTAAATTGAGCATTAGCTCTTTGTGAGTAAGAAACCCTTGGAGGAGAGATTGATCACTTGTTCCTCCTTCTTTTTACTCTACTTAAATAGAATAATTCTGGTTTGTAACCGTTGGAGATCTCACATCGAATTGAGATCCTTAAAATCCACTTTTTAAGCTGATATTAGGACATATTAGATTTTATTCCCATGTTCAATGTCCTCGGCATGAGGGCATGTGTTAGAGATCCCATAACGACTAGGGTTATGACCAAAATATAATATATAGGCGAGTGTAGACCTCACCTTACTAATCAGGTTTTGTGAAGCCCAATTAGACTTAAAATCAACTTCCTAATAGTGACATTGATACTTGTCATTCAACTTTTAATTTTTTTTTTTTATAAAAAGGTTCACATGTATTATTATGAACAATAGCCCCAACTGGCTAATACCCAAATATTCAACAATCATGTGCCATCCCATGGAAAGCATCACAAAAGGGAGAAAAAAGATACAAAAACATGGGGAACCAAACCAAACCCATGCTACACTCCCACAAAGTATACAACTAAGCAAAACAAAAATCTAGGAGCTGATACCTATTACGAAAAAAATCTAAACTAAGACTATAAGGAAAATCATTAACCCAAGTCTATTGTCAACAAAACGCTTGCCTTCGCGATAAATGTGAGAAATCTTAAAGTCCAAGCATCACAACTTTAAGACACTTAATCCATCTTCCTCTAAGAACACAAGGTACACTCTGAGGAGAAGAAAAAGCTTGACAAACCAAGGCAGAGTCACATTCTAGCCACAAACATCTATAACCACGATCTACAAAAATCTCTATTGTAAGATTTGCTAGAGAATATTTATCATTATTTGGCCTTACTCAAATAGCTACTGCTTTTGGGCTGGACAGTTTTTTATTTGAGATTTAGAATTAAATTGTGGGGAAGGGAAATATGAAATTGACATTGTAGTAGAATCTATGGGTAATGCCCTTTGCCTTTTAAGTTTTTCTAGCTAAATGGTGGCTAGACTACTTATCACTGCTGTCAGAAAATTATCTACTATTATTATTTTTGTTTCATAAATCTTTATCCAACTTTGGAATAGTCTAGGCTACTGGATATGGCCACTTACTGTTCACATCCTAAATGCTTTGCATTTGCTTGACTGTAAACATGTGGGTATTAGCTCTACTCACTGCATAAATTATTTAGAACTTAGACGATATGTACTTTTCAATTAAACTTTCGAGGATTGAATTTGCCCAACCATTATTATTTATTATTTCTTTCTTGCTTGATATATGGACAGCTACTGTTGCTGCTATGTGTTGGGTCTTTGTTTTCCTTTATCTTTATGATGATATTTAGGTCATGTTGAGGGGTACACACTGAGGCAGCTATATTTGTAAACCTTGTACATTATAAGAAATGTGGTTTTGTGGTGTCTGGCTCATGAAATGAGTTAAGTTTCAAATGTTGTTGGGAAATTTTTAGTGCAACTTCTTCAAATAAAAAGAAAAAAGCATTAGGTTTTGACAGCCAATTTCTTTACACCCAGAATCTCATTATTATGTTTTCCCCTCAGGGCTAAATTTATATCCGCAGAAGAAAGAACTGGTGTTACATTTGATGATTTTGCTGGCCAGGAATATATAAAAAAAGAACTACAAGAGATTGTTCGAATTTTAAAGAATGACGATGAGTTTCAAGACAAAGGAATTTATTGTCCAAAAGGTGTACTTCTTCATGGGCCTCCTGGAACTGGTAAAACCCTACTGGCCAAAGCCATTGCAGGTGAAGCAGGATTGCCTTTCTTTGCAGCCAATGGCACAGATTTTGTAGAGGTGCTGCCTCTTCTCCAAAGATGTTCATATGCATTGAATTGAAATTTGCAAGTAGAACTTTGGAATTTATTTGGTTCACTGTCCAAATCCAAACATAGTCATTATATTTTTGAAGAAAGAGATTGTAGATAAAATTTAGGCTAAATTATACAAATGGTCCTTTATGTTTTACGTTTTATTCAGTTTAGTCCCTTATCTTTTAAAATTTTTAATTTAGTCCTTTATGTTTTTAAAATGGTCCTTCCTTCAGCTTAAACTTAACTCTATTGACATTTAAAATTAACCCACCATCCCAACCTCCATCTCCCTCCTCCCTGCCCCCCTCTTCTTCCTCAACTTCTCAACTGCACTTCCTCCCTTTCTCACCACATCCAATCTCTTTTTCCCCATCCAATCTCTTTTTCCCCCTACCCCACCTGATGCAATCCTAGGTTGCATCTTCATTTGTATCACCGCACTGTAAACTACCCCACTTGCAACTACACTTAACCCCTTCCTCTTCCCCCCTCCCCAACTTGTACCCACACCCAACACAATAGCAAACACAAAAAAAAAATAAACTTCATTTTTCAAACAAATAAAGAAACAAGTTTTCCTTTTGTATCCTTTTTTTAAATTTTCTCAAGAACAAGAACCATAAGGGTTACCTCAATCTAAGAGATGTTAAGTTGGGGTGACATTCCAGGCTGAGTACTAGTTTAAAAAAAACGTCTGATGATAATTCATTGTCTATTTTTACATCATTTGGTCCTTCAAATTGGACTATATCAGAAATTAACATTAAAGGGCCATTTTGACTTATTATTATTAAAGGACCAAAGTGATGCCATTTTGACTTATTATTATTAAAGGACCATTATTTGTTTTTTTTTATTTAAATTAACAAGGTTAAATGGTGACATCAACATATTAATCATTAACTAATAATATGGAATATAGTATTCCTCTTTCAATCAGTTATACACAGATAATGAGATAAATTTGACACTTATTAGAGTGTGCTAAGTGCGAACTATTTGTATCTACATCATGTGCTTCACAATATTCTTTTTGTCTAAATGAATGGACTTCATGATGGTATGCCCCCATGGAATGCGAAGTGTTGCATTCGATAAGGCTTGTCCTAATTTTTGTTTATATCTTATTTCTTTGGAACTTTACAGCTAAACGAAATTGACACATTTAATCTGTCTTTTCTCCCCAGATGTTTGTAGGGGTTGCTGCATCCCGTGTTAAGGACCTCTTTGGAAATGCAAGATCATTTTCACCTTCTATAATCTTTATTGATGAGATAGATGCTATTGGTAGCAAACGTGGAGGACCTGATATTGGTGGAGTAAGATATGAACTACTTTTACTTTGCTTTTTTTGTACTCCCAAATCGATATATAGAAGTTTGTGTGGGAATAAGGGAACTACAGATTTTATGTTTCTGTAGCAATAATCTTGAATCGACTTAAAATTGTCAAAGTTCTAGTGTCCTATAAGATATTATCAATTTTCGTAAGGCTTGTCTTTTTGGATAAAAGAAGAAATTAAGGCAGAAGGAGAATACATATAGAAAGAAGGATAAGAGTACCTGTTAAAATAAAAGAAGTGAAAAAGAAACCTAGAAGGAACAAAAGGCATCAATATAGGAAAACTATCCAATCCCTTAACGTACTTGCAATTTATGCCCTTTTAAAATGACATTGTGCTCCTACATGGAGGCCAAATGCATATTCTTTTCCTACAAAGCAGCTTTACTAAAGATATATACTAATAAATGCTAAAGTTACTCTCCACCTATGCAGCGTGTATCAAGTTAATAGGAAAAATGATAATTATTAAAGGGAAGACATAAAGTGGACAGGATATTGAGCGTAGCAAAGTTGATACCTTTGTGTAATGCTATGGACAATCCCAATGAAGGAGGCAAAGGGAGAGAGTCTGATGGTGTAGGAGATGTGTCTCTAGGAAGATGGGAAACAATTGGGTCAGAAGTAGTAGGTATCATTTGTAAACAACAAAGGGGTTCAGTGTAGAGAAATGTGTGGAAATAATTCAAAAAGAAACCATGACCAACTAGGAGCATACTACCAATGTCATGAAACACATCTGGAGTGAATAGGAAGAAAGGACAAGCCTAAAAAAGTCTAATAACCGCAAAATCAATATATCTGTTGTGATCTTAATAGTAGCACTTTTAACCTATTTGCAATTGAGACTATCCAAGAAATGACATGGGATTTCATGGCCAGTTTTTTTTTTATCGGAGTTAAGGCATGAACAAAACAAGTGTGAATGGAGAGGTAAAGAAGAAGAAAATAGAAGTCCTGCTTTGTGAACAATAGAAACTGGCTCACCTGGTTTTGGAGGATGGGTGGTGGCATACAATTGATCAGATAGCATGTAGTGAGTATGGCATACCCCCAAAATTATGGTATGTTGAAGGGAAAGAGCAAGGTATAAGGTATTTCAACTAGATGTTGATTTTCGTTTGGCTATGCCATTCAGTTCAGTTACTGGGTTATGATCACATGATTATTGTTGTAAAGTGATCTTCGGAAAGTGGAACACGAAACCACTGGTATAAAGGATCATTATTAAACCACTGATACCATATAGAGTTAGAAGAGGATTTGAGGGAAAACTATATGTTAATCAGTCCTTGCAGGTACACATTTATTCTACTACATTAATCACAAGAGAAATCATGTCCTAAGTTACAGCTAAGTATTAAGTACTAATCATCGATGAGTCAGTTACAACTAATACAATAATACAACACATTAAACAGGTGTTTAATATTAACAATTTATTCTAACAGTATAAAAACTACGTCTAGGAATCATCAGCATGGTAAGTAACAAAGCAAAGAAAACTACATATTTCCGTGTCTTCAGATTTGTGACATTTATTGTCTGTAGTTCAATGGATTTTGAATATAGACATCTTTAGAAGGTACTAAAATTTTCTTATTAGCTATCAGCTTTATGAAGTAGAGTGATGTTGGAATTTAATCCAATGTAATTTGAAGACCTTTTCTTGGTACTTTTGGGGCTATTCTGATGATTTTATGTCATGCAAGGTTGTTGATAAATGTTCCCGGCAGAACCTGTACATTTTTTCTAGGCTAGGACATGGCTTATTCTTTTCTTACTTCTCCAGTTCTCTTGACTTTTCTAATGAAACATCTGGAATTGCATTATGTAGGGAGGTGCTGAAAGGGAGCAAGGTTTACTTCAGATACTGACTGAGATGGATGGATTCAAAGTTTCCACAGCACAAGTAAGTTTTTAATTCGTTGCTGGGATCATATAGTTGTTATTTGATACACTGAATTGGAATTTCAGGTGCTCGTTATAGGAGCCACAAATAGGTTGGATATTCTTGATCCTGCTCTATTGAGGAAGGGTCGTTTTGACAAGATCATCAGAGTAGGTTTGCCATCCGAGGATGGAAGATATGCCATTTTGAAGGTATTTTACCACTGCAATTGTTATTTGCCGAGATCTTGTTTTCCTCTAGTATTTCATCATCTTTAATTTCTTTTTTCTCATATTTTTATAATGCACACTAGGTGCATGCTAGGAATAAATTTTTTCGCTCAGAGGAGGAAAAACATACATTACTGAAGGAAATTTCCGAGCAGACCGAAGATTTTACTGGGGCAGAGCTACAAAATATACTGTAAGTAATCTTTTTGGGATATTGCTTTACTAGTCTGTCATGAGAATATAGGCTGATATTATCTTGAACTAATTGATAGGAATGAAGCTGGAATTTTGACAGCTAGGAAGGATTTGGATTACATTGGACGAGATGAACTGCTTGAGGCATTAAAAAGGGTAGGTGTTTTCTTAGCTTCGTTGTAGTTGGGCAATAATATTATTTCTTATGACATTTTGAATCATCTTTGGTTCAATTTTATACCGTCTGATAAATCTTATGGATTTACAGCAAAAAGGAACATTTGAAACTGGGCAAGAGGATAGTACTGATATTCCAGAAGAATTAAAACTGAGATTGGCATACAGAGAAGCAGCTGTTGCTGTTCTTGCATGTTATTTTCCTGAGCCCCACCGTCCTTTTGTAGAGGTCATTGATCTCTGTTTTATAGCAAGTTCCATGTGTGTGGATATATTATTATTTCAACCTTGTCACTGGGTGTTTATCTTTTACAGACTGATATAAGTTCCATCCGTAGCCAGCCAAATATGCGTTATACTGAAATTTCTGGTCAGGTTTTTGCAAGGAAATCAGATTACATAAACTCTATAGTGCGTGCTTGTGCTCGTAAGTTGTTTTTGAGTTTCAGGTCATTTTGGAAAGTCTTATTTGCAATCTGATCGTAATTTGATTTATGTGACTTTCATCATTTAGATATTGTTCTTTAAAACATTTCAAATTCTGTTTCTTTTAATAATAATTATAGTAGATTAAATAAAAACCACCGAAGTCCAGGTTCTTAATGTAAACTTAAATTTGTATTTCATATACACTTTAACAGAAGGATACAAAGAACTTCATGTAGCTAGCCACAAGATGATTATCTAAGATTGGTACTTTTATTGATCTTTTTTGCTTATTAAAATTTGTTTGTAGCAAGAGTAATTGAGGAGGAGATGTTTGGGATTGACAACATGTGTTGGATCTCTGCAAAGGCAACATTAGAAGCTTCAAGGCGTGCAGAGTTTTTAATTCTGCAGACAGGAATGACTGCCTTTGGGAAAGCATATTACAAAAACTATAGTGATCTTGTGCCCAATGTATGTCTATGGGATCTAACAGATTGTGCTTTAATACACTTTCTTTCGCTTAACAGAAGTGTTTGATGAGTATAGTTGTATCACAACTTATGTTGAACATTTTATACAGCTTGCAATGAAGCTTGAAGCACTTCGAGATGAGTATATGCGTTATGCTACAGAGAAGTGTTCATCGGTGCTACAAGAATACCATTTGGCAGTTGAAACAATCACAGGTCTGGTTCTCTTGTGAGTTTTTTGTTAACGAATGAACCATATCTTGGGGGATTTATTTAGTTCATGATAATTTATACCTGCTTTTAGAATTTAACTTTTACTGTGTTGCATTAGTTAGCAATTTTTGATAATTTCACATGAAGAGGTGCACAGCAAAAATTGCTACATGCTTACTTGTTTTGCAGATATTTTGCTTGAAAAGGGTAAAATCCAAGCTGAGGAGATTTGGGACATCTATAAGAGCGCTCCTCGTGTAGCTCAGGTTAGATCTTAAACTAAAGTAAAGCAGCACGTTGTCCTGTTTTATCATTTGCCGGCCATTACCATTGTTATACTTGTGCTTGTCTGTGGGATTGAGATTTTCTAATGACACATTTTTGGTATTTAATGCACGATTTGGAAGTATTCTCGCATTTCAACAAGTGATTTGGCATATATTTATTACTTGTGTCATTTGTTGGATTTTTTACGCATTACAAAGCTTTTGTATAGCAGGCCTATCCTCAATTTTTCTTTCTTTCTTTTTCTAATATCTATCTTCTTGGTTGAATAAATGATACTCTTTTGAGATTCAATTTTTTTCCGAGTCTTGTTTAGCCTCCTGTCAGTCCAGTTGATGAATATGGAGCACTGATTTATGCTGGACGATGGGGAATCCATGGGATCAGTCTTCCTGGAAGGGTTACATTTGCCCCAGGCAACGTTGGATTTTCGACCTTTGGGGCACCTCGCCCTACAGAGGTACAAGTCGAAACCTTGTTTTATATTAAGGTGCCATAGTTTGTCATACAACTGATTTGTGCTCTTTCATTTTTCCTTCGTTTTACTGCAGACACAAATGGTTAGTGATGAAACTTGGAAACTAGTTGATGATATCTGGGATAAAAAGGTTCAAAACATTAAAGATGAAGCTACGAAGGTGATCGAAGAGGAGAAGGAAAACCCACAACTTTTAATGGCGAGCCATTTTCTTTGAGAGGGACTTAAACTTGACATTCAGGTTTGTTAGCGTTTGGTTATATTCCAACTTCAATTATCTTTAGTGTTCATAATTTTGGTTTTGGTTGTGGTGAGTAATTGAATAAGGTGACAATTGGAGCATGCTTTATTTAACATCAATTGTCATTTACAGATGCATCTATTTATTGGGAAAAGAACACAATCAATCTTGTCCAGAAATAGCAACAATGGGTTAACCTAATTAAGCTTGTTTTCTCTCATCTGATCTAATTTGCACGGTTAAACTTCGTGCTGCCCTGTTCTTTGAGAAGCTGCCCTTGCCCACTGTTCCTTTTCAATATGAATATCAACTTGGGATGCATATTATGAAAAGGAAGATTGATATATTCTTGAACAAGCTGAAGGGTACTGAAAAATGTTCAAATAATTCAATTTTGTGTACGCGATACCTTTTTTGCCACAGATGGAGCTCTGAGGGTTTTGGTGTGAGCTGTTATGTGAAATGCATTACTACCCACATTGTAATTTCTCACGGGGATTTTTGAGAGAATTGTAAATTTATCAAATTGTTTCAATAGTTTCATTGTAATCGATCGTACTCTTTAATGGTAAATTAAAGTGGAAAAATTGTTGCACCACTTTTCCTTTACATGCTTTTTTGAATCACCAACCCTGCTCCGCAGACAACAGTTAACTCATGTAGATCTCCCGCTTTAGATCTGATGTAAAAGTGTAGTGATGTTTACCAATAGTGGTGTGCCAACATTAGTACACTAAATTTTATTAATCCAGTAGCCTTCATGTAAAACAATTCTTAATATTGATATATACCAATCACTTTGTTGAGTTGAGGATTGTCTTGTATACACATCTTTGATTCTATGCAATACCATGCAGCCCCTCCTCTTTAGCATTGTATTATTTACTCCATTCTGGAGTTAGGGCCTTGCATTTCTGAATCCTAGATGTATTCACTGTTTGGACTCTATAATTTACACTTATAATAGTAACATCAACAATTATTAAAAGAAGATCAAGTTAAAAATTACTCTTTATCTTCATCTTTTATTTTCATTAAATTTAACGATTAAAGATGAATCACTTGTTAGAACTCTTGGTAAGAAAAACAATGTTCTTTTTTAAATTTTTTCTGAAAGTTATTATTATTTATAGCATAGAAATGAGAACGGGTGCTGAAGCAGAGTTTTATTATTACATTTCTACTTTATACTGTTTAGTAATTAAAAATTATTCTATGATTTTCAAAATAATTACAAAATCTTAACATGACTGTAAAATAATTACCTTTAATGACTGTAAATTCATTTTTTATTCAACTGTTGCCTCAGTAAGTGATTAATTACCAGTTGTTAAAAATCAATTTCATGATTGATTAGTGAGACGTTTACGAGGCCTAGAACTGTCCGTCAACGTGTTAATTTCTTTACAAAGAATGCTTATAGTGAGATTCATATCTCTGAGGCGTTTATCAGTGTTACTCTTACATCTATCTAAAATTCAAATATAACAAAAATAAATCTAACTTCCAAAAATAAAAATAAAAATATGATTTGTTAATTTCATCATTTCTTTTATGATTTAGGATTTAGGTTTAAGAATCATAAAAAACCATTTTAGTTTAAATTCATTTAAAAACAATATTTAAAAGGATAAATATAATATTTAAGAGAATAAATATAATAATCTTTTAAAAATTAAAATTTATTGTATAAGTTTCTATTATTATAGAAATAAGTAACAATTTCAAAAAAATTGAAACTTATTTAGATTATATATGTATTATCCAGAATTTTTTTATTTAAGCTCTTATTATATCTTCATATAATGTGAAATTTTTTAAAATTGTTAATTTGTCTTTAAATAAATTTAAACTAAAATATTATTTTCAATGAAAGAAAGGGATGAAATGACTTAAATAAATCATATTGTTTTTTTCACTTTTTAGATTTTAGACCGATAAATTAGATTTATTTTTGTTATATTTGAATTTTAGATAGATGAATTAGATTATTTTTTGTTATATTTGATTAATCTTGTTCATAATGATATACTATATGAATATGTCACCGTCCTACATTTTGGAGATTGGACGAAGTGTGTTTGTGTCAATATTTTAATTAAGAACCTTACAAGTTGCGTCTAATGTTATGTAGTCTGTTAGGCCTCAACCTGCTTGACTTGTTCAGTTCCTATTGAATTGAAGCCTTTAGAAGTGAGGTTTCACAAGTTGTAGGATATCTGCAATTTGGTTTGTTATTATATCATACATAAGTTCAACCACCAGAAACCAGACATTAGAATTAGAAAGACCAAAGGCGCCGCTGTTTGTAAACTTTTGTTGTTAGTCAAGGGAACCAAAACCAGTGGATTCCATGGTTTTTCTTTCTCCTACTGTTTTGATAATTTTAAACCTCGGAGATGACAATTCTTCTTCATTGGTGCACTATATATATTCCACAGAAACCAACCCGTTTCTGTACATTGAAAAAGAAAAGTACTTGTGTGTTCTGTGCAAGTGATTACTGATCAAAAAGTCAATCAAGGAGTTTAAAAGCAAAGAAAATGGCTTCAAGTACTGCTGGAAAGGTCATAAAGTGCAAAGGTAACTGCATATTTACAACTGTACCTGTTGCATTGCAATTGTTTTATTTTATTTATTGCTTTAGTTTTTACTGCGCAAATGGTCTAACTAAGATATCCATTCATTGCTTTCCCAGATTGCATGCCTATACTAAGAGTTATTTGTGGAGTGTTTACTTTAGATACTACAGTGAAGAGTATAACCAACAATTAAAAATCTTATGAGTCTTGTGATTTTCTTTTTCCACTTTTTTCCCTAATTATGAGTCTTCCAATGTGTTTTCCTCATATGCTTGCCCAGTTGTTCGTGTTGAGCCATGCAACCATCAACTTTCTTTAATTGCGTTGCATGCATTTGTCTTATCTGCTTCTTCTTAATACACATAATATGTTCCTTTTTTGTAACTTTTAGTGATTAAATAATATGTTTTCCTCTCTTATGGCAAAGTGGTAGCGCTCTCACATAAGTGGTTACTTAAAAAGGCTACTCATCCCTAAGACTTTAACTTATAACCTTGATCATACATGAGTTGATTAATAGTACTACATTGCAGCTGCGGTGGCATGGGAAGCCGGAAAACCGCTGGTGATAGAGGAAGTTGAGGTAGCTCCACCACAGGCTAATGAAGTTCGTCTGAAGATCTTGTTCACCTCACTCTGCCATACTGATGTCTACTTCTGGGAAGCCAAGGTAATCAATGGTTCTAATTTCTAAATCATAGTAGTTCTGTAAGTATAACTGAACATATGCTGAAATTGTTAGATTGGATGTTTTACAGGGACAGACACCTCTATTTCCACGGATATTTGGTCATGAAGCAGGAGGGTATGCACAATTTCCATTTATAAAACAACAGCATCTTTCTTAATCTCAAATTTGATTGTATATATCTTATGTTTTAAACCTTGTTTTTTTCTTTGCTTTCAGAATCGTGGAAAGTGTTGGTGAGGGTGTGATAGATCTCAAGCCTGGTGATCATGTGCTTCCAGTCTTCACAGGGGAGTGCAAGGAGTGTGATCACTGCAAATCAGAGGAAAGTAACATGTGTGACCTCCTTAGGATTAATACTGACCGTGGAGTGATGCTGAATGATGGCAAGTCAAGGTTTTCAATCAAAGGACAACCAATATACCACTTTGTTGGAACCTCCACTTTCAGTGAATACACTGTAGTCCATGTTGGCTGTGTTGCCAAGATCAACCCCACTGCCCCACTTGACAAAGTTTGTGTTCTGAGCTGTGGAATCTCAACAGGTTAGAATAACTACATTCTGCTCTTTTAGTCAATTGTAGACTTTCTCTTTCAATTAAGTATATCATTGGTTTTGTTATTGAAGGTCTTGGTGCTACACTGAATGTTGCAAAACCAAGAAAAGGTTCATCAGTAGCTATATTTGGATTGGGAGCAGTGGGGCTTGCTGTGAGTTGCCTTGCCTCTTCCCAATAAAAGGAAATTTTGGTGCATCTATCACTGCTCAGTAACTGTTTTTGCTTTTACATTTTCTGTAGGCTGCCGAGGGAGCTAGACTTGCTGGAGCTTCCAGGATAATTGGGGTTGACTTGAATTCCAAGAGATTTACTGAAGGTGAGTAACAGTTAAAAAACCTTGTACCCGCACACACATGCGCTTACATTACATACGCACTAGGAAGAGTTTATTTGAACTCATGGAAGATGCTCATCATATTTCTGAAATCTCCTTTTAGCTTATTCTGATAAGCTTGATAGACTCACATCACTTTTAATAAGAATTTGTTAAATATATGCGTAGTTAAACTATTTCTCCAGATATGTTCATAAACACCTTAATCAGCTTGCTATTCAGGATCCTGATACATCAAGAACTTTAAATAACTCTGCATTGATTCTGTTCTGAATGTGCTTATTCTGGTCTACAGCTAAGAAGTTTGGAGTTACTGAGTTTGTGAATCCAAAAGATTATGACAAGCCAGTTCAAGAGGTTTGTCACCAACTATTAACTGACCAGTCATGAAATTATACACATCTTTTACGCTTACTTGAATCTCTTTAATTCATTTCAGGTGATTGCTGAAATAACTGACGGGGGAGTGGACCGAAGTGTTGAGTGTACTGGCAGTGTCGGTGCTATGATCTCAGCATTTGAATGTGTGCACGATGTAATGTTCCTCAAGCTTCTTCTCAAGTCATTTGATTTTTCCATGATTTTAACTGCAGTGTATCAATGGATGTCTTCAAATGCTAAGTCCTAAATTCTCATTCTGACTTCCTCTGTATAACTCTTTAGGGATGGGGTATAGCTGTACTTGTTGGTGTGCCAAATAAAGACGATGCTTTCAGAACTCATCCAATTAATATCCTAAACGAAAAGACTCTCAAGGGTACTTTCTTTGGCAACTATAAACCACGTTCTGACCTCCCATCAGTGGTGGAGATGTACATGAATAAGGTCAGTGGGTACATCATTTAGGAAGATTCTTAGTAGAATTTAAGTTAAAACTCAACCTTATAAAACTAGTAACTTATAAGATAAGATGAGTTCACTTATATGTTTTATCATTGTTTGTTTGAATTTGAAACTAGTGACTCACTTATATTTAATATGCATCCACACATTAGTTGAGATTCGAGATTGTTATGGTTATTGGTTTTTCTGTGATTGGAAACCATCTTAATCATGTGAACATGTTACATGCCACACTGTCACCTGATCAATCTCGGTAATTTCAACCTTTTCTTCATACCTTGTCATTGTGGTTAATGACTACACATGAGAGTTTCTTTAGTCAAAGCATGCTGGAAAAACAGTGCATAGCAATTTCTTTGTGAAAAGTAGCTTTCGTTGACTAAATGGCACTGTTGTTGGATTTAGACACTAAAATATATGTATTGTCAACCTTTTCTCATAGCTTTTCAGTGGGAAACTTCCGTTTGTTTTTCTTCTGATACTTCATGTCAACCTTTTGTAACTGCTCCTGACTTGGAAACTTACTCCTTTTCTTCTTTATTGTTTCAAATGTGACAGGAACTTGAACTGGAGAAATTTATCACCCATGAAGTACCTTTTTCGGAAATCAACAAAGCCTTTGAATATATGCTTAAAGGGGAGGGCCTGCGTTGCATAATCCGCATGACTGCATAGAATTATTCAAACAACTACTTTGATAGTCGGAAAATAAGTAAATAAAATATAATTGATTATGTCTTTAGCTGTGGTCATTGTAACGAAACAATCTTCATAAGTTTGCTTTAAATTTCATGGGGGAAGTTCAGTACTCATGTAAATATCGTGTTTATACAGAATAAAACAAACTACTGATGTATTGCTGGGATTGAAGTTGATAATCTTAAGTTGGAACAGTCTACTAAAAATCTCTAGAATGCTAATAACAATGCAGGATTGAAAATTTAACTTTCAATAAAGTTGAGTCACTAAACACAAAAGTTGTTACTTTTTACTTCTGTAAAAAGAACCCAATAATTGGAAGCTAAAGCTTCTGCAGTGACCAATCCACTATGAATTGCCAGAGCAGGAACATTTGAGACCATGCTTATATTGGATTGAGAGTCTAAATTTCTTGTTGGTTTATGACCCGTGACTCTAGGCTATAAAATGTTTGCTAGCAGACAACATAACATTATGAGTACCATACTTTCTACCTTCCAAATAAAGCCTTGAATCTATCAAGAGTTTAGTAAATACAAGAAGAAAAAACCAACTAGTTTTGACAACTTAAGGCTATCCCCCCAAAAAATACTTAAAAGCAAAAAATAATTTCCAAAGAGATTCTTTCACGAACAGAGCTTATCACGTGACTCTTGATCAAACCCTGTACATCTGTTATATGCAATATATAAAATATTGTGATAATTTCACATACCCTTACCCTTACAAACCTAAAGATTAAAGTAAAGTATACATGTAATCATGAAAACACAAGACAAAGCAGATCTAAATAAGATCTTAAGAAGAAAGGAATCATATAACTCTACTTCTTGACTTTATTGCCCCACTTTTCTGTATATGAATTGTCTCCTCTCTTTTCACCCCTCCCCCTCAGAAAATCTCAAGATAGCAAGACCCTTCCATACTCTATATGGCTTCTAAGATCTTCTTCCTGTTTCTCCTCTTTCTAGCATACCCTCATCAACATGCTTGTGTGAATGGAGATGCCACTCTGATCAAGAGAACTTGCAAGAACACCAAGTACTACAATCTATGCTTCTCTTCCCTCAAATCCGATCCAAGTAGTCCAAACGCAGATCCTAAGGGCCTAGCTGTCATTATGATCGGGATTGGAATGACCAATGCCACTTCCACTTCTTCCTATTTGTCTTCCAAGTTGCTTAGCCCCTCCAACAACACAACCTTGAAAAGGGTCATCAAGGAGTGTGCAGATAAGTACACATATGCTGGTGATGCTCTCCAAGCTTCAGTGCAGGATTTGCTTAATGAGGCTTATGACTATGCTTACATGCACATAACTGCTGCCAAAGACTACCCAAATGCTTGTCACAACGCTTTCAAACTGTACCCTGGTTTGACTTATCCTCTGGATCTTGCTCGTAGAGAAGATGGTTTGAAGCATATCTGTGATGTGGCAATGGGGATTATAGATAATCTTGATTGGTAGGTGTATACATTTCAGTATAGCACTTTGTTATGCAAAACCATGTTAGTTATATCCTGTCTCTGGTGTTAAGTTTGACAACTTTGTATCTTGTTATGTTCTTGGTATAATATATTAGACATAAAAGGATTAGTCTACTTGAATTTAACTAACCATCTTAATGTATTTATATACGGAGTACCAAAATTTGAGAAAATATTAGAAAAAATCCACATTCATACTTATATACTCATGTTTACAAAGTTTAACATTCTTTTAGTATCAAAACCGTTGCAATGCACACACTACACAAACAAAACAATCTTTCAAACATGTTATGTTATATGTGTATATATTTTAAAGTTTTTACATACAAATTATGAGCATCATATATTTTATTTACATATGAACATCACTATAAAAATAAAATAGTATCCACATATAATTAGTCAAAATAACTTTTTCCACCCTTGAAAATGGAATATGCAATCAGAATATCTAGTTCTTTCATGTCAATTGTGTATGTTGAAGACTTGACAGTTGATGTATACAGGACATAATAAAAGATAAAAGTTAGAAGAAAGCTAGCTTACACCCTATGAAATCTATTTATATTTTTGGCTTTCTTATACTAGGTAAGGTTGTAAACTTTTTCGTCAATCCTTTTTTTTTTTACTAAAAACAAAAAATTGAAAATTGAAAACTTTACATGCAATAGCTATATAATCAAAATTAGTATTAATACACATTTTCCACTTCTCACACAAAGAAATACTAAAATGTAGTGTCCTTTGGATCTCAATAATATAAAAAACCGTAGTTTGTGGATTGCTTGATATGTTTTTTGTGATAAAAAGAATTTGAGACTCAAGTGAAATTAAATAAAGTTTAATAACAACACTGAATGATTAAATGATTTAAATAACCTGAAAGCACAAAACTTTTTCTTTGACTTTATTGTTAGAATATAATTTTCAAAAAGAAATAAAAGATCTCACACTACATTTCTAATATGTCTCCTCATCCTTTCTTTTGGTAAAAATGGAAATAAACTTTCCTCATCCTTTTTAAGTTTAAAACCAAACAAATATAATAAGGAATTTCTCTAATAAAGGTTAAAATATATGGCAAACATTTATTCATTCATTTCCTTACCTTATTTTAAATAAAGGATATTGTTACATATATATTGAATTTTGCAATATATATGCTAACTCATGCATTCTAAATTAATATTGCCTTTTATAGATATACTTACATCTATACCCTGTTATAAATTGTACATATTAGTAACGTGGAAGATTTTAAAAAATAATTATTAATGTTTTTTTTTTTCGAAATTGATGTCTTCCTTCTAGTTTTATGCATTAAATCTACATCCACTTGATCAAACATTATTTTTATACTCAGAATAATTTTTTTGAATAAGAGAAATAAATATAAATGATCTAAAGTTTAACATCAATGTCTGAAAATAGGTACAATATACATGAAAGAAGCATCACAACCTTTGGAAGACCTTCTTCAATGACATGATTTCCATTGATCTTCTTGAAACTTTGATTATCATATAGTTTTTAGAGCATAATATATGCATGATAATATAAAAAATGCTATTATTTTAATTGTTATATATGTTAATTTTTTTAGTTTTTTGTAGTTGTTATCTTAAAAGTCATACATTTAATTATGATTTAAAGCTTTTACAGTAATAATATAAAAGGTACTAAGTTATAGTTTTTTAACTTATTAAAAAGTTAATATGTTTTATTATTAGTTTTAATAAAAAAAATATTAATAATGGGGTAGTTGGGGTATCCAAATCCATTTACTAAAAGACTGTATATATTGAGTAAAGCTATGCAAAAGCGAATCTTTTTCAAAAATGTGTACTCAACAAAATTACTCTTATAAGAACAAAAGTTAATTGTCAAGCATATATATTTCTACAATTTCAGCTCTCCCAAATTAAGATGCAAAGTACTTGTAAGCAACTCTAGTGAGGGTTGATTTTCTTCTTGAGTTGTAACTTTGGATAACTGTGTTTGGCTTTGTCTTCAAAATATTTTCTAATATGTAGCATTTCTATAAAAAACAGACTACTTTCAACCCAAAGACCAGTGTCACTGTTATATTTTCTTGTTTTTCTCTGTCCTTTTGAACATGCATTTCCCATATTTTCTCTGTCCCATTGTTAATATGTTTTATTGTAACAATGGTAACAAAGTAAAAGCTATTAAATCTGACATAAAGATAAAGTTGGGAGTGGTTGAAGTTGTTCATTTACATTTACGTATAAACTTAAGCACTGTTAAAAGGAATGCTAAAAGAACATTGAACTAAAGAGTAAAAGTGTATTAAATTTAGTTATCTGTATAAATGATAAAAGTTAAAAAATTCATGCCTCAACTTTTATTTACTATAATAATAGATAAATAATTAAGTGATTGGGTTAATTTTGCATGCTTTATATAGCGCTTGCCCACTTGTTTTGCAGCTGTTTAATGCTGCCAAAAAGGTAGATAAGGATTGTTCAAATAATTCATTTCCCACTAATGAAAGTGTATGAATTATTTGAGAGATAATAGTGCTAGGTCATAGTCAACTAAAGAAATTATGAAAAAGGTTTAATCATTGTTTCAAGTTACTGTACCACAATAGATATCCCTGTGGAAGCTTGTGGAAGTTTTGCCTCTATTCTCCTTATAAAGAATCTAAAGATCTTAAACAAAGTTGATTGAAATATTTATTAAAAGTTGATTTACGATATTTTAGCTCAATTTGCCTTTTAACTATGCCTTTAGAAAGATATCTTAATTAAACCATCGAATTCATTTATGAAAGTATGTGAGATATTGTCAACTAGGTTTTTAAAATATGGAAAATAGTGTCTTTGAAATTGTAGTCCATCAATCAAATTAGTCCCTCCAACCTGATTTTTAGTGACATCCTCAATCAATAAACATTGTTGAATACGCTAAAAGTTTGTTACCTTTATCAAGCATAGCCAAAGTAGATTTCAATACCTACGTCCCACCAATAGATTCCAACACCAACCAATTCCTGAAACCTAGAAGTTTTGTTCTCTGAATGTTAGTTAACATATGTTTCACAAGAAAGTCATTAAGTAAAATAATTTCTTTAACTTAGATAGGAAATTTTACCATTTTTAAGACATTCAAATTAATTGAATTCGGATTGATCTCATTTTTTTTCATTTTTTAAATGTCTTATTTGAAAAATATAATTTAAATTTAGTGAATTTTAATTCTTTTGTTTAGATAAAAAAATATTTAAGTTACCACCAACTTCAAAAAAATCATTTAAATATTAAATAATTGTTAAAAATTCAAATAATATCAATATTGATAATATTTTGTAATAGATCTTGATTGATGTTATATTTCAAAGTGCTTCAAGTTTTTTTTTTAATTTTATATTTGCAAAACTTTTTCTCAATTTATGTTAACCAAATTATTTTCAAGTTTTGATATGTTAGATCGGGTCAGACCTAGGTAGGATAACATCAGGTTAGATTAATACAAGGTTGAGTTGAGTCAGCTCGGGTCAGAGTCAAGCCTAATTGACCTAAGCTTAGGTTTCGAGTTCGTTTGGACCAAGTTGAGTCGAGTAGGCCCATACTAGGTTGATCTGGGTTGGTCCAGGCCAGGTCAAGCTGACTGGACCCAAGTTGAGCTGATTCAAACCTAATCAAGGTAAAATTGAGTGGACTGAGCCAAGGTTGAGTTGAGTCGTCCCGAGCCAAGGTCGAGCTGAGTTGGCTCGAGTCTAGGTTGAATTGAGTCAGCCTGAGTCTAGGTCGAGCCAGTTTAGGTTGAGCCACCTCAGGTTGAGCCCAATCGAGGAAAGCCCACATTTAATCAGGTTGGGGCAGGTCAATGTTCATTTGTGTCGTTCCACGTTCAGCCGAGTTGGGCTAGGCCTAGGTCGGTCCTAGTCCGGTCAAGACAAGATTGAGTCGACTCCTCTTGGACCCAAGTTGAGCCAAGTCAACCCATGCTCGGTTGAGTCGAGTCAGGCAAGCCTACATTCAGTTGAGTTGGAGGGGATCCATGTTCATCTGAGTCGGGGTGACCCATGTTCAGTCGAGTTGGGCTAGTTGAGGTTGGTCCTAGTCTGATCAAGACTAGGTTAGGCCTAGCCCGATAAAGACAAGGTTAAGTCGAGCCTACCGAAGCACATGTAGAGTTAAGTCAACCCGAGCCCGGTCGAGTTGTGTCAGCCCGAGCCTAGTTGAGTCAAGTCAACCTAGGCCAAGGTGGAGGTGAGTTAGCATAGGCTCAGGTTGAGCTGAGTAAGGAAAAACCCACATTCACTCAGTAAGGGTGGGTCCACGTTCATCTGAGTTGGGATTGACCCATGTTCAGCTGAGTTGGACTAGGCCTAGGCGTGTCCTAGTTTGATTAAGACCAGGGCATGCCTAGGCTGATCAAGACCAGGTTAAGTCAAGCTCCGATTAAGCCAAGTCGGTCTGAACTTGGTCTAGTCGAGTCAGCCTTGGCCCAATCGAGTCGAGTCAGCTTGGGCACAGTCAAGACGAGTTGTCTTGGGTCCGATCGAGGCTAGTCGACTTATGCTTGGTTAAGCTGAGTTGGCGTGGTTCAAGTCAGGTGGAGCTGAACCAAGTCCTAGTCAAGCCAAGTTAGGGCGAGATCATGTTCAGTTGAGTTTGCTTAGGCCCATGCTGAGTCAAGTTCGGTTGGGTCCAACTCGAGCCATTGTTTAGGTTGGGATTCAACCTAGGTGGGATCGAGACAAATTAGGCTAGGTTTAACCAAGTCAAATTGGTTTTGTGTTGGGCCAAGGTCTCGGGCTGGGGCAATGTCAAACTAAGTTAGGTTGATCTCACATTAGGTTGGACCAAGTCTACCTAGGCCCAAGTCAACCCAAACTACATAGACCAAAATATGAATTTAAGAATATGAAGAGTTTTAAATTCTTACTTTTAGATAAAATTTGAAATTCTTTTATTGTAAGTAATCCAATTACTCTAATGAAATTCTAGGATTTCAATTTCCTAATGCGCTATCCAAGCACAAGGTTAAGCATTTTTAATTTTAGTTTTTAAAGGAAATTTTGTTAAATATGAGTGCGCTATCCAAGCACAAGGTTAAGCATTTTTAATTTTAGTTTTTAAAGGAAATTTTGTTAAATATGAGAATCATGTAGTTTGTCACTTATGATTTAATGCCTTTTTAAGTCATTTCTACATGTAGTTATTTTGAAAATATTTTCCCAATTTTTTTATTCTTTTCCAAAAAACATCTAATAAATTAAAATAGCTAAAATTTTGAGAAGGACATTTCACTGAACAATTATTTATCCTTTTGACTAAATTTTTATTTTAAAATCTATAAATAGGGACCTTGGAGTAACGTTCAAAACATCGAGAGGTCTCGAGAAATCGAGAGACATTAAGAGAGGTATTAAGAGATGGAGAAACACAAAGGATAAGAGGATCAAGTGAGATTCGAAAAGAGGTTTATATATAGAGGTTCTGTCGGATTAGACTCAAAGAGTCTAAACTTCTGAATCAATCAATATACAAGGCCAAAACCTCAAAAGAAGTGAAGGCCAATCTTTAGAGAAGGAAAACTTGAACCCAAGCTATCAACAACATTCAAGGATCCGTGTTTGTTGTGTTTCGCTTCTCATCCTAAACTATTATTGTAAGATCTTATCATGAGTTGCTAAATCTATATTGTTGAGATTGAATGACTATGTGATATTTCAAAATTATTGTTGTTTATAGATGCATGTTTCTCTTTTATATTCAAATTCTTTGGGTCTGGTAGTGTACTTAATGCTCAATGGTGAGGAATGACCATTGATTGTCCATAGGGCATGGTGATTTCATGTTTATGGATCCTATCTAGCCAGTCATATGATTCAATGGTCGTAGAGCGTGGAGCTGAGACTATGGTGAATTATTTCATACTAATGCGGAGATAAGTCATAAAAGTGACTTATTGCTCTATATAACCTTGCACGAGGAATCGACTTGGTTTGGCTAACCAAGGAACATGGATTTTGAATAAAACATTGCATTTATAAATAACAATAACAAAGAAAAAAGCACAAAGCTATGTCTTTCCCAACATTTGTGCTCTATTGTTATTTCCTTGTTTCAATGATTTGTCTAAGACTTCACCTCTCCATCTAATTATTATTATTATTATTATTATTATTATTATTATTATTATTTATAGTTGCTATTTATAAATATTACATGTAAATCATCTCCAAATCACATATTACTTTTCTTAGATTATACTAACTTTTCTAACCACTAACCCTTTTCATTTTTTTTTTATTAATTTTCAGTTTTTTTTGTGTGGAAAAGAATCACTTTAATTGCACTTGCATGGTAACAAGAGGCAACTCCTTTTCAAAAGATTTGTTGTTTGAGTAGAACATTGAGAAATTTTTGAGATTTGAAAGAAAGAAGCTCAAACAAAGAAAGGAGATTCAGAAAAAAGATCAGATCCAACCTCCCCAACCTCACCTAACTCTCAATCCCACATAATCCAAATTGAAGAAATGACTGAAAATAGAAAAAATGAAGTTGGTAGACTAGGCTATTCAACAAGGACCAAAATATTTTTAAGCATAGCCATGTCCACTGCAACAAGATCATTAAAGATGAAACCAACATTTTAAAGCTTAATAAGTAGTCATAAATCGACAGGAATGGATCATGAGGATATACCTATACCCATTTATCCACTTTCTATGAATTGATAGGTACCATGGGATTTGAAGAAAGGGATATGGAATCAGTGTAATTAAGATTATCCCCTTTCTCATTAGCTTGCAAGGCAAAATAGTGACTTAAATCCTACCTTAATTAAATCTTGAATAATTGGAATGATATTGAGGAGAAATTCATAAATAGGTTTTTTTCCACTCTCTTGATTTATTAAATTCAAATATGATATGTCTACATTCAGGCAAGGACTAAACGAGTCTACATTCAAAACCCTTTTGAGAAAATGCCATAATCAAAGAGTTGGAGGACATAATGAGGTTGATGTAACAACAATTAGTCATGATGACGAAAAGACATGTTGCAGACATTTCATCAGGTACTAGTCAAGTTCACCCCAGTAGTATGCCGAAGACTTTGGTGATCACTCCCTTCCTTGATGACCAGTGTAAGTTAAATTACTTGCTCATTGTGTTCTATATTTTTATTTCCTTATATTGTTATGTAAATATAACTTTCATTTCATTTTAACTATTCTTATTTTTTCTTACATATACTTCCCATTGCTCACTTAGTCTTATACTTTGGAAAACATTATATCTATTAAATTGAAAACTTTTTTTCCCAATTATGTAATATTCACATAATATTTGTACCTTCTTTCATTAACACATTGACTGCTATTATATTTTAATTATTACTTCTTATGTTTGGTATTTTTAATTTTTATATGTTTTTTTTTATTAATTTATGGATTGCAATTTGGACTTTATTTGGATTAAAAATTACCAATTGTCATTAGACTGCAAGATTGGAAATTAATCACTTGTTTATAATTAAAGACTAATTTAGAATCTAAAGTAATTAGTAACTAAAATCTGAGTAGTTTAATGCTTGATATCAATTTAAAGGTTATTTTTTAAATTTATATTAATAATAGAAACTATTTTAGATACCAAATAAGTTTTAAGTTTATAAAATAATATCTAACTTAATCAATATTGATCACTAATTATTTTATATCTTTAAATTAATTGCTATTTAATAATTTTTTTTATAGTATATAAAACTTGGTAATCTAATTGATAAATATAAAATAACATCTAATTATATAAACTTATCATACAAATAAAAAAAAATTCTATGTAAAAATATATTATTATGTACTTATAACTTTTTTTTAAAAATTTAATGTTATATTTATTTTTTAAAGTTGTATATGTTTTTTTTTTTTAATTTGAATTAGTCATTTTATGAAAACTATTTTATTTAATGAGTATTAATAAATTTAAATTTTTATTTATTTCATAAATTACATTTTATTTGTCAATTTAAACTAATTATTTTTTATCTACCATATGAATGCTTTTTTACAATTTTTATAATGTACTAGAAAAACATTAAATAAAAGTTAATTTTAAATATAAAAAAAATTAATTACTATATTTTTAAATTAGATACTATTTTATAAAATAAAATATTATTAATATTTAATACAGTTTCTATTCTAAATTGATATTTAATTAGCTATCAATATTTTACATACAAAGTATAAAATCTAAAGTAATTGGTAACTAAATATAGTTGGTAGATAAAACCTAGGTAATTAATTAGATACCAATTTAAAAATCAGTTTATAATTTTTTATTTATAATAAAAACTACTTTAAATACCAATGTTTTTATAGCTTATAAAATAGTATCGGATTTAGTTAATATAATAATTAATTACTATTTTTTTAAATTAATTTTTATTAAATAATTTTTTTTAATGATATAATTTTTATATATATGAAAAATTTATACTTTTATTTTTTTAATTTTTAGTATATAAAAAATTTAAATGTAACCTAACAAATAATAAAATAGTGCAGAAATTATATCTATAAAACTAAAAATATATAAAAATAGATAAAATATTAAAAATATTAAAATAGTACAGAAATATAAAAAATTAAATAAACTTGAAAATAATTAAAGGAACTTGTAATTAATATATTAAAAAATTTAAATTTAAGCATTAAATGATTAAATAAAATTTAAATTCAATTGAAATAATGAATAGTGTGTCCGGTTTCTCCTCCTATAAAAATGCATTTGTTCGGTTCAATTTCAGAGGTAAAAATTTCTGTCATTTTCTTGTACTTTCGACTCCTATAAAGAAGATCTTTCTCATGTTTGTTTTTCTATGTGACAATGGCAGAAAAAACTGAATTATCCAAGACGGAAATGGCTGAAAAAAATGAATCATCCACGACGGCAACGGTGAAGAGCGCAGAGGAATTGGAAACGCACAAAATGAGCAAAGGAGAAGCGAGTGAGCCTCCCATTGAAGAACTCAAGAAGCTTACAATCATGAAGGAAGAAGAAGAAGAACCGACGGTTAAGCTAAAAACTTCTGAAGGCATCATCTACTATGTGGAAGCCTCCGTCGTGAAGGAGATGGAAACGGTGCAGTCTGTGATCGATGCCACTGGAGCCAGCCCCGGCGTCACCATTCCTCTGCAAAACCTAACCAGCTGTGAACTGGGCAGGATCCTCGAATTCCGGGCGAAGCGGAGCCGTGTTGGCAGCAACCCGATTGCATTGAGAAAGTTCGACGAAAAGTTCATGGCGAAGCTGACCCCTGACCAGATGAAGGAACTGTACCTCACTGCTAACTATCTCAACATGAGTCATTTAATGGATGTGATATCCAGGGCAATTGCAAACTTCATCAAGCACAAGAGCGCTGAGTTTGCGCGGGATTTCTTCGGCGTCGTTAGCGATTATACGCCGGAGGAGGAGGCGGCGTATCGTCAGGCCAACGCATGGGCATTCAAAAACTTAGACAAAGAGTCAGGTAAATTACCCTTTCCGTTCTGAAAATTACTCAGATGCTAGGTTAAATTGAAGTTAGTGTTCTTAACAATTGTGCAAATGCTACTTTATGACTTAAGAATTAGGGTTGCTAGGTGAAAATACTGGGGTTATTATAGCTCCAAGATTTTATTATCGAAAGAAAAAGAATTATATATAAACAAAGTATTAGAAGTTCTCAAAAACATATACAAAACAGAAAATATTTTAAAAAAATAGTTACGTATTCTTCTTCAATCCTATCTTTATTTTTCTCTGGTTATTTATGGTGGTGAACGAAATTAGTGTTACATTTGCATGATGCTTTTCCACTCACAAGATATTGTAGTTGATTCTAGTTTTGAGTTGGGCACCAATCCGTTGCATCTACTCCTTGCCTGTGACATATTGTAGTTGAAATACAATTTCTTTCTTTTATCAGCAAAAGAACAAATAATAGACTTAGATTACACCACTCTCACTACCAAAGGAAACTCCCACTCCATAACTGCTTTCAGGTTTTTCATTTCTATATGCTGCAGTTTTGATTTATTTTCCTTATTCAGTTTTGCCTCCCAAGCCTGTGTCACTCCCCATAGTTGAGTTTGTTGAAAACTAAAACTTCCTTTGCATCTAATCTCCCATCTCACATAGTTTTCCATAACTTGTTCCATTTCCTGTTAAGTTTCAGTGAAATAAATTGTTGAAAGTGATGTTTTGCTTGATTATAATAGGATGTACTTTCTCTAAACCACTTATTTCACATGTTCCACACTTGACATGCTATCATGCAGGTAAAAAGCAAATGGTTAATTGATTAATCTTTTGATCCACACATACATAGCACACAAAATACTTTTTATCTTTATTTCCCTGTGGCATATACAATAAGGGGAAATATATTATAATACAATCAATATTGAAACGAGCACTATACAATGGTATTATAATTATTATCACAAATGGCACTATATCAAACAAATATATAATGTGCATATATATTAATTATGAGACTTGGAACATATTATAGTGCATGCACTTCATTGCTAATTATACAATTGTAACTATAGTATGATATTTGTTTGTATTGATGCAGTGTAGCGTGCGGGGAAAATGTTTGTTAGGATATTCTTGACTAAAGTGGACTAAAGTCGCTAAGGAATAAATCATAAGAGCTGGTTTCACACAACATTACCCTTCAGCATATTATGAATCTTGTGAATGATTATATAAAACGAGGGTTATCTTGTACTCTGTTATCAAGCTCTGCATTATGGCCTCAAATATATATGTATTAACAAATTTACCCTTCTGGACAATGCAAGCATGCCCAGTATTTTATGGTTTGCAATTACAGATAAGAATTTAAGGGAGCCTAAAGTTATAATTTAGTTTATAACTAATTTGTTGAAACAAATAAGTCAAAAATATAAGGAATAGGTAGTTGATTTTTTTTTTTATGTAATTAAAACATAATTAAAACTTATATTTTAAGAAATAATAAAATCAAAATGTAAAAAATATAAATAATTAGTATTTTTTAAATAAATAAATATTGAATAACGAACGTACCTTCCATTATTGAAACTTAATGAGATTATATTACGTATTTACGAGAGTTGAGTAAAAGTACATGTAAATTTGAATAATTTGAATTGAAAATTGATATATGTTATATCAAATTGAAAAGTTATACTTGTATTTGTATTTAGATATTAATCTAGGTCCAAAAAGCATATAAATATAATTTTATTATTTATTCACTTGAGCATTATAGAATTTTATGCATATGGATCTCCACTTAATATGTTTCATCAACAAAGTTTGACAACCATTTTGAAGAGGAATCATGTTGACTAAAGATCGGTTTCCTCTAAGTTTTTCCCAATCCACCTCGAGTGGTTCTAGTTCAACTTCGATAAGAACATTTGACACCCACTGTGGGATCTAGGTAACACTATTTCCAGACCACAAATCTTAGTACTCACTAAAAGTCAGACTATCACATCAACATCATCATATCGTGAGATGGATTCATCTTCCCTGGATGCTCTCAAAGCTCATGTGGAGAGTATTCTATAGAGGAATGAAATCAATGTCTAAAACAATATCGTTGGCTTGTAGCACAATTTCTTTGAGATTGTCTAGTGAGTTGAGCTTCACTTAGACCCTCTAGTAAGTCCAACATAAAGGGACCATTTAACATGTTTAACACTGTGAGACCGTCTAGCATGCTTTACATAGTGAGACCATCTAACAGGTTAATCATTGTGAGATTATCTAGCATATTAAAGTTGTAGACTTGTCTAACTCTTTTTGAACACAACGAGACCATCTAATGAGTTTAACTCTAAAAGACTAACTAGCTTGTCTAACTTTTTTTGAACATAACGAGACTGTATAATGAATTTAAATATAAGAGATTGTCTAACTTGTTTAACTCTTTTGAACGTAATGAGATCGTCTAATGAGTTTAACTGTGAGAGACCATCTAATAGGTGTATTATAGGACCGTCTGAGAGGTTTAATCCCAATAGACCGTTTAATGTGTTTATTTTAAGTTTTGCACATGAGGCAACTTTTTTATAAAATTTAGCACAACATATAGTGTTTGTTTTCATCAAAACATTCATAGACGTAATTATCCTTATAAGATCATCTAGTGGGGTATTAGACCATCTAATAGTGATTAAACCATCTAGTGCCTTAAAACGAGCCAACTTAGCTGGTTTTCACCTCTTCGCACCCAAGGCCATGAAAGCTCGACTTTGAAACAAATGGAAGTGATTGTGTGTTGAAAAGTACAACGAATCCTCAGATACTGAGGGACATGTCAAGGCTGACCTCATCTAGGCAAACATTTTTTTATTTAGACTTTTAGGAGTACATAGTCAATTCTTTCCTACTAATCTCAAAGGACCAATCATCAAATGATATTATTGTCTACCTTAAAATTCCATAGACACATTTGATACTTTTTGTGCGAGGTTCTCAACTTGGTTTGTTGGTTGCAAGCCGATGTTCGCATGCTCAGTCTCACTCCAACACGTCATTCAAGGAGATGTCAAGTCCCTACAACAATATAAGATGGTTTGCCAAGGCATCCACTAGTATTCCCGATTTGCATCCGACCTTGACCACACATTCTCTATTTGTAGCACTTCATCCATAGATATTTTTTTGACTCTTTGTATGTCAATCCACCCGCCAATATGATTTCAATCTAGGCCTTCACAATCATGTATATCAAAATTGTAGAAACCTTGTAAGCCAAAAAAAAAGGGCAAAGGCTCAGTCTACCACTTCAGCTCCCAATACTCAAACTTTCAAGAAGAGGTGTGTCAGGAAATATGAAAACTACACTTTTCTCAATGTTAGCCGAGATGTCACAATCTAATAAGCATTTAATCTTGAACTAGTTCGAATACCTCAACCTACATATTCTCCTCCGTTCATTGAGGTTGTTTAGACTCAACTTGTTGAATTTCAGTATGGTAGAGAGCTTTAAAGGTTTAGTCTGGATGAAGCCCTAACCAACATACCTTGTTGATACTGCAAAACCTCGATTCGGTCTAGATGGAGCCTTAATAGCCATACCTTATTGATACCTAAAAATGGTTCGGTTTGGATGTAGCCTTAACAGACATACCCTGTCGATACCTAAAAATTCGTTTAGGTCTGGATGGAGCCTTAACAGGCATACCTTGTCGATACCTAAAAATTTGGTTCAGTCTGGATGAAGCCTTAACCGGCATACCCTGCCGACACCTTAAAACAAATAATCAGACTGATTACTCTACTCGTTAAATTTTCTTTGTTCAATTAAGTTAGATGAACACAACTTGTTCAATTTTTCTTTGTTCAATTCATTATCTGACTGAGGAACCTAACTTGTTTAAATAAAGATACAATATGCGAAGAAACGACCATTTCATTAATGAAGAAAGATAGGAGGAGGCCAAACTTCGGCCTCGAAGGTAAAGTGATAACATGCCACATCCCGACCGCAGGAAGAAAAAACTAAAGTCTGAGACTTACTGGTCTTTGCAGGTTGAGTTGCGCTCTTCAATGCCCTAATCTCCGCCCTCAGCAAGATCCGACCCTCAAACACCTCGTTTTCGGGATCGAACTCACCAAACAGTAGAGAACCATTGTAGAGGACGTGAGCCTATCGAACGGCTTGGAAAAAACTTTGGTTGAGCAGCTCTAAAGTCTCATCAATGTTCCTATCCGGCTTCGCCTCGATCGCTCCATTCTCGGCCTCTAACTCGGAGTTCTCGGCAAGCATTGAGATCTTGTTATTCGCCTCCTCCACGACCTTCTTCATGCGTGCATTCTCGGCCACCATCTCTGCAACCCATTGCTCGAGCTCAGTTGCTCAACCCTCGGCAATCTCGCGTTTGGCGCCCTCTCGAACAAGCTTCTCCGCATACTTGGTGTTAGCCGTGAGAGACTGTTTTAGGTTCCTCGAAGCCTTCAAAATCTCATGCTCGAGCCGAGAGATCTCCTCGTTGTGATTACCATGGTGCTCAAAACCCAGGCGGGCCAGGACGAGTGCTCAACACATCATTTCGATGCTACCTTGGAGAAAGTCCTCCGAAGGGACCCCTAGATGAGCTCTCAGGTCGGCTCGAGCAGGCCAATCTTCACCCCCTCACAAATTGTAAGTCACCCCCAACATCGATAGGGGTGACATGGAGACCTCCATTATACGCTCGGTCGCATGAGGGGGATCGGGCGATTGAAGTCGTTTGTTGGTGGCGAGTCAACGTCGATTGGAGAGTGCCGATGAGGGTGTCGTGTTGGCATTACCCTGAGAGAACGGGTGGTCGTGGCTTTGTTGCCCCCTCTCTCGACTTCTTCTTGCTCTTTTCTGAAGGGTAACACCACCGGCCGACCCTTACCCGACCGCCAAGGCCTCAATGCTTGGCTTACCCTTTCGCTGGGCGACCCTTTCCTTAAAAGGCGTCAAGCAAGCCCTTTGCCTGAGGAGTATTTTGGTTCATGATTTCTACAACAATAAGAAGCAAAGTGTTAGTTAAAAACAAAGAAATCGACCGAGACTAGAGAAAACCAACATACCCTTAAAGGCTACCCAACGAGATGCTTTCACATACATGGTTATCAGCTTCCGTGTAGGTAGTTTCCTCGAGAGCTTATCAAACAGAGAAAGAATCTCTAATTCCTCGGCATCCATGGTCGGACATACTCCTTAAACTTTTGAGGTTTCCTAGTCCAAGACATAGGAAACCTTGACCGACCAACTTCGTCAAAGAAATATGGCATGGACTTCGGTCGGATGAACACTTTGAAAAATCTTTCTTTAAAATTTTTGTACGAAGTGGTGTAGGAGCTGAAGAGGATATTACCCGACTGAATGATCAGTGAATGCCACTGAATAGGCTCGGTTGGGTGGGAGGTGTAATAGCTTAAAAAACATGAAGGGGTAGGATGCAAACAAAGAACATCGCATATCAGGTGGAAGGCCTGGATAGACACCCAGGTATTGGGATGAAGTTGGGTAAGAGCCACGTTGAGCGCCTTAAGGGCGCCCATCATGAAGTTATCGAATGGTAAAGAAACATGTAATTCTGAAAAAAGACAAGAATACATATAGAAGAAAGGTAACTCGGTGGGAGACCGACCTAGACATATGGTCTCGGTCGGCAAGCACGACTCAACCCTAAAGAAGCTAAGGCTAGCATCTGCCTTCAAAACTAGAACCTGTCCAAAAAATCATCGATAGAGCTCTCGGTCGTAAAGACAGAGGTGATTCTGGTTACTTTAGGATCCACCTCAAGGAAATCTGACCACTGCCCGGTTCATCCCCTCTAGCCACCTCCTCTACATGGTGCAACACTTGGATTGCACCGACCGATAGAGGCAGTCAGAAATAGAAAACGAAGATGAAGACAAAGATGAAGACGAAGAGGAAGAGGGACACACGAGACGAAGATAATGGGTGGCTGAAGAAGAAGAAGAGGTAGGACGAGACAGATAAGACATGACTAACCTTATGAAGGCCGAAATACAACTGAGATTTGATGGGATAAAATTAAATATTCTCACATTCAAAGGGAAGAGTGATCCTGATGCTTACTTGGAGTGGGAAATTAACGTGGAGCATGGTATGAAGAACCCATGGTAGAATCTTGGACATAAATGAAAAGGATTATGAGGAAGAGATATATTCCAGTAAGTTACAATAGGAATTTGCAACTCAAACTTCAAAGAATGACTCAAGGAAATAGAAGTGTGGAAGAGTATTTTAAAGAGATGAAGGTAACCATGATTAGAGCTGGAATGAATGAAGAAAATGAAGCAACCATGGTTAGATTTTTGAATGGATTGAACCACAACATTAGGGATGTTGTGGAGTTGCAAGAGTATGTTGACATGGAGAACTTGTTACACAAGGCTAACCAAGTAGAACAACAACTCAAGAGGAAAGGAATCATGAGGAGGAGTTCTAACCATAATAATAATTTCAATTGGAAGGATAAGATTATGGAGGATAAAGGAGTTCCCTCAAGTTCAACGAGATCTTTAAGTGGAAAGTCGTCTAATAGATATAATCTTCATAAATAATATTATTAATAATTATAAATAGTGTTAATATTAGAAATAATATTAATTTTTTTAATATTTTTATTAATAGTATTTATATTATTAATATTACTAATACTATTATTAATAATATTATTCATATTATTAATATAATACTAATTATATTAATATTATTAATTTTATAATATTAATAATATGTGTGCTTATTAGTTATGATTATTATTATTATTATTATTTATGATTTTATAATTATTCATATTATAATAATATTTTTAATATTATATATATAATTATTATGATAATAGTTGGTAGGTAATAGAGATTCGTGGGTGATAATTCGTAGGTAATTGAGATTCGTGGGTAATATTTGGTAGGTAATAAAGATCTGTGAGTAAAAGTTATAGGTAATAAGATCTGTGATAATAGTTGGTAGATAATGCTGAATTATCTACGAATTATGAATCCGTGGGTAATATTTGTAGGTAATATTGTTCGTGGATAATATTCGTAAGTAATGTTGTTCGTGGATAATATCCGTAGGTAATGTTGAATTTACCTACGGATTCAGATCCGTGGATAAAAATTCATAAATAATACTGATTTTTTTTTGTAATGTTACTTAAATATTATCTTTTTATTGACAATTAAATTATTTAAGATCACATTATTAATATTTCTCTATTTGATTTATATAGTTATGTTGAAGGAAGTTCATAGTTAGGAAATCAAGGACTTTTTACTTACATATGTTAATCCAAAAACGAAGCCCAGGCAGGACAAGGAATACGTGTCTAGAATGTTGATGCAGGAATCCGCCATCTTAATAGTAGTTAAATTTATTGTAAGAATCACTTTAGGGTTAGTTAAATCAGAAAATTTGGAAAATAATAAAAAATAATTTTAGAAAAAAAAATATTCTATTAATTAAATTATATATTATTTTAAAAATTAAAAAAATATTAATATTTAAATTAATTTGTATTATTAATAAATAATTTTTAAATTAATATTTAATTAGTTATCAAGATTATAATCTTAAGAGCTAATTAGATATAATTTTAAAATTATTTATTATTATTAAAAATTTAAAATTTCAACATATTAATTGAGTTCATTGAGAGTAATAATTCACTAATACCGTAATTAATATTATTGAATTTGTATATATACGTATACACCCTAATTGAAAGACTGCAAGCACATGCAGCAGTATCAATATAAAGAAGTAGCTGATAACCTGTAACAGGCACTTTTGTATTTATGTACTCTCAATGACTCAAACTGTTGTCTTTGTCTGGTGGCCATGTGATTCAGTAGTTTACTAAAATGGATCAACGTCATACAATTTAATTAGAGATCATACACTTAAATAAATGCAATTTGTATTCACACGTAGAGAACACACTACTAAAAAAAACCGGTTTTAGCATTGATCAAAAACTGAAAGAACATAGAAAAGTCGACGTTAAATCATGATTAACATCGGCATTGTATCGAGGAGGCCGAGACACTCCTCTTAAATGATATACGTATTCGATATTAACACTCGTACGATACTTGTAGGATATATATCGGTAGAGTGTCTAATTCAAACATATTCAGTTAATTCCTTCTATGTTTTGTTAAGGCAAGATTGTGATGAGGAGTCGTCTTCAGTGTTCAGTAAGTTGTGGAGAAGTAAAGTCTTGTTTGGCTTGTTTGGTATCTTTGTTTCGAATGGCTTGGAGTGACGACTGTGATTCACATTGATCCGGTGTCAAATTTGTCTCAGTTCGGGTTGTGTAATACTTCAGGTTTGGTTAACGAGTTTTGGGACGTAATTTGGGTTGGAGTGGTGAGTGAAATCTGGAAGCACAGGAATAACATAATTTTTAATAAGGGTAAGGTTGATGCGTCAGAAGTTATTACAATGGTCCAAGTTAAGGTTTGGTCCTGAATTTTCTCTGAGTCTCGTTTTAGGTCGTTCTCTTATCCTAATTGGTGTTTGAATCCCTTGGCTTGCATGCGGTTGGATCGTTGATGTTCTTCGTAGTTACTGTGTAGACTGTGTTCCTTAGTTTTTGTGGATTTGTCTGTTTTTGTGTCTGTTTGCCAGGGATTTCTTAGGAGGGCGGAAGAGATTAAATTGCAATTGTATAAGTGTTGGATCACCCCTGGAGTGATTCATATTTATTAATTCATTTTGTTGATAAAAAAAAGTATCTAATTCAAAAAATATTTGTTGAATTTCTGACAATTCTAGTACGATCTTTTTAAAAATTTAGATTTATTGTATAAATTTTTATTATGATTATAAAAATAAGGAACAAATCATTTTGAACCAGTACATATCTTATAGTGTTGTGTTAGTGTTTGTGCTACATAATATAGAACACTACTAGTTAGTTAAATAAAATTAATAGTAAATATTAATTAATTATTGAATGTTAGCGCGGCTTAACAAACGTATAAGAAAAGAAATTAAATATTTATTAAAAATTACTGTCGGTTTAGCTTATGTAAAATAAATAAATAAAAAATTGAGTTTAGAGTTGTAAAAACCATGCGCTTTAATTAAAAAAAATAATTAAAGTAATAAACTATCATGCTTGACAAAAATTTTAACAAAAGTTACATTGTAGAGTTAGTTAAAATGATGCTAAAATAGAATAATAATAATAAAATGTTGTTCTATTTAGGATCAACTTAGATGATGCAATTGTAAAGTGAGATTTGCCTATATTTATATACATGTTACATGTTAATTTTTACTTTAATTTATTAGTTTGAAAGAATATAATAATGGTATTTTAACTAATATAATTAAATAATTATGTATAAAAATAGTTGTCTTGTACATATAGGAACAATTAGCTCGAGATGGAGGTTTAAATGTGATGTAAGTTGATTTTAGAATTGCATATTTTTTGGATTACTCTTTTGTTTATGAGTTTTGAGATTAACAATATATAAAAGATTCTCACTGGACACGAATTTAATCAAGAGTGTTGGAAGATGATGAAATCATGAAAGATATGCATACAATAGCCTTATAGAATTTTAAAAAGAAAATATCATCTTTTCGATTATAAAATAAATTGTGTAACACTTGAGATTCTCCGGTATTAGATGTGTGTCTTCAAAGCTTGGAAAATCTTAAAATCTTTGCAATCTTAAATTTAGACGAGTATGGAGTTTTTTTTACCTTTGTTGGAGTCAAAGTCTTAGCAATGAATTTTTGAATACCAAAATTATGGAATAACATACATCATCTAGATATTATTGATAAATTGGCCTGACCCATTTGATTTAATATCATTATAAATCAAGGATCTCTTTATAAGAGCATAGTACGTACCTTGGTTTGAGGGGTCTTATGGGATATTACAAAAATATAATTTCATCCATGGATCCATAAGGTATGGATCAATTCATTGTCGTGTCACTGAAAAGTGTTCAAAGATATAATGTCTTATTGATAACAATATTAATATCAACACCAATGTTGGTTTGCTTCAAACTTAAGCTGTATTCTCCACCCTTTTTTAGTTAAGGATGGAAGGTTTACATAGCCCTCGAGAGATGTTTTGCGATACCTCTTCGTGATGTTCTTTAAAAATTTGGAAGAGTTTTTAATAAAATATTGTAGTAAATTGAAGAGCGCATATCCTTTTCAAGGACCTCAAAACTATGAAATCTTAAGGTCCTTAGAATATCAAGATGTCCTTTGCTAACTTCTCTCTTCATGTCATCCATTTTCCAAACTCTAATATTGTTAAAGGTTATAAAATATCTTACTACAACGCATGCTTAATTAGGAATGTCTCTCTATACGAATTATAACACCCCTAAAATGTTTTCTTTTATTTCATTAATTTATTGCTGATAAAAAAAAAAATTAGTATAACGCATTAAGACATATAATAGAAGAAGGGAATGATGTTCTTTCAAGCACCCAAAATCATTCTTTAGTGAGCCTCCCAAAATTAAGAATTTTTTTATATTGAAGAATGCGACAATTTGGAATATATATTCTCTAACTTTTTAGTGTTAGACCAAGAGCGAGTAAGTTTGGAAAGTGTGAGAATTGTTAGAAAATCGAAGTTGAAGTGTGTATTTGACAATGAAAAGAAACATAATCTTGCAGTTTACCAGAGTTTCCAGCAGATTACTATTAAAGAAGGAACCCTATTATGTTTCCTTTTGTATCTTGCCATTTTTCAATTCTCAATCATATTTATAATTGACCAATTTTATTCGCATAACTTTTTATTTTATTTTTGTAAGACAAGTTTTTTTGGTTCTTATATCACTTGACTCAATTAAAAATGATTTTATTATTGTGACAACAACACTTCGCTCACATGTGTTGAGATTTGTAAACAAAGTTAACCAAGCATAAAGATTCCAATAAACTAGAACAACGAAGTTGTGCTTCTAATCACATATCTAATGCTCAAACACAAATTTGAAGCTGCAACCTCTAACCATAAAACATGAATTAACAGGATACAAAACACTATCAAAATCAAAATCGCAACATAGAACTTATCTTTAGGAAAATGAAAATAAAGGGTTTGTAGCTCCACCCAAAAACCTTTACCCAAACAAGAATTGCTCTTTGCCTCTCACCACAACCCGATTTTGAATGCCTTCTCTATATATTAAGGTTTGTTAATACTACTCAACAAAAAAAAAAAAACAATAAGTAAGGTTCTTAACATGACTAAACTTTTTCAATCTAAGGGATGACACTTACCTACGAATCAATTTTAGGAAAAAAGAAAAACTAGAAAAAAACAACGAAACAAGAGAGAGAGGAAAATACGAGAGAGAAACTTTTATACTAGTATGGAATCACTTAAGTTATATTTTCCTTATTATACCAATATCATAAGTTTCACCAAGCCAACATTACCTTATAAATAACTAAAGCGTGAATTTAGCCGACACTAACAAAATAAAATAAAAATTCATCGATTAAGTTCACACAACACTTTTTTGTATTTTATTTAATTATTATTTTCAAATTTAATTTATGACGCTACAATTTAATTATTTAATATAGAGTTAAATGCTAGTTAGTGTTCACCTTTGCATTTCCAAAATAAGTTAGAGTAGTATAATTTTAGAGTTCTTTGACCGACTTAATGTAAATTTTGTGTCATGTTAAAATCGACTTGACCAAATTTTATTTCCTTTTCTTACCAATGACTTGACCGACTCTAATAAGATTAGATTTATGATCGACACTATGGTGTGATGGGTAATCAAAATCCAAAACAACATCACTTTTACCTTTTTTTCACTACTAAACAATTATTAAATAGAAACCAAATTTAGAGATTAAGAATAATTAATTATTATATTAACTAAATTAGATATTATTTTAGAAACTAAAAAAATTAGTAGTTTCTAAATTAGTTTCTATTATTAATAAATAGTATCTAAATTGGTATCTAATTAGCTAACAAAATTTTAACTACCAATTATTTAGATTCTAAATTTGGTAGCAAAAACATTGATAACTAATTATATACTAATTTAGAAAGCAATATTTTTTTTAGTTTCTAAAATAGTATATAATTTAGTTAATATAGTAACTAATTATTTTTTGTCTATTGATTTCTATTTAATGATTTTTTTTAGTGTTTACGGATAATTAAACTATATTTAAAGACATAATTATTATCATTAGTCTTAATTCTGACCAATTTAGACTACTAGAGATGACGAATCAGATCATATATATATATATATATATATATATATATATATATATGCTTCGCTATACGATATAGGTAATACGATATATGCTTCGCTATACGACTTTGATATACTATTTTGCTTGTATTTTACTTAAAACTGCATCGAGTTTATTGTGTTCTTTTATATTCAAAAGGATAAGTTCTGTAGTTTATTAAATTTAATTTAGTGATTATCAAAACAAATTTCATTTTACTTACTTTTATTTATTTACCCATTCTAATTTTGATCTAACCTAATCTCTTAACTAGGTCTGGATAGTGTTTTCAGAAAAGGCTTTAAATCTATTATTATAAATAGTTGTATTCGGTTCTTCATCTTTCTCCTTTCTAGGTGAGTTCTTGAGCTATAAATAGTTATATCAAATGAGTTCTTAGATTAAATAGTTATATCACAAGGGAGTAGTACATCATGAAGATAAGTGTTTTCATAAAAAAAATAACATATTTCAAAATCTAATTGTGTTTGTCACCTTATGTATTCAGGGGGTTGGAGTTGGTGATTTTGTTCAAGTAAGACATCAGTTATATAACTCAACTTCGCCTCGTTTAACGAACAGAAAATATTGAATTTATCAGAGATACAAGAGCTAAGTTAACATATATATTATAAATAATTTTTTTTAAGCAAAACTGATATGGATTTAAGGAAGAAGTGAGGATTTCTGAGCATAGAATATAACGTTTTATTCAATGAAGATAGTCTTTTGACCAAACAAACTTTTCTGCCAACTCCTACTATATATATATGATGTGTACGTAATCCAAACCAAGCGTTATATATGATTTATTCCTCAGCCACTTAGTGAAGAATACCCAAAAACAAACCTTTTCCCTCACGCTATACTGCATTAATACAAACAAATATCATACTCCGTATTCAAGTACCAATCAATACAGCTCTAAAGTACACATACTTTCTTAAAAACTAAAGATAAAGATAAGTTAATATAATCAACTGTAGAACTCATATCTTGGTATTTTTGTAATGAAAGTTGCTATAATGTCAGTCAATAAAAAATAATTTTACGTATAATTTTTTAAATAATTATTATAAAATTAAAAAATGTGGATAACAATTTGAGGTAAATAATAGAACAGAAAATACTTAATAATTAAAAAAATCCCACGAATGAAATGAACACCACACTACACTTTATGATAAACAAACAGAAATGAAATGAAGAAAAATATTTAACGAGTGGGAAGTTAGGTTGAATGTAACTGAAACAGCACTACACTTTATTACGACATTGGAAAATGGAAAATATGGTTTTTAACTACACAGATTCCATGAGTCTCTTTAGTTACACTGGAACTAGGTACCTTTTTCTTCTAAAACTAAGTTGAATAATAACATTGAAAGTGTATAATAAGGAACGGGTGCGTTTCACGAAAAATATATAATACTGCATCATCATCAGCCTCTTAACAGTTGAATCCTTTTCTCGTTTTGTTTGTCCCCTGGTACATTAATAATCATTAAGACACATAACATCATGCACGTACCTTTCTTAATTAGCCACTAAATGGTCACTAATTGGTAATTACCTGATGAATGTTGAAGGTGGAGCGAATCAATCAGCGGCATGGGCATGAACTGTGGCGTTGAAATCCATTCCAAGAGGCAGGTTGTTGATGGAGGTGGAAGCGTGCGATGTAATTGGTGCAAAAGGGCAATCAGAGTTAGGATCAATTTGTGGCGTTGATTGAAGCAACCTGATTTGTCTCTTCAAGAACTTGACATAGCGAATGGCTTCGTCAAGCATGGAAGCAGTGTCCATTTTGGTTCCACCGGGGACAAGTCTCTGGAGGATGCGGATTTTCTCACTGATCTTCTCTCTTCTGTGGCGTGCAGCCACACTCTGAGGGTCATCGCTTATGCGGACGTTTCGCCTCTTTGGTTTTCTGACGGTGGCAGGGTCTATGTCCACCGGTTGCATCGCTGCCATCTGGTACATCATCTCCTTCATCGCTCCCAGCTCTTCCTCTTCGTCTTCTTCAAACTGGACTCCCAACACCTCCGTTAGGAAATTGGTTGAAGAAGAGGAAGAGGGGTGTGTGTGAAAAGGGTGGTGGTGATTGGACCAAATTCCAACACCCATTGGAATTTGGTGATGCTGCTGATGATGATGATGATCGTGGAGGGTGATGTTATGTTGATCTGTGGGCATGGTCTGGTGATTGTAAGTGGTGTTAACGTTGGTGAATGTAGTGTTTAGGTTGGTATCCATGTGAACATGCAGAATGTGTTGTGTTGGTGTTTTTAAGGTTAAGAGGAGTAAAAGTCTAAAAGGGTTTATAAAAGGAATGAGAAAATGGGTAGAAAAGTAGAACAGTTATAAATAACCTAACCATATCTCGCCGCATAAAAGGGTGCTTTGTAACAAGGAAGCTTTCTAGTTAATGGGTTAACTTGGTAGCTTCTTCTCTTCTCGTCCCTCACTCACAAGCCTGCAAAAAGAAAAGAGATGAAAAATAATGAATAAAAAAAATAGAAGATTCTCTCTCTAATTTGTTCTTATGGGCAATAATCCTTGCTACCTAAGCTAGGGTTACATATCTCTCTTCTAACATTTATCCATCTACCAAAAATATTTCCTTTTTTTTATGTATTTAAAAGAACAATAACACTATACGAATATACGAAAATCATGAAATAGAAATCAATGTTTAGAGACAAAAAATAATTAGTTGCTATAGTGACTAAATTAGATACTATTTTAGAAACTAATAAATTTTTTATTTTTAAATTAATTTTTATTATTGTTAAATAGTTTTAAATTGATATCTAATTAGCAACCAAGGTTTTTACTACTAAATTTAGAATCTAAATAATTGGTAGCAAAAACATTGGTTACTAATTAAACACCAATTTAGAAATCATTTAACAATAATAGAAACTAATTTAGAAACCAAAATCAAAATTGTTTTAATCACTATAGCAACTAATTATTTTTTGTTTTTTAAAAATGGTTTCTATTTCATGAATTTTTTTTTATTGTAAATAAACTATGAAATATTGTTGATAAGCTTAATTATGTACTATAAATAAATTATATGTATTTATCATTTCGATTATAACTAAAAAGTTAGTAACAAAATAAACTTACTATATTATGAGATAATTTTGTTTTATGACAATTTTTAATTTTGTAGGAATAAAAATCATAATAAGAATAGTAATCGTTTTATATTATTATTAAAAAAAATATAAGACCATATTTTATAGGAAATTAAAGACATATTTTGAATTAATTAATATTAGTATTTATATTAAAATTGTTTTCAACTTAGGATCTCAAATATCATTTTACACTAAAATATTAAAAACGTATGAAGAGATAAGACTTCTTTAAAAGTTTTAATTACTATATTTTTCATCAAGTGTAATTAATATTGTTTTAGACAAATGAGAATATTAAATGTTAATAATGTGTAGAAAATAATTTTTTTTAATAATCTCTCTCTCTCTCTCTCTCTCTCTCTCTCTCTCTCTATATATATATATATATATATATATATATATTCAGAAAATAAGATTCTTTTACTAACTTCTAATATATTTTTTTTAAAATGCCACTTGATATAACGATTTTTTATATATGTTTATTTATATAATAAGACTTTCTTATTTTTACTTGTCTATTAAAAAAATACATTTATAGTTATATATAATAATTTTTTATTTTATAATTAATTTTTATTATTTTAAAATACACTATTTATTTTAACCATTGTACTCTTAATATTTTTTATTACTTTTATATTAGACTTCATACATTGATATTAGTAATGGTATTTTTTTATTATTCATTTTTATCCATTACAGTAATTAGCACAGTGTATATTATATATGTTACACTTAGAAAAAGTATGTTATTTCTAATTTATTTTAAATTTGATTGGAAAATTTTGAATTTTTATTCTAAGATGAATATTAAATACACAGTATGAAAAATATAATAATTAAAAATAAAAAAATGTTCTACTGACCGGTATGTAAATAAAGTTTCAAAAAAAAAAAAAACTAAAAGCTAAAAGTATAAATACAACAAAATATATTTTTAATAAAATAAAATTGAAATTATATAATTTAGCACCAAACTTACGTATAGTTTTACAAATAATATTTTTGGTGTTATTATCTAATAATCAGAACCTATAGTTAGTACAATACATCATTTTTATTAAATATTAATAATTACTAAGATAAAACTTTAATTTTAATTAGAAAATAACTCTATGTATTAAATTATATTGATTACTTTACTCGTAATTTTGTCAAAAGTTTATATTTTAATGAATTAGCTTAATAATTTTTACCTACAAACTACTAATTTTAGTTATTAATTAATTTTCAACTTTCAACCAACTTTTAAGCAACTTGTGTGAAAAAAATATCAGACTTTGAAATCACAACAATCTCATGAACATCTCTAACATTCGAGTAGAAATAACCATATATGTTAAAGTTAGTCTGTCATCTATAGGAACAAAAACTTAAGTCACTATTTAATACTCTTTTTTCCGTTTCTTTTATTTATATTATTTAGAGTTATAATAAATAACATTTTCTCTTTATTAAAATTATTTATAATTTTCTAGTAAGCTGTTTATCTCTCTTATTTATTACTTTGAAATTTTATATATCGATTTATTTTCTCATAATTAAGGACACATAATTGAAATAATAAATTATTCTTCGTTCTAAAAAAAAGTACTGTGTTTAATTCTTCGAACAAGTAAACAGAGGCAGTGAATAAATCCAAAAGTTAACAAAAGAATTATCTGAGAGACATTTTGTATATTTTAAAAAGCGTTGTGTGTATTCAAAATTGAAAGTAAGAAATACTATATATATCAAATGTTAGTTCATTATCTAACTTTTATTGTCTTATTAAGAAAGAAACAGTAGCATACTTAATAGAGAAGATGAGGTGTGTGGGTTCAGAAAAGAAACATTAGAAACATCAAACATGAGAAAAGATGATAATTTTTCCATAAAGCAAAACAAAAAATTATAAAGATCTTATGTATAGAATCAAATTAGAATCATAAACAAACCACAACAATCAGAAATATGTGGAGATTAAAAGTAAGAATTTGGTTAGAAGAATTGTTAAGAAATTGATCATCATCATAATTTACAACCAATAATTAAGTCAAGATCGTAAATAATGTGCAACAATATGAAATGTGGGTGTCAAGAACTAATACAAATTGAAAGAGATTCTTCGTTAAAATGTTTTTTTTCTCAATGAATAAAATAGAACATAAAGGTCATAATCGTTCACGGTAATCGGTTCATTGTGATATTTTGTTGGGAAAGAAATAATAACATTAAAAAAGTGGAAGCAAAATTCATTTCATCTTCCTCTCTATAATTAAAAGTATTGGCTGCACATATTTTCCATATTCATCATATGATAATATTAGGAAAAGTAAGATATATGAGAAAAAAATAACTAAAATTTCAATATGGAGACGCTCATAACTTACATTAAAAAAAATAAAAAAAGATAATTAATTATTATATTGATTAAATTAAATATTATTTAAAAAAAATCTGATATTAGAAAACAATTTCTATTATTAATATAATTTAAAAACTAATAATAAAAATTATTTTAAATACCAATTTTTTTTAATCTCTAAAAATAATATATAATTTAATCATAATTAGTTATTTTTTATTTTTAAAATTATTTTTTATTTAATAATTTTTTTGTGTTAATCTAATAAAACATAATAATTCAACTTACATACGTGACGCATTGTGGAAAATATACGTACATTGTTATTCGTGAAAGATAGACCAAAATTCAAAACTTTTCTCTAGGCATATAAAATAACAACATTTTGTATTATTTAATGAAGTTGTTCTATTCTATTTTCTTGGCAATGGATTAAATAACTCAAGTGGGTATATCTCTCCAAAGCTTATTTATAAGAAAAATGTATTTCCTAGTTTTTCAATGGTTCTTTATATTCTCATAATCAAGTTCATTTATTTGTTATCATATTCGTATACTTCTTCGTGCTATTCAACAATATTTAAGTATATGGTAGTTAAACTGGAAAAGAAGTTGTAATTAGAGAAAGTTGTTAGTAGTTGAATCTATAGGTAACATGTTTTGGTTAATCTTAAAATTAAAAAAAAAAATCTTAATAGCAAATTATAGTAAATTGGTTTGAGATATTTCATCTTATATCTTATATTTGTTCACACAATCTATATAAGAGTACACAAACTACCTATAAAAGTGGTAGATACTTCATCTCATGACTAACCATTCAGGTTGATGTAGGTCAATCATAACCTACTACAGGTACATAACCCCTTAGTGTTAAGCTAAAGAGACTTAAGTGAAAAGTTATCACATCTCAAACATTTGAGAACATCCCATAAGAAGAATGAGGTATTTAATGGCAGATACACAAAGTGTCTTATCATTCATAAATTCTACACATGTGGCTAAGATGATTTTATTAGCCAAAAAACAGTTGTAGATGTAACAATGACAAACCCTTTCATAGATTTCTTGTACCACCCTATGCAGTTGTTGCTTGATGAGATACCTTAGTAGTGACAAAGAGAAACCACACGAAAACAAATAAACGTAAATCATAGTAAAATGAGAAGCATTTATTTTTATAATCTTAGCTTGATCTGGATTAGTTGGTTCAATATCATCAGTTGAATACCTAATATAAGGGTCATCCAAGAGTGAGTGTTTTCTAGGTGTAGGATCAAAATTTCCTCTAACAAAATTAAAGGCATTGACAATACTCTTGGATACCAGAACGATGATTTCTTGTTGTTTTGTGTTAGACAACTTGGAGAAGAGGTCAACCCTAACATACATCTTTTTGCGACATACATCAACTTAAAAAATACAAAACAATTGAGCTAAAGATTTAACATAGGTTAAATATCGTGACAAGTGAGGTTTCCTTGCTTGGAAGCTACCTGAGACTTGACATTTGACAAGTTGCAAATCACTTATCACCATGAGGGACCTCATCCCATTTCCCTGTGGCATTCCTAGGATAAATGTTTCATATTTGGCATGGATATTGCTAGCCTTAAACAAAAAAAAAAAAATGAAGGAGTTGCTCACTGAGGACTTCATCGAGTTCTTCTAAAATTATTTCCATTTCATTTCCACTAAGGTTGGATGCACCATCTACTAATAGTATCCATGTTAAGGGCTCTTTTTATTCAAAATTGGGGAGTGGGGTGAGCTAAACCACAAAAGTTTCTAGTATTTGTTTCTTGATAGTCCCTCACAATTGATATTTGAAGTTATATTTTGACTACTTCATCATTCATCCAACCACATCAGGTTTTTACAAAACCTCTTTAAATGGGGAATTGGTGTTAATAATGATGGTGTAACTTTAGAAATTATCATGAATCAGTATCTAAGCATTTCAATTAAATGGGAAGGGACTCATTAATTTAATACTTCATCCATAACCAAACATCAAATCGATTAGTAAAAATATGAAAGTGATTCATAATTTAAATCAACTGCTAACATCAATGTCATAACAATATAAAAGTGATTCACAATTTAAATTTGGTCAGTGACACTTTTAATATGAAGAAATAAACCATATTAAAAAATAATCGTCTATAGCCTCCACCAATAAAATTTATGTATAATTTCCTTCATCAATACACATTGCACAATGATATGGCGCATTTTGATCCCATTGAATAATTTTACAGTCCTACTTCTTATGGTGTGTTTCTATAGTAAATTATTTTTTTATTGGTAAGAATTGAACATATATTCAAGCAGATTCATGTTGGGTGGTGTTTTAAATTTTTTACGGGCTGTGACAAATCAAATACCAATATATCCATTAACGTACTCCTCCGAAAAATTGTATGAAAAACTAAAACGCTACAATGACATTGGACCTACCATACACGTTAAACAATTTTATTGCTCTTCTTCTTCATGAACAATTAGGGAAGTTTAGACTATAGGTGGCTATATGTAGGGAGAAGAAAAAAAATATTTGAAGGAAAACTATAGTAGTGAAACTGAGAGTAATTTGTATATGATTGAAGAGTTAATGAAAGGGATTTTTGGAAAACAAGAGAAAGCAAGTTAGTAATGAAAGTTTGAATAATGAGTATTGTGTATGGAAGAACATATTTACGAGGAGGATAATATTGGGTGAGATCTGACACCAACACATGCATTCACTTTCCCACCACCATGCTAAAGAGAGTTAAAAGGATGTCATCAAAATTCAACTCCATCTCTTCAAATGGCCTCCTCAGAGTCAGGACAACAGTGACGAATTCCAAACTTCTATTTCCGGTAAAAGTTGGGGAAAAGTGTTTCTACTCTTGTTGGATCTTAGAATGGCCACTGGAAAGCTCTTCCTTGGAGTAATATACACTTCTATCCCAACAATTTTTCTTCAGGCTTTCGATAGTTACATGATTTGTGTTGGGAATCTAAATGCATGTTTCTTTCTTTACAATAAACATTTTCTACAACAGAATTTTCAAAATAAACTTTCTGAACGTTCCAAAATGTATTTTTCAGAAAGATTGGTGTGTTCCTTTACTTTTTAGCTAAAAAAAATAAGTAAAAGATTTTATTAAAAAATATGTAGCATAATATCACCATACCTTAACATACTAATGTTCCTTTCTTTCTTTTTTTTCCCTATTCATTTACATAATGGAGAATGGAAAACCTATGATCCACCTTTGCTGTATTTATATATTCATCTTGAGAGGAAAGTTGTCATTCAAGATATTGGAACCAAATTTACATATCTGTTTGAAGTATATTTATTTATAGGTAAGGGAAGTGCTGTGTGTTGAGGTAGCTGACCAACTGTCTGGGATTATCAAGTAATAATCACTTATTTATAACTTTCCTTAAATCTATTGCTCTAAGGATAATATATTATGCATATAAAAAATAATAATAATAGCATATGTTCATGAACATTTGTTAAACAAAGACAGATTAGTTTCTGGTATATATAAAATTAATTAGTGTTGGATGTTAAGGTTTGATATTCGAACATTATGAATCTATATCACCATTATTATATAAAAGAAACACATTTTTTTTTTAAAAAATTTAATGTATGTTTTATTAGACATCTCTTTAATAAATAAAATAAATTTTTTATTTAATAAAATAGGTACTCACAACTTTTGTACTCGAAAGTAATTACATAAATTTCCACTTAAAACATAACAACCAGATATTTTTTAAAATTACAAAAATTATTTTTTAAAACTACCATTTTATAATAAAAGTACAGATAGATAGGAACATATTTTCCGACTAAAATAATTCAAGTATGTGTGTTTATATGAAATATATCGATAAAAGTAGGACAGCCCTTAAAATAGAGAGAATTATTTTCACAAATTGTCAAGATAATTTTAGTTGATCCTGCAAAATGACAAAAGAGAAGTCTCTAATGAGGACAATGAAAATTTATATATTCTAATTTGATATAATTTAAATCACTTGCTATTATCTAGTTTTGCATATATTTAGTTCTCTCTTTTTGAGATCAGGTCTATTAGTTGAATGTTGGTGAGAGCAAAATGTGAAGAAGAAAAAATTCTTCAACCAGTAAAATAATCTCTCTTTGGATTGTTAGGATCTAGCACAAATTAATAGAGCTTGCAAAAGTGAATAGTTTGATCTTGCCGAAGCTAGTTAATCATTAATGATAGTTACTACATTCAATTCAACTGTATATTTACATTAAATTTAAGCAATGCAAGGGCAGTAAATGAGAAGTATGCAGATTTGATGATAACACCAGTTGAATAAAGACAAAATGCCTTACTTTATCTTCATAAATTTAGAGTACCTAGTCATTTTGGTTGTAATTTTGGGTGAATAACTACTATGAACGCACGCAAACTACATATATCAGAATTTATAGTCCAGTTTGAAATAATCAACAATTGGACTTCAGCATCTTACGGTTCCACGTCTATCTCACTACTCTTCTGAAAACCATACAACTGTCTCATGTAATTACATTAAACCAGTAAAATAAATTGAATCCCACATAACTGTCTAACTATTGAGTTACGAACAATCGTCTCATGGAACAAACACCAAATAATTTTTTCCCAAAGAAACGGGAAAATAAAATTAAAGGCAATGCTCCCAGATTGCGTGTACGGGAGAGCTGCAAAGGAGCTAAAGTAAGAAAACAAATGGCCAAGAGAAAAAATCCAGAGGTAGAGAAGCAGTATACATATTGAAGACAACAATTCTGAGTCAAATATAAACGATAGAGTTGGCAGTCAAATTAAAATAATTGCACTAAGCCTTCTGAACCTTTTCCACATACGCCTGCAAACAGAAAGAGAAGAATTGTGAGACCAGTTGTAAAAAACACAGCTAAACAGATTGCCATGAGGCAGATGTAGACTCAGGCCAACATAGATCTTCGTCGCGCATAATAGCATAACTAGACCATCAGCAACAATCGTGATCAAACAGAGTTCAGAATCGTACAGAGATCAGTTAAGTTGCACCAGTCTGATGAATTCAGGAAGGTTTTGACGGATAGACGTAAAAGGTTAATTTGAAATACTTGTTCACTCTTAATAGACAAAATAAAATACCAGTAAATTGTTAGATTGACGACAAAAAAACAATTTCAAAACAGGTCCTCAGATTAAGTTTTGTTAAAGATTAGACAGTATTCTTAGTGATGAAATTTCCCCACACGTAAAAATCTTCTGGAAGCAAATTTCTCAGGTAAAAATCCCATATTTTTAGCAACTTCGGATAAACATCCAAGCCTATCAGAAAAATTCAATGATTAGCTTCATCAATATTTGTGTTCATCAACAGAAGTAAAATGGGAGGAGATGACTTGAATTCTTCAGCAAATAACGGAATGTGTAAGCTAACCACCACTAACCTGTACAAGTTTGTTAAGCTTTGGTTTTGAAAATGACAAATAGTTGTCAATTTTCTCTTGTGTCTGAGGAATATTGGCCCCCTGCATGGAACCAGTTACTTTATCAACAACTTTCTTCACGATTGTTTTATAATCATCTTTGGTGATTTGACCTTCTTTCCATGTTGGTTTCAAAAGCTCCTTAACAAACTCAACCAGTGCAAATTTAAATGCACGAATCCCCTTCAAATCCTTTGTTTTCTTGGCGTCGTCAGGACCTCCAGTTTGCTCCATATTTTCCAAAGGACCATTCTCTTTGGTACTTTTAGGATCATCTCGAGATTTGTGTCTTTCCTCAGGTAACACTTCCTTGTTATTATCCTTATCAACTCCTGTGTTTTGACCTGGTTGCAACTGGATTAGAGTATCACTCTTGACTAGTTCTTCTGAGCCAGCGGCCTTAGAAGAATCACCACGATTTTGTCTTGATGTGTTGGACAACTGTAATGGAATTTCCAGTACATCTTCTGCAACTCTTTTGCTTGGAGGAATGGATGGGGGTATCCCACTTGCAACAGCACTCTTTTGCTCAACACTATCACACATTGGATCATACGGCTTCGGGAGTCCAACAGCAGGATCAGGGTGGATGAATGTATTCGAAGCAGGCACAGCAGGATCAGGGCGGATGAATGTATTGGAAACAGGCATAGCAGACACCTCAGCTTTTGCTAGGGAGGATGCGTCCTTGGCATAGTGAGAATTTAAAGCAGCATAAAGTTGTGGCAGCTGTTGTCCTGTCCCAAGGATATGGGCCAGAGAGGCTGAGAGATTGGTCAGCTGAGCAAGCTGTTCTTGGCCTACCAGATTCTCAGTGGGAGGAGGATTTCTCGAACTAACTTGTGATAAGCCTGCATCCATGATATTTGGTTCAGCAGTGTACTTTTTCTCAGTAGAGACTTCCTGGTTTGGCATACCATCAATGATTCCTCCCTTTGAAGGTAGAATCGGAACTGGTACCTGACTTTGCCCAACTGCTTGCAAGCCTGAAGAATGCAAAGGATTCAAACTCTCTGCATTCTGATTAATGCCTTGTCCTGGAGGAAACATAAGTTGAAAAGTTTAAATCTATGCATGAATCAGTAGATTTGTTTGTCACATTTATCATTGCATGACAATTAAATATTTTGGGTTACACTAGCAGGATAAAAGATTTTTCAATTAACAAGGAATGACAATCAAATGAACATCAAATAGATGAGTACCTGCAGCAATTTGTATTCTGTCACGTTCAGAGGTGGCTAAATACGTACCACCTTGTTTTACCCCACGCTTATTTTGTTCATGCTTTTCTTCAATGCTGTTGGAAGATCCCACCCTGTAATGCCAATCAGGAGACATTTTTGTATCACCCAACCATATGTCTGTACCTATTGACTGGGAAACATGAACGTTGGTAGCAGTATTTCCTGATACCCAACTGTCAACTTCCTTTCTTTCACTTGAAAAAGGTTGCTCACCATGCACTCTGCTCTTATCCAAATTATGACTCCATCCATACCTTGTAGGTAAAGGAGTGAATCCTGGCTCTGCGGCACCAACATTTTCACTTTTGTCCTCAACCAGCTTTGCTGAATCAGAGACAGCAACTGTATCATTCCACTTTGGACTGTCCCAAACTTTATCTGCATCAGCCTTGTTACCATCTGAACCCCACCTATCATCCCTTGGCCTTCTATTAGGACTATCTGAATCACTCAATTTCGGTCTATCCAGCCTATGGTGATCCCCACCAGGATTACTTGCCCACCTATCATCTCTTAATCTTCTATTAGGGCTCCTGCATGCTTGCCTATCATGAGAAAACCTACAATATTTACCATTACGACAATTTCCATTAGCAAAAAATTTGCAAAGAGTATCACTACTACGGTTTGGTCCATGCCCGCCTCCCTGCTCAAAAGAACTATCTCTGTGCCTTCTATCAATTTCCCTCTCTCTAGTTAATTCATCCACAGAAACTTTAACATGTCCATCAGAAATGTCATGATGCACAAACTTGCATGATGCTCCCATTCTACACCTGCCCTTTGCAAAATTAGTACAAGCTTCATTAGATCTGCCACTCTTAAGAGAATAGTCTCTACCCTCATGGGGAACAGAATATCTTGGAGCTCCATCTTCCCTGCTCTTATTTTCCCAACTATCCTCATGATTTTGACTATCATGAAGAAAGTGGCAATGGCTGCCTCTTCTACATTTACCAGCAGCAAAGTCTCTACATGGTTGTGTCGATCCTCCAGACCGCATTCTATTTCTGTCATTGACTCCTGAATCCCACCTAAAACTATGAGGAGGGCTCCTGCTTCGACTCCTAGTAATTGGCAAAATCCAAAGGTAGACAATTAACAAAACAAACAGAAGCTAGAAATATTATGCACCACAAAAACAATGACCATAGTATTACCACTAATATCTTTTAACATGAAATTTATTAGGCAAAGAGTGAACATTTGAAAATAAAGACTACTTTTTTTGTAAAGATCTAAAATAGAATGCAATCAGAAAGTTCTAGGATGCGCTAAAAATTAAAGCAAATAATAAGAAACAAGCTCTTCAGAAATACAAACATTGGCCCCATCTTAAAGAAAGGGGCAGAAAATGGTATAAGAACAAGGCAAGAGTGACTTTAGTACAAAAAACTCTTCTGTAAAATCTTAAGACTGCACATTCTGAACATTAGTCGATAAGAAAATAAATACATAAAAGACTATTAGATATTGCATATAAATGGTTGGGATTAAAGAAAAACTAGATGTCATAAAACGGCCAATAATACTAAACTAAGTGGGCCTTATTTCTTTCACCATGTGTCTGACAAAGAAAACAGAGTATATGGGGAAAATGAGTATTAAGACAATAAATAAATATCTTTGATAGCTAAGAACAGAAATATTATTTGTCCCAACAACACTGCTGAGGAGGGCTCAGAGGTGTCACAGCATTCTCCTGAGTGCATACAGCTCCTACATTAAAGCACAGTGCTTCAGAGGACACAACAAACATATACTGTAGGACCTTTTGAACATTTGCAATTTATAATATACACAACCAAGTTTATTTACAGTATGCTCTCACAACAAAACATGAGATGAACACTTAAATATAAAGTTTCAATCAATATTCAGCAAACAGGATCAGCAGAGACACACCAAGAACAGAAACAAACCTGACTGACCTGCTCCAACCATTTTTAGGAGATTGACTATGTCTCTTAGGTTTCCATTCCTCAGATCCAGGAGAAATTTTTTTGCTGTAGCTTCCATCCTCATCCCATTCCATTGTTGCATCCAAACCTCCATACTCTTTATTCATAACATCATCTTTATGTGAACCTCTGCCTCCGGAAAAAGGTTCCTTGGATGAAAATCCCATAGCAGGCTTTAATTTATCACTTCCTTCCAAATATGACCACTTTGAACTATTGCTACCAGCAACATCTGCATTGGACCACCCAGACCGTAATTGCTTACTATTATCAGGTGAAAATTCAGGATCAACTCTCAAATCCCACTTTGAAGAGCGCTTTTTGCCACTTCCACTCATCTCACTTGCCAAAACTGTAAGGCTTCACTTTGACAAATGCGGTGTTCTCTGAATTAACAAAACATATAAATCACAAGAATCCTAAGATTATATCCCGAATCTTCTACTATTTTTTTCTTCATTAAAGTACTACAACATGCTAGGAGACATGAAAGACAGAAATTATAAAGTAAATGAAAGACTTCCATTGTATGTAAAACAATAAGTATCAAGCTAGAGCGTGTTAGTTCAGTTGACAAAGCATATATTGTACCAATGTGCTCAGTTGGAAGGATTTAATCCCTTCCCAATGCACTTCTAATTCTAACTCTCTTCCATCTACCCCATGCCCCTTGGGGTTCCCATAGGTCCATCTAAGTGGTGGGAAGATTTAATAAGAGTCCTAATCTAACTTCAAACGTTAAAGACATGTATAAGTGACCTTTTCAACAGAAATGAATCAATAGAAAAGTTGAAGAAAGGAGGATCCAAATCCTCCAACAAACAAGGAAAAAGGAGATGTGAGAAGCATCAATCCAAAGAAACATGAGCAGAAAAGAAGCAAAACTATCTATCCCAAAAAAGTTTTAGAGGCATAACCAATTTCTGAAAATCTCAGCACTTCATCTCGATATAATTGACTACAGAAACAATTCAGTTGTACAGTCAAATCCACTTGATCTGACTTGGATATGGAAATTCTCCACAAGTTGCTTTAATATTTTCTTTGTATCTTCTTCTAAATAAAGATTACTAAAAACAACATATTATCTTTGAGGATGTAGGGCATTGTGTGCTAAGCTTTGGACCAAGACCTCCAAAGTGGCATACCCATATTAGATTAATGAACCAAAGGAATAGCCAAACCATTTTCTACCAGCACAGGTGTTTTACAAATCACATAGTAGAATGTGCTTGGTATAAATGAAAGGTAAGGGTTGAAAATGAATTTATTTACAATTTTTTTCGGAGGATAAATCAATATATGTTGTCTTGGTCAAGAGGTACAGTAGTTCCCAACCATTTTATCACCGTCAGTTTCATACAAAAGTCAGGTATTGTTTTGATGAAAATGTAATGCCAATGGTCCAAATCATTATAAATGGTAATCACGATTACAAATAGAATACTATTACAAAACCACATAAAGATTTTGTTAAGATAATCTCATTCGAGATTTGAGTTATGCAGTGGACAAATAGTTTTCTCTTAGTTTAGTGAGTTATAACTTCTAATAATTTTGTTATGTCCTCCATCCCCTGTATTGTGCCATCTCATGTCAATTTTTTAAATCAAACGGGTAACAAGTAACTTTGTGTTGTGTTGGCTCATATAGTTCAGCGAATCAAAACAGAACATGTCTCGTACCTAGCCAAAAAGTCCTGTAAGACTAAGGTAATCCTCCGCTCTTGCGCCAGCTTTAGGAGTTGAGTTAGATCGAATCCATTTGTATAAAAATTATATTAAAAAAGATGGGATAAATAAGTTTTATTTACACCTTCATGTTTGGCTTTAAAAATTATAATAAATGGAGACATGTTGTAGATATTTCTAGTCCTTTCGAATTTCAAACCTAAAAAGCAAGTGAATTGAAACTCCTTTGGTTGCCCATCTTCTCTGCCTACCAGTGCGGAAATTAAAACTACAACCTTTCACTCGTTCTCTCAACTTTCACATCCTATTTACCAAGTTCATTTCAAGTGAGGTCTAAAGATAAAATCCAATATCGGGAGATATACCATTTTTTTCAAAGAAAGAAAGAGTTGGACTTGTAATCATAAATAGAGCAAAATTTACTGACTCAACAGATCCACACGCAAAAAAAAAAAAAAACAGTATAGTAGATTGATAGGATTTGGTTATGACTGAATGTCAGTTGGGTATAATGCCTGGCAATAAGATAAGGCCTAATAGTATAATCGATTAATAATGCTAACCCTATTTACTATATTACAATTTAAATAGATACTTGGTATGTGGGATAATGATTAACTCTGTAATTCCCAAAAGTCATTTTAAAATTAAAACTACCCAGTGAGTTATAGAATATTCATAGAAGGTGGGGCAAATGTCTTCAACGGAAGAGGAAGAAATCCTCCTTCCATGGAAGAAGGCTGTTCGTATTCATCCATTGAGGGAAAATTATACTTATTATTATTATTATGCTAGCCCAATGTATAGCTTTATATTCCATCCCATTTCCCCACATCTAATCAGAAGTAGATGGATAGGGTCACAAATATTCGAAAGTAACCTTATAACTGCCAGTCAGGTAATTCGAAGATGTAAGCCTCCCCGATGACACAAAATGATCGAGGAAGAAAAATTTTAAGAGTAAACATTGACAGTGGTGGTCAAAGTCAAGAGGCAATAATAATCAGGATAATTGAAGATGTGGGAAATGCGTCGAGGTTAAATGAATATCCTAACGGGTCATGTCAAACCTAAGGAAAGAATACATTAAATGGTCGCATTGAGAAAATAATTTCAACTATATTCGACTAACTATCATTTTGATTTGACAAACACCTACTAAGGCTCTATAATGTTTGCTTATACCATTAAGTCTTCCTTGTGTATTATGTCAGATACAGCCTAAGCATTTCTTAATGATGAATAAATCATTTAGAAATAGAGTCTTCTTGGTCATCTGTAACTATATTGTTCAATAATTAAAGAGAACATCTGCCAAGGCCTCAAAATTGATGTCAAATCTACTTCAACAGATTCCAATCTTCAAGTAAGCAAATTTAAGACCCTAGCTCTTCCAGAGGCTATGTCTATTCTCCAAAAGCCATGAAGATGAAAATGGTATAGCATTTTTACAACTCTTGGAAATCCCACACTGACTAGAAATATAACCGAATTTATAAGATTCAATCCATCTCATAAATACTTCAAAACACTCAACCATTGGTCACTCAAAAAGTAGATCAAAGCTACAATGTGGATTGCATTGATTTTCTTCAATGTTTGTTCTTGATGTCAAATGGCACTGGTGTATCTAGTAAAACAAAATACATAAGGTGGAACATCCTTTCCCTTTCTTGAACTAGTCAATGGTTTATTTATTCCTCTGCTATCTCAGAATATATTGAAAATTCTTCCACTTCAAAACTATTCAATATTGAATTGATTAGTGTGCTAAATATCTCATATTGCTCCTGTGGAAGGATCAAATGCCATTGGAAACCCATTTACACCAGCTACTTTGACAGTTTGACTTGGTAACACCTCCACGCATTGATCACATGAAATTACTGCAGAAAAATTGTATCTAATATTAGCACTTGGAATAATGTACTCTTACTGAGACACAGAACTAAAGCACACAGGAGACTCCCAACCCAACTACACAACTACCTAATGTCTGGGATCTTCGTAATCCAGCTCATTCTATGGGTGAAAGCCTAAAAACGACTCCTGCCTCAGGGATAGAAAAAGGGTCTAAAGATGTAATGGTACAGCAACATGTAGGAGTGACCAAATAAGTTTCTTTCCAATAACATTAGTTAAATATATTTTAGGTAAGTGTAGCATAAGAAATTAATTTCACACTATAGTCGAAGCAAGGGCACAAGGCTAAAAAGAAAACAAATATAAAGATCAAGGCCTGTAGCCTAATACTAAAACCAAGTAAATCTTATCTAAAATCAAGCACCAGGAAGCTCATTATAAAATGGAAAAGAGACAACCAAGCAGATAGTCCATCACAAGAAAATGCAATGATAAAAAGGTCTTTCTCATGCATTGTTAGTCTAAACCAAAGCTTAGCTTTTGAGATTTCCCACTAAGAAAAGACAACCTGTTGAGATTTAAGAATATATTGTCACCACAACTATAATGATTCCCCATTCTAATGTCATTCTTTCGATAAGGGGTAAAATCTAGAGTCGCTAACTAGGGATACTGTCATATTGCCTCACAAAGATAGTGGTTATAGAGGCTAGCAAAAAATTATCCAAATGAGGAAGTTACTTACTCCAACACAGGAAGAGTGATTATAGTATTGTAAGAGCAAGAAGAAGGACCTAGTTATCATGAGTATCCCCCTATGTATGTTTTTTTTCTCTTTCTGAGTGTTTTTTCCCCTAACTGTTAATAGTGCTTTCTCTGGGTGGTATCATACTTCATATTGAATAAACGCAACACAAGTACAATCCCGTTATCTAGCTTCCGTTTCTGTTTTGCTAACCGGTAGTGATATCAGAGTCACGGTAGTTTTCGGCGTAAACGACATTGATAACACTATTAATCCTAACGTATATGAAAAAGAACAGAGCGAAATACAAGATCGAATATCCCACATTCAAATTCAAGCAGTGAGGTTCGAAAACAAATAAAAGCAACATAAATTAGGTTTCAAGCAAGCACCAAATTGAAATTACAGGAGAGAAATAAACCCTAATTAAGAAGCGTAAGGGCAAAAGCATAGTAAGGTTGAGAGAAGACTCACTGGTTAGTGGTGAACAGAACGTAGAGAGCGAAACCCTAGAGTGAAGCTTGTGATTGTGCTGTGTTACGCTGTGAGACAAAGAAAACGAGCTTCGCTTGGCTTCTCTTTCCTCTGCAAATATCTGCGGGATTTGATTTTTTTTCTTTCTATATTTACTTTCTCTCCTTTGTTTTTTCTGATCCCTTCTATATTAATATATACTGTAACAAATGAGAGTGTGGACCATTTTATTATTTTATTATTATCCAGTTACACTTCAAGTATTATTTTCGTAATTTTCATAATAAAAAAGTTTTTTTTTCTAAATTTTATCACATTATATTTGCCTGAAACCATAAATTTAATTGGAGAGCAACATAATATATAAATTTTATTTAGAGCAAGATTTAAATTATTTTATTGTGCCTTTTTAACATATTTTTTGTTAATTAAAATCTATTAACAATTACAAAATATAATGTATCTCAAACTTATTTACTTAATCTCTTTTCTGGATTTTATAATTTTTAATAAAATTTAATTAATAAAAGAGATATTTTACTTTTGTTCTCTTCCCACTATTTTTTTCTTCTATTCACTTTCATCTACATACCCTTTGAAAACAAAATGTCTTTTTGGGCTTTATACATTTTACAACTAGGTTTTCATGTTTCAAATAAATAAATTAGTCTTCTAGATTTTTAAAAATATATAAATTTGTTATTTTATACTTCAACTTAATATTTAATAAAATTTTAGTTCTCACAAAAATTAAAAAGATATTAAATTCGTATATTTTTTAATTATCGCAAAATAAAAATATATATTAAATTCGTATAATTCATCCATTTAAAAGTGTGAAAAATTCAAATAGAGAAATAAAAATACATTTTCTTTCTAAAATAATTTGTTGAGACTATGTATTCTTTTTTAGAAAAAAAACAATTACATGTATCTGTGTCGGACATTAACCTTTAATCATTGATTCGTTAGACATTCCGCACGTGTACTATTAGCATTTTAGCAGCTACGTGTACGATAGTTTTAATTTAAGGAAAAAATACATTTTAATGTTACGATCCTCATTTTTATTATGTTATTTAAGTGATTCTAAATTTTAATTCAATGTGGTTAAATTAACTACTAAAGTGAAAAATTGAAATAATGGGAAGAAATGTATTATTTTAAAAAATCTACACATCTTATACTTAATTACATGTCAATACACTATTAAATCCATATAAAATCTTGTCGAATTTGGATTCCTTGCTTGCTGTATCTTTGGTGATGTCTTTTTATTGTGCTTTCAATATATATTAAGTTTAATATTTAAAAATATTTTAATATATCAAAATCAATGTTTTTATTAAAACAAAGTAGAGGCACAATACCAAAAAATTAGAAGAGAAACTAATAAATTGTCAATTAATTTAATGAATAATTAAGTAAAATGTGCAAGAAAATTTTTAAAAAATGTGATGGTTAACTTAGCTAAAAATAAAAATTGTCTCCTAATTATTTTGTCATCTTTTATTTTTTTTAGAGAATAAAAAAAATAAGAAAGAAAATAAGAATTGAGGTTCTTAGATTGAGAAAAAATTATTAAAAATTAAAAAAGAATGAACAAAATATTTGTTGTTTGATTTGATTAATTTCTAAAATAAATGTTTTATATATTAATATATTTTAAAATTAATTAATATAAAATTAATTTATAAAAATATAAATTATAATTAATCAAATTTAAATAAAAAATATTATAAAACTTAATAAATAAAAAATAATTTCAAAATAAAAATACATTAAAAAATTAATTTACAAAATATAAAAAATTATACTAATTAATTAAATTTTTATTAATTTTATTTTAAATATTTTATAATAATAAAATATAATTATTAAATATTTTATTTGTTTAATTATGTTATTAATGTTTATTTTTATTTTAATATTTTTTTTTCTTACTTCTTTCTAGATCATGTTGAATATATAATTGATAAAAAAATATTAAGTAGACATGTAAGGACGTGATGAAATTTAATTTTAATCACATGGTTTATTATTATTATTATTGTTTTAAAAAAACTTATATTAGGCATTATTATAAAATTTGACATCTTAATTAGATTTATACATCAAAATTCATCAATTATCGATCATCACATGAAACATAACATAAAATATATATATATATATATATATATATATATATATAAACATGAGTACCAAATCAAAACTCATGTAAGAAAAAGGAACACAATCTATGGAATAAAGAAAATTGGTATTTGTTATAGAAAAAATTCAAACTAAAAGAATCAGACATAAAATATTATTAACAGAAGTCTAACTTATTATCAACACCTAAGTTAACAAATTTATTAGCACAACTATTATTTTCCTTAAAAATATGACAAATTTTGAAGTTCATGCCAATACATAGTTGCATACATATTCTCTTATGGAAATCGTCCAGTCACACACACCCATGAAATAAGGAGGATGAAGATTAGAAAAATGGTTATGGACTTACTTGAAAATATGAGTCTAATTGAGTTTTTGTTTATCTTTGTAGGCTTAATCAATAGGACAACTCTAGGATGAAGAAATGTACAGAGCATATCCAAGAAGACCTCTAAGTCATCTAAACATTAATTAGAGCTTTGGTTAGATGAATACAAAAAGACTTAATTTTGGCTGAGTTCAGAAGAGACTAGTCAACATTATTTTTTGGGTCAAACTTTAGTTTAAATAATTGTATAAAGTTGTTTAGGATTTCATAAGCCATGTATTGGACCTAGTAGCATAAAATAACTGTGCTAAATAGTGTAGGTTTTGGGCCTTGTATTTGGGCTAGGTGTAGAATAAGGTTAGCATATGATGTCATAAACCATCTAGGGTTATATTTGTGCTTCTTTAAGCCCAATGTAAACCCTAGACATCCAAGACATGGGGAGTGTGATTAGGCATGGAGAGTGTAACTAGCCACATGACACTTCCTCAATGGAGAGGATTTGAATTAATGAAGAGGTGACACTTGTCAACCTCTCATTTGAGAGATTCCTCTTAAATGAGAGGATGACACTTGCAACCTTTCATTTGAGAGGATCAAGGCACATGGAAAGCATAAGCTCAACTTGACACACTCTCATTGGCTCTTCTAGATCTACGGATTATTTTGAATTTGAATTATTTTGAACTTTTCCTTTTTTGAGCTAACCCTAACACTATAAATAAATGTGTTAGCCTCTTGTAAAAGAAGCTTATGAATGATGCAATTCTAGCTTGATTTGCATTGTTTCTTTTGGTTTAGTTCTTTGTTGTGGAATGTGAGAAATATTTGTAATTTTTATTGCTAAAATTGAACCATGGATGAAGGTGAAATGAAATAGGGAAAATATGCTTAGAAGATGTGAGGCAAACTTCTAAGAGAATCCTTGCCAAAACACTCACAAAAGTGTTAACCAGGAGGGAGCTAAGAGACAATTGAGGTTGAATTTGTGCAATAATTCATTAGTCAATCAAAGCTGATTTACAAGGGGCTAGCACTTGTATTTATATTGTTATGCGCAACCAAGGAGCAAGCTTTAACCCTAAAATCTCTCCACTCCTAGAAAGACAAGTGACTATCTCTAATTGGAGCTAATCCTTTCAAATTAGAGGTTGACAAGTGTCCTCTAATTGGAGAGAATCCTCTCCATTCCCATGAAGAGAAATGGCCTTTTTGGCATTGGTGGGAGTCCTCTCCATTGAGAGGATGAAATGTGGATCTTCATGCCTTCCTTGCCACTCCATGTTTTCTATTTACACTATAGTAATTTATTTGTGCACCCTATATGGTCTAGGGTTGCATTGGATCCAAGGAGACCCAATTGTAACTCTAATTATACTTTTTTTTTTCTATTTTACACCCTACTGGAATTTTCCCAATACATGGTCCATGAAAATTGGCCCAATACATGGGTCATCAAAATTGGCCTAAAACATGGTCAAAGAAAATGACCCAAATACAAAACTCAAAATAAAGCCTATACTACTATATAAAGTGTTTATACAACTATAGAAAAAATGGAAAAGCATACAACAATTAATTCTCTCTGAGATGAGAGTCTTCTGAGCTCATTGTTTTGCTTCCAATCTTCTTAGCCAAATGTTTCGAGGCTGGATGAGTTTTCAGCATTCCCTCCCTCTTGAGAAGGATTTGTCCTCGGATCCTGAATGACATTCAATGACATCAACCTCTGTTTATGTGTTATTTTTCTCCAGGGTCAAATATCCATCTACAATAAACATCAAACAAACATGAAACAAGTTCCCTTAAAATAAAATTAAAGAAAAAGAAAACAGAACAAAAATAAGACCCTTTATTTTTATAAAAGTTTTAAAAAATAAGATCCTTTTCAAAAATATTTGTGTTCACTCTGTGTTGTTCTTTGCCAAAACTATGCAACAACACCACAAAGTGTTGTTTTTGAGATTTTTGTGAAGAAGAATTAGCAAAAACCATATCAATCTACTTCTGTGATTTTTTTGAGATTTTTTTACCAAAAAATAAAAATAAAAAAATTCTCAAAACCGAGACAAAATTTCACAAAATCTGGAAAGAAGAAACCTAAGGAATGTGAATAAAAGATGACTTGAAACTTCAAGACAAAATAGAAGTTTTGCAAGTTTTGGAATGAACTTTATGACTCTTTGAGCAAAAATGACCTTGTGAAGAACGTTCCAAAAGGTCTTAACATAGAGCAATGGACTATATTTGTTGATTATCATGTTATGCCTTCCACGACAGTACAATTTTTTCCACAGTTAGATATTTATAATAAGATTGAATTTAAATTTTCCAAAAGTTGATTTCATTTTCACTTTGAAGAACATGTGTAATAAAAATAGAGATATAAGAAAAAGACAAACTATTGCTCACATTGGTGGTGATATGTCTTTGTTAAGAAGAAGGAATAATTTGTTATTTTTTTACTTATATTTTACTATCAATTATAATATATTATGATTTTTTTATATTAATTTTCTTGAATATAAAAAAAATTGAGATTGGTAGAAATATTGGACGAACTAAAATGTGAAATATAACACAGGAGAGGAAAAAATGGAAACTATGTGAATGATGAGGCTATGAAGATTGAGGGTAACTTTATTCTTTTTATTCACTTGTTCAATATATGTGGTATGTTGGTTTAAAGGTCGTTGACCTATGTAAAATATCTTATGGTTTGTTGGTTCAATATGTGTGTGTTTCAATGCACTATGTCCTGTTTTAGTATAAGTGTTTGTGTTGTTTTGGTATTGTTGCTAGTCTGACTGGTTTGCTTGATAAAACTATGTGCTATTTTGGTATTATTGTTGGACTAACTTGTTTGCTTACTAAAACTGTGTTGTTTTGGTATAAAAGTCATTACCAATTATTTCAATTTTATGCAGAAAAAATGATGAGATAATGTTGGAAAACTTAGAAACTACATAAGATATATATCCCTAGATGATTCAATTGGTTTCATATTTGGGAAGGAACATCCAAGTCGAGTCAGAGGACTATCATATGGAGCTTGTGCTAACCTTTCTCTTAAGAGATCCTCGACTACATTTCACTAACTATTCTTCCTCTAGTGCATTCACCAAATATGGAGGACAAGGTAGTCAAGATGGAAAGTGAGCTCGCAACTATCAAAAACAAAATGCAAACATTGTTTGCCTTCTAGGTAAGATGTTTTGGAACATTTTGCACCAAAGGCGAATGGTTTGGTACATGTAGTAATTAAAGTTGAAAACATGAAAATATTGGTTTCCTAAGACATGGGTAAACACTGTCTATAAGGACTTATCCGCAGTGTATTGCGTAAGTCCCCTAGGATACAACAGGAACTTCTCGGATAATCCCGAGGATATCTGAACTAGCAAGTAAACTCCTCTAGAGTAAAAACCTAGAATACCAAAAATATTAGAAAGTAAAAGAAAAGAATAAAGGAGTGAAAAGGAAGAGAAAAAGTTGTGAGTGAGATTTGTTTTTCGGAGCAAAGAGAAGCACATATTTATAGATGGAGAACAGTGAACAAATTAACTAATTTAAGAGTTATCGGTCAGAAAAGGAGGAGGTTGCCAGAAAAGGAGAAGGTCGCTCCTCTGATCTAGGTGATCGGGTCACACTAGAACAACTTGAAACTGTAGAGAAAAACAATCCAACTTCCATTTGTTTTTTGGGTATGAGAAACCTTCCCCTTAGATTTGAATTAAAACTTCGACACGTTTGCTACGTAACTTTTGCAACACTTGCTTAATTTTCACAACACTCTATTTTGATATCTTTTGTGATATCTAAGATTTACAACAATCCCCCACATATTGCAAAAGATAGAAAATAAAAATAAATAAATAGATAAATAAATAAATCTTGGGTTGGAAAAAGATGTAATGCATCAAAGCTCTAATTAGCATCATTGTATCCTTTTGGCACAACGGAAAGTCCACTATATTTAATGACATAATCCATTGTACCTCTCAAGTATTTCATGAGTCTCACAAGTGCATCCCAATGATCCTAACTAAGACATTGAGTGTACCTACTCAGTCTACTTATTGCATAAGCAATATCTGGTCTAGAAAAGCTCATTAAATGTAATAAGCTCTCAATTATCTGGGCATACTGAGTTTGAGAAATATATTCTCCTTTGTTCTTCTTTAATTTAGAGTTAGCTTCATAAGAGGTGCTTACTGACTTAAAGTCATAGTAATCAAACTTCTTAAGAAGTTTCTCAGTGTATTGTTCTTGGGATAGTAATATACTATCTCCCTTCCTTATGATTTTAACTCCTAGAATCACACTTGTTTCACCCATGTCTTTCATTTCAAACTTAGATGAAAGAAAAAAATTTGTTTTAAAAACAATATCATCACATGTACCAAAAATTAGCATGCCATCCGCATATTAACATATAATGACACATTCACTATTTTCAGATCTAGAATACACATTTATCAACATCATTGATAGAAAAATCTTCACAAAGTAAAACATTATTAAGTTTTTTCATGTCATTGTTTTGGTGCTTATTTCAATCCATACATATATTTTAAAAGTTTGCATACTTTTTCTTTTTTTGACCTGAAACTACACATCCTTCAGGTTGAGTCATATAAATTTCCTCTTCTAGTTCACCATTCAAAAAGGCTATTTTAACATCCATTTGGTGAATTACTAACTTATGGATAGATGTTAGGGCTAACAAAACACGGATAGAGGAAATCCTAGTAACTGGAGCAAAAATATCAAAGTAATCTATGTTAGGATTTTGAGTAAAACCTTTCGCTATTAATCCATTTGCTTTATATTTCTCAATGGATCCATTAGTATGTTAAAGATCCACTTACAACTAATGGATTTTGCTTCTTTAGGCAAATCTACTAAGGTCCAAGTATTAATTTTCTTAATTAAATCAATCTCAGTCCTAATGTTTACTTAAATACACTTTGGTGTATATAGAAAAATCATCTATAAATGTTACAGAATAATTTTTACCACCTTTAGATATTGTTTGTTTTAAATAAGCAAAATTGGTATGAATTAAACCAAGAAGTTTATAGTTTGACGTTCTACATAATAACATGTGTTTTGTACTTTACTATATTTGGTAATTTGATGTATTTGGATAGTGGAACATTTAACTTCAGTATTTAGTACTTTGGTGTCATTATATGAATTTTGATCTATGTTTAAAATACAATGAATATGTTTTATTACACGTTTTTGAATTATTATATTAATAATTATTAAAATATGTTTTATTAAATTATAAGATTATAAATTGATAGATAAATAACATTAATTTAATATTCCAATTATAAATGTTGTAAATAGTGTACCACATTTCATACGTAGTTATAATAATGATAATTAAAATTCTCATTACGTAGTGGACTTTAAGCCTAACTCAACCCCATAAAACCGGTTCATGGGATTGAGGTTTGCACCCACTTATATTCACTCTAATCTCTAGTCGATGTGGGATCTCCATAACGTTCATAAAATGTTGTTTACATACTATTTACAATAAAATTGTTTTTCAATTAAAAACACTAAAACAATTTTAACTAATATCATTTACATGCATAAAATATCACTTTATATAAAATATTAAGTGACATGGTTGTAACGATTTATATAAAACTGTCATATTATAGATAGTTTGTGATGCTTAAATCTATAATAATATATGCAAATGCCACTAGTATATGCAACGATATTAAAAAATAGACGTCAATATAAATACAATTTTTTTTTGAAGTAGCTATTCTTGTAATTAATTAAAATTTGTCGATTATAATAATTTCTTCAAGAAATTATACCAAAGTAGTAAATTTCCCAATAGCTTAATCTTGATATTTATGTGTATATTTAGTAGCATTTCAAAACTACTATAAAAAGACAAGAGTGTTGAATTTTTGTTTAGAAACAAGTATTTATAAGAAAATGAAAAGTTAGAAGAAAAAAAACCTTCATTAAATGTAAATATAAATAGTAACGGAGTGTGTTGTGTTGTGAAATCCCTTCCCGCCATCCATCGGTTTCATTCCAATGGTTACTGTTTGTTCACGTCACAGTGACATTGAATGAACTAAAAATACTCTCAATCACTGAAAACAAAACAAAAACTCCCTTCCAATTACTTCCAATTATTACAGAGTCCTGAAATTAATCTCAACCAACCATGAGAAAACCCACTAAACCCATACCAACGTTCCTCCCAATCTCAATCCTCAGATCCACCCTCTTCCTCCTCATCCTCTCCATGGCTTCCCTCTTCTTCCTCTCCCTCCTCTTCTTCCTCAACCTCCACCCTCACTCCTCCGCCGTGGAGATTCACCGAGCCTGCAATGCCACGCGCTTCCCTCCCCAATGCCACGCCTCCCTCAGCCCTAGAGTCCCTCCCAATCCCACCCCTCTCCAAATCGTCCAATCCGCCCTCCGAGCCTCCTCCTCCAATCTCGTCACCGCGCGATCCAAGGTGCGCTCCATTGTAAGCGCCTCCGCGAACAACCGCACCCGCTTAACCAACGCAAAAAGCTGTCGCCAGGTCCTCCACTACTCCAGACACCGCACCAACCTCGCCAAAGCCGCACTCCTCCGCGGCGCCACCAAGGACGCGCGCGCCTGGATGAGCGCCTCCCTCGGCTACCAGTACGGCTGCTGGAACGGCCTCAAGTACATCAACCACACCGCGCTGGTCGCCGAAACGATGTCGTTCCTCGAGTCTCTCGTCACCCTCTCCAGCAACGCTCTCAGCATGATGGTCTCCTACGACATCTTCGGAAACGACACCGCATCGTGGAGGCCGCCAATGACGGAGCGCGACGGCTTCTGGGAGCCCTCCGGGACTCCGGGACTCGGGGCGCTACCCAAGATAGCGGAGAATTTGAAGGCGGACGCTGTGGTGTGTAAGGGTGGGGACTGTTACAAGACGGTGCAGGCGGCGGTTAACGCGGCGCCGGATAATGCGGAAGGGAGGTTTGTGATATATATAAAGGAAGGGGTTTATGAAGAGAAGGTGAGGGTTCCGTACAGGAAGAAGAATGTGGTGTTCTTGGGGGATGGCATGGGTAGGACTGTGATCACGGGATCTGCTAACGTGGCCCAGCCCGGCATCACCACTTACAGCTCTGCCACCGTTGGTCAGTTTCTTTCTTTTCTGTCTTTAAGGTTTTCATGCTTTTTTTTATGTATGCTTTTTGAGTTTCCTGTTTTTTTAATATTAACTGCATTTTCACTTTACTTTAAAAACTCGCCTGAAATATTGATATCAATCATTGATGTCAACTTCCAATTTTTGACGGGAGAACAAAACTAAAAGTTATTTGAAAAGTTTTATAGCCAAGTTCTGTAACACTTGATGATAATGGATACAAATTCTGTGGCATGAAAATTTAGCGATATTTTCAGTTGTTAGTGATTCGTTTATGGAATAACAAAAAAGAACTTCTTAAACGAATATGGAATTTTTACTCTTAATCTAGAGATACGAGTACAGGACATAATTTAGACGCAGTTCGTCATGTACTTTCAGAATTGTTTTTCAATAAATTAGAATTTTTCTTTACTAATCTATTTAATAAAAGTTTGTATTAAAAATAGATATAGATTATTGCCATAAAATACTTATCTGATTACAGAGCATAAGGAACTATGCTAATGTTTTTTCCCTATCCTAAGTTCATAAAAAAATAGCACTTGCTTGCTTCAACATCAAGTAGGATATGACTATGCCAGTAACTATTGGGTTATAAAGTGCAAGTTTTTAACTACTTTTGGAAACTAGTATGAAGATTTGGGATTACATTGACATGCAAGGGGGGAAGATTTGTTAATGAGTTAATTATTTAATATGGCAGGGGTTGCTGGGGATGGATTTATGGCAAAGGATCTCACGATTGAGAACACGGCTGGTGCTAATGCTCACCAAGCAGTGGCCTTCAGATCAGACAGTGATCTTTCTGTCATCGAAAACTGTGAATTCATAGGCAACCAAGATACTCTCTATGCTCATTCCCTGCGCCAATTTTATAAATCTTGCCGCATACTAGGCAACGTGGACTTCATCTTTGGGAACTCGGCAGCAATCTTCCAAGACTGTGAAATCCTAGTCCGGCCCCGGCAAGACAGACCAGAGAAGGGTGAGAACAATGCTGTTACTGCACACGGTAGGACAGACCCTGCTCAGTCAACAGGATTTGTTTTCCAGAACTGTTTGGTTAATGGTACCGAGGAATACATGGCATTGTATTATAGCAAACCTCAAGTTCACAAAAACTATCTGGGGAGGCCATGGAAGGAGTATTCTAGAACAGTTTTCATACATACATTCTTTGAAACCCTTATCACACCAGAGGGATGGATGCCATGGACGGGGGATTTTGCTTTGAACACGCTTTATTATGGGGAATTTGAGAACTCAGGACCTGGTTCAAATCTGACTCAGAGGGTGCCCTGGAGTAACCAGGTCCCAGCCGAGCACGTATTCTCTTACTCATATCAGAATTTCATTCAAGGAGATGATTGGTATCATCATTTCAGTCAGTAGGCCGTCCTAGGACTGACCATGTATTGAGGAATGGGAGGAGGGATCATCTTAGTAAGTGGGGATTTTTTTTCTCATCCACTTATGGTTCATACTCGATCCTACTCATTGTGTACACCCTTAATTGAATATATTTATATTTTATTTATTTTAATGATGTTGCAGATTTCACATAATTAGAAATATAATTATAGAATTGGGGTAAACTTTTGTTCACTAAATCTATTTTTTAGATGAGTTGGAGTTAACACTCACTCTAATGAGTTGTTGGACTAAAATTCATTTTCCTAAAGTCGTAGGAAAATGATATGGGAAATGATTTTTTCGCATTTATTCTGATAATTATTTTGAAAAAAATAAGCTATTCTCGTAAAACTTATTTAGTAAAGTGATATTTATTTCCAATTATATATTGTCTAATAGAAGGTTGTTATAAAATTTTCTATTGGGACATTCCAAAAAGGTCACTATAATCTTTGATCTTCACCAATTTACAGAGCTTTTAGGAGTACAAGACCTCATCACTCAAAAGCTTTTCCAGCACGTTAGCTACATAAGAAAATGGCTATGATTTCTTTTTGAATATGAACCATACCCCTTTTTTCAAAGAAGTTAATTATTTGATTCCATTTTATGCGGTCCCCATATTCACATTAAGACGATGGACTAACATGAAAGTGTTTGCACTTAAATGTGCATGTGGTCAACCAGTGTCCATAGACCACTTGGTGCCCTAAGAATCGTTTGCTTGCATACCATGTGAAATTTTTAATGTTATAGTTAGATCTACCTGCCGACATGATATACTTTTTAATGGAGTTGAACAAATGTAGGAGGCAGTCACATTCTGCCGAAAGGTCTTGAGACGTTTTGAAAGCAATTCACTTGTCCACCTTTCATTGACTGACACGATGATTAGATTACATTTTGGATGTCATTGTGCATCTATGGAATGAGCCTTCAATTTAGTTCTCCACTTAAAAAAAGTAAAATCTTATTGTCTTTATATAGCTAAAATGACAGCATAGGTTTTGTTACTAAACCTTATTAACTAATGCGACTTACTGTTTGGTTTAACTTAGGATTAGTTGACAAAAACAAATAAATCAACCAAGTGTACATTTTAGGAAAACTCACTAATAATTTATCGGGTTAAATATGTTTGTAGTCTATATATTATAACACGAAATTAGTTTTTGCTTTGATTCAAACTTTAGACATCATTCAGGTGTTTGTAGTATGGAAATAAACTTCAAATTGAATCAATTTCGCGTACAGAAAAATTCAATCTAATCATTTTCATACAAGTATTTGTATGGTCTAAAATTTGGACAAAAATGAAAATCAATTTCGTATTATAATATTAGGACGAAAACCAATTGAGTGTTATAATATTAGAACCAAAAAACATATTTAACGAAAAAACATATTTAACCCATGATTTATCAACCTGAATTTGTCACGAAATTGGTTGTCTATTGTAGGTTACAGAAGAATGAAGAATCCCCCGACTATGATGTAAGAAGAGGTATCAAATAAAACCAAGATGAAAACTGCTAAAGATTAACATTGAATTGAAAAATCAATAATCATATGCTGAGATCAATAACCAAGAATAGAGAGAATGAATCTTGTTACGTTCAGAATGAAGCAGGATTCACTAATCCTCAAAGCATACAAAGATGTCCTACTGATATACAATCAAGACTATTAGCGAGCGGTCACAGAACATAAAAGAAAGGGACAACTAATGTTTGCAAAACAGTAACTAACTCACTCTTTGAAATATATAAGTTCTCTAATATATGAACCAATGACTGCTTTATGATTAGGAAATGACTAGGTATGCATCTTCAAACCAAAGAATAATGCTTGTTACAGTTAGAAAGACTTGCATTCGAGTAAGGTGGCTGCACTGGGATGCAGGTCTGCAGAAATTTCAGTGAAGCTACAGTATAAATTATACCAATCTAAGCTGTTTGTGTGAGTTATATGATTCCTAAAAAATGTTCTTTTGTCCGGATCTCTGTACTATCCTTCATTTTTTGCGCTCGTACTTTTCAAACATGAAAACATTGGTTACTCATGCATATCTCACGATTATGTATCCATCTTAGAGCTGTTGTCTATATTGTTGGGAAAAACGGGTAATTTTCCCACTAAAACAAAACCCTAACAGAGCTACCCGACAAATAATATTGAATAAATAAAGCGGAATAATAAAAGAGATAAAGAGGAAAAAACACACCCGAAAATTGTTAACGGAGTTCGGCCTGTTTAGCCTAATCTCCGAGCACAGCAAAAACAGCTCCCTTTTATTACTATGAGAGAAGATATTACAAATTGGGATATTTAACAGTGAAGGGGGAGAGTTTAATTTATAACCCTCAAACCTCCTTCCCAAACAATGAACCCACCGATGTGGGACTTGGGATTAAGCCAAAATCAACAAATCTCCACCTTGGCTTAATTTCAAGTCTCACCTAAAACAAATCTTCTCAAAACATAACAAAAACAAACTTTACAGTGCTTCAAATTTGCGCCTCCGGACGCCAACTTCAAATGTGCAAGATATTAACCAAGTCTAAACAGTGTTCAAACTTGGTCCTTGTAACCACCTTGGTGAGCATATCTGCAGGATTCTCCGTAGTGTGAATCTTCTGGAGAACAATCTCCTCTTCTTCGAGAATCTCACGCACAAAGTGATAGCGAACATCAATGTGCTTCGTCCGTGCATGAAAGACTTGATTCTTTGCTAAATGAATAGCACTCTGACTGTCAGAATATAACTCAAGTTGTTTCTGACCAACTCCCAAGTCTTTAAGCAACCCATGAAGCCAAATTGCTTCCTTCACAGCCTCTGTAATCGCCATATACTCTGCCTCTGTCGTAGACAAAGCCACCGTAGACTGCAAGGTAGACTTCCAACTAACTGGCGCTTTTGCTAAAGTGAACAAATAACCAGTAGTAGACCGTCGCTTATCCAAATCACCTGCATAATCAGAATCACAATATCCAACTATGCATTGACCAAGTGATTCATCTTGCTCAAATGTCAATCCAACATCTAAGGTATTTTGGAGGTACCGTAGAATCCATCTCACAGCTTGCCAATGACCCTTGCCCGGATCATGCATGTACCTACTAACAACACTCACAGCCTGTGAAATATCTGGTCTTGTACACACCATTGCATACATCAAGCTTCCAACTGCATTTGCATATGGGACTTTCGCCATGTATTCTCGTTCTTCATTAGTCGTCGGAGATAAACGGCTACTCAATTTCAAATGAGGAGCAAGTGGGGTACTTACAGGTTTTGTATCTTCGTGTATACCAAAACGTTGTAGTACCTTCTGCAAATACTGCTTCTGTGACAGCCAAAGTTTTCCCCTCTCTCTGTCCCTGTTTATCTCCATGCCGAGAATCTTCTTGGCTTCCCCCAAATCCTTCATCTCGAACTCTTTACTCAACTGAGCCTTTAACCTGTCAATCTCAACTTGGCTCTTTGCTGCAATCAGCATATCATCAACATATAAGAGTAAGTAAATGTAGGAACCATCTTCAAGTCTGCGCAAATACACACAGTGATCATATTTGCTTCTCTTGTACTTCTGATCCTTCATGAACTTATCAAATCGTTTGTACCACTGTCTCGGAGATTGTTTCAGTCCGTACAACGATTTGCTAAGTTTACAAACCCAATCTTCTTTACCATCAACCTTGTATCCTTCTGGTTGAGTCATATAGATTTCCTCCTCCAAATCACCGTGTAGGAACGCGGTCTTTACATCAAGTTGAGCAAGCTCCAAATTCAACTGTGCTACCAAGGCCAACAAAATTCGAATGGAGGAATGTTTTACAACTGGAGAAAATACCTCATTATAATCAATTCCCTCCCTCTGAGCAAAGCCTTTAGCAACCAACCTTGCCTTGTAGCGAACATCTTCTTTATTAGGAAATCCTTCTTTCTTTGCAAATACCCATTTGCACCCAATTGCCTTTTTACCTTTTGGTAATTGTGCCAGCTTCCACGTCTTGTTCTTATTCAAAGATTGCATCTCCTCTTTCATCGCACCTGCCCAATTACCACTCTCTGAACTCAAAATGGCTTCTGGGTAAGTGGATGGAATGTCATCAACAACTGGAAGTGCATAGGCAACCATATCCATGAAACGAGCAGGCTTCTGAATATCTCGTCTCTGTCTTCTAACTGCAATTGGCACTGATTGCTGTTGAGATTCTTGGGTAGGAACCTCTTCCTCATCTGACTCTTCTTCTGCCATAGGAGAGTCACTTGTGGTATTTCGTGTTGGGATCACCACTGTCGGCTCAAACTCCACCTGCTTCCGGGCACACTCCACCTGTTGCGGAGTACTATCAGCTCCTTCTGGATTTACCTTCTTTAACATGGCAGATTCATCAAAGGTAACATCCCTGCTGATAATCGTCTTCTTTGCCTCTAGACACCACAAACGGTATCCCTTCACTCCAGGACTAAAGCCCATGAAAAGAGCTTTCTTTGCCCATGGATCCAACTTTGATTCAATCACATGATAATATGCAATAGAACCAAAAACATGCAAAGAATCATAATCAGTTGCAGGTTTTCCAGACCATACCTCTAACGGGGTTTTGCCATCTATAGCAGATGATGGCAAACGATTGACGAGATGTTGAACGTATGTCACAGCCTCAGCCCAAAACTCTCTGCCTAACTCAGCATTAGACAACATACAACGAACTTTCTCCACAAGTGTCTTGTTCATACGCTCCGAAACCCCATTCTGTTGTGGTGTTTTTCTAACAGTGAAGTGCCGAACTATGCCACAATCTTGGCATACCTTCAGGAACGGATCACTCTTGTATTCTCCTCCATTATCTGTTCGGAGAACCTTAATCTTCCTTCCTGTCTGGTTTTCAACTTGAGCTTTCCACTTAAGGAAAATTCCAAGCACATCATTTTTGTTCTTCATAGTAAACACCCAAACTCTTCTGGAAAAATCATCAACAAAAGTGACAAAATAATGCCTACCTCCGATTGACGGAGTCTTGGCAGGTCCCCACACATCTGAATGCACATAATCCAGAATACCCTTGGTATTGTGAATTGCAGTGCCAAACTTCACTCTTCGTTGTTTTCCCAGAACACAATGCTCACAAAATTCAAGTTTGCAAGCCTTCGTACCTTTCAACAATCCTTGCTTGGTAAGAATTTGCAAGGATTTCTCTCCAGCATGTCCCAACCTCATATGCCACAACTTCGTTGCCTCAGCATCCTTCTTAGTGCTAGAAGTTGTTGCCGCTACTGTCCCCACCACTGTACTACCTTGGTAGTAATACAAATTGTTCTTCCTCACGCCTTTCAACATCACCAGTGCTCCTGAAGTTGCTTTAAGAATTCCATCTCGCATCGTCACAACTAGGCCTTTAGATTCTAAAGCCCCCAATGAGATGAGATTCTTCTTCAACTTTGGCACGTACCGTACATCCCGCAAAATTCTGGTGGATCCATCGTGATTCCGCAACTTGATTGAACCTATCCCGACTGTCTTACATGGATTATCATTACCCATGTAAACAACCCCGCCATCGAGTTCTTGAAAATCAAAGAACCATTCCCGAATGGGACACATATGATAGGTACAACCTGAATCCAATATCCACTCATCTGGATGCAATGATGCTGAAAGCGAGACAATCAACACATCACTTTTGCTTTCTGCAACATTTGCATCTTGCAGAGCCTTCCCTTCTTGATCCGAATTTGCCATTACAGACTCACAATATAATATTCAATATTACAAATAATTTCAAACAACCCAAGGCGAACCTTCGGCTCTGATACCACTTGTTGGGAAAAACGGGTAATTTTCCCACTAAAACAAAACCCTAACAGAGCTACCCGACAAATAATATTGAATAAATAAAGCGGAATAATAAAAGAGATAAAGAGGAAAAAACACACCCGAAAATTGTTAACGGAGTTCGGCCTGTTTAGCCTAATCTCCGAGCACAGCAAAAACAGCTCCCTTTTATTACTATGAGAGAAGATATTACAAATTGGGATATTTAACAGTGAAGGGGGAGAGTTTAATTTATAACCCTCAAACCTCCTTCCCAAACAATGAACCCACCGATGTGGGACTTGGGATTAAGCCAAAATCAACATATATTACTAGATTCTTGTTTGATTCATGTAGGTAAATTCCTGTAAAACTGATTCGTGGAGAAATCTTTCACTAAATGATCAGAATGAGAATACATCATTTTTATGCATGAAAAAATATGTATGAGGAAAAATGTTTCCGTCATCCCTTCTTCCTAACACTAGGAAATTAACACATGCGAGGAAATTATAAAGGGCAACTGAGAAGAGAACTCATAAAGCCGAAAGAGATGTTTTGGTAATGGTAGGTGGTGTTGGAGTATAAAACTCATCATCCGTCCAATTTGTCTCACCCCAGTGCCGCAACATGGTTTTCCAGTTGCATAAATTATCTATACATTTCTTCAAGCGTCTATCTTTAACTTTTATTCGCCAATGCCCATCCGTGTAATTTGCTATTTCAGCCTGCCTACGATCCCACTCCAACTGTGCCTTCTGCTTTGATTTCAGGAGACAAAACTGCTGCAAAAGCTCAGGCATTGCATCATGCACCTTCCACCACTTTGCATGTGCAACATCACTTGCAAATTCATGAAAGATATCAGCATTCCAGTTGCAATCATAGTCCCGGAAGCATAACCATGGCTTCACACCTAGATAGTGCAGGACGTACAAAATTGGAGGCTCTGCGCCAAACAATAAAGTTTTCATCTGTTTCTTCTCTTCCTCATCACCAATCCAAAAATGCTTCAAGAAGTTCATGTGTCTTGGTATCCTGTGCCACCAAGTAAATATTTCATTCAAATATCCTTGGTCCCCTCCATTGTAGGACTCTATCTCGTTTATGTGATTCATCAGGAGCTGGAATGTGCAATTTGATGGCTCAACCACCATGACACCGGAGTTGAAGAGAGTGGCATTGTTTCCAGTGGCGGTGATTTCTGGCATTCCAAATAGGAAATCTATATTTCTTAGTATGAGCAAATCTGCATCAATGAATATTATCTTGTCATAATCTGTTAACTGCCATAGCCTGAACTTGCTGTAGTTCCATTCATTGTAAGCATCTTTTTCAGCTTTGGGGTTTCTGATCCTTTGTATTGTTCTAACCTTCCATCCTGCTGCTTCCAAACCACTTCTGTGATAGCCACTGATCGTCTCATCAACAAGTATTACAAAGTCTCGAGTTGATCCAGACATGCGGATGCTTTGTGCAGCAGCTATAGCCCCACAAACGTAAACATGAGCTGAGTGCAGAATTGTTGCATAGGCTTCTCTAGGAGCATTCCCATTGTAAGCCAACTCTGCTTCCAATTAATTAAATTCCTTTAGTATCTTGCAATAGTAGTAGTAGTACATACAATAGTACTACTAGATGCAATAATCACATTGCGAAGATGTCATTTTAATTTTCATGATCATGGATGAGAATGTAGTATGATAAGCATGGAAGAAAAGGGTCACTTTCTGTGTTCCTCTAGTGTCCACTTCTGTTTATTGTCTTTGGGAGTTGGGAGTCTTCAGCAATCATCAAAATATCCAGAAAGTGGTTGTAAATGTAAACAAGTTATTGTTTGCGATCTAGCTTTTAAATTGTGACTACGGTTTGTGGTTCTAGAGAACCAAATTGTGATCACAGACGAGTTTTTAAAACCTTGTTGGTGAAACATAGATAGTTACAACAATTAACTAACTACTTTATATTTTGTCTCAAGAATCTTAAGGGACAGAAAGAGAGTACAACTTACCTTTGCCTCTCATTGGAAGTGCAAGTTCACAAGACCCCACCGGAAGCTGGACTTTTTCTCTCAGGACACTCAAGTTTGGTTTGTATAACCACACATTCCCTTCACGTCCAACTAGTTCTTTGCATGTAAACAGATTTGGTATTGGAAAACAGTTGGTAATGAAGAGCACATAAACAGGGTAGTTGCCTTTGAAAGAGGTTGCAAGGGCAGCAGCTGCAAGCTGAAGGTGCAAACGAGCAACATCTCTGGACCAATTCCCTCCATTCCTACAAGGAAGCTTCACGGCAATGAGGTTAAGTCTTATGCCAGGGGACCTAAGAGTAGGCAGAGAAGGACAAACAGGAACTTCAGTTTCCTCTTCCTCATCAATCCATTCCGGGTACAAGGATTCCCATGTCACATTTCTTGCAGCATTCTCCAGAGGCAGAACAACATGTGTTGTATCAGGAATAAGATGCTCCCAATGGACTTGTTCAGTCTTGTTGAAATTTACAAGCCCAATTCCTTGAAGTTCGTCTTGCCCTGTCAGCTTATCCGTAATTTTCTGTATGTCATCCCAGTCAGTGTCTACATTGGATATGTAACGAGGATCTGCACCACCCCATATCCACCTGTTCGCAAAGTTAGGAGACACACTCAAACATTAGGAGTCAACACTTCAATTTTACCTCGTCTATATCAAACTAATGATGAAGATTTGGTTCTTTTCTTGTTACAAAGAAAATGTTTGTTTCACATTTTCAAAGACCAGGTTGGTAGGAGTTCGCATATTTGCATAAGAAATTTGTGAAAAAATCACAATCGTTGAATCTGATAAGAGGTGGTAATTTATATCAATTTAAGATATTCTGACAAAAGTTGAGTTTAGAAAGCAAGCCCCATCAATAAAAAATCGGTCTTTCTCTATAATTATTATAAAAATCAATATGTGATTCAGTGAAACTGTAAAAAATATTTACACTCTCAGCATATATTATTTACTGAGTAAATTACATTTGTACTCCAACAAAAAAATCTAATTCAACCAATTCTCCTGTTTTTTTTCAATATTTTACATGATGTAGTATTTTTTATACAATTAAGAAGTTAGTGAATGTACAAAGATGTTAATACAATACTTTTGGAACAACTAAGAAGGCAATGGAAGGGTAGAAAAAGGAGGAAATGCATTGTATAGTCTGTGTAAAAATGTAATGTTGGAATCTTCTTATAATTTTCCCCTCTGGCTTTAATTTAAGAGATACCAAGCTTATCCTTAATATAGTGAAACTTTTAAAGGGCATTGAACTAATGTTAGAAATTGTGTTCATGAAATGAAGTTTTTGTTTGTTTAAGAATAAAAAAATAATTGGAAGTGTAGAGTAATAGATTTACTTACCGAGAGCCTGAGCTTGATAAATGGTTGGTATTGTAAACCTCTGGAGAATACAGCAGTGTTACAAAAGTGCCACTTATGGTTATCAATAGGATGAATTTTAAGAAAGACAACTTGCATCTTGAGCTCCTATCTTGAACTGATAAGTGGAAAGGCTTCTCTGCATTTGCTTTGCTTCTTGGCAATCTTCGTTTGTATAAATCTTCACTGCACCAACTCATCATTCAGCACAAATTCATTACACAAATAAGAAAATCAAACAGTTGCACAAGGTTTGATATACTGCTCAGTATCAGCCCCAACTCTAATCTTTGATTGATCTTAGATTTTCAAGACAGCTTTCTAATGAAATGTTTGTGTTATCTTTCTCCATGCACATTATTTGATTTGGTTTTACATCAGAATAAAATTACATTCCTGTTTTTTCATCAAAAACATGTGCCTAGAGGGTTTTGGAATCTACTGATACAAAGATGAAACAGTGCCATATAATGAGGTAACATTAAAACCACTTAATAGATTGCATCTAATGAGGTAACAAAGCACAATGGTTATAATTTCGTTGGCTAAGTAAAAAAGAGACATCCACGAATCACCACAATTAATTTAATCACTCATTTAATGCTTATAATTGAATAAAGAGATGAAGTGAAATCTAACATAAAAGAATTGATGAGTCTCACACAGCAATCATTCTGTTCCAAATTTATTAACTTGATCATCATCATTCATCATTCTTAAGCTCTACGCAAGCATGACTGATTCATTTTCGGGCCTACTACAGATATATGATTTATTAAAGAACTCAAAAAAGCATTGTCAGATTGAAACATACCTTCTGTTTTTTTTTTCACACCAGTAAATGCAGAAAACATATAGAAAAAGTTTCAAGCTTTTTGGACTTCTCCCTTACATTAAACAGTTACTCCCTCTACCCTTAAGGTTATAAAAGAAAATTGCCATTTAGGATGAATTTAGATATAAACAAATATAACTAATTTTATTTTTTTAATAAAATTATTTCTGAAACACCCTTTTTGTGATTCTATTTTTAATGACTCCTGTTTATTCATAATAACAAGGTTTAATGATGAATGTTTTTAAAAAGTTATTTACTGAAATTAAATAATGTTATTGACCTTTTTAATTAGCATAAATTTAGTTATTTTTGTTTATACTTATTAACTTCAGGAAACACTATTCGTAACGTAATGCTAATTTAAAATTACATGTCCCCATAATTTTGAAATATGCAAAACCCTACAAGTTTTGAGTATAAAACTGATTAATTATTCCACTTTATTTTGTGAGTATAGAATTTGATTTGATTCATGTGCAAGAGAGTTAAATTAACCAAAATGAAATCGTAAAGTGTCCCACAAGGTTGTAAAAGCATTCTTTCCTTTGTTTCATAAACACTAATAAACCTTAAACAACTTTGTAAATTGTGACAACCACTGGTTTATACTGTTTTATATATGTAGTTGGTGAATCTTTGGAATATTGCTCCCTAAGTGACTCACTGTTGATACAGACTTGTTCTTTGGCTATATACATTTTCACTAAAGCATGAAATAATGGAGAGGGTAGAAAGATAATGATGGAAGTGGTTGCTTGCTCAGCTTCCTTATACAGTAAATAAGAAATATTTTGAGATAAAATGTCACTGTCATTTCCAGAAGATATGTTAACTATACGCAGGTTCTTCCACTTCTTTGAAAAGGATTTGACAACATTACAAAATACTTTAACTAGGTGCATGCATGCAATTGAGCTTATACACGCAGTTCTTTCAATCATGAATTTTGTACCAGTTTACATTAATAGGTTACTAGGAGACAAATACTGTCTCTGACATCATGAATATATGAACATGACACAAAAAGTAAACACTGCTGGTTTTAGAAAATATAAGATGTAACACAGATTAAGTTTATCTAAAACCACGCATAGTTTTACGATTCCTAACCTCGGCAAAAACAAATTAAAGCAGCAAAACAAATCTCACGTGAAAGGAAGAGAAAAAGTTGGCTTTTTAACCTCAAACAGAACTTCATACAAAAGAGATGGGTCCTAGTTATAAGGTGAAATGTACCTTAATGCCTGATAACAAGACCAAATAAATTACCCTTTTAACATATATCAGTCGCAATCGTAACAAGTTCAGAAATTATTTTTAGACATCTAAAATAATGTTACTCAACGCGCAATCAAAGTAAAGTACAATAAGTAATAATGATATAACAGGAAAAAAAAATAGAAAATGATTTGAAAATGTAGAATATGTAAAAGAATCAATGCTCTAACAAGTTCTAGAGAATATCATTTTCATATATAGTTAATATAAAAACATTACAATGTCGTAATATGAATTATTTAAAATAAAACATTTGTTATAAAAACCAGTAATTTTATCATATGGAATTTATGATTATTAATATTACTCTTACAGGTTACTCGTATAATTATTTAACTTTAAATGATTTTGATATCTTATTAATTAATAAGTATAACTCAACTTTTACAAAAAAAAATCTTATAAGAATCTCATCTCTATTATCTCTATGATGATAATAGGTCCCAAGCAAAGAACATGATTATTTGGAGTGAGTTTTGAAGCTAGTGGGGAATCCTTTATGTTAAAAAAGCACCTTTGATCCAGAGAAGAGAAAGAATAAGAAGAAACTAACTCACATGGATGCAGGTAAACGGTGTCGAGCTTCAACGGAATGAGGAGAAGCACCCATTGTTCCTCTCATATAAACTATTCACCTACAGGGGCATGCAACCATCTGATTTTTATTCTTACCTGCACCAACAAATCTACTTCTAATGAACAAAAACGGTCCAATCAACTAACAGAAAACTCAATTAGAAGTCCATAAACCATTAAAGGTGTTTAGTTTAACATCTTGAAGTTGCTAATATCTGGTGATATACACATTTATCTGAATTGGTTTTGAATGAACATAGATGAAAGAAGTACAAAAAAGAAGCTGATAGAAGGGAAAAGACAAGGACTGCATGCATGGTAAATTTACTCCAGAAGGAAAAAAAACATAACAATCAGAGTTATATACCAATGTTAAAGTAGAGTAACTGAAAAGACAAACAATGTTGTTGTTGTTGTGCAGACACAGAGAGGGAGAGAGAGGTGAATGTGTGAGGTTTTGGAGGGTTGTGAAGAAGAGAGAGAAGGGGATGGAAGATGCAGAAAGAGTTGATAGATGGCATTGTTGAGGAGTTGAGTCAATATAGAAGGAGTGAGGCAGTAACTTCCTTCAGAATTTTTCTTTCATCTTTCAGTTTCTTTCACTTATCTGCTACTCACCAACTCTTGCATCTATCTACTTCTTTTCTTTTATCATTACTCCTCATTTCTCACCTTTTTTTATTCTCCAGTTTCATTGCAGGAGAAAATGCTCCTACCTTATAAACTTTATAAATAATTTATACTTATACTTCAACACTTTTTTTAGTGAGATTTTTATCATTCACATGAAATTTCATTTATTAATTATTAAAGTAAATAAAATTTTAAAAATTACCAAAATAGATAAGTAATGTCATATTTCAACTCAAATCTTATTTCAACCTTAACATAATTTTAATAATTTTTTAAAATTTTAACCATTTAAATAACTTTGTGAAATTATATCTGAATAGTAAAAATCTCTCCTTTATTTTAGTTGACACAAGATATATATATATATATATATATATATATATATATATAGTTAGTGTAGCAGTACAAGAATAAGTTTGCTGAAACTACAAGACTGTTATATATATTTTTTATGAACAAAGACTAAGATCGTGTTTTAATAAAGTTTTTTTATAAACATTTATAGGAGAAGAATTTTTTTTTTTTTTCATATAAACTAATTTAAATCAATTTATATAAAATTTAACGCAAAAAATAATATCAATAGGGGAAGGGATTTTTTAATTTAAGCAAATGTTTATTTACACGCCTGGTGACGTAATATTAACTATTTTTTATATAAGCTATATAATATTAATTAATTTCTAATTATATATATAAAAAAAAAAACTATGAATTTCTAGTTGACAACCCTCTATTATAGAAAGGAGAGATGCAATTGTAGCACTTGATTGAGAAGTAAATAGTTAGAAAATGGTTGATGGTTAAGTTGGAATTGTGTTATAAAAGGCAATTATTAATGAAAAAAAACCCAAAAAGAAAAATTGTCACTTTAGAGAGAGTTGTTGATAATTGATTGATAGGGATGATTAGGTTAAAGAAAGCAATTGTTCATTGGATTTAGAGTAAAGGTAACCACATCTCCCAATCCCATCTCAAATAGGAAAACGTAATATTTCTACTTTCTACCAATACTCACAAAATGCCTTTAACCATTGAACATTGTTAACACTTTTACTTCTATCTCATTTCCTTTTATAATCATACTTTGGTTTTGTATTCCCTCCTTAATTTTCTGTTTTCTTAAACATACCGTAGTTAAATGCATATCTTTGTAGGTAAACGCTCTTATCGTTATTAAATTTTCCATTAATGTTTCGTACTGATGAACTTCATCTGCACTTGAAGAAATGGGGTGGTAACATCAAACACCTAATCAGCTGAACTATTATTATTATTATTATTGTTTTCATTCTTATAACGCAATTATAATTAAATTATGCTTTGAGATTGTTGACATTCGTTTGGGTGTCCTTTCATATACTATTTCACCAAACCCATGGTCTTGGCACTACCAAAATTCGTCAAAAGGACAATGAAAAGGTTAATTAACTGAAAAGACTTGTTATTAATAAAAAAGGAACATTGCACCAGTTGACCTCCCCTGTTTTACATGTAGGGGTCTTAGTCTTTGCACTTAACACACACACTTTATGTAAACTATTATCATTCTATTTCACCCTTCTCTTTGTTTCTAAAGTCACAGTAAATGTCACTTATTTGTCCACTTTTTAATTATTACACCCAAAAAAACTATACTTTAACTTACATATAATTGCCAGAGAGTTTGCTTAACCTCCACATTTAAAACTACAACTGATATATATTATTATATAACTTGTTTCTTATAAAAGAAAACACGGAAAGAGAATATTAGTGATAATCTATAAGAACCCCTTTTATTAACATCACACTCATAACATTTCTCGGGCTTCCATTCTGAAAGGGTTAGTTGGTGATTCAATGTTGTACATAATTTTTTATGGAAGCATCCATGGTTTAGTAAAAAAGGGGGAACAGTTAAAAGTATATGCTAAAGGAGAAGGCAGAACAGGTGGCGAAGAGGCTTGTATCTTAATGCTTGGGGAAGAGTTGCTATAGTGATAAGGAAGCCTTGCACTCGTGCATGCATTACAGTTACGATAAATAATAAGCCATTGTCGGATATAGAATTCTTTATAATCGACAGTGAGACGGTATGAGATAAGGAAAATGGAAACGTGAGGCAGTATGTATACTGTATTGCAAGCAAAGCAATAAAGAACTCAACGCCCACGCTTGTGGATCATGACAAGACCAAGCACATTTTCTGCATCCTAGTTCTATCCATTTGCTTTCGGCTGTTCGGAAGTTTTGAGTGACCACTTTTAAAACTCTCCTCTTCACTGCCTGTACATTACAAAAAATTGAAAGTTTATATAAAATCGACTTATAACAAAGAATTTATAGTCTATATAAAATCAACTTATAAGATGAAATTTACATCCATTTATATATATATTAAGAAGTGAATTTTAAACTTAACTCAAGTGTTCTCGAACGGAGTTGAGACCCAAAGAACTATCGAGACTACTTTTCACTTTCTTTGGTCAGTCGGTTGGATAAAACTTCGCTTCCTCTGCAAGCAAGCTTCTTCCTTCCCTCTACTCGTTCTACCTCTCAGTCTTCACCAGTACATCAACCTTAATTAATGAAGTTTACATTCACTTATATACCATGAAATATTCTTATCTTTAATCGATGTAAGATCTCCGACAAACTAAATATTATCCCATCATTATGAGTGAGGCACGAGAATGACACTAAGGGCTGTCCCTTCCCTCCCAACCTTAAATATTATATGTGCTCTTACAAAGCTTAGGTTTTAGAGTGGAAAGATCAGAGTTGTTACAGTATTATAGGGACTTGTCTTCACTGATATACGTAATAATAAGACTGATTATTTAACTGACGGATTTTATTTTTACATACGTTCGTATTATATGGCCTGAGCACGATAATAAAGGTTCAATCATTCAGAGGTTATTACTAGTGTTTTCTTCACCCTTAAAAAAACATTTCAATTGATATCTGAACAACTTGTCTTGGTGTTCCTGAGCATGAAAGCTTTCTCTTCTCCTATCTGACAAGCGTTGTTCGCAACTGCATCCAGCTATACACATTGGCATGCAGGGCAGTTAGGATTTTATGGAAATTCCATAAGCAAACAGAGCACCATATCTGCTGTAGGATTTTCAACTGCCAAACGTAACAATTCAATTATTCACGTGTACAACACAGGAATGCACTTGCAATGATCCTCTTTGCAAAATAAGGAGAAAGGGGCTCACGAGGTTGCGTAACAAGTTATTGATTTAGGCTCAAGATACCGAAAGAGAGGGGGATCAGATTTTTCTCATGTTCTCAAGGACAAGTCGATTCATTAAACCTTCTTTTCCGTTGCAAGGCAAAATAAAAATTCATTCTTTCTAGGATTACAATTAAACTATCAAGTTCCAACTAAAAATATAAGCAAACTCAGGCATCAAACCTCAGAAAGATAAATGTGTTCTGAGATTTTCCTTTTACAGATTCAATTGAATTATTTTTACATAGCAATGAACATTTTCCTCTAGTAGTAAGAGAATAGTTTTTTTTTTCAAACCAAGTGAAGATAGATTAAATAAGCAAGACCAAAATTCAGATATCTCATGCTATGGAGGGAAAAACACAGTATCCACATTACTTTCGACAGAATCACAAATCAGATCCAGATTTTTCCTCTTTAGGGGGAGCAAATTGCCTGCTGAGACGAGAACGTGTCCAGGGATCTAGGGGTGCTCTCTGTGGCAGCTGAGGTGTTGGTGGCTTTGCCTGCCTAAGCTCATTTTCTCTGTCAATAAACCTGTTTCAAAGCATACAATGTTTTGAATACGAAGTTTCATTCTCAACCTTCTAATTCTTAAGCAACTTGGAAGGTTTGAAGGATTGAACTATGACAGCACCATATGGCAGACAGACAACAGCAAGAACAATGAGCAAATAATCACTTCTTCAGCGAAATAAAGTGGGGTTACCCAAATAAACCTAAAATGAGTGTAAAAATAGATAATTACAATGTAATTAGCAATGTACTCACTCAATATAGGCCATTGGTGCAGCATCACCCACTCGAATTCGGGTCCGAAGCAATCTGGTGTATCCTCCAGCTCTATCCCTGCAAAACATAATCTCTGGTCAGTGTTACAAGTTACAACTAACTACCATAAATGACAACTGAAACTATATCAGGTTTATTCCTTACTTGTACCGATAAGCCAGTTCTGTAAACAGCTTGTGAATGACATCATCTCCTCGCACAAAACTAGCAGCACGTCTTGCAGCACATTGAGTTCCCTAAAACAATTTATAATATAAACTATAGGCCAAACCCAGAAATCAAGCTAAATGAAAAAACAATATCAAATGATTACCCTGACAAAGGGTTTATTCTCAAGGCCAAGATGAAAAAAATTTGACAACATTTATCTGTTTATAAGGAACTGTATACCAGCAAGCATATTGACACTGGTAATCAGCAAGCAGTGGGGTATGAGATATGGAAGCAGGCCAAGAATGAACCACGATTTTATGGCAGAGAAAAAAGGTGGCGATAAACAAAAATTCTCGTAGAAAGTAAATAACAAGGCACAATAGTTCATGGGAGCATCTAACATGGGAAAGTGGATCATTTCTCCAGTGATGGGCAAAATACTTGTTGACAATAGATACATTAATTATATCATTCGATAGTCAGAATTGATGATCAGTAAACTGTAGCAAAGATTTTATGTAGAAGTTTTAGTAACCACAAATAGGTTCTCTTCTCCATGAATCCTAATTTAAAATTGTTTTGGTAAAGTATACAGTTTTTAACAATCATGTGCAATATAGTGTAGTTTTGAAAATGCAGACAGGTCATTCCTCACCTTAATTTATGAGGCTTGCAAATGAAGAATTCTCAGTTACATGCAGTTGCCAATTCTTAACCATTATAATGTAAATCTCATAAACGCAGTGTAAACCATGGAGATAGGATAAGTATTGAAAGAGACTTTATAAACTTCAGGCAGGAGTTAGTCGTGACTGGAATTTGCAGTCCGTTGTTAGATTCCATACATTGTTTCGTACTCTTTTCAAGTTTCAGGTAATTATATTTCTCCTTCTATGGATCAAAGTATACTTAAACTTTTTACTGGGATAAAAAATGGATACAGGAGGACTGAAAGTCTTTGCCTAGGATAAGTTTCATAAGTAGAAATAAGCTAGCAATCATTTTAAATAAAAATTCCAAAGTTATAAACACAAATTAACATTTATGTGTTGTTTCTGGACTAGTCATTCAAAACTAATCATCATCTTGTGGAGCAATGAAAAAAGAGGAAAGTAAAATGAAGAAAATAGAGGAACACTCATGCATCATTCTGTTGCATTTTAAGCAATTCAAATTACAGTAACAACGCTTGCCACAAAAGATATGGAGTTCTTTCAAACAGAGTTAAAAAGCTCCAGTGATACTGAAGCATGTTATTACTACCTGAGAAATTGTGAAATGGTATGAATTTGTTTCTGGGTGGAGAAATAATGAAACAAAGACGAAGATAGCAAAACAGTTACAAATGCATGAAGAAATTATGGAACAGGAGCTGCAGTTTGTTCCTTCATTGTTTATTAACAATATTCACAACCATTAGTAAATCTGATAGATATGAAACTCGAGAAAGAGGAGCTTCAGGTATTTTAGTTTGCAATGATCAATTTGCTGGGCTGAATATATAAATTTCAAATAATTAAATATAACCTCAAATAGCCTGGAAAGTCACAGTCTCCACTGTAGAGAAGGTTAAAACTTCCCCACCATAGAATGACCCAAAGTTCTTATAAAGAACAGAAAAGATGATTATGTCTTACGTGTACATTAATTCATCATCATACAGGGATAAATTCACTTCACAGTTCACAATACCAAATTCGTCCCCCAAAACCCAATTTGCCATATGCCCTGATTGAGCTGGAAAAACTACAGAATTCTGAATTGAAGGGGGGGAAACAGGTGCAAAACAGGGGAAAAAACACTAAGACCAACCTAACTTGCCCTGAAAATTAAAAGTCACTCGGTAGGACTTCAACAGTTGCCACTAAAAAATATAGAGCTCCAATAACTTTCGAAATGTATTAAGAACACCGAGTACAAATTGAACAAAGAAAAGGTATTCCACGCATCAACAACCCCTTAATGGATTCATCTCCGTTTTAAAACTCATGTTTGAACACAACCCAACCAAAAGCTACACAAACAGTTAAACATACAGCGCAAACCAAATTAACCGAACCCGAAATGGATCAGAATTAAAGCGATAAAGAATCGCATACAAACCTCCTTTCCAAGTTGAACCATATTATCCGCGAGTCTTCTGATCTCTTTGGCCTGAACGCAACCAAATTACAAGAAATTAAATGTGAGATTGAAGAAAGTGGTAAACGACGTCGCTTGAATCGGTACCTTGGCAACAGTAGTTTCGATACGCTCGTGCTTCACCAACTGCGAAACCATGGTTCTAGATAAATGGGAAACCAGCGAGGACTCAGCATCTTTGCTAATCAATAAATCAAAAAAATGAACTGAATTGAATGTTTTAACAAACAAACTAATTAACCTGAGCATGGACATTCGGTGACCGGTGGGTCGACCCAGCTTCCTGAACTTTGTCATTTTCGCAGAAACACGAAAACCCTAACAATGGCAGGTTGATTGCAGTGCACTCTCCACACAGGGTAGAACCGCCGCAGAGACCAGGGTTCAGCTTCAGTTATGAAGCTGCAGACTAAAATTTTGAGTCAGAGAGAGTGTGTGTGTCTGGGAACAACTTTTATTATTTCAGTGAGTATTTTAGTTTCTACAAAAATAAAAATCTTTATTTTATGAAATTAAAATTTGCAATATATATAAATTATATTATAACTTTTGCAGCGAATAAATATTTACAAATATATAAATTATACCTTAGTTTTTTTTTTTGTAAATATTTTGTTATATTATAATATAGTATTATCTTAAGTACCGGTGTTTCTTTTAAAAAAAATCAATTTTAAAAAAATAAAGATGAAAATGAAACGGTCAAATGTATGTGTAATTAAGAAAACTCTCTAAAATTGTGCTTATAAAAAAAATTCTTAAAAAGATATTCTATCGAGATAATTACTCTCGTATATGAGGATGTGTACACTTACATTAAAATATTTGTAAAATTGTGAGAGAAATTTGAGTTAAAACTATTTAGAAAAAATTTAAAATTTTAAAATATAGACTATTTTTTTCAATTTTGAAAAGTCAAATTATAAGACAATCCGTCTATTTTATAACTATATTTTAAATAAAAATAAATTTAATTAATTTTCTAATATTTAAGGTTGTTAAACATTATTTTTAATAAATTAAAAATACTTTAAAGTTTGATATTTTCCATATATATAGATATATTACAATCACTTTTTGATTAAATATTTTTAATGATATCATTGGAGAGTATATGTTGTAAGTATGTTAAAATTAGCACAATATTTTTTTCCTACTGATAAAAAATAACAAAATATATTAAACTTAAAAATAAAATATTGTTATTTATAAAATTATAAATTATGAAGAAAATAATAATAATAATATAATTTAAAAATATTCATAATTTTAAAAATAAAAAAACTTAATAACATTACTTTAATTTGTTAAAGTTATATAAATAATTATTTTCAAGTTATAAAAACTTATATATATTTTACATAAAGACTTTATATTAATAGTTAGTGATATAAACGAAAAAATAATTTTAGACATCAAAATAACATAAACATTTTATTATTAAAATAAAAAATTCTTTAAATAGAAAAATTAGTTATTTAAGTTTTATTTTAAAATAATCATCATCACCTATAAAAAAAAATAGTTTTTCTGTATATTCTTTCTAAGTTTTTTACTCTTTATGTTCATCGATTTAACAATTGGAGGGTGTCATTGGGTTCTAGGCAAATATTAGAGTAAGTTTGTTCAATCAAAAATTCTAATTGAGTAAGTTCTTTTTCACCTCTTTTCTTGGGCCAATTTTGAGTTTCTTTGAAAGTATGGAGAGAGATTGTTTGCGTGTGAATTTTTTTGTACCTAGGATGAATCTTTTGTTAGTTCAGGATAATAAAAGTGTGTCTAGATCATTAATCAAAGCTTTTATGTACAAATTAGGTTGTCTTTGGAAACTCTAAGGTGTTGGAGTTTTGATTTGGTGTTTAGTAGGTTAAACAAACAAGAGAAGTCAATTTTACCTTTCAATAGCATCCTATGTTAGATAATTTGGGTGTGAGGGTGACATGGTCACAATTTTATTTTCTCTTGAAGAGTTGTTTTGTTGTGTAAAACAAATTGTTACTTGAATTAGTAGTTATTAAGAAATTTTCTAGGGTTTAGAACCGATTGAGCATGTTTTGATGGTTGGTTGTGAATGATAAATTATAATTTGACTGATTAATGAAATGGTAATTATTCCTGAAGGGTGTATATGTTGAGTATGAAGCCATGACCAATTGGGCTGGGTTGACTAGACACCATGTGTTTAGTGAGTGGGGTTAATTACTGTGTCCCCTCTATAATCTTTATTTAAGAAATCTTTGTGCTTGTAATAAAATTGTAACAAACAAAATGAAAACCTAATTAGTTGCATGTGAACGTAGGTTGCAGATTGGCGACCGAACCACGTTAAATTCTGTGTTGTTTATTTTCTGCAGTTGATTAGTGATTGTGTGTGTTGCTTCCGTGTGCGTTTTTCCCATCAAGTGGCATCAGAGCTTGGTTCATTTACACATTAGAAATCGGATCAGCAGAAATTAATCGACGAAACGTGAAAATTGCGGTTGTAGTGGCGTCCCAAAGCTAGGGTTTCGCAGGGGCGGCAACGGCATCCCAAAGCTAGGGTTGCGGGTGCGTTCTACAGATGTGCTGGTCTGAGAGGACATAGAGTGCAGTGTGAAGGCGGTGACCAGCGACAGTGGTGGTGCGGCACGCGCGGTGAGGGTGCGACAGTAGGTGCAGTGTGCGGCGGTCGCACGAGCTCGTTAGGGTGGCGCTCTGGTGCGCTGGCATTTGAGCAGTGTCGCGACTACGTGGGTGGCGCGCGAAGACGCGCGACGTTGGTGGAGTGGCGATGCACATCTAGGAAGTTGCGGTCTAGTGCGGCGGAGTGCCAGTGCAGTGAGAACTGCGATCAGGTCTGTTGGTGAGTGATTTTTGGGTGGTACAATTTTTTGTGTTCTTGATTTAAAAAAAAAAGATTGCCAAGATCTGAAATTAGTTGTATCGAGTATGTCGACTAGTCGTTTGAGATGGCAGAAGACGGGAAGTTCCGAATTGAAAAATTCGATGGTACAAATTTCAGTTGGTGGAAAATGCAAATTGAGGATTTGCTAGTTCAGTTACTAAGCACATCCATAAAATGAATTCGATCCTAGCCAAACTTACGTTAGTGGGCATTAAGTTCGATGATGAAGTTCAAACTTTACTATTGATATCGAAATTACCTGACGGTTGATCCGAAACGATTACAACAATTACTAGTTCAGCATGACCCGATGGATTCACTTTTGAGAAGATTCGTGATCTCGTTCTTGGCAAGGACATCAGAAGAAGGATTTCTGGGGAATTATCTAGTGAATCGCTAAATGCCATCAGAGGTAAGAAAAATATCAGAGGTAGTGGGAGCAAGATCAGAAGAAGGAGTCAGTTAAAGACTCATGATTGCTTAAGTGTAACATGTTGGAACTGCAAGGAGGTGGGGCATTTCAGGAATCAATGCATAAGTGATAAACAAGTCAACATTGCAGAAGACTCTGCGGACGAGGACCTCTTAGTTTGTTGCGCGGATAGCAGTGTGGATTCCTGGGTCATGGATTCTAGTGCTTCATTTCACGCTACCCACAGCAGTGAAGCATTGCAAAATCTAGTTATTTGGGACTTTGAAAAGGTAAGACTAGCATACAACAAAACTCTTGATGTTACGGGCATGCGTGACATAGTGTTGAAGACGTCAGTCGGTTTCTGGACTTTGAAGGATGTTAGAGTTATTCCAAGCTTAACGAAAAGTTTAATTTTTGTTAGGCAGTTGGACGAACAGGGACATGATGTGAAGTTTGGAAATCAACAGTGGAAGGTTGTCAAGGAAAATCTTGTCATGGCCTGCGGAAGAAAGAGAGGTTCACTGTATATGGTCAGATTAGCGTTTGAGGGAGTGATCGTCCCAGTTCAGAAGATAAACAAAGTCTGGTTCACAGAATCTCGTGGGCATAAGAGGGTTGTCTTTACAAGAGAGAAACCCATAGCCAAAGGTCAGATTCAGGATGAACGAGCATGGAAAGGTTCATGTAGACCAGTCAAATGTACTTATGGCAGTGTGAACATGAGTCATACTTTAGTTGAGGTTCTTAGACAACAGTGGGTTAGGAGAACCAGTATTCCAACTGTTGAAACATCTCCAGAAAATTTCTTGTTGAGTATGGAGTATGTTTGTTCTTAGGCTATTCCAGGATCCGATAGTTCGTGTAAGTGGGAGCCGGTAGGAACAGAGGACGGGTCAGTGGCAGTTTCAGTCATGACAAACGTGTTGAAACTCAGGGGAGTTTCAACGAAGTCTTCAAGATGATTAAGAAGGTTAGTGGTAGCTAGAGGTGAAACATTGAGTTCCGTTGACAGATTACAGAAGTATATGTACACAGTTGAAGCGTAGGTGAACATTGTTCTGTGGCTTCAAGTGAGAGATTGTTGAGTGTGAAGTCATGATCAATTGGGTTGGGCTAACTAGACACCATGTTTTAGTGAGTGATTTTAATTATTGTGTCCCCTCTATAATATCTATTTAAGAGATATTTGTGCTTGTAATAAAATTGTAACAAACAGAATGAAAACCTAATTTGTTGCCCGTGGACGTAGGTTGCAGATTGTCGACCGAATCACATTAAATCCTATGTTTTTTATTTTCTGCAGTTGATTCGTGATTGTGTGTGTTGCTTCCGTGTGCGTTTTTCCCATCAGTATATGTATAAATTGATTTAGAATTGATTTAAGAAATGATGGTTGTTTCATTATTGAAGTAGGTTTATATGTGTAAGATGGTAAAACTCTGAATTTGGAGTAAGTGATTCAAACTAGAGTGATAAGTTTTTAAAAACAAGTAGAAAATGTTTTGAAATATTAGTTTGAATCACTTGGACCAAATTAAGAATTATGCAGACTAATTAGGCAAATCATTTAGAGTTGGGTGAACCATTCTCACTGGGCGAATTTGGTACCATGGGTTTTTTCACTGGGTGAAATTATTTTATTTAAAAATTCAAGAGTTTTTGTCAAAATGAAAACTCCTAGTGGTTTGGTCGCTAGGCGAGCCAATTCTCGATGATGAAATCTTTTTTGAAAAACTTCCAGTGAAGTAGTCGTTGAGCGACCAAAAGTAGTTGATTGCATTGATGCCTTTGGTTGGGGGAGGAGAATGCTAGCTGGGCGAATTACAACATGTGCTCAATTTGTTGGGCAAGCCAATTGTTTGCTATACAAGAAAGTGTTTTATGAACTTTGATAAAAAAAAACATGTTTTTAAACATCTCCAAATGCTAAAATGAGTTTATCTTTCACTCTATTGTTATTTTTGGCTAATATATTATATTTAAACATTTGTATGATGTTATGGTAGACAATTTTCAATTTATTAATATTTAAATTGATGTTGTAATTAATTTCTAATTTAAGAAATTTGTGTCCACCACTTAACATTACATTTTTAAATAGAAAAATATATGCATTATTGTTCTTCATAAGGCAAAACATGTACTAAAACAACAAAATCACACGTACAAATAATAAACCATAATACATGCATAAATTATTTAACAAGCTCCAAATTGTTTATAATTATAAATTATTTAATATTCCATGCTTAAAGGAAGAAGAATTAAACATACAAAACTCTTACATTTCAAATAATAAAATAAATGAAATTAAAATAGTTTAATATAAATAAAAGTCATAAAATAAACGAAATGAGATTCAACGTAGTAGTTATTCTAAAACTACTACATGTTAATAATCTTAAGACATGTTGTTATGATAGAATCAGTCTCATGTCAAATATTTGTATCACACATATATTAAATAATGTGCATTTTATTAATTTAAACACATAAAATAATGAGCCAATTTGTGTTTAACTTATCTTCAGCTGGGTCATGCTTACCCAAGTGCAACTCAAACTTAGTTCCAAAACCAATTTAAATCTTAACAAATCACAAAAATATGTATTAAATCACAAAAAATGAGAAAATCAACTTCATTCTCATGCTTTTATGTTGGTTTAAGGTAAACTTTAGTAACTCAAAGCACAATGCAATTGTGGTATTTATAAAGTTACAACTATCATAGAGTTCAAACACATGCAAGGATGTATGTTAACCACAAACCCTACATGATAATATTTTCTACATGTTATATTGATAATGGTTGGAATGAAGAATCTCACAATTGCTTTGAAAAAATAAATGTAAAGTGTTATAAAGAAACTAGGAGAAACCAACATCTCAAAAAATTTAAAAAGATTTTTTTTAGAATAAAGTATTTCATTCTTTCCTCCATAATGTTAGGCTTGAGTATATTATCAATGTTATCACGTTTTAAGTATGTGATCGATCTCAAACACTAACACTAAAAAAAGTATAGGTAAAAGTCTTGGAAGAAACTAGTTCTTTTATAGTTCCTTATTTGTACACAAACATAATTTATCTTTAGCCTTTATAAAATTTTTTCTTCTTATTCTTTTTCTAGTTTTTGTATGAAAAAAAATAGTTTTTTTATTATCAAAAGTATAGATGGTTTTCTTCAAAACTTTTGTAACCAAAACAATCTTTTCAATCACTATTTTGTATTGGAACTAATGATCTTTTTCAAGGTAAGATAATTAAGGAAAGAAATAAAAATACATTATTTTTAACAATTTAGTCCTTATAATAATTTTTTTCTTATAAATATTGTTAAATGCTTAAAAAAGACCGCAATAACAAGGACGATGATACCTTGACATCAGTTTCATTCACTTGACACCCAAACAAATTATTATTTTATTATAGTATAATATTTCATTTTATTATAATATAATATTTCATTGTAAAAAATGATTATTGAGTGATTATTTTTTTAATGTTAGAGTGTAAAAAAAACTTTATTCTTTCTCATAACACATTAATAAGATTCAAATGATGATCTAAAGGCCTAAAAAGGTTAGGGTAGTAAAAACCAAGAACATAAAATTCCATATTCAAATTGAAGGTGAATGAAAAAACATATATAACATAATAATGATAGATAACATTATGATCCTTAGGTTTAAGATAAAACCTCATGTGTTATTTAGTTGAAAAGAAATGTATTTTTTTTAAGGAAAAATCTCATATTCCTTGAATGGCCTTTAAATTCTTGAAGAAAAATGTAAGAATAGCCAAGAGTCTCATAATTGAAAAGTCTAGACAAAATATTTTCAAATCTAAAAAAAATGTAAATACACTAATTATTTAATATGCTAGCAAGTAAAATATACAAATAAATGTTCAAAAAAGATATTGAAAAAACCTTTGAAAACATTCATATCACCACCATAATAGAAATACCAAAATTAGTAATGTTGACATTAACTTGAGATATTTAAATTAATTATCATGATATATATATATATATATATATATGAAAAATATTTAATGGATGTTAAACTTGGTAATAAAAGATATAAAAATAGAAAGGATAAAAAGGAATTTCACATTAATCCTTAATAATATGAGAAAACATGTAAACAAGTGTGTGAACTAATTGAGGGAGGAACGAGTTTGTAATTTTAATCCGTTTAGGTTTTTCATAGATAATTGTTAAGTCGGTGCTTGCACGACTCTCATAAGAGAGTTTTATTTTGTTTTTTTTAGTTGGTATGGCGTGGCTCATAATATTTTGTTTTACAAATTGAATTAATGAGGGATTTTTATTAGTAATGATGAGTTTTGTCTTTTTCTCGAGACATTTTGTCATTTTGACGACTATTGTTTCCCTTCTTATGACACGTTATCCTGAGTAGCAATGATTCAAGTGTCAATGTTTAGCGCAAAACATTTGAAAATCATTTTGTCTCTCCATTCTTCCCTTCCATTCTTTTGAGTCTTAAGGCTTTAACAATTCCTCCATCGTCTTCCGTTGTTGTTTCTTGCCATCTCTACCTAGGTACGTTCCCAATGACATTCCTCTTCATTTTCTAATTCTTATGTTGTGAATAGTCCCTTAATGAGTAGGAAAATTGTTGGTATTGGGGAAGATTCGTCCATGATTCGTACCAACTCATTTCTAGAGAGAAATGACACAAAGAAAGTTTATTTTCCTTTGTCTGCCTAGTCTAAGGCTATTAAATGGAAGGTTTCCTCTTGTAAGGAATCGAAAGATATTGGGTTTTCCCTTGTTAAAAGAAAAAAAAACAAATTTCCGTCAATCTTAGGGTATTTTTGGGTTTTGTGGGAGGTAGATGTTCACCCTTCCAATTTTACTTCTAGGAAATCCATAGAAGAGTTTATTTCCTCTTTCAACATTTGTTCTTATAGTATAAATGAATTTGTCATGGTTAAGACTTGTAACCTTGGTGATAAAGTTTATAAGAAACTAAGTAACGATAAAGAAGATTTCACTTTTGTGTACGAGTTCCTCTTTAAGGAGCTCGACATGCCCTTTTCTCTCTCTCTCTCCTTTCGGATGTTGACGAATAAGAATGTGGCCCCAAGTGAACTTCATCCCAACATTTGAGCCTTCTTAAAGGACTTTCAAATACTTTTCCATTACCTCCAAATTTCTTTGACCATAAACAAGTTCATATATGGTTCTGAAGTCGGCTAGGTATCTTTGAATGGTGTTCAGCTTGGTCTCATATTTTCCATTTATACTTCTTCCTTCAAGAATTTTAAAATCGGTTTTTCAAACTCAATAGCTCCCAGAACCCTAGAAAAAAAGAGATTGTTTTTCTATCCTAACCACACTCCTCGATTCCCACTGTATTGGCAAAAACTTGACAAATTTAAATCAAGGGTCGAATACCTTCTTCATGTCGAGGATAGGATATATATCAAAATCCAGAATAACTTTCCAAGGCTCCTAAGTAGCAAAGGTATCCTTAGTGTGCATCTTGTTGAGGATCCTATTTTCCTCTTTTTGGGTAAGATTCTTATTCTCAGTTTTTCTTTACTTGATAATTCTGTAGTTGGTTTACCTTTTTTGTTTTCATTCAGTTCTCATGGGAAATATTTCAAATACAAGAAGCTTCGAGCTAAATCAAATGCTCATACTTTCGAGAAGGATATACTGGTTGATTTTCAAAAACCTTCCAAAAGGAAAAATGGTGAGGTCCTTGTATTTGGTGGAAACTATGTTATTGCTTCCATCTTGATGTCGACCACGATTAAAAACACTTAAGCCCCAACTGTTGGTTCATAGGGTCAAGTTCCCCCTTAAGGTTCTCCCTGACATATTCTTTATCCATCACCATTACTTAGGAGTACTACAAAATCTTTGCCCGACTTATTGATAAGGAGTAAAGAGGGACCCTTGACTAGAGTCGACCATGTGTTAACCTCGATTCCAAACTCTAACTCTCCATGGCACATAAATATGAAGGCTAATCAGGAAAGGGCTGGTGGGGGTAGTGGTTTCCCTTTTCCTTGCAACGCTTAACTCTTGAAGTGAAAGGAGCCTGGTGGTTGTCTGGATTCTACCAAGATAATGATGTCAAGGTGCATGCCTATTATCCATTATGGGAAGGGGCATGTTGCCAATAATTCTCAATCATCTATCAAGACTCAAGAGTTTGAGCACAAAGTGTAAGATCTTTTAAAGGAAAATGTAGAGTTTGATATAATCCTTTCGGCTAAATCCCTTAAATTTTCCATTGTTAGGGAAAGGTAAAGAATTTAGAGATCGAGCTGGTGCTCTTAAAACTGAATCTTGAAGTTGCCAATGAAATTAAAGAGAAATTAAAAGAAGTTGATGAAAAAAGCAATTGCCTTTAAGAGGAACTTAAGCAAATGCATTAAAAGGAGGTAAATCTTAGAGCAAAAAATGTCGAGCTAGTTGAAGTGAGGTTGGAAGGATATGTTGAGAGTTTCAAGAAGGCTATGTGTCAAGCCTTATATTTTTTCCCCTTTCATTGATGTAAATGAATTCAGTTTATAAAAAGACGTTAACAAACCACATTTGCTAACCACTTGGTGTAAATGATTTTCCTGATAAAGCCAACTTTGAGTGGCTTTGTGTTCAACCGTTAAACTCCTTTCCTCACCAAGTTTTCTTTTTCTTTGGATTGTAGGTTTAACTTGAGTAAGTATGGCAAGTTTATGATACATGAAGTCCGGGTCGATGTTAGACATATCTACTGGACTCCATGCTAAAAGGTCGGGATTCCTTATCCAGACTTGTTCTATTTCATTTTGCTCGCCTTTGTATATTAATTGGGTTAAGAACCCAATTACACATTTATCAACCCATCAAAGGTAGGTTGATTCTCCTCAAATTCGGCTCGTGGGTCAAGGTTGACCTTATAATCGGTAATAGAAACCTGATGTGCATCTTCAATATTATGACATATTTGAACATTTTTACTCTCTTCTAGCCAATCAGTGTCTAACTCTTTCAGGAAATCTAACACCTCATTGATCTAAGTTGCATTACTGGTAGGAGTTTTCAATGAATAAGGAGTGACGTTAAGACTCTGCACATAACATTCTTTTGCCGCTTTGGGATTAACCTTTACCGTGATAATCTTTTCATAATTTTATGTTGATATATCGTGTTGCTTGATTGTGGAGCTCATCCTTGTTGGCTAATGGATCAACGTACAATGTGTCAAGGAATATTCTTGGGCAAAAGCCCACCAAAAGTGTATGCATGACCACCACTAGGTGTATGTTGAGAATCTGTATTCCATAATAAGAAATTATTCTCATTAAACTTTTGTACCTCATATTTTGTTGCCATGAATTTAAAACCAACTTATGCATTTCTCACTATTGAATAATATTTTTTACAAGAATAATAATTGTATATTGTTAACTAGTACACCAAGTAAGTTACCAAGAAAGAGAGGTGAGTCACCAATGGACAATGGACACACTTAAATAAGAGATATGATTGATTATTGGATGTTTCACATTCAATCAATTATTACTATATAAATATCCAAGTTATACAATTGCATTTGACTTTATTGGATTGCATCCAATTTGATTGGATTGTATCCGATTTGATTGAATTTTATATTATTATGCGTATCTCCATATATCTTGGATACATGCAGGTATATTCTGTATAGATGGTTCAACTTTCTAAGTATACATATACTAGAGTGTTTTATTCGAAACAAAAATTGCACTCCCGATGACTTTGTTAATCAAAGTGGTAGATTATAATCAAAGTTGTTTGCTCTCATACAAAAGTCATAAAGGAAGATTCCATAATTTTCAAAACAAAAATTCAAGCATAAACAAACAATTTGCCAAATATTACAACAACCTATGACTTGACTTGGGAGAGAAATTTAAAATGAAGCAAACCTAGAAAAGAGCATAAAAGAATTAGTTTAAAATCTACCTTTCATTAAATCTTTGAAGGAAGATACTAGATAAACACTTCACTTTCATTTCAAAACTAAGTTACAAGTAAAATTATTTAAGAAATAAAGACACTACCATCAAATTCATATTGTATTCATACGAAACAACAACCAAGACAAATTAAATATTAAATTAATAACTTTGATATCATTTGCATGCTCTTTCAGAGAAGACACTCAGAAAAGTATAAATCAAAAATCAAAAATATCATCTTATATGTTTTTAATTTTTTTTATTCCAATGTATGACTTTCCATGAGAGGCATTTACATTTCTACACAAAACAAAAAATTTATATTAAAGACCTCGGATAAACATATGTTGCATATCCTAAATTAAATAAACGTTGTTCTCGACTAAGAATTTTCAAATTCCCAACTAAAAGTGCCTATAAACATCAAAATCCAAAATTTGTCGTAAAGTAAGAGAATTATTCACAAACATGAAGTCAAATGCAAACTAGTTAAACTACAAATCAATGTGGTATCCTCAATTAAAAGAGATCATGGTATAGAGATCATAGAAATCACAAAATTATAATTTTCTAAATGTATATATGCTCCACAAATTCTAAGCTTATAAAGACTATAACCAAGTATATCAATTACGGAATTTCCAAGATGAATTTCATTTGAAAATCGAAATATCTGCCTAAGAATACTCATTTCATCTGATCAATGTAAGTTGTGCATACAATACTTAGAAAATGCATAGTCCAACCTATCTTTTGAATACAAGAAAAACCTTTAAGTGAGAGTACTGTAAATACGTATTTTGAAGTGTATTCATACTCCTCATCTCGCACGGCTAAGGTTGGCAGACAAAACAGGATTGGCCAATATTCATTCAAAACCAATTTTCAAAGGAATGAAGTTAAGGAAAACAAAATAAAGATCTAAGCAATCTCTTCAAAGTAAAAACTGATAATCCTTTAAATGACTTGAAATTGTATAAGAAAAAAAATGTGTATCGCTTGTTCTGAGATATAACCTAAATGAACAAAGTTTTCCTAAGGTACTCTATTCATCTCTAAGCCTCATAATTGGGCAGCTCTACAGCATAAATTACAACGAATTCCCTATAGCGATAAGTTAGGAAGAAATTTGTTGAATCTGCAAAAGCAATGAGTTGAAAATTTTAAGAATATAAATAAAATCCTTTCCCGAGGATCTAAAATTTCATCCCAATTCTCCCTCATAGTAGGTATTTGATGTCTTTTAGTAGGTATTTATGTCTTTCACTCAGACAAAATTATGAGTCGGATAGTGATACTCATAACCATTATAATCATAATAAAGCCTTTCTCCCTTAAAAATATCACGAGTAGCAACCAAAAAGACCCTGCATTCACCACCAACATTGTATCTCACACATTTGCAGTTTTGCTTCTTCCTACCTTCCCTGCATCAAAATTGGATGAGTGTTAAATACAAGAAATTTAGGAATTAGCAATATTATAGTACATGTACATGAAAAATAAAAAAGTTTGAATCTTAAAATCTTCAGCTCTTTAAAGAGCATTCTAAAGCCAAACAATTTATATACATTGGAGTGCAAAAAATATGTCAACATGAGAGATGGAATCTTAAGTGAAATGATCCTTTTAATTTGTTCCCCTATATTCTTGTTGTAATTCCTTTTATGCAAGACTTGATATTAGATAAACAAGACACGCTTACTGTGTATGATTGTTTATCCCGCTTATAAAGCGAGCAACGTTTCCACGTTTATCAGCACAAATAACAAGACTTTGAGAACTTTCTCTTCCAAGAAGAAGGGTCATCATACTGTCACAATCATCACGTTCCCGGTTGTGAAGGTAATCCACATCGCCAGTGTATTCAGCAACAACTGTCATATCCTTGATTAGGTCATCAGCCTCAACAGTATAACTACAACACAGAATCACGAAAAGTCATTAAGATATCATAAGTTGATTTCTTGTTTCACGGTGACAAAGTTCAAGATGGTACCCTTGACACAAATCATAAACAACCATAAAGGGAGGGAATTCGCCTCGTTTAGACATAGCAATGCAGTGTTCTACTGTCTCCAAGTCTTCTTTGCAAAGAATCTAAGAGCAAACAATAAAAACATTCTATCAAACAAGAACACAACAATGGAGATGTGCATACTTAATTAATTAGCCTGTTTGATACATGTCCATTTCTAGGGATAAAAAATGAAAGAAATTATTAGTTGAAACCTGCATGTCACCGTTCTCGAATGCGGATCGATTCGCAGATCTAGGAGCCATTCCAGGCGAGTATGTGAGGTGATCACAGAATTCTATATTTGATGCTGTTAAAGCAGAAGCAAGGGAACCCATCTGTTTCAATCTCTGGACAGGATCTTTTGTAGGAACAAATGGTAACAACCTCCTTTTTTTCTTATGTAATACCAGAGGTCTTGAACGTTTCCTACGCTTCTTGGCCTCTAGAAGTTCCAAACAATAAATCAAGAAAAAAAAAAAGGTTCCAATCAGATATCTTGTGTTTAGGATTATAAACATTCCACAAAGTTAAGGCATAGGTATACTGAAGAGTACCCGCTACAAACTACCTGAATATTAAGAATATGATCATATAAGTTTAAGAAAAAAAGCATCTAAAAATATACTTCTTTTGCCTCCTTTGTCAAGAAAAAAACCATTTAAAGATTCATGGTACATCCATCCAGTGTGAAGTAAAAAAGAAAATTTTGTGAGTCTAGGAAACATGAGCAAACAAGAATATATTTCATCAAAAAATAGAACAAATATTGAAATTAACATGCATAATTTATTCTGCACCCTTCATTGCTTGTAATGAAGAGTTCACTTAAATGCAGAGTGTAGAAAATATTTTTTTCAATGAAGCCAAAATCTTTCTAGTTTCCATGAAAAGTTGTTGTAGTATATATAGCTTTCTACTTCCATAATCTATCTCCAGCATTCATTTTATTCCAAACACATATATATAGCTTTCTACTTCCATAATCTATCTCCAGCATTCATTTTATTCCAAACACATATATATATAGCTTTCTACTTCCATAATCTACTACTGTACAATAATGTTCAGTGTTAACTGCAATTTTATATAAACATTAGGAGGTGCACATGATTTTTTAATTTAAGGGGGATATCATTGCATTCTCATACAAAACCAAGGGAATTTACAGTTTAGAGTTATTCATGAAAGAAATAAATAGGTCGACATAATTTCAAATGAGGATTATCATTTTTACTGTTAAGAATCCCATGAGAAAATACTGTAGTTACTGTTAAACCTTTAGACATTTGATTGGCCTCTTTTGCCTTCAAACAATAGATTTCAGATAGACATTGCATGAGACAGATTGTCCAAAAACCTGCACTCTCATAAAATACGAATCTATTCAATACTATGTTTCTTCAATCGGATCATAATGTCAGGATCATGAAAATAAAGGAATATAATGAGAAGAAAAAAACTTTAATGCTATCTGTTCATTCAACTAACAACCACAATAATTGCAGGCACCATTAATTTATCTATTTATGATATCGTCACAAACATTTGGTAATATCATCAATAAACACAATAATCTAAAGCAAATCAAATTAAAAAGTTTCCAGATTTCTGAAAATATCAGTACTCTCGTATCCTAAGTAATAAAAAGAAACAATTCACAACCATGGAACAACATTCCACAAGGCAAGTATATTAAGTCCCACCCAAGCATGCATGAGATTAGTACAAATTCGAAAAGATCATTATATGAACTCATTATATTGTGCATATCTCTATTAAACTCAGAACACACAAGTTAAATAACACACATAATTCACTAGCCAATCTTTTATGTCCAATTAGTTTTTTTATACATGAATGGCCGAAAACCAAAAATCCACATTACCTCCACAAAGCCAAACATAAATTGAAAACACAATTTTCAATTAATTCGAAATGTGTTGTGTTCCCTGAATGATTGTTAAAACAAGGTTTTTGAAAGAAAGAACGAAAAGTAAACAACACGTATTGATAACAATCAGAGAACAAAAGAAACATGTCTGAAATTAATTATTACCCTGAGAAGAACACTTGTCATCCGCATAAAAATAACTCCTACCAATCCCGAAGAAATCAATTATCCTCTTCTGCGAGAAAGCTGAACAGGCAGACACAATGTGGCATTCATAATAAAAATCTGTTAAACAAAAACACAGCAGAAAGAAAAAAGACGTGAAGAGAAGTACAAGAATCCCTTACTCCGCACTCTCTTCCCTCCCTGACACTTAGGACAAAGCCACGATCCAATCGGAATCCTCACAACAATCGGCCTCACGCATTTCATGTGGAAGCCTTTGTCGCATTTGTCGCAGAGAAGCAGCTCCTCCGACACCTCGCCGGAACCGCATTGCTCGCACAGCAGATCACTATACGTCTCTCTCTCCACCACCGCGTACTGGGCGCGCGCCATTATGTCTGACATCAGCCGGTACTTCCTCACCGGCGGCGAGTCGTCATGGAGCTCGTCATGGAGCTGGCTGGAGGAGTCGTCGAGCTGGAACGGCGCCTGCGTGCGGTGGCTGAAGCCAACGTGCCTCTGAGCCGTAGGCGAAGAGGTGGCTGAGGCCATGGCGGATTGAGAAACTTGCCCAACCAAAAGTGCAGAATTGGAATTTATATTTTCGAGGAAACCGTTTTCCTGAGAACTGTGGCAACCAAAGGAAGGGGAAATGAGAAAATTAAAAATAAAATAAAAGAGAAAAAATAATAATTAGAAAAATAATCACCCAAATAGATTTGTTTGTGTGTTTTGTTTCTTTGTGCTCCTTCTCCTTGTTCCTCCATTCTACTCGCTCTAGGGGGAGAGTGTAGCTACTTTCCATGACGTGGAGCATTGTTAATGGTGTTACTATCGTGCTTAGGACCCTTGCACTAATTTTCATGATATACTGTTCCGGGTTTCCTCACCAAGTCATAGCCGTTTCCGCCTGCTAAGACCAAAATACCCCTGTAACTCGGTCAACGCTAACTCGTTCTCATTTTCAATTTTTTTTCTGCAAAAATAGATAGACATTAAATTTAAAATATTAGATATAAGCCATGCTAATCCTTTCTCTAATAATTATTAAATAAAATCTGTCTTTACTAAACATACTTCCAAAACAAAATTAATATTTATAATTAATCTAATCTTGAACCTTCCATGGCTATAAATATTTATCAGAAATTTCATTACTCTCTCACATTTTTCAAAGTTTTTTTTGTTTAATTTAAAAAAACATTAATTATTTTATTATCATGCATGTTTATACATTTCAATTTATCATTAATTAATTATAATAAATTTTATGAATATTTTATTAAAATAAAAAATATTTTCATCAATTTATTGTATTTCTTAATTTAATAAAAACACTTACAAAAAGAAAAATAAAAATATATTATATTTTCAAAAACTTTTAATGCTCTTCTTCATTAATTATATTTATTTATTATATATTGTAAAATCATAAATGAATTTCATTAAACTAGAACTCGAATCTTTGTTTCTTTACAAAAACATTTTAATGTTTCTTCACCAAAATTAAGTAAATTATTTAATATTTTTATTTTAATATAATTTTAAGTAAGTTGCATGTTATAAAGCTTTCAGTTTTTTTTTTCCTTTAATGGGCATTCACTTGCTATTACATTTTTTTTTTATCTTATCATAATCATTTTATCTCTCTAATAATTAAATTAAAGGTATAATTAGAAGAAAAAACATGTTATTTTAAAAGTTAAAAAATACATGATGAAAATAGATAATTTGTTATAAGAAAGTATTCTTCAATTCTCTTTTTGTCTTTCAATAAATCCAACCATTATTAAAAATATATTGAAAGAATATTCAAGTATAATTAAAAAAAAATCATTTTTCATAGATATTTAAAAAGTATTTAGAATAACTCTTTGTTTACATATATCAATATTTATAAGGTTTAATTATGACTTGTCTTCATATTTTATAATTTTAACTTTGTTTTATATCTTTTATAAGATCTGTAACTTGTTTTTCTAATTCTTTTCAAATAATATTAGTCAATAAAAATTTAATTATTTATAAATTTTTTTTTCTTTTTTTTTTATCAATAATAAAAAATAATAAATGTGAACCACTTTTGGGGTGATCCAACCCTTATACATGAATTCAACCATAATTTTCCTCACTAGACTTACTCTCATGTCTACCTATTCAGAACTCTTCTAACTAACCAATGGAAGACATCTGGGGCAAACAATCATACAACTTAAATGAATACATCATGAGATCATCCTCATACAAATCAACGGATCTATACACCGATAAGAAAAGGAAAAATGTGCAGATTGTGACTTGGATGTAACTCATGACCAAGTCTTTAATTGAACCAAAGCAAAAGCTTCTAGTACATCTACTACTCCCCTTTAAAGATTACCCTATTTCTATACTTCCAAACCTCGTTGACTACTGCAATCCAAATAACTCTCAAACCTTATTCATCGAAGATGGCGCATTGCTCATCCTAAACTAGGAAAAATTTAACAATGGGAAGTTGTGAAACACGCTCTGCACGCCCAACCACAACAATGGTTCCACAATAACCAAACAACTTTGCAATCAAAGAACAAATGGGTATTAGTCTCCTCCTCAACCCAACAAAGACTACACGTGGAGCTTGCAACTATGATCCTGCACCTTTCCAAGTTAGCCTTAGTGGCTAACTTGTTTTCCAACACCCTCCAAGCCGTAACTAAAGCAGTAGATACGGCTTTACTCTTTCAAAACTTTTTAAACACCGTCCCATTCTCCCCTACTCCATCCTCCCTTAGACGAAGGTATATCAATTTAACCGTGTACTCGAGCTCCTATCCTTCCTTCCACACCCACCTGTCCTCCTTATCCAAGTCGAAATTCACACCTTGGACTTCCTAAAAAAGTTGTTCCGCTATTTGCTTCTCCCATTCAAATAGATTCCTTCTCTAGACGAAATTCCAGACCCACTTTCCATTGTTCCATCTCCCGAATGCTTTCATCGCATAAGCTTTTGACACACTAATACAACCTCGAGAAAATTGTCTTCAAGGCCCCTCTCCTCACCCAATTATCTTCCCAAAACAAAACTTCCTTCCCAGTTCCCACCTTCCAGATTAAGGCTTCTTCGAAATTTCAGCCCCAACTCGTCAAGCTCCATACCTCCCTCAAATCTTTCCACCAAAGAGAGTCCTTGTTGTCTTTCCCTCTCTCTCTCAGACTTCTCCACCCCCCATACTTGGAATCAATGATCTCCTTTCACAAACCACCCTTGTCTGACCCCAATCGCCATACCCATTTACCGAGTAACGCCAAATTGAAAGTCCTTAAGTCTATAATCCCAAGACCCTCCGTCCTCACGAGCTGCACACACCTTTTTCCAGGAGACCCAAGCAACCTTTCTTCCATCGGATCCCCACCCCCACAAGAAATTCCTTTGGATTTTCACGAGCTCTTTTGCCACCACCACTAACATTTTGAATAAAGATAGGTAAGACAATGGAAGAGTAGACAATGCTAACTTTATCAAGCAAATCCTACCTGCCAAAGACAAGAATCTGCCTTTCCACCTGCTTAATCTTTTCTTCATTCTAACAACCACTCCATCCCAAAACGCCATTCTCTTATGGCTCCCTCATATCGACAAACCCAAGTATAGAAAAAGGGTTACCATCACTTCACAATTAAGAATCGTCGCAAAGTGTTGGATCATTATCTGCTCGACCCCAAACCACCTATCTTGCTCTTCATAAAGTTCACCTTGAGCCCCGAAAGAAAGTTCAAAGCAATTCAAAGTTGCCTTTATATTGAAGACACTTTTAACATTTGCTTCACAAAAAAATAAAGTATCATCAGCGTACTGCAACATGTTTACCTTCACTTTCTCCCTACCAATCTCCAAACTATCAATCAATTTCCTCTCGACTGCATGCTAGACACTCCTGCCAAACCTTCTGCCGCTATAAGAAACAAAAACGGAGCTAGTGGGTCACCCTGTCGAAGTCCTTTCTTTGGTAAGAACTCCTTAGTCAAACTACCATTCACAAGAACAGACACGGAAGCTGACTGTAAACATCCATTTATCCAACGAATCCATTTACCGTAGAAGCCAACATTTTCTAGCATATAATAAATGAACTCTCATCTTACAACACCTTCTCAAAATCCACTTGAAAAAAACACACATTTTCTTCCTTCTTTTCATCTCATCCAAAACTTCTTAAATTTTTTATAGACAATTATGATTTTATGATTTTAATTTTTTTTAATTATATGTTATGTTGTTTAGTTTTAGTTTAAATATCCGTAATTTTTTATTATTTTAAATATAATACAGATGGAAGAAAATAAAAAAAGAGTAATAGTTTTAGACACTCTAATGAAATTTGACATTGATTGAATATATTTTTAAAACTAAAATTTAGACAAAATTGTGTTTGTGATATGTTTGAGGGAGGGATTTTAAATGGCGGATTGCCTTTGGATATTCTCCTACGATTTTTTACACTTCAATTGCAGTTTAAAATTTAGACAAAATTGTGAAAATAAAATAAAATTTAAAGAATTAAAAATGCACAAAATTGAATTAAATTAAAAATAAGTAAAAATTAAGGGACTACAATATAGAATATCAAAATTATAAATTTGATAAAATATAGAAACAAATTAAAATTAAAAGAAAGTATAATACAATGATAAAATATGAAAAGTATTAATTATCTTAATTAACTAAAAAATGAAGATAAAAAGAATAATTAGGTAAGGCTATAAAAATTTACCAAAATTAAAATATCATGTGCAATACATATCTATATTATTATTAAATAACCAAAATATTTGAATTTATCAAATTTCAAATGATTCAAACAAATATACAATATAAACAACACATAACAAGATAACAATTTATATTTTCCTTCTCACGTCTACTATTTGTAAACAATTTATTTATGTATCATACACCATTACAACTAAAACTTATCTCAAAGTTATTAATCACATAAAAGAAACAATAATATACTAATCTTAAAATATTATTATTAAGTTAGGATTTAGCAACAATCTTATTATGATAATAAGACTTCTTACACATATTCTTGAGGATCTCTCTTCACCCTAACTTAATGTATCAGAAATGTTTATGTCATAATCCATCATTTTGATCTATATATAACTTAATGCATTAGTAGAACTTAGAATTTTAAATCCTTTTACTAAATATTATACAGGAATATCAATCACTAATGAATAGTATCTCATTGGTTAATATCTATATAATACTATTTTGGTCATTACTTACTAACATCATAATATTTTTAATTCAAATCACATTATACAACAATGAATGTTTATTATATATTGAACTAAAATATCAACTAAAATCTTAGGAAAAAAATGTTAAAGAAGGAAAACTTAGAATGCAAAGAGAATTTACATTTCATTTACAATCCTCTTATTTTTACTCATCTCCATTAACTAACACATATGATGTGTCTCAACAGTCATGTGTTTGAAGCTTCCAAGGCACTTTTTTCCTTTTCAATGGTAATATCTTATTTCTATTATCATCTTTCATTTTTGTTTTCTTCCTAACTCTTGGTTTCTTCTTAGTTTGTTGTTCTTGTGAATTGCACAGTCTTACCCATCCTTTTAGCAATTAAGAACCACTGAATCATACCCAAAAAAATCAATCATAATTTGTTCAAAATTTAAGAAATATCAATCATATTTCTTACAACCTTCAAGCAAGAATAACCTTTCATCAAAAGACTATAAAACCCTTCAAGAACTCAAAGAACCTCCACCTAATTGTATGATAGGATTTAGAAACTTGGGAAAATACTTCTATTATAATTTTCAAAAGATAAAGTAAAATAATATTATGTCCACACAAAACTACTAATCAATCTTTATTAATTGTAAACTTTGAATTTAATAGTTGTATGTGAATTATTAATAATTAAATTACCAAATCAAATAAAGGATAATACTAAAATACTTTCATAATTAACCAAGAAAGAAAAATACATTTAACCCCAAAATAAAGATACATTGTAACTTATGTACAAATAAAAAAACACTATAGTAAGTAGAATATTTTTCCAAGTTACTCGCTACTTCTTTTAATCAATTCAACATAGAATTACCAAATTCACCTCCTAATAATAGTAATGCACCTCCTAATAATAATTTTATGAGAGAATGAGAGATTTCATTTTATTATATTTCTTCAAAAACAAAACACTTTCCTTTATGTTTTTGCAATTTACCTTTCTAACAAATTACTTTTTTCTGCACTTTAATTTTTTTAATTTACATTTTCAACACTTTAATTTCTTCAATTTACATTTCTAGCACTTTACCTTTCAAGCAATTTAAGTTCCCTGTCATTTACGTTTTTATGGAATTTATGTTAGTGTTGGCTAGAAACATCTCATTATTCTAAAGAGGATCATCAAGAAAAGAACACTTGAGCATGGACCAAAATATGAATTGTTCTTTATTTTTATTTTTTCATAAGACATGATTAAATGTCTTATGAAAAATAACCTAGCTTAGGCTTCTGGAAACCCTAGCTAGAGGAGCACATGCTTAAGCATGACCCTCATATATTCACTTTTACGGAATTTGGGAGCTTAAGCATATTTAATTGGAATTTGAATTTTTCTCCACTCCCTAAACCTCACAACACGTACACTATAAATAAGTGGTCACCCCCTCTTGTAATAAACAACACATTTTAGTAAAGAAACTCTTCTTGAGTGAATTTATGAGTATCTAGTTTTCTTTGAGTCTTATCTTGACAAAGATGCTTCAAGTGGCGACTCCAATAATTACTTATCTTAGGTTCCTCCTCCTCTAAGTGGTGTGACTCCTCCATCCTTCCACCTCCATAGAAGTCTTCAACCATCTAAGTTCTTCCTCCTTAGTCTCTCAATCCCTCTCTTTCACTTTCACAATCTCTTATTCTAGTGTATTTTAATTTCTTAATTTTCCTTTTGCAATCTTATTCATTGTTTGATAATTAACTGAAGGTCATACTACTTAGGTTATCTCAGACGGTCTAGTTTGCGATTGCATATTAGATTGTCCAATGTGATTGTTTACAACTTTTCTACATAATTCATTTTGCATAATGTTACGAAGTGAACTTTAAGCCTAACTCAACCCCATAAAACCGACTCATGAGGTTGAGGTTTGCACCCACTTATATACAATGAAATTTCCTCATCTCTAGTCGATGTGGGATCTCCAACACACCTCCCTCATGTCGAGAGTGACAACTCGTGCGTGGGACTATATATTATGGGTGGTCCGATAGCGGCCCGATAGTGGGTGACACGATAGACCCAACACAAACATTCGCTAGGATAAGCTTGAAATGGATCTGATACCATGTTAAGAAGTGAGTTTTAACTCTAACTCAACCCCATAAAACTGGCTCAATGAGGTGAGGTTTGCACCCACTTATATACTATGAAGGACTCTAATCTCTAGTCATTGTATATAAGTGGGTGAAAACCTCAACCTCATGAGACGGTTTTATGGGGTTGAGTTAGGCTTAAAGTCCACTTCGTAACATGGTATCAGAGCTATTTTCAAGTCTATTCTAGCAATTGTTTGGTGGGCTTATCAGGCCACCCGCTATCGGGTCGTTATCGGACCACCCATAATATGTTATCCCACGCACGAGCTGTCACTCTCGGCGTGAGGGAGGTGTGTTGGAGATTCCACATCGACTAGAGATGATGACATTTCATTGTATATAAGCGGGTGCAAACCTCACCTCATAAGCCGGTTGGAGTTGAGTTAGACTTAAAGTCTACTTCGTAATACATAAGTTGCACTAGACGATCTAATGCGTGAGCACATGTTAGATAGTCTATTATAGTTACATTTTGCATATTTATAATTTTTTGTCTAGACTTCACTACATTGCATTTTTACATTTATTATTTCAATTCAATTTCCTCCATTTTAATTTGTGAAGAACATAATATTGAACAATAGATTCAATTAACATGATTTCCTTGAAATTCAACCTAGATTTACCTTATAATACATTAGGAAAAACTTAGTATTTTGTTTGAAAAATTGAACACGACTGAGTAGGTATAAAAAAAGGCATCATTCTAGGGAGAAATATGCCACTGAATCTCATAGCTTGATGTTGTTTACTTCTTTTATACCATTTTCTTTTCTTTACTTTGATTTTTGCTATTATGTTGTCATTGCTGATTTTCTCTTATTTCTTTTCCTTTTTTTAAGGTTTTTTTACTAGAAGGTCTTGATTAGAAAGTCTATTACAAATAGGCTTATTTGTAGACTGTGTATTTTTCTTGAGTTTCTAGACAGTTTAGTCGATTCTACTATTTATTTCTTTTATTTGTTTCGTCTTACATTTGGATTCATTTTCTTTTAATAATTAGTTTGCATATAATAATTACTCTTCATTTTATCATGATCAACAACATAACTAGGAATCAGATTGTGAACAATCTTGTGTGAACTATAACTATCAGATGCGTAGTGAATCAAATTTTAGCAACTAGTTTATCAGTCATATTGGAAGCCTGGTGCACCATATGTTGATCAGTATTATGGGCAACCTCTGTAATCATATTTTAAACAGTCTATTCAACCAATTTTATAGGACTATGTAATATCACTATTACTAAATGGGAAATGGGTACGACCTGAAACAGAGGAGACTATGCCTACTTTTGAAAAGTCAAATCAACTTTAGAGAATATGATAAGACAAATGAGTGAAATGAATATGAAATTACAACAAAACATACAGGCTAGTCGAATTATATTTTAGTCGAATTATATTTTAGAAAATGAAACAATTGGCTAATTATAGGCATAATTATATTGATTCTCCGAGGAATGTAAATAGCATGTTACCTTATGCAAATGAAAAAGCTAAAGAATCTGTATTGATTGAAAAGGAAGAAGGAAAGCAAGAATTTTGTGAAGAGAAAGAAGAACAAATGCAAGAATATGAAAATAATATAGACTTAGAGTTTGATTTAATACGGTTTTCATAAAGCAATGAAGGGTGAACTTCTAATTCTAATGTTTGTTCTAGATGTACTTAAATTAATTATATGTTATACATTCAAAGTCCTTGTTAATTGCAGGTGCAAATGCTGATTTAAGTGTATTATCAAACACATCATCATCTGATACCCCATTACCACCATCATATGGTACCCTAGTACCATCATCGTCTACCCCATTACCATCATCGTCTGATCCCAAATCGTTTAACCATGTACCATATATATCCCCTCCAAAGCGTCCACTAACCCCAAATTATCTACCATCTTCATAGCGTAATGCTTTCACAGAGTCTAATACTCCTATAGCGTCTAACCTTAAACCGTCTACCCATCCCATAGAGTCTAGCCATTCACTACCTTCTACCATTTCAAAACAGTCTAACCCTTCATTTTTTTTCATCAACAACAATCACTGGAGCCTAAATCTTTACCATATTACCTTACCTGCACTTGTTTGGACAATTCTACTCTAACAGATGAATCCTCCACTGATATAAAGGATTGAACTTGCTATTTAGTCTCCTAATTGTGTTGATGATTTTTAAGTTAATGATGTTTCATCTTATTTCCATGATTGTGTTCATAGTTTTAATACTTCTCATCATGCTTTCACTAATGAAAACAATGATCTTATTATTAATGATTCTGTTGAAACTATTCATACCAAGGACATTGCTCCTGTTGATCTTGTTAATGATTTTACTTATAAATCTAATTATGAAACTAATGTTACCATTGATCTTTTTGTTGATGATACATATGTCTTTACTCAAGCAGATGGTGATATTTGTATTGATTTTACTGCATCAGAAAGTGATTTTCCCATGGTTAATTCTCCTGTTGCAACAATTTGTGTTCCTGAAGCAATTACAACTCATGAAATTGATTCACATTCACTTTATTTGGAGTTAGAATTGAGCACTAATTTGGATTCAAATTATATTTCAGTGCAGACTCCACAAAGTGATTTTACTACATTAGATGATATACAGGAACATTAGATTAGTTATATTCATGATGATAATATTGCTTATACAAATATTGAACTTGAGTTTTCTAAATTTAATGAATTTTTTGAAATGGAAAAACTCACAGATTTCAATGATTACAATTGTACTATATGTAAAGAAATAAACATTGCTATATACTTCACTCCTTATTGTCTCGCAGAATCAACAACTGACTGATTTTATGATATAAATAAGTTTATTTATTTTCTTTATTTCTTGTATTGTATTGTCTTTAAATTTAAAATAAAAAAAATAACTTACTATGTTACTTTTATTGCAACATGACTTCTTTTAAATATAAATATTTTCTCTTCTCATATTTGAACATTGTTATTTAAGTAAAAAGTTCGTGTAATGAATTGTTTTATTTTTGTGAAAAAGATTATTGATAATAAGTTTTGAAAGAAATGTATTTGGATGGAATAAGAAAATTAAACGTAATATAATATTCTCATTTAATAAAATAAAATAGTGACGGTACATAAAATGAAGCCAATTTAAATATACATACTACTCTCTTACGGTAATTGTAGTCTTGGGTCTACTAATAATGTGTAGTATATAATTAAATACTTTAATTAACCCCAAATTTATTCTTTAATGATGGTATAAACACATGTACATCATTTGTTGTTAGTCTTAATTAATTGTGATTAATATTTATATTATAACACAAAAATGGGGTTGGAGTCAACGCAGCTCTCCAGAAGTCAACAAACTACCGTATATCTATTTTGTCCCAAAATAAATCAATTAATTCAGTTCCAGGTTTCTTTAATTCCGATCTTTCTCATTTCTCAACCTCACACAACATCCTCTCTCTACGACTCACCTCACCAGATTATTTCTCTCCCTCGGCATGAACCCGCCGGGGACTCCCGCCGCCGGATCCCCGCCGCCCAAGAAAGAGGTTCAGCTCCAGGGGCCTCGCCCGCCGCCTCTCAAAGTCAGGAACGAATCTCGCAAGATCAAGAAGCCGCCGCCGCACCCCGCCGACCAACATCACTGGGCGCCGGAGCGGAACCAGCCCCAACGGAAACCGGTGGTAATCTACTCCGTCTCCCCCAGAGTCATCCACGTCAACCCCGGTGACTTCATGGACCTCGTGCAGCGTCTCACGGGAGCCCCTCCCGGCGAGGATCCACCGGCCAGGCGCGGGGACGTGTCGCCAGCGGCGAGGCTGGCCTCGATTGAGAAGACGAGTCCGTCGGAGAGGGAGAAGGTTTTGCAAAGCGGAAATGATGAGTTGACGTCGTTGTTAGATGAGGGAGTAGAGGTGGGTCAGTTTCCAGGGATATTATCGCCGGAGCCGGGGACCTTGCCGCCGATTCCGGCGATGTTTTCCCCGGCGATCGAGGCGCTAACGTCGTCGTATTGGAACGAATTTTCCCCGTCGTATTGGTCGCCGGCGAGTAGCTTTTTAGCGAGTCCGTCGGGGTTTCTTCCCATGGCCGTGGCGTCGCCGCAACCGTCGCCGAACCTGTTCAGCCTTTTCGAGTCATAATAGGTTTAGCTTTTCACTTTGTTTTGGTGATTATTGAGAATTTTGACATTAGAGGTGGTTCTTCTTCTATCTAATGCCACTGTTTTTGTACAACTTGTAGAAAAAGAAGACCAAGACTTTTCTATTTCCCTGCTTCCTTTTTCTGCTTCTACACAACTATTAATTATTATTATCATTATTTTTTAACTCACATGCGTTCTTCATCCACCTCTTTTTAATTTTCTTTTTCATCCAAGTTATTGTTTTTTATTCAAGAAATCGTATAATTTGTGTTTATTTTATTGAAATATATGAATGCTAAAATCTGTCAGAAAAGAGAACTAAGTGTGCTTTTCATTCCATTCATCATTGTCTTGGAACGGACTTAGGATCTATGTTCAAAATATATTATAAAAGTAAAATTATTTTTTTATAAGTTAAAATTAATTTATATATATAGTAATTAGCTAACAAACGTTTTACAAATTAACTAATAACTTAGTTAATTTATATGGAAAAGGTGAGAAAATTGGTTTAGCTATAACTTACTTTAGTTTGGTTAAAAATGAATTTATTTGAAAATTTGGTATGATTGGAGTGGTTTATTTAGGAAAATTAGTGAATTTGTTCTTTAAATATGTAAAAATTCACAAAACTCGTAATAAATTCTTAGATTATACATTCTTGAACTATGATGACACAATTTTTGGAAGCATGGCAACTAAGTAAATAGAATGAACATTGATTGTTCATGTAGTGCATAACAAAAACAACGAATAAAATAGATATAAATAGAAGAATCTAGAATCAAATATAGCTCAAACACCATTGTTCCATTTTTCTTCACCACCTTTTACTCTAAGCATGGCTTTAAAGTCTTCTTAGTATCATTTATCTTTTTTTAATCAAAAAGATATCCTTTGTAAGAGCTAAAAATTTATTCTTTGAATTACTGAAATTTATTTAAGGATATCAACTCTTTTAACAGATTTTTTTTATACACTAAATTTGTGATTGAACTTTAATTATGTAATTAGAAAAAAAAGATTATCTGGTAATTATATCATTTAACATAATTTATCATTGCACCTGTCTTCAAGTTATGACATATATTGAAGCATTGGCCACATCGCTTTCAAATTGCAAGAGTCAATATCCAAGGATTTGGTATCAAAAGACAACATAAAAAAAATAGCTAAAGGGAAAAATCTCACAATATTTTAAAAATTGAAACATTTTTATGTGATTTTATTATATCATATATTTTTATGTGATCATGAGCATGAAATTCACGTAATAAAGATATTTCAGTCCAAAATTTGACCAAGATTACAATTCAATTTTCTTCTTCTTCTCGAGACTATTTAATTTATTTCAAAGGTCATACAACATATAAGGTAAAAATCATATTAAAATATGATAATGTGATACAATATATCTATATTTATTGAATGGGATAGGGCAGTTAAGGAATACACATATGCATGCTATCTAGAAAACTGATCTAACAAAATATCATGACATTTGACAAATATAGTAGCTAATAAACAATTTGCAATAATTTATGTGCTACTTGTGATTTTGTGTACTTAAATTATAGAATTAAAGACTTAAACAACAAAGTATAGAGTGAATGGATAGTTCGATCTTTCTTAAATGTTAAGATTTAATTCCTAATAATGTATAACAAAAATATTTTTTTTTAAATAGATAAAACATTTTTGTGATCTTTATATTTCGAAAGGGATTGATACAATAAAAAATATTAATTTAAAAAATGATAAATAAAAGTAGCGTACATTTTGTAGTATATATTTAAAAACGGCATAGGGAGTGTTCTTATAAGAGAAGGAGCAAGATACGATGAGAATAGTAGCCACAATAACTTCGACTACTATCAAAAACAACCTAGACAACATGGACATAGAAGTCATCCTATCCATAGAGAGCCTATTGTTGACCTTCCCCCCTTCTATTCTATGGAAGAGAAGATGTAGAAGAGTATCTAAACTAGGAGATGAAGGTAGATCAACTTTTTGAATGTCACCAAGTTGAACAAGACAGGAGAGTATCCCTAGCTACTTTGAGCTTTCAGGGATCAACTATGTATTGTTGGACCTCTTTAGTCAAAAACCTTAGGTTCCAAAATAATCTTCCTATACAATATTGGAATGAGCTTAGATCTCCCTTGAGGAAAAGACATGTTCCCTCTTGCTATGATAGAGAGTTGATGGCAAAACATGAAAATTTTTGGTGGGCTATGGTGTGGATCATGTAAACAACAAAACTTGAAAACAAATAAAACTAAACTGATTAAATGGATAATAAAAGAATATAAACGGTACAAAACATGAAGAACAACCCATGACACATCAAGAAACATAAAAAACAATGGACCAACATCAAGAACAATGAAAATAAATGGTGGAAATTGAAAATAATCAGTGGAAACTCAAAATAAATGGTGGAAACACAAAATAAACGGTGGAAAATTACAAAAATATGAAGAACAAAACAATACATGGTTCAGCCATACCCAAAAACTCAAGAGCAACCCAATTATTTTTTTTAGATTATCTACATGTGTAGCCTAACTATGATCCACCTGATGATGCAGTTTGTGCTTGAGTTTTGGAAGATTTGATGAAATGCAGTGGAAGACTTGGAGTAGTATGGAGTATGCACCGAAAATGGGTCTGGAAAAGGAGAGTGAAAGGGTGATTTCTAGAATGCAAGAGAGCATCATAGAAGAGAGACTTGAGAAATGTGCTGAGAGTTCCAAAAACACAAATTCAATATATCATTCAAGTCTAAACATTTACAAAGAGAAGCCTTTAATTTATAGGTTAAGAAGGCTCCAAAGATGACTATTTAAGTTCTAAATTCATTTCCATTCCTAGCATGCCATGTGGCAATCCTAAAACCAATGAGCTTTTCATTCAAGCATTGACATATGGCGCCATAGGATTGGAGAGTCCTTTGAGAAGAGGTGCCTATTTTGGTCTCTTAAGAGGAGCTTGAAGAGTCACTTCATGTAAAGAAGAGGCGCCAAAAATTGATGTCTTGTTTGGATAGAATTATTCCTATACTAAATATGCTTAGAAATACAAATCCAGAAAATATTATTCTACTATTTACATTTTTATACAAGACTAAGGCAGATATTTTCTTCTGTTACTTTCTAAGGTTGATCCTCTACTCTTAAGAATATTAAGGAGGCTCGGGAATATGAACATTGGATAAATGCTATGAAAGAAGAGCTAGAGCAATTCTAAAAGAACAACGTCTGGACACTACTTGAAGTCTCCTTTGGAAAGTTATTTATTGGGGCCAAATGGAATTTCAGAAACAAATCAAATGAACAATTAAAACTAGTAAGGAACAAAGTTAGACTGGTGGCTAAAGGTCACTCTCAAGAAGAAGACATAGACTACACTAAAACATATGCCCAGTAGCCAGGTTAGACGTTATTCGAATTCCACTTTCCTTTGCTACCTACAACAGAATTAAGCTATATCAGATGGATGTGAAAAGCACATTTCTAAATGGATTTATCAAAGAAGAAGTATATGTTGAGCAACCACCAGTGAAGATGATGCCCTACCAAAGCACATCTTGAAATTTAACAAAGCTTTATATGGCCTCAACCAAGCTCCATGAGCATGGTATGAACGTTTGAGCAATTTCCTTGTTGAAAACAATTTCAAAAGAGGCAATGTAGATACCACTTTATTTAGAAGAGATCATGATGGCATAAGCCTCAAATCATGACCAACCATTAGAGCAATGGTTATAAGAATCCAAGAAGATTGGGACTTTGTTATTGATGGCAAAGACACTCTTTTATATATGTTTGAGGGAGTCATAACCTAATGGTACAACCTAGAGTGGGATTTAAATTTCTTGCTTAAAAGTATAATAGAATTTTAGCTTGTATTTTTGCCTTGAATAGATTAGGGTTAGGTTTCTAAAACCTACCTAGGGTATAATTGGACCATATTAAGCCCTAGGCTAGTCATTATACCTAATTAGGTCACAAGGTGCACACCTCACTCATGTTTATCGTGTGACTCAAGGAAGGCACCAAGTTTGAATACTTTTGTTTTTGAATTTCCCACCAATTTCTTATAACCATTGGTTGGCCCCTTCACCTATAAAGGGAGGTGCTTGCCTCATGAAAAATTAGATCAACTACATAGAGTTATGCTGCTTAATTTTCAAGTTTTAGCTTTCCTTTGTCTAGCCTCTCTAGGATAAACATCTCTTGATCTCTCCCTTCTTTTCCAAGTTATGGCCTCACCAACCACTCTCTCTACACCTCACGGCAACTCCAAAGAATTCATGGCTTCATAGGAGCTCTCCTTAACTCATTTCCTCCATTAGCTTCTGCAAACTCCAAGTTATGTTTCAAGAAAAACCAAACTAGATGAAGAGGATGTCATCAGATCATGACAAGGAATTCATATTGGTTCAAGTATATATTGATGATATCATCTTTGGAGCCACAAATGATCTCTTATGCAACCAATTTTTCAATCTTATGCAAAAGGAGCTCAAAATGGGTTTGATTGGAGAACTCAGATTCTTCCTAGGACTTCAAATTAAGCAACCAAACAGAAAGATTCTAGTGCACCAAAGTAAATATGTCAAAGAATTGCTAAAAAAGTTTGGATTAGTCAATTTCAAGTCCATGAGCATTCCAATGCACCTGATAACGTCCCTTGGACTTCAGAAAGAATCAAAACCAACATAATTGCATACAGGCAGATGAAAAGGATCTTTATTGTATCTAACAGCATCAAGGCCAGACATTATGTTCAGTGTATGCCTATGTGCTAGATTTCAAGTTGATCTAAAAGAAGTTCACCTTGGTGTTGTACAAAGAATATTCAAATATACCTTAAGCGAACTTCCAACCTCGGCCTCTACTACAAAACTCGAAAAAAAATGTAGTCTTCAAGGATTCTACGATGCAGACTATGCTAAAGATAAAGTACAATGAAAAAGCACAAGTGGAGGATGTCACTTCATCAGAGGTAATCACGTTTCATGGACTAGTAAGAAACAAGCACGACTGCATTATCCACAACAGAAGTAGAATATGTATCAGCAACTCTGTGATATACACAATTATTGTGGAACAAGAATCAACTTGAAGATTATGACGTTCATGAAACACAGATCTCTATAATGTGTGGTAATAATGCAACAATTGGTTTATCTAAAAACAATTTTGCATTCAAGGGTCAAACATATTGAAATTAAACATCATTTCATAAGAGACTATGTCAAAAAGGGTAGGTATCGTGGAAATGCAGTACATCTCTACAGAGAACCAACTTGCAGATATTTTTACAAAACCTCTTGTTGAAGAGAGATTTTTAAAAATTAGAGATCTTTTGAGCATGAGTATTACTGAAGGATGATTAAATTCAGTTAGTGAAACCAAAAACTATTTTTTTTTCCTCTCGTAAAACGATTAAGTCTTTACATGCATATCACAAGACAATTAAATCTTTTCGTAAGACAATCACTCTTACAACCCAAAAATCACACAAGGACACTAGATTCTTTTTTAATCTTGGAAATTAAAATTATTTTTGCAAATATCTATTATTTCCTGAAAATCCAAGATTCTTGAAAATATTTTTTTAAAATATTTTTTTCCAATATATTTGAGCTGTCCTAGACTCATCCAATATCTATATAAATTGAGTCAACCTAAATACCTCCACATAAATTCAGAATGAGTCAATCAAATGAGACAAACTCTCCCATAAGAGTATCTTCTAAGTCCTCTAATCCAAATCAAGGCACTCAGGACAATTTGTTTTCCTCTCACAATTATACTTTTAGGTGAACTTGTGAATCTTCCATCTATACCTTAAGCATATATTGTTTATTTTTTCGCTATATATTCCCTCATTTAAATATATTTTAGTAATTTAAAAGAAGTAATTATGGTTTTAAACTTATTTTAAAACAAATACGCATTTTATTAATATTTTAAAATTAATTAAATATTTGTAGATAAATCCATAAATTATTTCGTCAAATATAAAATTATTGTAAAATTAATATTTTACATTTTTTTACAGATTTAATATTTACAGCAAATTTACTTGCAGATTTATAATTCATAGCAAACTTACATGCGAATTTAAATTAGCGACAGTAAAAACACTTGTAATCTTCCAATTATGATTTTTATAGAAAACAAATATTCAGATTTCTTTTTGACGATATTTCTTACGAATTTTAAATATATGTTCAAGTGAGTATTCATGAAGAATTATGTGTAAATTAAAATAAATAAAAACATAAGATTTCCTACAAATTTTTATATAAAATTTTAAAAAATCAACAAAAGATGAAAATTTCTACTTATGAAATTTGAAGAGGTAGCATTTAGAAAGGAATAGCAGGGGATTCTTATATGAACTTTATTCCCTAACAATTAAGGCAAACAAAATATTGGTCACTGTTTTTAAAATTAAATAAACTAAAGAATATATTATTAATTTATGGTTTATTATCGCAACCAAAGTTAATCTTTATTCGAACTAATGATTATCAAATGTATATTATTTTAAAAGTCATATAACATATTATATAATAAAGTAAATAATTAATAAGATACTTATAAACTGTTTAAGTTTTTGAGAGGATTCAAAAAAATAACTTATAACTTATAACATATTCATAGATTATTTTTAATAATTCTTTTTTAAGGTAACTTGTGAAAATAATTCATTATTAATATAAAAGGATTAACAACATTTCCCTTTGCATAGTTGGTAGATGTTTTTGCATTTTTGTCAAAATAAAGTTGAATCATACTTTGATTTTGGTAAAAATTATTTTCATTTGTTCAAATAACAATGTTAAAATTAATTTTAGAATAAATAATGAAATATAAACTGTTTTACTTAAAAATCATATTTAACAAATATCCATATTACAAAATCAATATTATCCTAAATCAAGTATTCAAAAACACTCTCCTAAGTACATATTAATAAATTTCTTAATTGTGTAAATATTTAATTAAGATGAGATTGAAACACGTATTAAGATGGAAAATTCGAATGCATGTGAGAGCCACTAATAAAGCTGAACGCGTGTTTGCAACATTTGAGATGTAAATCGTGCACAAACTAACTTCTAAACTAATATAAAAGCAAATAACAATAAGTTGCTTTGCAAAAACACGTCCAGTGACACAAAACGTGTTATAAACACAGTTACAATAAGTTTTGTTAGGGCTGATTTTAATAGAAGGGTTTACATCAAATATTTTAAATCTAAAATAATCCAGACACATGCTTGAAATAATTTTGTAAAATTGTGTGGATTGTCAAAATTTGAATTGAAATAAGTTTATAATAAGCTTTAATTCAAATTTAATATTTTTACTATTAGATAAACATTTTCATGAAAACTTATAAGTAAAATAAATAAATAAATGTATAAAATAAAATAAGTTTCTATATAAATTAATTTTAATTTGTAAGAAATTCATTTATATAACTTCTCTGAATTTTTATCTTTAATCTTTGCACAAATTTAACTTATGTCTCATTTTATTTTTCCTTTATATTTTTGTTTTTTTTTTATAAATGATTAGAAAAAAAATTATCCATATTCTTTATATGTCTATTTTCAAAAAGTTAAATGACATACCTAATGCGATTTAATGGAAAACATCTTATAGGAAAAAGTATAAGAACTATATTAATTGGTGCATAAGAGGTACATCAACACTGAGTAATACATCTAACGAGATTTATGCACCTAAAACAATTATCTTAAATTAATAGAGACAAACTCATATATTAACAGTGTATTTGATTTAACACAAAGTCTCATATCCCAATTTAAAAACCATAAGTTATTTAAAATTGTTTCAAATTATGAATAAATTATGAATTCACATCCGATGTGAAAACAATCATATACTAAATCAAGCTAAATTCTCCATGCACTTTCACCCAATCTTTCATTAAAATGACAAAAATTATCTTAAATGAAAGGAGATTGTGAATAAAAAAATATTCTCATAACCTTATTTCTGGAATATATTTCCAGATTTAAATTTCTGGAACACTTATTTGATTTCTGGAATAAATTTTCAGATTTTGTATTCCAAATTTAAATTTCCAAAACACATTTTTGAATTCTGATTTTTCTTTTCAGAATGCATTTTTAAATTGTGTTTCAAATTTGGATTTTCAAAACACATTTTTAAACTTCGATTTTTTTTTTCAAAAGGCATTTTCAGATTGTTTTAGATCTTTTTTTTTTCTAGAATGTATTTTTTGCATTTTGGATTTCTTTTTCTGGAAGGAGATTTTGACTTTTGAATTATATTTTGTAAATTCCAGATTTTCAAATCCATAATAAAAGGGTAATTTTGAAAATTTTGAAAGATGCATGTTCAAATTTATATGGTGCAGGAAGAACTTATTCCTCAACATCCTATTTCACATTTGGCAGATACAGATCACCACATGCCAAAACATTTGACAAGCTTTTCGAGCCTTTTGCCCTGTAATGTAATGGTCTCTAATATTTCAGGGGAAAACAAATCAGTAACCCAACCATGCATATACACTTTAACCTACACTTCATTAGCAAAGAGACAATTGATCTAATTTCTCGTGCTGATGGGAACAAAGATCATACAAAGAAAAGCCTGCAAAAAAGGAAGAACATTTTTCTTTAAAAAATTTACTCTTGATGGAGTTTCATCAGAACATGACAGAAAAGTTAGAAATTCCAAGAGTTCTGACATTTCACAAAATCATTATGAATTGCAGAATCCATAAGTACACATTTCTATTGAAGAGATAGTTATGGGCAGATCAAGCAAAAAAGTTACTTTAGCTGTCAAGGGTGGCATTTTACAAATAATGTTATACGTAGTTGATGAAAAAGTTGTATACATTTATAAGCTAAAAAAGTTACTAGAAGACATCCCACAAATAAAGCTTTTTACAAATTCCTGGAAAACTAGATAAGTGATTGATAGCAAATTTTCTAAATTTACAGCAAAAGTGTAAGATAATATACGCCCCTACATACAGAACTGTGAAACTCAATCTGACCTGTTGCGAGAGTTCATAGAGTTGTTGACACGGCAGATTAAGAAGCCACCAACTATTTCTGTTCAGGAGATTAATTGGACCGAATATTCCGACTGACTGACTTTGGCTTGAAAACACCCCACAAATAATACTTGGCACAAATTCCTGGAAAATTAGATAAGTGATTGAATTAAATACCTAACACAGCATATTTTCCAAATTTATAATAAAAGCCTAAGGTCTCCGACTTACTCCGTTCATTTGGAGGTAATACATGTGAAGAAAAAATGAGGAGCTCTATGTTGTTGATGACTGCCTTGAGAGCAAATTCTTGTTCAATTATATCATTCAGCACACCATCAAAAATTAACTCATCCCTAATTGATGTAAGAGAATATAAAAAACAAGGTTTACATAGAAAATTACAATACCAGTCAGTATGAGGAATATAATCCATTGACAAAGCATACCTTTCTTACTGTGGAAAAAAATAGAGACCAATACTATCACCGTTAGGAGGAGACATATCAAAACTCTCGGGCCAAATACCACACCTCGATAACATCTCTACATCAAGCAGTGTAGGAAGCTTTGTTACTGCCAAATTCACTTTTGCGCAAGCTTCGCTTGACACATAACAAGACCAAAATCTGTTGTGTTGTTCAATATAAATTGTCCCCTACAAAAATGTTTATGAAAAATAAGGTGCATAAATAACCCTCTAAGGGAATTTTAATAAATTACTTGAACTTCACTTCAATGATTAACTGGACAAAAGCAGCCTCAACACAGAAAAATAAAGCAAAAATCTCACGTCCAAACTGGATCATTAAGTGGGCGAGCACAGCTAGGCCTGTCAGTTGAAACATTTATAGGACATTTAATTGATTCAGGCTCCTCATAAAAGATGTCATTGTCCTCAAGGATCGGTTGCCTCTTCTCAATGTCTTTTTTCCTAAGGCATTCTGCAAGAAAACCTTCAGAGGATCTGACAGATTTTGGTTTTCTAACTGCCAAACTCTCCTTTTGCATTTTTAATCTTCTATTTTTAGCTTCAGTGATATCCGTTAAACGCTTGCTTTTTCTCAATTCTTCAGATCCACATCTTTTAGGATTATGTGGTGCACAGTCCTCACATTTCCAGATAATTGTTCCATCATCTTCTGTATAGAACTTATCTAAACAATAACTGCAAATATCTAAACTATTTGTTAAGCACATTTTACATATATCAAGCTAGAAAGAGAAGTACACAACATCTTAGGTTCCAATTTTATTTTATCACATCAAGGGCCAATTTGGGAGCACTTTCACTTCTCCACTTGAAACACAAGTATGCATGAATTGTTGATTTATTCAGATCACATCAATATATAAACTGGTGCAGTGTAAATTAGAATCCTACTAAGAAGAATATTAAGCTCCTTAATAAATTTACTACTTAACTGTACTCCTAGTTTATTATATAGAGATGCCTCTAGAACCTCATAGATTTAGTGAAATATTAGCTAGTTAGTCATTTTGAATTCACAAATGCAGCAACAATTTCTCAGATAAATTATTTTCCTTCATAAAGTAATAAATAATAACTCTGGAAGTGCTCAGAAGATGTGATTGGAGGCTATATGCAGATGGGCTTGCTCATCATATAAAGCTTCATTGATTGTGATCAACAAATGTTCACCTTTTTCAGTGACCGCCTTCACCATAAGAGTTCAAATGTTTTAGTTTCCCATTTTTAATACTCAATGAAATTGCAATCTTTGAATTCACACGCGAAGATAGCTACTTAAAAAAGAAAATTTGAATCATAATCAATGAAACTCATAAAGTGATAACCTATAATTCTAAACTTAGAGCTTCTAAATGTAGTCATTCAATAAAAGACCAAGCAAATTTATATTGTTAATACATGGTAGATTCATCAGGAGTACAAACATTACTGTTGAGAAATTCCTGCCGAAATTGTTATAATTCGGCAGATCTTTTCGTTAATGGGTTACAACTTGTTAGACAAAAGTACATAATATGTATACTCCAGCTTGAGGACATCTTAGAAAATACATTGTATGCGTATATTCAGTTAGTTCATTAGTCTACTTTTTGTTTCTTCACTTAATTCCAAACTACGATATTCTATTTCATATAGTTTTATTATAATGTGAGCAACAATATATTTTCCTTTTTCTTAAATTTTTGTCAGGCAATAGAGAATAAATGAGCCTAAATGTTGAAAATTACACAGTACCGATGACTTCCTATTTTTTCCAGTACATAAACACTAGAAGAGACAAATAAAACAAATCCAAATTCTGTTCTGACCTACCATATAATATCATATAAACAACACACTAAAAAACCATATGGTATTAGCTGATAACATATTTTGTTTTACATTTTTGGGTTGCAACAATAATGTAATACTTTCTTGTTTGGCAGTAATAGAGTTTTATACCAACATTAAAGGTTGTCAAAATTTCAAGTTAACTCTTACGATATTACAAACAAGATAGAAGAAACGAATTAACTTGCTGTCAAATTCCTTTTTAAGTAACCTAGGATAAACTCTTTAAATTTAGCAGATGAATTTTTAAAAAAGTGAGCAGATGAAGATATACTGTGACAATCATGCAACTCTTCATATTGTCTCCAATCCGGTGTTTCATGAGAAAACTAAACATATAGAGATTGATTGTCATTTTGTTAAGAGAAGTTGAGTTTATCAGCTCTAGTGAACAACTTGCAAACATTCTAACTAAATCTATAAAAGAACCTAGGATTCAGTTTATATATTTCAAGCTTGGTGCATATGATCTATATGCTCCAGCTTGAGGGAGAGTGTTCAAATGTAACATTATTTTTATTGTTATTTTCCTTTGTAGGTACCCAGCTTTAAGATTAGGGTTTTGCCTCTATTTGTAACCATATACATATATACAATACATCAATAAAAGGTAAAACAGTGTAAATTGAATCCACTGTATTTTCCCCATTTCATTTATTCAAGTACCATTAATAATATTTCTTCTATATTAGATAAGCTCTTACAAAATTTGCAAATCAAATCTACGAAAAATGTCTTGAGTTTATGTAGAATCTCAGACTTGAGAACCTTGCCAACATTGTATCAATTTTAAAAGTTATTAATACATACACATCTACTCATTTGATAAAATGTAGACTGTACTTTTGGTTGAACAAATTATGTAGATATCAAATCCAATAGCAGAAAAATATAATCCCAATTAATTATCCAAAACCTAAATCAAAGTACTGTCAGTTATTTAAAAGTGAGAACGATAACTCACATTACACATACCTATGCTGAGCACAAGCTTTACATTGGGCACAGTATACGTTGCACTTCGGATCTCCTTTGTCACCACATAGTAGACAGATATTTGTCTGTCAAGTTCATTGAGACAATTATGGACACACATTTTAGTATTAGGCCACGAAACAAACTATAAGTAGAAATGTCTTAGATAAAGGAAAACTATTGCCATCAATAATCATAGATAAATTCTAAATTCATTGAATATTGAGATAAAAGAAACATTAGAACTGCGCAGCAAAGTACAAAAAGGGTCCTGTCAACATTTTCAATTAAGAGCACAAACTCATCAAAATAATCACAAGGTCTAGTATTCATTATTCCTTAATATCCACTACTGAAACAAATTAAGAAAATGGGGGACAACACAAAAATCAGCAAAATGCAAAATTAGTCATTCCTTAGCATATCTCCTACAGGAGCACATTAACAAATGCGGCATACTCTAGTTCAACTTAAGCAACTCAAATGTGGTCAATTAGAAGTTGCAACAAATTTCTACGAAGTCGCAACTTATAACTTATAAAATTTTAAAGGATTTTGAAAACAAGATGCAAGCTTTCAGAAGTCAAATTATTGGAATAATTGTATCTTATTTTATGTTCAAAGTGTTCACAACAATCTTTAAAATCCATAACTTTATACAAAAGTATATGTATCTTACACATTTATATGACACTTTTTGGGCAACATACATGAAGATGCCCCTAAAAGATGTCATAAAAGACAGTAATGCTATTACAGACTCGTTCATGGTAAAGCATGTGCATGACAATATATTAGCCATAGAATTGATCACTTTACGCTAAAAATAATTACTTATTAAATGGATGGACTGTTCAAAAAAGTCATTATATTAAAAAAACTATAACATAAATCAGACCATTTTTAACCCGACTCCTTTATCATGTAGCCTATATATATACTTACGCTCAACCGGTTAATTTTATAAAACAATAATTTTATTTTTTTTAAATATTGAAAGATATTCATGTATTCTAATTTATATATTCAATCATTATATGTAGAATTAAAATTAATTTTATTAATAACATTTCAAATTTAAAAAATATTTTTATTTTTTGAAGTTTTTATTTAAATTTATTCTTTATTTTTAAAACTGAACAAAAATGACACAAATTTATCATGTAATTGATTGGTCAGCAGACCTGGCCATCCATTTTGCCACGGGTAAAAATAATAGTAGTGTGTGAGAATAAAGAAATGGAGGTGAAACTTCTACCAAATCAGTCTTCCACCAAACTTCCAAGTTGTTTAATATTTGCTTACTACCAGACTCTAAGTTGAACCTGTCCGTGTGTCTCATTTTTAAGGAAGATGGATCAAATTGTAGGAAAGGATGACAATAAGTGTTAGCTTGTGTAATTGAAGCATCCCCAAGGGGAGATTGGCCCGGTTCAGAGAAAGAACTAAATGCTAAATTGCATAACTTAATAGTTCACATCTATAAAAGTCTAGAAGACTTTTCTGGTTCAGCAAAGTGTAATCAGTGTTTAAAAACTGAGATAATAATAAAAAGTGAAAACCTGAATTATAAAGCTTGGAAGTATGTTTTTATTGCTGAAACGTTTAGGGAAAGTGCTAACATTGAAGACATCAATAAATCTTTCTACAAACGCAAATCTGTATAGGAAATAAGAAAAATAAATAAAAGTTCTATAATTTAAAATTAGTTTATAGATAAATTAAAGCAATCTTTTTCATAAAGTGTAATGTTAATTCATTTATTTATTTTCTTCTCAAACAGTATCTTTAAAAAAGTGCTCCAACACAAACAAATCCTAATGTTAATAATATGAAATCAGGTGTATAGTAAAAGAAAAAAAGGTGAGCAACAAAGAGAGTAAGCGACTGAGAATCGGAAGTGGTATAACTGTGATTTGATTTTTCGAATTCTAGAAAGAAAAAAAAAAGGTTTTGAAGGGTTAGAGAAATGTGCCTGTGCGCACACTTTTTGTCTTTTAGAATTAGAATAAAAGAACAATATCGAATCGCTAAACTTTGACTACGACGGTATCGTGAAAATTCTGAGAAACTCCACTGCCAAAATTGACTGAACTAGTTTCGGTGTTTCAGAAGCTATTTTTCAGGAGTAAATTATTAAGTATAAAGTTACGAAATTGTTTAGAAAGAGAAGTTCACATTGCAGCATGGAATTCGAGGGTTAGAGAAAGGGGAAAAACAAGTTCATATTGTTGTGTACCTTTTCACAGTGATGAATCATCTTCACAAATCGCTCTGCCTCTACCAATGAACAAGTTTCGCCAAACGCTGGAGTTAAACCGTTCCATCTCCCATCTCTCTTCTCTTCTCTTCTCTTTTTCACTTTCCTTTTTTTACATTGTATCACTACACCCTAGGTCTTTTTATTTTCTCTTCACATAGCATTATTTACTATTTTTAAATTTTCAAGTTGAAATTTATTTATTTATTTATAGTAAATTAAAATGAAAAATGAAAAAAATATTTTTTTTTCTTACTTCGTGCCATTTTTTTGAAGAAAAGGATTTTACTCGAAGAGTACACAAAAAATAACTTCACTTATTTTTCTTAGAATGATTTTTTTAAGAATAATAATACTGGACTCTACCAGTAAAATATTTTTTTCTTCAATAATATCTCTTTCTCACTTTTTATTCTACTTTACTATTTCATAGTTTTAATATTCTGATTTAAATTTTGGTGACTAAAGTGGAGAGAATTAATAAAACTTTAAGGTTGTGATTGGATTAGAGAGAGGATTTGAGGGAGTGGACTTGTAGTGATTTGAGGGGGAAGTGTAAAAAATGTGTAAGAGAATTTTTATTTTTTTAAATATGTAAAATGTAAGTTTACAAATTTACCATTTTTATAAAAAAAAAATTAAATAATAAAATATGAGATATTTTTGTGTTAATTTTAGTTAATTAAAATTGTATAAATACATATAAAAATTATTTTCGTAAAATCAAATCAAAATTAAAATTAATTTTTATTATTGTTAATATTATTATTTAATAAATTTATTTTAATTCTTATTAAGTATTAATTTATATTTATATTTATTATTATTATTATTTTATTTACTATTATTATTTTATTATATATTATTTTTATTTAAATTTTTAAAAATTAAGGGTAATTTAGACTTTTACAATGGTTTGATGTATTTTTCTTAAGATTTCCTTATCTTTCTTAATTGAATAGAGAAGATAGTTTTTATCTCTCTCGCAAATCAGCGTCCTTTATTCTGTGTAATTGAATGAAAACAAATAAAAGAAATCCGTACATTTCAATCCGAATATGCAAGAGAGCATAAATCTTATTTCAAAGTTTTTATTACTAGTGAAAAATAAGTATTATCTTAGTATATTTTAAAAAAGTAATACTAATAATTATGGTTATATAGTAGGGTTACTTAAAGATAAGAGTGATTTATAATGCGTAATACTTTTGAAGTGTGTGTAGAGCTATTTTTAATATTTAAATAATATTTTTTATTTTTTATTTATAATATCATTAAAATTGAAACTAAAATATAAAATATGTAAATATATATATATATATATATTTATATTACTAAAAATAAGTTACCATATACCACATGGACACACAATGAATTTATTCAGAAGATTTGTTTACCAATTAAGTTACAGTGAAAAGTAAAACTTACAAGGGATATTATACAATTAAGACCTACACTTTGTTTGGATCTGTTTGTGTAATGTGGCACACTTTGTTTGGATCTGTTCGTGTAATGTGACGTATATGATAAAAGCGTTGATGTTCCGATTATTTGTTTTGATGATCCATTTATTTGTGATTAAGGGAGAGGGGATGTGTGGGGGAGGACTATTCATGGTTCTCTCATCAAAACAAAGAAAGGTGTTGATGTTCACATAGAGAACTATTGGTGGTTCTCTCAAGATAACAAAGAAAGATGTTGATGTCATTATTATTCTTATATTTTTTTCTCTTGTTGTTGTGATGAATAGTAGAAAATTAACTGATAATCGAAGCATTTGGAAGTAAACACGTAGATAAGATTATGAGAAGAATCAATTATGTATTGATTTTAGTTGTATAATCTATTATGAAGAGTTTTGTTTTAAGTACATAATCAATTATGAAGAGTTTTGTTTTAAATACATAATCAATTATTAACTAATTTTTGAATCCATAATTGATTATCAACATCTTGGTTTTAAGTGCATAATCGATTATCAATTAATTTTGAACCTATTATCGATTATCAATTAATTTTGAACTTATAATCGATTATCAACAACTTGGTTTTAAGTGCATAGTCAAATATCAACTAATTTTGAACTCATAATCAATTATCAACACCTTGTTTTTAAGTGCATAATCAATTATCACATATGTTTCATCCCATAATTGATTATAGTTTGTTAGTTGTGAATTTTGTAATTGATTATGGTCAATTTTTTTTGTTAGGTCATTTTGTTTTGTCACTAGATCAACTGGTTTTTGTGATTTAAGGTTGGTCATGTTTATAATTATGTTTTAGTGTATTATAATTATGTTTATATGAATATGTTTTTGTGTATTATAATTAGTTAAAAATCTATTTTTGTGTATTGTAATTAGTTATAATGGTGACCCTAACTCTAAACTTAACCCTAATCCTAATCCCAAAAATTGTAATTAGTTATAATGGTGACCCTAACTCTAACCTTAACCCTATCCTAATCCCAAAATCCAAAATTGTTAAAGTGACTCTGAGCGTACATCATAACTCTAACCTATAAGATATGGATTGTTAATTATTTTTAAACGCTTTTTAGAATTTCTAATATTAAAATTTTTATTATAACTAAAAAAATATTTTTATGACATCTTTCATGTTCCAATAATATTAAGTAACTCATATTTTTTTGAAAATAATTATCCAACAATATCGAAAATAATGAACAAATTTTTAATGAACTAAAATCTATATAAAAATACCTCATATTTAATTATTTAAATATCTTTAAAGATAAGAGTAAATTTATAAGATGACATTTTAAACATTTTAAAAAAATAAAAATTTTCTCATTACCATCTCATCAATCACAAACTTTAATAAATTTCCCTCACCAATACACTTTACATATTTTAAATTCAAACATCTTCATTTTTTTCACATTTTCCTCTCCAATAACTCTAAATTCACTCCCTCAAATTTTCATACATTTCCTCCCTAATTCAAATACACCACTAGTGCCGGAAAGCAAATATTAAAGAATGAAACCATTTTTATAGATTATGATAAGTTGGAAGAAAATTTAGCAGTATCCTTTAGCAAAACTTAAAAAACATATATTGGAAATATTAAAGGAATTGAGACTTAGACCACTTGAAAGTCATAAACTGGTAATCCAACCTTTATGAATAAAAAATCTTTAAAAAAGAAGGTTTTGTAGAAATTTTGCTGGCATTTTGAATTGAATTTAGACTTGGAGGGAAAAAGTGCATTATCTCAAACTTTGTTTTGTTTTTAATGTTAAGGTCAAACTTTTAACTGGACTCATTAATGAGTTAAGCTTAAGCATCTATTTGTTTTGGCAAACCAAATTCAAACTTAAAGAGATTGGTTTGAATCTGCTTATTTACACATCTGTTAAGAAGAAAAGTTAAGATATGATTATGAATAAAGGGAAGTGCATAAACCAACAAAAGCTCGTAGTTGAACAAAAATTCAATTGAGTTTTCTTCTTTTTATTAATCTATACCTATGGTATAAGCTAACTAATATTCACAAAAATAAATGATACAATAACAAAGCTCAGGGTTCTCTGGTGGCCTGACTCTACAAGCAGACCACTTTAAATCGGTGACATACTAAAAGTGCAAATGTACAAACTCGTGGAATATGTCAAGAATGTTTGACATCTATCATGAATTTAGTAATGAGAATACTCGTAGTTGAGCAGAAAACATTGCTCAGATAAACATCTTACTCAATGCCTCAATTTTTCTGTAGGTTATGCTAGGAATCCAAGGCCCTGAAACTCTTTCTATGAATGTCCATCTTTTACCAGGCAAACCACCCTTCATAGCTGCCAAAGTCATTCATATATGGAAAGGCAAAGCCATAGAACCTTGAACGCAAAGTAACTGGTTATTTTACACTCCACAAAGCCATGCCAGTGTTCTAAAGCCTAATAGGAAGTCCAAAGTTGTGGAATGTCTTGATGGTTCCATCACAACCTGCTGTCACAATTGATAGTCCCCATGTTTCTGATACGTACTTTTCATGGGAAGGATCTTTTATACATGGCTTCTGGTGATCAAATTCAACTTCTGCAAGAGGTAAATCCCAACTAGGAAGCTTCTCTTCGGGCCACGTCACAGAACCCCGACATGTACCATCAATGGAGAACCAACTTCCAAAAGAAAAACGTTCTGATTCCCTGACACCATGAGCAGCCTCTAGTTGGTGCTGCATTCCTGAAGAATAGTGGGCAAAATCTTTGCCAGAACCTTGTTCTGTAGTCATGCCAGACCAAGGTATTGCAGTAGTAACCCCTTGAGAGCCAAAGTACTCACATGAATACTTGGATTTTGTACTTTTGGGAGAAGTATTTCCCAAGTCATTGAAGTTCCAAATATACACACGAGAGTCCCCTCCCACTGAAATTATATGCTCTCCACCAGAGGTAAATGAACCAGACATCTGACTTCCAGACCTTGAAAGACCTGCAAATAGTAGAATGATCAACCAACTTAGAATAGTCCGTGTGAATTAAGTATCGATAATGAAATTATGTAGAAAGAGGAAACAAGTTTTATCTTAAATTTATGAATGAACCAGTGGGTTTTGCAAACCATGTACAAGCCCCAAATTAGAATAGGTGAAGTAAAAGATCACATAAGAACAAATGAAATCCACACACAACTTAAAACATGTCTTTTAAAGATACCAAGTAAAGGATGCAAACCAAATTGGTGATTTAAAAAATGAAATGTCTGCCTGTGTTTAGGGATCAATAGAAAGTAATCAAATCTCCATAGAGTGACAGGTCCAATGCTATATTGATGTGCTCTAACTAAAACAACTTAAGAATTTAGTTTCATAAACTATCTATAAATGGAAAATAAAGACTTTCTGTAGTATTTGACATGCATATAACTTTTCATTAGATACACAAGGTAGGCATTCAGTTTAAAGATGACATACTTAACAATTTCTATAATAATCGCCCAAGTTTAAAACTTGAAGTATTCAACAGTGTTTTGACTACTAATGCAACCAGATCAAAAGATCATACTGAAAAATCATGCAATTGTTTAAAGATATTAATAACTAATTCAACAATCATGTGGTTGACTATTCATGGCTTAGTGCTCTACCTTTATATGTTTGAACAAGTTCAACGCCTTCCAATATTCTAACTTTGGAATCTTCAGATGTAATCATAACTCTCTGATGGTTTTTCTGAGAAAACTGCAATGTGACAAGGGTGTTGAAATGTAAGCAAAGTAAGTGAAAAAGTATAGATTTTAGTAACAAAAGTTTCAAGAAAGAAACAAAACCTGAATGCCTGTAATCTTGTTGCCAGATGTTCTCTTCTTTCCATTGACACGAATTTGGGCATCAAGCTGGAAATGTTTGCCTAAACAATTAGAAATCCTATTTAGAGACTTTAATTCATATAATTTTTGGTGTTTTCCCCTTCTAAAGGGAGTTCAAGACTTAATTGACTAGTAAGATACCTGAGACAACATAAAAGCGGCAATTGCCTGTGAGGGAACCAACTACAAACCCCTGCACAAGTAAATAGTCATAGGTTAAACATCTAATGAAGAAAAGAATCTAGAATTGTGATTAGTAACAAGACATACAAAATCACAGATATTCGGTCAAGAAATCACAGCATACTTGTCCATCTGGTCGGAAACTTATTGCACTAATCACATCTCGTATGTCTGCCCAGTCAACAACTCGCTCTTCATGTATCCCCCATATTCGGACTTTGCCATCTATGGAACCACTGATGAAGAAATTTTCGTCAACGGGGTTGAACTGAATGCAAGTCACTGTTTCCATGTCAGAACAACAAACAAAGATTATTATACTTGTTTGATTAATCAGCAAATTATGAAAGTAAACAAAGCATATGTGGTAAATAATACTTACCATAGTCTTTGTGATGGAAAACACTTAGACATTGATTACAACCAATTTTCCACAAGCGAACAGTTTTATCCGAAGAAGATGAAAGGAGAGTCTGCAAGACGAACTCTAGATCAGATTCAACAAAGTTTGCAAATAGAACAAACATAAATTGCATAAAAATATAAAACTTTTGCAAATTAAACTCACATCTGAATTGGACCAAGCCAAATCCAAGACATCTCTGGTGTGACCATAAAATTCATGCAATGGTGATTCCTCGACTTTCAAAATCTTGTTAGGAAGAACAGCAAAGGATTGACTTGAGTGTTTCTTCTGAGAGCAAGAGGAGCCACGTTTCACTTTTCTAACAGCACTGTCCTCCGCATTGAAGCAGATACTAGATGTATCTAGTGATGTCACACGCCATATGCGTATTACACCATCTTCACCTCCACTAGCCAGATATTGGCCATTGGGACTAAACTTCATAGTCCAAATCAGGCCTTCGTGAGCTCTAATCTCTTGCCCAATATACAGAGCACTCAACTCCATCCACCTCTTCTTATTCTGCTTTACTTTTATTCTACGACTTTTATTTGGCCCTGAATCCAATTTTGAACTGATTTTACCCCAACCTCCTTTTTTGTTGCTCATAAAGTGCTGCCACCAACTTTTCTTCTCTCGAGCCTCAGCTTTTCGATGTCTAATCTCTTCATCTGTAAAAGAAACCTCATAAATCTTCTCTTCTGAACTTGCATCTGGTTTATCTTGGGGACCTCCTTTCTGATCGTCAAACAAGTCTTGTGCCTCAGAAGTTGTTTCCCTTCCCGAGAGAACCAACTCCTCAGAAACCCGATCATAAGGCAAAATACAACTGGAAGTATTTGAAACTGCCCCACTATCGCTGGTCCTCTCCAGTTCAAATCTCACTGATGAGTTATCAGAATTCATCATATTATTCTCTTGAGCACAAACCTTGGAAGAACCATCATCCCATCCCATCCCCTGCAAAAACTTTCCCCTCCTTTCCTTCACACTCACAGGCTCATTCACCCACATCTCATAACCCAACTCTTCTTCTGTCGAAGCAGACGCTTGGATTGGTGAAAAACAATCCACTGAGTCAAAAAACACATCACAACCTCCCTCATCAGAGATCAGCATAGCGTGCAGTCAAACGCAAATGTCCCACATAAGAAGAAAAAATGTCACCTCCAACCCTTTCCCTGCTTCTGTGACACCTTAAATACCACACCACGCCCCCAAAATCAAGGGAACAAGTTTCTTTCGCTGATGGAGGAAAACTAAACTGAATATAAAATGCCACCACCACAAGCTAGGACCAAGTACGAGGAACCTCTCAGAAACTCAATAAAACAGCCAATGACAACACTTGTTGGCATGTTGGGAACCCTCTCAAGACCAGGATCCCAATATATAAAATAAAAAGAGCAATAAATTATTCCTCAAACCCCAATAACACCTCAATAGAATAACTAAATTCAAAAACCAGAACCTAAAAGATACACAAGAAGAAGCTAAAACCGCTTTGAGATGAAACACTACCCTCTTCTTGAATTCAAAGTTATCACCGACCCTATTGCAATGTTCTCCACAACACCAAATCCAAGGTCAAACAAAAGAAGTCCTCTGAGTGCAGTGAACCGAGAGGGATTCAAGACACAGAGAAACTGGCGGAAGAAGGAAAGTGGTGTCACCTAAAAAACAAACAAACCAACTAAGTCACCTCGAGATTGAAGAGTGAAACTGCATGCACGAACGGCTCAACACGATAAACAAGATGTTACTGTTCTCTGCACTCTGCAACTACAACAACCACTCCACATTCACCTTCATGCTTTGCTGTAATCCTCACCTATTATCTCCCTCTGCGTAGCTAACCAAAGAGAGAATTTCAAGATTATTTTATACTTTTAAAATAATCATCAAATAGTGACATAAGTTTAATATTGACTGTGTCATAAAATAATAATAATAATAAAATAAGAATGATATTGTTACAACATTACATTAAAAGTGAAGAGACAAAAAGTACAGAATTTTTAAAAGCATTTCGCTTTCGATGGATAGGACCTGCTAAGTGAAAAGAATATGCCTACATCAAGCATAAGTGTTGCTGAACCAGAAACCACAGATCTAAAATTCAGTCCATTCAATTCACCACAATAGGATCTAACTCCATGGTCTTTTCATTATGCCAAAAGGTTTTTCAGTTTTACAAAAATCTTCTTTTTCTTTGTATTTGTTTGTTGGAAGAGAAGGAAAGGAAATATATATAACAAATAACACATGACACAGCTACAAAATTTTAAAGGAGTTAGTGATATTAATTAAGACTAAGATTAGTATAGCTAGATAATTCCATGATTGATGGTTGCTCCTAGCATTGTCTTTAAGGCGCATTTATGGCTATAAGAGCTATTGTAGAGATAAAGGATTGAAGAAGAAAAAGAAAACAAGTGAAAATGGTTTGTGAAGTAGTGGAGTACTATTAGGCTCAACTAGTACTGGGTGCTATGTAAGTGCCTTTTACCCTTCATAGAAAAAGCGATGACTCGAAAGTGTTAAGGCCTAAGGATGACATAGGTGCCCACTTGGAGCCTATAGGGGTTCCTTATTACAGCAAAACATTATAGCACCCCTCTCTTCCTCTGCAATGCAGTTCAGATTTTAATTTCTTGGGCTTCGTGTGATGTTTTGTTTCCCCCATTAATGAGGGGTTGTTGGTATTATGCAACAAAACTAATACTGCACCTTAATAGTAGGACTACTCTTTTTCCTATCTCTATTTTTTTCATTCCTCTTTCTCTAGAAATTGACATCTCATCAGGTTTCCACAAAACATTACAACTATTCTCACCGAGCCTCACTACCAACTAACTAGCTGCCTCTGTAGTTCTAAGCTTCTTCGTATCAACAAGAATTTACTATAGACAGACAGTTAAAATTTTAACACTCTGATTCCTTAAAAATATTCTTTTTTTCATTAAAAAACATTATTTTATTTTTCCAAACTTATGCATGCGCATTGGTGTAATTCAATTTTTATTAAAAGATCCTCTCATAATTTACTAGTCATGAGAAATTATTCATTAAAGTAATTAGATTAAGAGAAAAAAAAATATGTAAAATTAGTCTAAGCGAGAGTGTATGTATATATAATATTTTAATTCATAAACAGTAAGATTAGTCTCATACTTCTACCAAAGAAGAGGAATATATATATTATGATGAAAAATGTTGCATGGTGCATTCTGATTTTTAGTACATGGATGGAAAATAATAATAATGAAATATTGGAAACGATGTGATAAAAGAAATTAAAAAAATAGATAAAGAAAACATGAAATAGAATTAATGTACAAAATACATTATTAGTTAAAATTTCTGTCAATATTTTTTTAAAATTATATAAATATTAATAAATATAAAATAATAATACTGTTATTATTATTATTTCTTGGTTTCATGCTAATGACACTGAAAGGACCTTTCCATGTTACCACTCTCTATGTCCAGGGTAATCAAATCTCTGTATTTCCTATTTAAAATTGGGTTTTTCCTATTTTGGATAGATTTTTTTAGCAGCAAGCCACTACAAGAAACTCACACGACTAGGTTGAATGACCCATCATCCATTTAAGAAGCAATGGAAGGGCTTTTTATCTGGGTGTGTGACATTTCCAGAGTATAATGTATATAAAAACTATTGGAAGAAGTATCTGAGTTGAGTGTAGCAAAGCAATTTTCATATTCCAATTAGTTTAAACCAGAGTTTAAATCCTCTAGTTAGAGAGGAAGAAGCTACTCTGTGAACAAGACCTGAATGGAAGATGGTACATAACATATGTCTAGAGAAAATTGGTGAAAATTAAAATGCATATGATAAGATGGATCGTAGTATACATCATTGTCACCACTTAGCATCCTTCGAACCTTCCAAAACCTCCCTCCAATATCACAACTCACACTTTCACCTTAATTTGAAAAGAATGATTTACCATATAAACTAGTTTCTTTTAGTTTGAGGGATTTTCTTTAAGATTAATAAAAAATGTAGAGTTGAAAAGATTGAATAGATGAATTTGTTTGAGAAATAGGTATGGACCATATGGTAGGTATATGACACTAATAAGTGTGGAGCCACAGCCACTGGAGTGTAGGGTGAGAAGCCCCTTTCAATTCTGATATTTTTGCTTCATTATCTCTTTGTTTAATGTTATCCCAAACCGCACAAGCACTAGCTGTAATATAATGGATGTTTCAGAATCATGCACTCGTGCCAACTTCTTCTAAGTGTGTTACCATGTGCCCGCAATAATTAAGATGAATTAAAGTATTAAAAATACAGTGAACTATGCTGTAGGAACTCTGACACGTATCTTATTTGTCAATAAAACAAGGATATAATGTTTATTAGCGAATCCTTCACATGCCCAATCAGTTCCTTTAAAGTATGCTTGTGGTTGATTAGTTGTAATGTAACTAATTGAAGATAATAATCAGCAAACATCTATCATCTATTACATACTATTCATATATGTGTGTAGTGTTACCTTTTTCATCTTTTAAAGAGGTTAATTAATAGTGTTTCAGAGAGGCAAACAAAGATGGAAAAATTGAAATCTAACATAGCAGCCACTGGGCAATTTCATTTAACTGTTGAGGGCAAAGAAAGAGATGTGAGAAATCTCACATGCATGATGGATGCTTTTTATTACGGAATGACAAGACGAGAAGGTCTATTGAACTTTTAAGACCTGAATCTATGTAGCATTTGCAGATTAAGAACATAAAAATCAGAACACTATAGCAGATTTGATATTACAAGAACACCTTTTAGTGTCATTAAAACGACCCTTGTGGTCTTGGCAGTTTATACACATAGCATCCTCACTTTCACGTGGATTAAAATGAGAAAGAAAATGGAATGATGAATTAATCCTACTAAGTTGGTCGCCAATTTCAATCGCAGACCAAGCATTGCATACCATGGAGCAGTGGCATATTTAAATTATTAGGCGTTTTGCAATGCCAATCATGATATTTGATTTCCCTAGTCTCTTGGGTCGTATTCACTTTCTTATTTTGCTTTATAATAATGGTTCACAAATATCAGAAAGGAGTAAAAAAGAGAGGAAAAAGATGAGGAAGAAAACAAGATAGGTGATTTCATTCCAGAAAATAGTGAGTTGCACTTCCAGAGATTTGCTTTCTAAATTTGCTTTTATCCCACAAAACAATAAAGTGAAGCAAATGGAGGGAGACATGGCGAAAATAGACACAGGAAGAGCAACAGGGTATGTGAAATTGACACAAATAAAGCTTTTTTTTTCCTCTCAAAAAGCCAGAGGTGGAAGCTTCATAGTGCACACATAAATTCATTGATTCATTGATTTTTTGATGATGGAACACAGAGACAGATAAAATTAAAGGGTCTGTATGAGAATTAATTAAGAAGATGAAGAGTGAAGTGAACACTAACCTCTAGGGACCCAGTACTCTTTGGCTCATGAAAAAACTTTGGACTCAGATTGCAATCATAGACACAGAGGGCAAAGCAGTGTCATAATTGATGTCTTTTTATCTATAGTAGCTATGTACTGTCGTATATATATAATGCTTGTTCGCATGAAGAAGCAAGCCCACTTTGCTTCTCTCCTTCTCCCACAACTTACTTTTATATGTTTTCTCAAAAAATCAACTTTTATATGCTTTTTAAACATAATTTTAAAGTATATTGTTACTATTTATGAGATCAGATAGTATTTTCAAAAGAGTGTGATCATAATTTATAACTTCAAATAAATTTCATTAAATAACAAAAATTGTGTTCAAAATAATGTGATAAAAGATACACTCTTAGCACTCTCCTTCGATTACTTCTCTTTTCAAAAATTTAATTTATAAACACATTTCACTTTTGATGTCCATTTAGAGGAAAAGATCAGAGAAATGTAAACATAAGATTCTACAAAATAGGATGGAAATATTATAGAATAAAAACGTAACAAAAATTTTATTTTATTTAATTTTCGATGCATTTAAATAACATTACGACAAGTGAAGATTTTGTGTTAATAACAATGATTGCAGTACTCACGTTAAAATAGTGAAAATAATAGTAAAGATAATAATGACAACAATAAAAGAATTTATTTTACAATATTATTTTTAATTTAGCTACCTCCAATGAAAATAAGAAAATGCTAAACTAGTAAGATGTTGTATACTAAAACAATACTAAGAACATTACGCAAAACAACTTAGCATAATAGGTTAGTAGAATAATATTGTTACTTAAAATAAAATAAAAAACAGTGAATTATGAATTATTTTTTTTCTTTTATATAAACTTGCTTATTAAAACTGTTTATTAACGTATACTGGAAGAAAAAATTTGATCAACATTATCCAATTTATTAGAAGTTTGAAGTTTAAAATATACCATTACCAACAAAGTATTTCCTCATTTTCCACTGTTTTTCTTCTTGAATATTATTATGAAGTTTCAACAATTTTGTAGCCTTGAATGCATAAACCCAAAGGACCAAAGCTATCTTTACAATATTGCTAAAATTAAGTTAGCATAAATTCAGGTATTGATTTTTTTTAACATATAGTTATGAATATTTCTCATAAATATTTAGTATACATTTATATATTTGTTAAGAAAATAAAATATTTTTTATAGTCATTTCCTTATTATATAACTCTAACTTTATGTCTAAACATAAGTCCATGCTTTTGATAATAAAAAAATACATACCATAAACATCAAATTGCTCTGCTAAAAAAGAAATTAATTTAAAGTTCTTAAAATTTGAATATACTTGATGCAAAGAAATTAAAATAATCCACTCTAACTGTAACACTAAAATGATTTGAAAAAACGTGGAAGTGTGGAAGCCACGGAGGCAATAGGGTTGTAGGGCTCTAGCATCCCTAGTTGTTAGGGACAAATCTCTCTTCAATCTTCTCTCGATTTCTTCTCATTTTAAAGCAAAAAGTTATCATACTTATCCCTTTTATAATTAAAGGGTTTTTGCAGTTGCAAGTCTTTGACTCTGTTTTCTGCATGCAAATACTCAAAACCTTTATATCAAACTATAAAATATAAAGCAAACACAAACTCCATAATTTTTTATTTAGACTTATTTTTTTATTTCTTAATTCATTTAGTGTCAATAAAAAAATTAAGTTTGAACAGAAAGCATTACTAATTTAAAAATTAAAATATAATGGTAGAACCATGTGTCCTTTAAAGAAAGCTCTTTAAAATATAAGGAGTCTATTTTTTTTTCAAATGTTTATTTATGGTTGGCCCCAGTTTTTTCCACTGTAGGGTTCATATGACTCTTTAGGGTGTATTATAAGTTCTTATATTGAATTTCATAAAGTTGTTTAAGTCTCATTTGAGAGTTTAATCCTTTGAGTAATCTCATTTATTTTCAACGTTTATTTATTTGAAGATGTTTCTTGAGAATTTCCAGAGAAATAATTTATGTTTTAGATGTTTATTTTCTCCAAGTGTGAAATAATTCACATATGTTTCCAAAATAAAATATATTACCTCTGCCAAATTAACGCGAACATATGGTACGTCTTTCAAAATGGGATGTGCATTAGTCCCTTATACACTATAATCTTATACACACTAATGTGTAATTAATATATGGCTACAGTTTTTCAAGTGAGTTCTGTCTATAGAAACATTCCTAATAAGCTCTTATAAAAAAATATTTTTTAAGCTTTTATTGAAATATTTTTCATATATATGTAAAGTTAAATTTTTATTACAAAAGCTGAGAGAACTTTTATAAAATCAAAACATATTCTTCTTTGATTGAACAATGTATCTGAATTAATGGTAGTTAAATACATAATAATGAATAATGTATATTTTGAAACTTTCACTTATATATATTATTTTGAGTGAATTTTAAGTGTGGTGTGAATCTTAAGGATAAATTGATATAATTCTTAATTTTAGTTGTTTTGTGATATGATTAATAGTATATATATAATAATATTTTAGGTTTAACTCTATATTATACTACAATAAAATCATTAAATAAAAATTAATTTTAGAAATAGAAATAATTAATTATTATATTGATTTAATTAAAAAATATTTTACAAATTAACAAATTTTTTATATCTAAAATAGTTTCTAAACCCTAAACCTTAATAAAAACCTTATTTTATAAATTTTTATTAGTAATAGAAACCACTTTATATACCAATAATTTTTTAGTCTCTAAAATTATATCTATTTTAGTTAATATAGTGACTACTTACTTTTTGCCTCTAAATTTTGTTGTTATTTAATAATTTTCTTGTAGTGGTATATTAAGAAATAAACTTTAAGATTAAATCAACCTTAGAAAATTTTATAAAATAAGGTTCTCATTCACTTATACATTAAATGTTCTTATCTCTAGTCAATATGAGATCTCCAACACATTATTCTCGTAGAGACATGTCAACTCGTGTATATTACTATATATTTATAGGTGGTCTGATAGCGGGTGATCTCATAAGTCCACTAAATTCTTATTAAATAAACTCTAAATAATCTTGTAAGGTTGAGTTAGGTACAATTTTAATAGTTTAAATATATATTATATATCAAGTTGAGTTTGATAGATGAAAACTTTTTTTAATTTCTACTATCAATGTCTATAGTAGTTGATTGTTTAATAAGGTAGTTGCTATATTTGATATATATATATATATGTATTAATGTCTAAGAGTTATAAGCTTGGTTTGTTTTGAAGTTAAATAAAATTAAAGTTAATTTCTTAAATATAATGAGAAATAGTGTAACATTCCTAAATTTTTATCCATATCTAATAATCATAATCTACTTGAAATATCAAAATAAATATATAAACATAATATAAATATGTCTATAATTCTTTTATACAGTATTTCAAAATATATTACTTTTCATATGACTTTAAATACGTATATAAAATTAAGACAATTATTCAAAAGAAAATAAAAAATTTCATCATCAATCTTCTCACCGAGAAACTCTATCTTATGAGAATCAAATAAAGGAGACTTTTATCAATGAAGGAAGAGGGCATTTACCTGCTAGTGGATTCATATCACTATCACCTATAACATCATCTGCTCCCATGTAAATACACGATCATAATAGATAAATAAACAAACACAAATAAATAACAGGGTAAGCTAACTATAAAAAAAAGTTCTATATAATTTTAATTTCAAATTAATAAACATAAATCATCAAGTCTCATACAATTTCTCAAATTATCAAGTGTCTATTAAATTCAATATTCATCTTTCACATGTCATATTTACACTTACTCACAACACATAGACACTCGACTTTACTTCCAGAAAACTCGTGTGTTGACATAGACTCAAAGATCTGCACCTGTCATACTATATCACTGTGAAATCCACACATCTTTGCGCATAAATAATCTCAATATCCTCTCTCTCATTGTATGACAGAGTTAACTCATATAACATGTCAAGTTAGTTATATTTCAAACAACTTACTCATTCATAACCTTCTTCGACTCTTACTACCTGAATAACTTCATCTATATGCTTCTATTATCTCAGTAAAGTCATGATATTTCCTTCTAGACGAATCTCTAGTCAATGCACATCCTAAACAATCTTAACACGGTATTTTCTTTCCTAAAAATACTAGGTTTTTAGTAAAATTCATATTCTGAACCTCACAAAATCCAACATCAAACAATCAAATCATAAAAAATTTTAGAATTTCCAAAACACATCACAATTCATCTACTAATCATATAAATGTCTAATTAAAGAGATTTTTAATTAAATATACATGAAATAAAAGTTTACATAATTTATAAGTAAAACTATACATAAATAAATAAACCAACCTTTTAAAGGCAATTTTTTTTTTTCAAATTCAAACCAAATCTTCTACCATAAAGCATCTATATCAAAATCAACATTTTTCACATTTTATTTCAAATAATACAACATTACTCATAAAAAATAATTCCTGCGAACCAAAATTAGAATTGGTGACCACATCACTCCACATCCAGATCTTTTAGCCTAGGATTCTATTGAAAATTTAAATTAGCTTCCCTTACCTGATCCTGAGCATATGCTTCTTAAGAGCTCCAAACTACCAAAAGTTCAAGGGTAGCCTAACCTACTCCATAGAGTCCTGATACAAAATCTAACTATACCACTAGGACCATGGGCTAATAGAGATTAACCCTGAAGCTAAAAGAGTCACATGCAAAACCTATGCAGAGACAAACCTAACAAGTTCAAAATTTAACTCAAAGAAAAGAGTAAAATTGAACTTACTCTCTCATATCTCTCATAGATTCTGATTGGGCAGTCTTGTACATATTGCTGTCAGGAGTCTAATGGTAGACTCCGAACGTCAAACTAATGAACGAAGATGTTAGAATCTTAGAGAAAAATGAGAGGAAAGGAGAAAAGAACTTATAGAGAGTTTGTTCTTTTGAAATGAAACCTGAATAACTGGATTTTCTACTTATATGTTCTTTTCATGTTAATAATAAAATATTTATGTATCATTTAAAATATATCACTTCTACTTTAATGTAATTTTCTAGATACTTACAACTATTGTGTTGGAGATCCCACATCGACTAGAGATAAGGACATTTCATAATATATAAATGGGTGCAGACCTCACCTTATCGAGCCGGTTTTATGGGGTTGAGTTAGGCTTAAAGTCCACTCTATACTCATCATGTATGTGACACTTGTAGTCGTGCAAAACAGAAGAAAATTCCTTTCACTTTAAGTACTACTGCTACCTCTGCTATTTTTGATCTTGTACACTTTGATATTTGGGGACCCTGTTCCATAACTTCTATGCAAGGTTTTCGTTATTTCTTAACTATTGTTGATGATTACTCGCGCTATACTTGGGTTATTTTGTTGCATAATAAATCTGAAGTGCGTCCGCACATCATTAACTTCACTCTTTCGTAATATGGTATCAGAGCCATTTCGAGCCTATCCTAGCGAGTATTTGTTGGGCTTATCAAGCCACCCGCTATCGGGCCGCTATCGGACCATCCATAATATATAGTCCCACGCACGAGTTGGCAGTCTCGGCGTGAGGGGGTGTGTTGGAGATCCCACATTGACTAGAGATTAGAGCCTTTCATTGTATATAAGTGGGTGCAAACCTCAACCCTATGAGCCGGTTTTATGGGGTTGAGTTAGGCTTAAAGTCCACTTCGTAATAATCTCTAGTCGATGTGGGATCTCCAACATATTGTTTAAATGAATATGGATAAAGTGTAGATGAAAGTTGATAATAAATAAAGATGAATTGCGTGGTATTGAAAAGCACATTAAGATGGAAAGTAGAGATGGAATCTAATCCCTAACAACATGAATGAATCCACCATCATTTTGAATAAATTGTTAGAGCTCTAATCACGATGCCCAGGACTATTTCAGCTTCATATGAAGGATTGAATATAATAAATTGCAGTTAGTGCTTAATAATGCCTTTCTGTCCCCTTGATCCTCATACTGCATATATTGATTTGTAGAATGTTTTCATTATTTTATAGTCTCAGTGACAATGGTGCTAACTTCTCTTGTCCTTAATTCATAAATAATTGTCCACAGATAGATGTAAGTAAGGGGAGAAGAAAATGAATCTGTGGAGTAAAAAGTGGGTAAGTAAGAACAAAAAAAGAAAATAGAAAACACAAGTACACCAGTTCAAAGGGCCCAGACAGCAGGGCTAAAAAGTTCATGTTTCATCATAGTTTTCATGGATCAAAGATACAAGGAATTCTTGCTGGCTTACCAAATCTATGAGGTTTATAGGATTTTATTATCATTGTTACATATTACGTGCCCGAAATCATACCCCACTCACATGCCAATCACCTTTTCTTTTCTTACGTGTCTCACTTCATCCCATTCATTTTTAAAAACAAAAGGAGAAGATGAAGAAGAAAAGTGTAGTTATTTTATAGCACAGAATCCCAAGCATTAACTGAGATGAGATCCGTGGATTATGTTTTCTTGATTGAGCAAAAAGGTGGAAATGATACTGGTTGGGTGGAATAGTATCGATTATTCTACTACTATTTTTCTACCTGCGAAATTTCCAATGAATATTCAATTGCTCTACACTGGCATTTCGTCTTTCTGGTGTAGATAGGTATGATGGGTCAATTTATATATATGATTTGAGACTATCCTCAAGATACGAAGATCCTCTTCTGCTTAATTCGTTGCCTAATCTACTACCTTACAATGAAAAAGCATGTGAACATGGATTTCCCCTACCAAATCACTGATATTTATCGACACAACTCTACATAATTGCGCTTTTCCCAAGATAATATGCAGATCACTGCAATCTCTTCTACAACTTTTTAAAATGATTGTCCACCAATTTCCTTTTATTACTAACACATAATGAGCTTTGTGGTCCATAAACCAGTGTCATATTTTCTTCTTGAATGTAATTATGTCAACAGAAGAAGACAAGATGGAAATGTTTTTATAATTTTAGGTTTTAACAGGAGGAAGTGAAATATGTGGAAGAAAAAGAGGGTGGTGTCGAGAAATAATTGTAGAAAAGGAAGTACGTAGTTTGGTCTGGCACGTCTGTGGCCTCTGGCGTTTCTTCTGAATTACATCACAAACAACAAAAACAGAAAAAAGCATATCAGAGATACACTACAGTATTGCATGGTTTGAGAATATTGCATTGCATGTGGCCAATAGAAAGAAGAAGAGAGGTTGAGCTTGCGGATCCTGGTTGAAACACATAGGTAGCTAGCTAGGAAAAGTAAAATGGTTAGGATGAAATGTAATGTGAGGTTTTGATGGTGATGTGATGTGATATGGTTCAAAAGAAAAGAAAAAAAGTAGAATACCTGAGACAGTGATGTGTGTGTGTGAGAGAGAGAGTATGAGAGCGTATAAGTGTGGAGAGGAAGGTCAATGACCCTACATTCTGCAATGTCCACACAATTGGCTCCTTGTCGGTTCCCATAGGAACATAAATTATATTTAAATTTCACACAGCCGTGGCACAAAAAGACGCCACATTCTCTCACAGTATCTTTGCCACAAGAGCAGAATCAGCTATGGTCAACTCAACTTTTTCATCCATGCTTCTTTTTATAATGCCTTCTCGAATATATACACTCATAAAACTTTCCTCTTCTCACCTTTTATGTTTCCAGATACTGCCTTTCTTTCTTTCTTTCTTTCTCAAAAAAAACATGATGCTGGTTTTTGAATCAACCAGAAGATTTGAGAGAGTAGAAATCAAGTAGAAATCGATCAAAATGAGAGAGAAAAAAGGTGTAAATTAAAGAAAATAAAGTAACTAGAAGTATATCAACATGAAGAAAAAGTTTGTAAAAGTTTTTATAAGTGATTTGATTAATGTGATTCATAAAAAATAATAAATTTGTATGATTAGTGTTTTATCATGTTTAAAATAAATTTGAAGGTTTTTTTTGTACCTACTACCCGTGCTTATGAATGATCTAAATTATTATTAAAAAATTTGAAATTAAAATAAAATTATTGCTTATATTATTATTTTATAATTTTATTTGATTATTATTTTTAATTTTATTCCTATTTTATAATTTTTAATATTTTTATTATTTTATGAATTTATTTTTATTATTATTATTTTGATTTTTTGTATTACTATTATTATTTTATTGGTTTTAATATTATAATTATTATTTATGATTTATTATTATTATATGTTTTATTATTATTATATTATATTATGTAATTTGTTTAAATAAGTTAAGGATAAATTCGTAAAAGATTGATTATACAAATTACTCAAATCATAATGAATGACATGCATAAGTCTTCGCCTTCAACTCAATCGAAGGTTGAATTTGATTGGTTGGACTAAAAAAAATATAAAGAAAATGGAATCGGGAAAATTCAACCAAAATTTCCATTTTTATCACTCATTTAAAGCTTGGTGTACGAATTTGTTTGTGTCTTAATAGTCTAAATAAAAGGAAATTTTTAATGGTTACATTTTAATTTATTTAGATACGTGTTTAAAGTATGTATGACCTGTGTGTGCATCACTTTTAGATCTTATTAGAAGATAATAGTTATGGCTTAATTTAAAAGCGGAGAATAGTAATTTTAAGAGTGGTTTAGAAAGTAATAACAAGTTTGGGCTTTGTTATTGGATTGTAAGAAAAAGGAAACATGACGAAAAGATTAACCTAGCTATGTGGGGGTGCCAATAGGAATGTGAAAAGCTCTTTTCCTTCCAGAAAACCACTCTAGCTTTCTTCTTCTTCTTTTATTCTTTCTCCTTCTAACCAAAACCAAAATCAAACTCTCTTCTCCAATCTTCAATGATCTTGTTGGCTACAAGATAATAAGGGTAAAAGCATAAAACTCTAATTTAGAGTGTTGATATAAACATGTTTTTTTTTTCCTTAATTTTCATCTTTTCCTTTAAGGAAATCATACATGGTTGGGTTGAATAGAAAAATATTATTTTGCGAGTTTGATCTTATTTTAGGTATTTCATGGCTAACTTAGTATCACTGAAGAGATTAAGAGATTAAGAGGTTGTTCGGTGTTTTTTTGTCTCGTTCTATTCTTCAAGATCTAATGTATTATACAACAGAAAAGTTTAAGATAAGAAAAGTTGTCTTTATTTTAAATTCCAGTTTAGATTATCAATTATAATTTGAATTTTTGTAAGGTAAAATTCTTGCATGTACATAATTGTTAATCAAATTTGAGAGAAATCAACTAATTTTGACTATATCCATGCTTGAGTAAGCTATGATGATTCAAGCAATGATTTACTTTAGATATTTGCCTTAATTTTTTATATTTTTGTTTTAAGCTTGGAAGCGACATCTCATTTGAGAAATATTCTTGTAAGGATAAATTGGATTTTTAATTTTAGAACAATACTCAAGTAAGAAGATCATGCTCAAAAGAGTATTTTACTCTTTGTTTTAAGTTAGTTTTGAAAATGTTAAATGTTTTATACTTGTTTTTAATTACTTATTCATTAAATTGGACCATTATTGGTGAAAACCCCCTTAGCAAAGGACTAACTACAAGAGAAATGGCCAAGAAGGTTCAAGATGAATGAGATTCAACTGACATCAGCAGAGTCAAACTTTTATCAGCATGGGTCATCCTTCCACATTGTAAATAGTAGAATAAGACTTTTCTTATGGGCTATGTAATGAGTCTTGCTTTCATCTTTTGAGCCTTGTATTTGGATTAATAGTAGAGTAGATTGTAGATAGTAATAAAGAGTCTAGCTAGGGTTACAATTGGGCTTCATTAAGCCCAATAGTAAATATGTGTGCGTCTAAAGTAAAGGGGTGTGCATCTCGCAACATGGAGCAACCCGTATTGTCATGGTGAGCATGAACCTTGGCATGCAGAGCATGAGCATCCAGATGGCATATTCTCATTGGATAAGATTTCCATCAAAGAAGATAGGTCACTTGTCAAACTCCAATGAGAGGGACACATTTGTCATCATTGTGAGTGGAGAGTTTTTAGAGTCAAAATTATGATATTGAACACCACTTAACACTATAAATAGGAGTACTAATATTCTTGTAAAATTCAGCTTGAATGAAAAGAGTTATGATGTCTTTCCCTAAAAACTTCTTCTTGAGCTCTCTTTAGGATAGTCTCTTGTGTAGCCTCCCCTAGAATCCTTGCTAGTGAGTTGACCTCACCTCTCATTCTCCCAAACCCATATTATTCACTTCAAATCCATAATTCATTCCCTCCTTTCTAGCAAGCTTTCACAACTCCATCAAAAGATACAAAATAAAACAATGCAAGGAGAAGAAGACACCTATCATTTGGTATCTAGAGCCAAGTTTTAGTGAGCTAAGTGTTTCTTCTTCTACTACTTTCTTTCTTCATTTTCGTGTTGTGCTCACTATTTTTATTTGTCTTGAACATGTTTCCATCTCATTTCACCAATTAAATTGTTGTTTTGTCCCTTTTATGTGGTTCAAATTAATTGTTCTTTCTTGAACCATCATGTGTTGCTTCTAGGTGTTCTATTTTGATTTTCGTTTGTGCTTTTGATTTTGCTTGAGTCTAGTACGTTTTCAAAGTCACGTGAATCCAAAAATGGCATAAATTTTAGTAGAAATTTTGTTCAAATTTCATTTTCTTGCTTTTGTTTCCAACAACAAAAAAATTCCAGAAAATTGTTTGAAGAAACTGCAATGATTTGGTACTTTTATGTGCTTTTAATTTTATGTATTTGATTTTATTTACTTGTTATTGGACTATTGGCAAATTCCTTAGAGTTAGGTTTCTTTGTGTTTTGAGTTAATCATTCTCCTTCAATTCCATAGGTTTTCTCCTCTTTGCAATTTTGTGATTTTTGGTAGGGCTGAAAAAAATTATTGCAAGTTATATAAACATTCAAATGGTGTGAATGTTATATGTGATAATTTTAATATGTTGATGATCTTTTGTTAAAAAGGCACATCCAAATCCACAATACAAAAAAATGATAAATGTTGAAGGCCTAGATGTTAGTAATGAAAAAGGTTTGAAAGAGGTGTGAAAAATGGCTATCAGATTTTGATTTTGATTCAGTGCATATTTTGAGCTGAAATTTTGTGAGAAGTTTACTTATTGTGTTAGTAATATTGGTTAAAATTTTGGAGAAAAATCCAAAATAGAAAAATTTAAATAAATTCTTGAATCAGTACTGCCAAAATCATTCTTAGTGATTTTTTTGTGTTATTCATCTGTTCTAGTGTCATTCTTAGATTTTTTTAGTGCTTAATTTTTTTACTACCTTTTTTTTTTGCTTGTCACATTTATTGCTTACTCTTTGTGTTCGTCACATAAATATCTTTTGATTTTAACCTTTTCCAAATCAAGCTTTTATTGATTTCAATTTTTTGGCCTCTTTGAACTGGAATTATCTCTTGTGGTTGTAGAAATTGTGAGAAATGGACTAACACTCTAGGTAGAATTGTAGGAGAAGGGGAAAAAACCTTCAAGGTTACTCTCCTAAAGAGAGCCAACAAGTGAAGGCATTAGTGGAGAGGAAACACTTGCGGGAGAGAGATGAAAATTTTGATTTTTGCATAAGTGTGATTGTTTTCACTTTACTCTTTTTAAGTGGATTAATAACTCATTTAAAGGGTGAGTGTATCTCAAAGGTCCAAAGATGCCAATGAGTCTCACCATTAGGATTCAACTAGTTTAAGTTTGTTGCAATTTCAATTCCTAGACTTAGAAATTTCTATTTTGTTTCTTAGCTTTCATTCTTGGTTTGTGTTAAAGAAATTTTCATTAAAAGGAAATTTGTTAAGTACATTTGGATAAGTTTTGGCTAGGAAAGACTTGATACTTAAGTGATCCATAGTGGTCTACCTTTCTTTTTTGGGAATTTACCTTTTGTGTTAAGCCTATCTTCCTTTTTGTGAAAAATCACATATACAAAGCTTAAAATGTCTAGGCATACTTCCCACCATAATGCAAGACTCTAGTGATTCTTCAAAAGTTTTGAAAAAATTATCTCAAGAACTAACGTCACTTCAACTATGGAGAAAACAAGAGGTTTTTTAAGAGAAAAAGAAAAGATTGAAAGAGAAGACCAACTTGCTACTCTGGAGGAAAAACTTAGGCTTTTAAGACAACAAGAAGAAAAAAAGTAAATGCTAGATGTAGGTCAAGACAGAGTTCTAGGTCAAGGGATACCCAATCTGAGGAGGGTAGCTTGAGGGTAAATGAATATTATCAACCCACACCTAGAAGGCATAGAAAGGAAACCAAACCTAGATAGAGAGGCCAGGGTTGACTTGTCTCACTTTCATGGGAAAAAAAATGTTGAAGTTTACCTTGATTGGGAAATGAAGGTAGAACAACTATTTTCTTGTCACCTAGTAAGTGAGGAAAGGAAAGTACCTTTGGCAACCTTAAGTTTCTAGGGATATGCCATGTACTGGTGGACTTCCCTAAAGAGAGAGAGACGTCTCCACAATGAGTCACCTATCCATTATTGGAATGAGCTTAAGAGTGCTCTACGACATCACCACATCCCCTCTTACTAAAATAGGAACTTATGGATAAGCTTCAATGACTCTAACTACCGATTTCTAGGGGTCGGGTCGTGGCGGACGAGAACGTCAATGATGTTGCCTTAGGTTGGCTATCTCGGTCGGATTCATTACTAGGGGATGTATGTGACCCCTTGGTCAACTTCTTCCTCATTTCCTCATTCTCTTACCGGAGAGCTTGAATTTCTTCTTTGTTTTTCCATCTCATCTCAATCATCTCACTTTGGAGGGCTAAAAGTAGGGTCACATGGTCATTCTCCATTGTTGTTCTATGCTCGTCAGTCATATTCCTTGTAGTTACCATAAATTTTCTATGTCCTTCTCAGTCCCACAATGAACACCAGTTGTTCTTGTATGGGCTAGGAAGGTCTCGTCTCACTGATTGTGAATACTCTTCGATATCCACGTCTGGTATCTTGGCCTTTTACTTCGATCAGGAAGGAAAGGGTACCTACAAAATGTTTGGTGGTGCCTAAGTCAATATTCAGTATCTGGTGGTTGGAGGTAATAAATGTTATTAAATACGTACCTTGCCTTGGCGTTGGTCAACCTATTTATAAGGATGAGTTGAGCCCTCACACTATGCCTAGATTAGCATGAATTTTGTAGTTAATTTTCATATTAATCTGACACCAAGTATAAATTCTCAGACAACTCATACTTATCTTTAAGATGTTAAAATATACTCGATCGAGTGGTTAATTTGTTCTAAGAAGACCAGGGTATTGACTTGGAAGATATTATGTAATACAACTAATACATTTTTTTCATTCCAAATTTCCAAAGATTAAACTAATTATTTAAAAATTGTTAGAACGTAATAAAATTTGACTATTAATTCGTTATAAGGATGATTGAAACTTAATTCATGATTACCAAAATTTTGACTAAAATTATATATGTAATTTAACCAATATTTTTGGCCTGTTTTTTTATATTTTTTAAAGATAAAATAAAATGACTTAATTTAAGTAAAATAGTAATTGTAAATACTGCATATAAGTTTTAAAACAATGTGTAACAAAGAAATACAAAAGACTTATTAAAGTGTAAATTACAAAAAGTAATCGATATACATTAATTAAATATAAAGTAAAAATATTAATTAAAACTATATATTTGAATCGATAACATTAATTAAAACTGAGAAAAAAAATATTAAAATCGAAAGAAAATAAAAGTGGTGAAAATATATACATTAGACGTTACACAACAGTAGTTTTTTACCCAAATACTCCTACAGTCTCCCCCATTATTAATTAATAACTCATATATCACGTGTCCCGTTATGTGAATCTTTATCACTGAAAATCTTTATATACGATTTTTTTTCAATAAAAAAAATGAACCAGTTATTTATTTATTTTTTTAATTAGTAACGTTATCAGTATAATAATGGCATGAGAGAGAGAAATTGAGAGTGTAAGAATGGAGTATATTATATTACATGACTGCAAAAAATTGTGCCCATGAAAAAAAAAATCGTTTTTGGGATAAGAAATTCAGACACATTTTTATATTAAAAGATTAAAACGTTGTTAAATATACTATTTTTTTTCTTCTTTTTAACCAATTAGAATGGCACAAAAAAGTTCTAAACCTTCTAAATCCTAATCTTTAAACTCTCCTTCTCAAATTTTAAACATTCTGTTAATTTTGTACTCCACTTATGATAGTCTTTGCTTTCTCAGTTTATTTTTTCCTCTTATGTAGGAAATAAGCATTCACTATTTCTATTTCATTTTATATCTTTTTATATGAAAATATAAAAATATTAAATTAGCATTTTCATAGATGACTAAATTTTATTTTACTGATGTAAAATATTGTTAAAAATATTTATACAAGTGGTGGAATAATATTTTCAACTTATGTTCTCCTAAAAATTTAGTAGTGTAGATTTGCACAACAAAACCAACTTCAAACCCAATAAATAGATTTATAGATTACAGTGGAACACAGCTAAGCTAAATAAAGTAACATTTATGTTAAAGGTAATAAGGTTAAGTCAGTCATATATATATATATATAATTTTTAAAATAGTCAATAAAATTATATAATTAAATATTTTACTTTCTAGATTCTAAAATATCCATTAATTTTAACATTGTAAAAGTTCTTTATCCCTATTCTTTTATATGAGAATTTTCTTCACATGTTGAGCTAAAATTAACATTGATGAAACGGTTAGGAGTATTCTGGTCTTGTTATTTATGGAGGTATCTTTGGTGAGAGTATAGAGAAGTTTATTAGTACTTTCCCTGCGTTTCTTGAAGTTCAGACTGTTATGGTTGTTGAGTTTTATGGAGTTGTACATGCTATGAAGGAAGTTTAAAAGATGAGACTTACTAATGTATGACTTGAATGCGATTTTGTCTTGGTTTGTGCAACATTTACTCTTAAGACTAATGTTTCGTTGATGTTTCGTAATCGATAAAATACTTTATTACAGTAAATGAAGATGAATATTCCTTGTCTGATGTGATGCTTTAATGTAGCGTACGTAATCGCACGTAATCGTGATGAAGAAAGAGAGGTTTTGATGAACCCTAATTGTAGAGAAAAATAAATATAAAAGAAACTTTTATTCACTTGTATATTAGAGAGTAAAATACATGGTGTATATATAAGAAAAAGATTAAGACCTAGCTGAAACAGAAAAAGGAAAGTTGGGTCAAACAAACAAAGCCCAATAATTTAAAATAGAAAATTAAATATATTAACACCCCCCTCAAGCTGGGGAGTAGATATTTGTCAGGCCCAGCTTGGATTTGAGAGTAGAGAATTGTGCGAAAGCAAGGGGCTTGGTGTTGCAGAAGTAATGGGTAGTAGTTTAAGGAGACCAGAGTTAAGTTTTTCACGAACTAGGTGGCAATCAATTTCGATATGCTTGGTTCGTTCATGAAAAACTTGATTGGAAACTATTTGAAGGGTAGATTTGTTGTCACAGTACAGGGTTGCAGGTTGGGAGAGAGGAAGATGTAAATCCCGAAGGAGGTAAGACAACCATTGTAACTCACATGTGGTGGTGGCAATGGCTCTATACTCGGCTTCAGAGGAACTGCGGGAGATAGTTGACTGCTTCTTTGATTTCCATGATATTAGGGAGTCTCCTAAGTAGATGGAATATCCAGTGACAGATTTGTGTGTGGTAGGACATGCTGCCCAGTCAGAGTCACTAAAACCACAAAGGTGAAGTGAACTAGTGTGAGAAAAATATAGTCCTTCACCAGGGGTGCCCTTGAGGTAACGCAAAAGACGTGAGACAACTTGCTGATGATGAGTTGTGGGTGCAGATATGAATTGGCTTAAATTGTGGACAGCGAAGGCGATGTTTGGTCGCGTGTTGGTTAAGTAAATTAGACGTCCAAGGAGTCTTCTGTATTGAGAAGTGGCATCAGCATCGAGAGGTGAGCCTTGGTCGGGAGAGAGACGGGAGGTGTGAGTCATAAGAGTGGCCACAGGTGCAGAGTCAAGCATGCCAGTTTCTTGAAGGAGATCAAGAGTATACTTGCGTTGACTTAAATGAAGACCAATACTGTTGCGAGCAATTTCCAGTCCCAAAAAGTAAGTGAGATTACCTAAATTTTTTTTATCTTGAAGTGATGGTGAAGGGATGCAGTAATTGTATTGATTTCCTCCGTGTCATCACCAGTTAAGAGCAAGTCATCAACATAAACAAGAATAACAGTGAGTTTATCATTATTATATTTAAGAAAAAGAGAGTGATCAGCAACAGAAATAGAGAAATTATTTGATAAAAGAAAAGTAGAAAGTTTGGCGTACCATTGGCGACCAGCTTGACGAAGGCCATACAAAGACCGTTGAAGCTTGCAAACATGCTGGGGAGAAGGAAGAGAGAGGCCAAGTGGGGGAGTCATGTATATCTCTTCATGGAGATCACCATGAAGAAATGCATTATTGACATCAAGTTGTTTTAAAATCCAATTTTTGGTAGTGGCAATAGTAAGCAGAAGGCGGAGGGTAGTGAGTTTAGCAACAGGTGCAAAAGTGTCTAAGAAATCAAGTCCTTCAAGTTGGGTAAACCCTTTGGCAACAACTCTAGCTTTGTGGCGCTCAACAGTGCCATCAGAATGGTATTTGATTTTATATACCCATTTACAACCAATAGTTTTCTTTTCTGGAGGGAGAGGGGTAAGTTGCCAAGTATTGTTAGCAGCAAGAGCTTGAAGCTCATCTTGCATGGCAGATTGCCAAGAAGCATGTTTGGAGGCTTCGTTATATGTCCGAGGTTCAGGATGAGAATTGATAGAGGAAATAACATTTCTAAAATTGGAAGATAAGGAATTGTAAGACAAGTAATTATGAATAGGATATCTACTACTTACAGTGTTGGTTGCAGTGTGGAAATCTGCAAGATAGGCAGGTTGTCGGTGAGAACGAGCTGATCTTCTTGGAAATTGGGGTGAGATGCTTCCTGGAGATGCAGGCGGTGATAATTCTGATGGAGGTGCAATGTTGGATGCAGGAGCAGAGGCACTATTTGTTGGAAGATCATAGGATAATGAGGCTGGTGGAGGAACAGTATTGGGTGCAGGAGTAGAGGCACATGGCTCGACAGGAGGTGCAGTATCAGAAAAAAAAAATCAAAAGCAGAATTATATGCATTAGAAATAGGGAGAGATAAAGTGTTAGGGTCCTTAGGCAAGCCACTGTCCAATTTATATGGAAAGTGGTTTTCATGAAAGATTACATGTCTTGATATCTCTATGCTATGAAACTTTAAATTTAAGATAATATAACCTTTTGTATTTTGCGGGAAGCCAAGAAAAATACCTTTGATAGATCTATCATCTAATTTTTTCCTATGTGCAGTAATGGTACTAGCATAACAGAGACAACCAAACACTTTTAGAAAGGAAATGTCATATGGTTTTCCAAACAACTTTTCATGAGGAGTAATGTTATCAAGTAATGGAGTAGGAATAGCATTTATTAAGAAAACAACATGATCTACAGCAAATTCCCAAAAAATAGGAGGAAGATTTGCTTGAAAAAGTAAACCCCGGGTTACATTTAGTATGTGTTGATGTTTACGTTCTACAATGCCATTTTGTTGTGGTGTTTCAACACAAGATTTTTGATGTATAATTCCCTTTGAAGCATAAAAATTTGACATAGCAAACTCAACACCATTGTCAGTACGAATCGTTTTGATATTAGTTTTGAAATGATTTTGAACGAAAACAGTGAAGTTAATGATGTGTTGACGCACTTCAGATTTGTTATGCAGCAGAATAACCCAAGTATAACGCGAGTAATCATCAACAATAGTCAAGAAATAACGAAAACCTTGCATAGAAATTATGGAACATGGTCCCCAAATATCAAAGTGTACAAGATCAAAAATAGCAGAGGTAACAGTATTACTTAAAGTGAAAGGAAGTTTTCTCTGTTTTGCACGACTACAAGTGTCACATACATGATGAGTATCAACAGTAATAAAAGAGTATTGTTTGCTTAAGACATGTAATCTTTCATGTGAAAGGTGTCCTAGTCTATAATGTCATAGTGTTTTGTCTGTGATATTACAATTAATAAAAGGAGCAAAACAATGCGGTTTAGAATGACTAGAAGCAAGCGAGGTAGTGACAAGGTACAAGCCAGCGGTGGCTTTAACTGTACCAATCCTCTCTTGAGTGAGATTGTCTTGTATAATGCAGTGGGTTGAAGTTAAAGTTAAAGTGCATTTAAGTTGGTGTGTGAGTTTAGAAACAGATATTAAGTTTAATTGAAAATGAGGCACGTATAACACATCAAACAAATAAAACTAATCAGAAAAACTTACTAAACCAGAATATGTGGCATAAACAGTTTGGCCATTTGGAAGACTAATTAAGACAGATTTAATTTTAGTATAAGTAGTAAAAACGTTCAAATTGTGACAAACATGATCAGTGGCACCAGAATCAATAATCCAAGATTCTTTTATAGAAGATAGTGAAGAGAGAAACTTACCTGTTGAAGAATGCTCAGTATTGGGGATTTCATCCGTATAGATGGTGCCGACTTGATTAATTTGAGTGTGAGGGGTAGGATCGTCAAGGTTTTGCTGACGCAAAATGTTGGTAAGGAATTGGCACTGTTGTGATGTAAGTTGAATCCCCTTTACATCCTGTTCTTTAGGAAAAAGCTCAGAAAAAGTGTCAGTAGTAATCATATTATTGGCTTGGGATGTCCAATTGGTGAATTTGTAGCCAGGAGGGAACCCATGCTTTTTATAACAGGTGCCAAAGTGTGGCCAAGACGATTACAAAAAGTGCAGACTTTTCTAGTAAAAGAAAACTTTGAGGTTTTAACATTACCAGAAGGAAAACCCACTTTGCGAAAACAAACAGCCTCAGTATGACCATATTTACCACAAAAATTGCATGTAATAGTGTGACTACTATTAAGGCTATGAAGACTAGGGTTTTCATTAAACATTGCCTAAAAGATTTTTAAAACCAATCAAGATTTTGAAAGAGAATAGAAAAAAAAAATAACCAAGAACAGCAAAGAGGGAAATAAAAATCAAAGAGAAGTGCAGCAGAACTCTTCATTCGAAGAGCTCTGATACCATATTACAGTAAATGAAGATGAATATTCCTTGTCTGATGTGATGCTTTAATGTAGCGTACGTAATCACACGTAATCGTAATGAAGAAAGAGAGGTTTTGATGAACCCTAATTGTAGAGAAAAATAAATATAAAAGAAACTTTTATTCACTTGTATATTAGAGAATAAAATACATGGTGTATATATAAGAAAAAGATTAAGACCTAGCTGAAACAGAAAAAGGAAAGTTGGGTCAAACAAACAAAGCCCAATAATTTAAAATAGAAAATTAAATATATTAACATACTTGTCTTAATTATTGTGGGAAAATCAGGTTTAGGATTACTCATATTTTTTTTTTTGAAAGGAATGCATGTGTTGATAAGTTGGCTACTTTATGATTTATTCATAGAGAATCATTTCATTAGTATAATAGGCTCCATCTAGTTTGTTCTCAGAATTCTTTATGAATATATTGTTTCTGTTAACATATGAGTTTTGGTATAGTTCCCCATATTTTTGTATATTTTTTTAATGATGGTTTAGGGTTTAGGGTTTATTCATATAGAATCATTTCATTGGTATAATAGGCTTCCATCTAGTTTTTTCTTAGAATTTTTTATGAATATGTATAGTCTACCTATGTATTGTTTTTGTTAACATATGAGTTTTGGTCCAGTCTCCCATATTTTTATATTTTTTTTTAATAATATATTTTTCATGTGATGACAAATAATTGTTGTTACTTGAAGTGTCAGCCTAGCTGAGATGTCAAATTGCATAGTGTGATGCCTAAGATGAAAGCTTTTATAAAAAACAGGAAATTTTTAAAGTTTTTTCGTGTGAGTTAAATAGTTAAAATAAATTTAAAATAACCTGTGGAAATATTCTTTGTAAAATTAAAAAAGTGATAAAATATTTACTTTAATTCCATAAATACAAATATCTGACGTATACAATTTCAAAGATTAATTTACATCCGGGTACAAGTCATGAGTGAGTGGTCACTGTATATTCGGCCCACAGTGTACGCAGATATAAAGTCCAACTTCTTGTTGGGCCCACTGGATTTTATTCAGGACTATTTCTTCCTGTACCATCAAAATTTTCCACACACCCCATCAATTAGGTAAAATGACAAAAATACTTCACCTAATTCACCATCATTCCAAAAATCTCTTTCTCAAACATATTCTGGACAATTTAATCCAGAAAACACATTCCTAAACATATAATACATTACGAAAAGTTTATTATAGAAATTCTGTGATGGAAAACTTTCCAATATTTTATGAATTCTTGAAAGTATATTCTATAAATATTCTAGAAAAAGTAATTTGGAAGTCATTTTTAAAAGAGATAAAATAATCTTTTCATCTTTTCCAAAATTAATGGAATACACAGAAAAATTTGTTGAGATGCTGGATGAAGCACTCTTTGTTTAGTTATTGCAGCCCAAATTAAGCAAATGCATTTTTGCTATTCATCTTCTATTTTAGGGTATTAAGTACAAGAAGAAAAAAACAACAAAAATATTCACTGTAAAAAAACTAATGGTGTTTCTTCTTGTCCTCCGACAAACTTATTGTAAAATGACTTATGGATTACTTATATAGAATTTATAAAATATATTTCTGGAAAACGTTTTCTAGAACATAATTTCTTGAATGTCTTTTTCGAAATAAATTGTGCAGAGTATGTTCTGGAAAATGCTTTTTGGAATGATGACGAATTTGAAGGGTGCAGGAAGAAACACCCAAAACTAACTGATGAAGAAAATGTGTTAGTATTGTGTTGGTTGTGGAACTCCGTTTGTTATCCACACTTTTCAATTACACAGTACACCTTCCTCTCCTTTTCATATATATTTTTTGTTAAAATATTTGCAAAAAATGAAAGTTTTTTTATCCATCTTAAGTGAATATCTACAAAACACTTGTTAAAAAAAATTAGAAGTTTTTCAAGTTTATGGCAAACGAATCTCCTATGGGGTTGTTTATCACCTTATCTTTGTTCTTTGAATCTTAAATCATGTTTATCATGCTACAAGTGCACTTTACTCTACAAATACAAGTAGGTAAGGGTTGCAACGTGTCAAGCTCTTCCCACAGCGTCTTAGAGTTAGTATAATATTCTATAATTCTTCTCTCCCATTGTTTAATGGAATTTACTTCTTGTAGAAGATTTGAAACACGAAAATGGTTGTTTTTTGAAAACCTTTCTTTAAGATCTTCTCACAGCGTCTTAGAGTTAGTATAATATTCCATAATTCCTCTCTCCCATTGTTTAATGGAATTTAATTCTTGTAAAAGATTTGAAACACGAAAATGGTTGTTTTTTGAAAACCTTTCTTTAAGATCTTCTCACAGCTCTTTTGCATTGTCTATATACACCGTGCTTTGTGCGATTTGCGTCGTGATGCTCCGTGTGATCCAAGAGATTACCATGACGTTGCATCTCTCACATGCTTCATACACTACAAGAAAAATTAGAATTACATATAGTCAAAATCCGTATGTAAAACAGGTTTACATACGGGTAAAACCAAGAAAGCATTAACCACTAGATCACACAAGTTCTTTGGTTATATTATAATTTTTATTATACTTATTATTATTAATATAATTTATACATATTATTATTAATAATATAATATTAATAATAATAATAATATAAATTATATTCATATTATTAATTTTATATTCATATTATTAATATCATAATAATACAAAAGAATTTGTTTGAGATAGTGGTTAAATTTTCTTTGATCACCGAAGGAACCTTAATGGAAACTGCAGTCTTTTTTCCGACATGTATAATCGTAAAATGACTTTTCTACACCAGTTTCATATTATATCATGAAATACTTATACAATACATTATGATTAAGTCCTTACATATAGTAATCACCCACACAGTGAAACCAATCTTTTCATGTTTTCATATTTTATTTACTATACTTATAACATTTACAAATAACTATTTTAGTTATCAATAATATAATCAATCTTTGGTTATAGTGACATTGAAGCGACCTATTATTAATAGATATTAATTGCGCCATGGTTATAGGATTGAGCAGTAGAATAATCATTTCCCATGAGTGTGTATTTCAATTATTATGATTATAAAATGGAAAGTGAATACAATAATTATGCATATTGAAACATGGATAACCAGAACTAATGATGGGTGTTTGGTATATAACAGAACTTATAGTATTTGATAATAAAGCTTGAAATTGAAAAGGTGATTTTACGGTAGTAATTAGGAGGTAATTAGCATGCACGCATGCAATGGAAGTGAACTTAGATTTGAAGCATGCGATGCAATTATGAGAATAACAATGGTATATTTTATAGAATCTCATCAATTTTTTGGTTTTAATTAGGTGTAGCTGTACGTGCAAGTATCATTGAGACCATGTCAAAAGATACTAAATCATAATAAAAACCACAAAATTCAAAGCTATATTAGTTTAGGAAGATATATAACTAATCATGATTTACAGTGTTTGCAGATCAATTGGATTATTACTTTGAATCTTTGTTCTCTTAAATTGATATCTTAAATTGCTATACCCTAGTCAGAGCAAACATGTCATGGAAAGATCCGTGATTAATGTATTGAATTATTTATTGAGATTAATAATACAAATTAATGTAATTTAAAATTTAAAGCTATTTATTTGTTCTCATAATTTTCAAATTTCAATTCTTACTTCTATAATTTCAAGAATAAAAATGACCATTTTTAGTGATATAAAACTTTAAAAAATATATTTAGCATTTTTAAGAAGTAAACGTTACGTCCGCATTTTAAATATTTAATTAACAAATACGCATTGATTAAGATTTATAGTGTTGTACTAATAATAGTTTTTTTATAATTTATTTTGATTACCATGCTTATATTATCCTGTATTAGTGAATGCCTCTATAATCATAAAAACTATTCCTCCATCAAAAGAATGTAGCAATTCAATTCATAAGAATTTACAACAAACCTTACCAACAAATCATAATTACACAACACACAAACACAAACTAGTAATAAATAAAGCTACCACCGACAATTGAGTGACACGTGTCACCAGTGCTATACCATAAATATAGAAAACACATAATAATAAAAAATTAAAAATCTAAAAAATGTTTTTTTTAATATTTTGATACTTTAATTAAAACTGGACGTGTTACATAAAAATAAAAAGAAATAAAATTCTTTAAAAATCAAATTAAAAAACAAGCAAATGAGATGCTCCAATAACGTATTTAGATGTATTGTCTTTTCATCCTATTCAAAAAAACCCAACTGTTTACGAAGGAAATTCAATTTTATTTTCGATCACTTATTTTTTTTTAAATATGAGAACATCTTTCATATATAGATTTTTACTGACTCACAACACATAGACATTTGATTATGTTTTCGAAAAATTCGTGCGTTGACTTAGATTCATAAGTTTGCACCTGTCATACCATATTACTGTGAAATCCACACAGTTATGCGTATAAAATAATCTCAATATCATATCTCCTAGTATGATTGGGTTAATTCATAAAACATGTCAAGTTAGTTATTTTTTAAACAACTTACCTATTCATATGAACATCGTTCGACTCTCACCACCTGAATAACTTCATCTATATGATTCTATTATCTCAGGAGAGTCAGGATATCTCATTCTAGACTAATTCCTAGTCAATGCACATTCTAAAAAATCTTAACACGATATTTTCTTTTTTGAAAATACTATGTCTTTTGACAAAAATTCATATTTTGAACCTCAAAATATTCAACATCAAACAAATAAATCATACCAAATTTTAGAATTTCCAAAACACACAACAATTCATTTACTTATCATATAAATGTCTAATTAAAGTATTTTTCAATTAAATATACATGAAATAAAAGTTTACATAATTTATAAGTAAAGCTATACAAAATTTAATTAACCAACCTTTTAAAAGATTTTTTTTTAGAGATTCTAGCTTGAGCGATAATTTCTCTCGCTTAAGCGAAAATCAAGCCAAGAGCACCCAAATTTTCATCCCAGGTCTCGTTTGAGCGAGAATTCTCTTGCTTGAGCGAGATATGCAGAAAAATTCTGCATAAACCTGTTATGCCTATTAAATTCTAAACCAGCATTTCATTCAATTGATAAATTTATAAATCTACAATTTACATTAACAATTCCTGCTCAGAATTATACAAGCACTCTCATTAAGTCATTGAACAAGTATATCAATCTGCACATATATATGATTTCTAAATAAAAATCACTTAAAGTCAAACAACCAATTCTCATCAAACATTTCATTAACTCATTTAATTCCAAACTCATATACATTCTACAACATCTAATATATCTACAATTTCACACTTCAATTTCACTCAATTTCCAATCGATTCAAAACAAGAAATCCTACAAACCAAACATTTGGAATTGGTGACCACGTCACCCCACATCCAGATCTTCTAGCCTAGGATTCTATTGAAAGTTTAAACTAACTTCCCTTACCTTTACTTGAGTAGATGCTCACTAAGAGCCCCAATCCTAGCAAAAGCTTAAAGAGTAGCTTAACATGCACCACATAGTCCTGATTAAAATCTAACTATACCACTAGGACTCTAATCTAACAAAGACTAATCTTAAAGCAAAAAGGATCACATGCGTAAACTTAGATCGAGACAGATCTACTGATTCAAAATTTAACTCAAAGAGAAGAGTAAAAATTGAACTTACTCTATAAGAAATTCTGATCGAGTAGTCTTGTAGTCTTCGCAGCCAGGAGTCTAATGGTGGACTCCGATCGTTAAACTGATGAGAGAGGAGGTTAGAATCTTATAGAGAAAGGAAAGGAAAAGGAAACTTCTAGAGAGATGTATGCTCTTTTGAAATTAAACCTGAATAAATGAATTTTCTATTTATATGTCATTTTCATTTTAATAATAAAATATTCAGGATTCATTTAAAATATACCATTTCTACTCTAAAGTAATTTTCTAGATCTTTATAGGGTTTAAGATAAGGTTTGATGGTAAATGCAAAAGAATAATGACTCATTGAGGAATGAGTTGCTTGAAGTGGAGTGGAGCAGCAAAGAGAGTGACTGAAGATGAATGTTATTTTCTTTGATATGTAAGATTCGGTGTGCGGGACCGAATGATGGTGGGGTGTGTTCTTTCTTTCTTTCTGTCAATGCCTTCTACTTATTCTCCAACAAAACTTCTTGAATAAAGGTTGTGCCTTAGGCAATTAAAATAAGAAGTTAAGGGAAGAGCGGTGGGTTAACGAAAGAATGAATGTTGATAGTTTGCATATAAAAATTGTTCCGTAACATTAATTTTAAAAATTAAAAAATAATTTTACTTTTAAGTTGTTATATGAATGACGAAATACTCATTCTCATAATTTTAAAATTTAAAAGATAAAATAATAAAATAAGATATATTAATAAGGGCAGATTTAGAAAAGATTTGTGTACACTAAAAGTGGAAAAATTATATATACTAGAGGAAACAAAGGCGTTGTTGCATCTTGGTATCTACATTTTTTTCATTTAGATGGACCGAAGTTGAAAAGCAAAAAATATAATGTAAAAGAAAAACGATGAATTGATTAATCAACTTCTTCTTTCTTTCTCTTCTAGTATGGGCTTCTCTTTCTCTTTGGACTTTTACTCTTCTTCTTCTGCTGGTGGTTTTGGGATTGAAGAGTATGATGAGGTCCAAACTAAGGTTGGGATAATGGTTTCACCAAGGAATAAAATTGCTTGAAGTGGAGTGGATCAACGAAGAGAATGACTAAAAACGAAGGTTATTTTCTTTTATTTATGAGATTTCGTATTCTTTCTTTGGTCATTATATTCTTCTTATTTTCCAAAAAAATCTCTCTCATAAAGATTGTGGTTTAGGTCATTAAAATAAGAAGTCAAGGAAAAAGTGTGATTAGTTTGCATATAAAAAATGTTCTTTAATATTAATTTTAAAAATTAAAAAATATTTTTATTTTTAAAGTAATTCAAATGAAATGGTTAAATGTTCTTTTTCATAATTTTAAAATTTAAAAGATAAAATAATAAAATAAGATATATTAATAAGGGTAAAATTAAAAACAAATGTGTATGGAACAAAACAGTTATGAAGAGTTTATAAAGATAAGATGTATATAAGCTATAGATGTAAACATTTGTTTTGTGTTGGAGTAAAGAGGAGTTTGTTATTATTTGTTAGTAAGATAAGAAAATGATAAAAGTGTTAAAAGACGACTCAATTCCTCATATAACACTATTTACACTTTTATTTCTCCATTAGCACCCTTTTGTTTTTATTTTCCTATTTAACACCCTTTTGTTTTTATTTCCCTGTCTAGCACCATTTTAAAAGTAAAAAAAAAAATATTATTTTTTTGATAATTTTAATTTTGAATTACATTAAAAAAATAAATATTTTTAATGTTTAAAATAGTTAGAAATATAATTAATGAATAAAGAAATAATTTTTTACAAAATAAAAAAAGTAATAAATTAAAAATGTTTTGTTTAATTTTTTGTTAAGAATGAAGAAAATAAAAAATTAAACTCTAAAATAACATAAAAGTTGAATCTAAAAACAAAATTAGTATTTATTTATTATTGTTGATGATGTAATTATGTTAATTTTAAGTAAAAAATACAGGACATAATTATAAAAAAAACTAAAGTCAATTAGTATTAATTAGTAGTGGACACACATATAATATTGAAGTGTCTACCCTAAATGCAAAATCCTAAAAAAAATAAATTAATGCAAATGTTATACTTAATGCTTAAAAATGAATAGACACTTTAATATTATATGTGTGTCTACTATTAATTAATACTAATTGACTTTGATTTTTTTATAATTATTTCCTATATTTTTTTACTTGAAATTAACATGATTACATCATCAATTATAATAAAAGTAAATATTAATTTATGTTTATAGATTCAACTTTTATGTTGTTGTAGGGTTTAATTTTTAATTTTTTTATTTAAAAAAAATTAAACTAAACATTTTTAATTTATTATTTTGTAAAGACTCATTTATTTATTCATTAATAATTATTTTAAACATTAAAAATATTTTTTTTTAATACATTCAAAATTAAAATTATTAATTTAATTTATTTTTTGTTTTACTTCAGAAATTGTGTTAGATAGAAAAATAAAACAAAAAAATATTAGATGGAAAAATAAAAATGTAAATGGTATTAGGAATTGAGTCGGTCAGACGTATCATTTCTTAACAAACACATTTAGATTTGAATCTCTCTCATCATACATTCTCTTTCTACATTTGAATTCCTCTCACTCTCTCCATCATTTGCTTTCATTGTAGTGTTCACTATAGAAAGAAATAAATGTGGAAGGGAAAGGCATAATGCCTGAAATACAATACTCATTCCAAGTCTTAAAAGGTGAGAAATAAAATAAAAGAGAGGTGAGTGGAGGAAAGAATTAGTTAGTATATAGCAATTGAGAAAGTATTTGATGTAGATCCGGTAAACAATATGGGGACTTTTTGTTTGTGAAGATCATGGAGGGGCTACTGATTTGATGAAGATTTAAGAAATCTGGTTATGGTGTTTAAAATTTGATAATGGAGGGTGGGCATTGTTAAGGGCCCTGTAGGGATTGGAGTGGTCAAACCTATAATGTCTCACCCTCCATTATTTAACCCTTTTCTTTTTCAATTGGGGATTCCCATCCTTTTCATCCCTTTCTACCAAACAAACACTCTTAATTGAAGGACAAAGTTCCCCTCACAGTCACCAAAGCAACCCTATTTCAGCATTTTGGGGCACCCTGTCTCTTTCTTTCTCAACAATTTATTTCCTTTACTTCCCCCCATTATTCTATGCATTCCCACTTAAATTCCATTCTGCTTCTAACTCCTTCCAAAAATATTTATAAAAATAACGTCATGAAAAAACTATAGAATAAAAGAACGGTGATGTTTGAATTCTCCCTGATATCGACGCAGATACAGTCTTATTTTATTGTAAAAGAAGAAAAGGTATTCGGCCCACTCGTTAGTTGCGGTATAATGCTCACTTTTTCTAAAGCAACAAAAGATACGGTCCAAATTGAATTACGCTCCACCCATGTAAACAAATGCAAATTCTTCCTGCATTGCATTGCACACAGTAAAACCATTAAGATTCACCTTACACACCAAACCCATCATCCTTCATCCACAATGGACACACAATTCAATTACTTTCGTTCCAATCACTTTAATATGGTTCCTTTTTGTTCATCAGTTTCGCAATCTAATAACTCAAAATATTATTGAATTCTATTATTGGAGAAGTGAACACGGTGGGGGAAAGGAGAAAGAAATAGAGTGAGAAGGATCTCGAAATGAATTTTTCCCCTGGTGATTTTCCATTTTATAAAATCTGTCTATGGACAAACAAAATTTGGTTTGATTTACATTTTAGAAGCGTTTTTAATTACTGCGTGTGAGGGAGAGCGTCAAAACGGCATGATATGCGTGGTCTTGGTGTCATAGCAGGAGAGGCATGACTTGGAGTTCACCCGAAAAATCTTGAGCAAATCGGTGCACATTTGGCGCACTTGCGGCGCACAATTGCTCTGCATCAGCAGCAGAATCTTGGTCAAGCCATTGGCCTGAGTCACTGCCTCCTGCGCCTTGCGATCGCGAAACAGGTAGCACACGCTCCACAGTGTCGTCACCGCATGCTCCGTCGCCACGCTCGACACCTTCAGAACCTTGCTCAGCACCGCCGCCACGCACGCTGCGTCCTCGCATATCTCCTTCCGCCCCTCCCTCGTCGACGACGCCGTCTCCACCAGCTTAAGCACCTTCTCCACCGCCGCCGCGCCCAGCTTCGCCTCCGCCAACAGCCTCGACAGCGCCTTCACCGCGCCGAGACTCACCAGCTTCAGCTTGTTCCGCTTCGGCGTCGAAATCGCGACCAGGCTCGCCAGCGCGGCCTCGACCAGCGCCGGATCTTTCTCCGGCGCCGCCGACTTCAGCAACTCGGCCACCACGCCTTCCTTCTCCGCGATTAAAATCTTCGACTCCGCGTCCGCGGCGATGAATTGCAGAACCCTAGCGGAGGCGATTCTCGATTCGCAGCATCCTCGTTGCAGAACGAGAAGCAGAGAATCTAGGCTTTGTTTGTTTCCTTTGAGCAAAGAGTTTCTCAATCCATCGCGATCTTCGACGCTATCAAGAATCAGACCTAACAGAATGACGACTTGTTGGAGAAATTGAGTATTAGCACTGGCGACGAGTCCTCCGTCGACATTGTCGAGGAAACGAAGCAGTTGGTTGACGAAGCCTTCTAGTTTGGCAAGGAAGAGTTTGTTATGGTGAGAATCTCTGGCGAAGTGGAGCAGTTTGGTGAGCGAAGCGGAGCAGAGAGAGTGAGTTTCCAATTGAGCGACGGTTGGGAGGACCTGGTCCGGGGAGAGGAGGGGGTGCGGAACGGTTGAGTGGCGAAGGGAATCGGACCAGATCTGAATGAGGCTTTGTAAAGTTCGGTTGGGAACGAAGTCCTTTGTTTGGAGAAGTTGCATGGTTGCGGGGCAGGTGTTGTTGCCGGCGTCGAGCCAGCGTTGGATGCTGGAGCGGTCGTAGGTGACCCCGGTGCAGAGGCTGACAGGTGATTTCATAACATCAAGAGAAATAGGGCACTTGAAGAAAGTGGGAACGTTGATGCATAGATCGTCTCTGGCTCTTACCATGGTTGGGTTGAGTGAGGAGTGAGTGAGTGAGTGGGAGATGGTGCTGAGAGGAGAATGGGGTGTTTAAAGATGCAATGGGAATGGTCAAAGGTGGGTGACGTAAGATGCTTCCCTTTTTGTTTTCCTTTCATTAAACAACTACTGCTATTTGTTTTTTAGATTATTGGACTGGTGACACGTGGAGGTGGAGCTCCAACCCAAGTAAATAATAAATAGCTATCATGAGGCTTCAGGGAAGATCGTGGGGTGGTGGACCATTTAATCAATCACTTTAAATTAATTCATCATTTTACACTATTATTAGTTTTTAAAAAATAAATCATTATTAATTCTAAGAAGAATCAACGATACTAATGAATTATATCCAAATCCCCTTATTATGTTTATTTTCTTTTCTCTTTTTGGGCCGTGGGGGTGGGGTTGGGGTCTTCAATTTGACTCATTATGTTTTACAGTCCCTCGTTATGGCACCGAAAGCAGATATTTCAAGGATGATGGGTAATCATATATTAATAGCTTTAATTTTTTATATATCTATATTACAATTTCTAATATTATTATTTTAATATTTTTTATATTATTTAATTACAAATTTATCTTTTATTATATATATATATATATATAAACTTATCACATTAAAAATTATATACAAATTAATAATTGTCAAACTATTTTTTTTAATATCACAATTTCCGATTAAATCTCAGCTTGCTAAGTTACACCTAGCCCTACTTTCACGCAACAAACTGCGCCCAGGCTACTTCCATATTATGGTCGTGTTTCATAACTAAACCCTAAAACGATGTTATTCATAAAGTAATAAAGAAAAAAGTTGGTTGAACAGAGTAAAACGTTGCAATTAACTATCATTTTGAAACACTCTTGCATTATTAATTTTAAGATAATAAACAAGCTTTCGTGTTAGAACTCATGAATTGCGTAGATTAAGTGGGAAATGTTTGGTTTTTGATGGCGTAGAAGGAGCTGATTCGTGGTGAGTTACGTAGATTTGCATGACATTGACACGTGAATTATTCGGATTTCGGCGGGTACAAAACGACTGGGACTTCTGTTGGGAAATTTGACCAAGAAAAAAAAATACTTTCACACCTCAAAACTAATATACAACTCATTATATTAATATAATAATATATATTAGTATTTTAAATTAAAAATAAAATATGATTAAAACGTTTAATTGTTAAGTAGGTGTAGTTAGTTTTTGTGAATTCAAGATATCATTTAATATTATTTTTTCGTTCTTTTCTCTATCATTTGTGTGGTGAGTTTTTATTTAAGGAAAGAAAAGAGTGAAAGATAGAACAAACAATTAAATGACCTAACATTTTAGATAGCTTGATACAAGAAAAATTAATTATGAGAGATCATTTTTCATTTCAGTTATTTAACTGTGTACCAAGTGGAAATAAATACATGAATATATATATATATAATGACATAAACAAAGTTAATAAATAATAAAATTTAATATAAAATTATATTTTTATCATTCTAAAGAAATCTTCCTCTAGTTTTCCGTTCACAGATGGAGGGAACCCAAAATTACACTAGTTTCATTTACAAAACCCTTTTTTTCCTCTTATTCTTACAGCAAACGAAGGAATATAGCTGGCTTATTAATTCCCTCCCTCAATGTGCAACCCTACATAATTAATAATGAAGGGTTTAAGTTAGTAGTTTCTTGATTAATAAAACATTATTGTTTGTTATACTCAATTAATTGTGACAGAGCAGTCACATTTTTTTTTGTCTCTCACATTATTTTTGTCTCTCAATTAATTGGTATACTCAATTCCCTTGTTTGATAAGGATTGTTCTTAGAAAGTTGGATTTCTATAAGAGGAACTTCTTCTCGTTTAGTTTCTAAATTTCCCGGCTTTTAAGTCTTATAATCTTTCTGTTCTTCTATTTTATTTTTTTAGATGATACACTAAAGAAAATCATGAAATAAAAATCAATTTTTAAAAACAAAAAATAATTAGTTACTATAATGATTAAATTAGATATCATTTTAGAGATTAAAAAAATGTTGGTTTCTAAATTAGTGATTTTTAAAATGATATATAATTTAGTCACTATAGCAACTAATCATTCTTTTTGTTTCTAAAAATTCGTTTCTATTTCATAATTTTTTGTAGTGAGAGGATATTTACAAAGATATTTCAACACTCAAGTTAATTTGAGTATGATCTAGGTGTGAGAGTTGAAAGATTATTTTTGCCTCTTGAGTGTCTCTCTTATTTATATTTCTGATTGAATCTTTAGTACAGTGCGTAGGATTCAAAAGAGGATCTAATTATGTCTTAATCATATTTTACAAATAATTTAATGTTTTAGTGAATAAAGACGTTTTAGAGTTTCTTCTGATTAATGTTAGTTATGTTGAGAGACTATGTTGTTTACTTCTAATATTATTTCAAAACTTTAAAACAATAAATAAAATAAAAAGTCTTTCAAACGGATAAAAACTATATTACTCATCTATCTAAAATGAAATACATAATAGTCATGTTGAAAAAGATTTTGCTGATAAAAAAATGTAGAAAAAGATTTCAGTTTTCTATTATGTACATATTATTTTATTGGGAAATGAAGCTTAACAAAAGTTTACTCAATATTATATTGTAATTTATGTTAAAGAATTTTAGTATAATTTTTTTATAAGATTTAATTACAACTAAATATTGTATTTACTTAAAATTTAGTTTTTAGACATTTTGAGAGGAAAAAGTTATGAACAAGAGAATGCCATACATGTTTGACTTTTTCTATTTATTGCAAAATTCACTATAAAAGTAAGGTTATAAATAATTTTTCTAAGTTATAGTTAAGAATTATTTGACAATTAAGTTTACTAGTTAAAATTAAATTAAAAAACCATTACGTAACTCTTCCTTATACTTTGATTATTAGAATAAAGAACAAGAATAGATAGTGTTGGGAAAAACTGATAATTTTTTCACTAAAATATAACTCTAATCGAGGTACTCGACAAATAATATTGAATAAATAAAGCGAAATAATAAAAGAGATAAAGAGAAAAAAAAAACACACCCAAAACTTGTTAACAGAGTTCGGTCAATTTATCCTAATTTCCGAGCACAGCTGAAACAATCCGCTTTTATTTTTATAGGAGAAGATATTACAAATTGAGATATATTATAGTGAAGGAGGAGAGGTTAATTTATAACCCTCAAACCTCCTTCCCAAACAATGAACCCTCGAAAACAATGAACCCTCGGGATTAAGCCAAAATCAACATATAACTTCTAAAACTAATTTATTTAATTAAAAGATTCTTTAATGTTTCGTTCATTGTAGAATTCTGTTTTTAACTTATAGATCTTTTATATAATCGTATTTGACCATTTCTTCTTCTTCCTTTTCCTCTAGAGAGAAGTTTAAATCAGAAAAAAAAAACTTTTATACTGGGATGAAGGACCATATTCAAGGTAATGGGTTCAATCACTTGGGCCTAGAGGGGTCTTTATTCGGGTAATAATTAAATTATTTATTTTGGACTATTAGATTATGATATAAGAAATAAATTATTATATTTTTCAACTTTTTATCTCTAATATTTTTCTAATTCGTATGAAGTTTTTAAGCTGAATATGCTTTTCTTTTTTCTTAAAAAAAATTAAATCTGATTTTAGTTTAAAATAATAATAATTTTTTCTTCTAACTTTCTATGTTCATACTGTACTCACAGTTAAATTACATGTTAACCATAATATCATTTGACGATAAAAAGTAAAAGTATTTCCAAATTAGAGATATAAAACTAAGATAGTTGTTTGGGAGAGTAAAAGTGAATTTGGAAAATTTTAGAATAATTGAAACATATTTTATTTATTTATTTTATTTTAGATTAATGCTTGGAAAACTATTATTTAATGATTAAATACTTATTTAATTTATCTATATAGTTATCATTTTATATATCTTACTATTTTCTTTACTTAAAAGGATATAATAAATATTACCAAATTATTGTTCAATTTAGAAAAGATAAATCTAAAAAAAATATAACTTAAAAGGTTGGATTACTGAAACCGATGAATACTCATACGCAATCGAACTATGAAGCCAAGAAAGTCAAAGTAATGTTACGAAAGAGTGAACAAAATATTGAAGTATTTTTTGTTGCTTATATCTAAAAGTTTAGATAGCCTAGGAAAGAATGATAATTTATATTTTTTTTAAAATTACTGAAACATTTTTAAAGAATAAACTTGCCACAATATCATTAAATTTGAAAAGGTACAATATCTATGTAATTTTAACCACTCATACATAATTTAAAAGTTGAAGACAAAAAAAAATTTATATATATATATTTCTCTTTTAGACTATCAAGTGTCTTATTAAAATAAATAATTATTATGAAACAAATTTTAATTTTAACTCAATCCCATAAAATCAGCTCATTCTATCAGTTCATAAGCAGGTTTACATTCACTTATATACAATGAAATGCATTAATATCTAGTTGAAAAAAGATTTTCAACAATAATTATTAAATAGAAATCTATATATGAATTGAAATTCATAAATGAGAAAGTAAGTGTATCTCTAAAAACTATCTCAATAATGATAAGATGATTTTTTTTTATGATTGACTAAATAGCCCAACACATAAATACTTTAGATTGAGGCAACCATGTTATATTAGGCAATATCTAATTTATAATACGTAACTTACAAGATTTTAAGGTACTACAGCAAGCAATGTTAAAATATACAGGTTTTGATGAGTAGTTTCCAAGTTGCTTCTTAAGTGACCAACGATGTGTAAACCGACAAACCTGGTGCTTTTCATTCTAACATATTCTAAATAATGTATTACAAAACAAATTTACGTTCAAATTAAAAGCGTTGTGGAAACATTAGTGGAGTTTTTTTTTTATAAAGTGGTTTAAACCTGAGAGACCCACATCTACAATACATAAGTGAGTTTAAAAATATTATTTTATGGATAATTTTATAAAATTATGTTATATTTAAAATCATTTTATAATAATATGGTATCATATTCATTTATCATAATGAAAATTTGTTAAGTTTATTAGGTTATCTGCTATCGAACAATTCATAAATATATAATCTGACATACGAATGGAAGACTATCAGAATGAAACGGTATACTAAATCCTAAATCCTAAATTCTACATTAACTCACTAAAAATAAAAAAGTTTCATAATATAAATTAAAGTTGACTTTATGAAATAATTTTATAAGATTTAAATAGAGTTTTAACCATTTCTTAATATAAACAAGATTATAATATAGTAGTTGGTGATTTTAAGGTAATTGGCGTGAAGAAAAAGAAAATTGAAAAGAAGAAAAAGATGAAGAATGAATGATGGTGGTGACAATATCATAGAGGGTGGTATGAGAGCCAAGCATTCGATTCCAGTTAGAGTGGTTGGAAGCTTTCTTAGTCCATAGTCATCATTTCAAATTCAAAAACGTGTTATTCTTCTTCTTAGCGTACTTTGACGGATAAATCTACAACAAACATTTTCTTCATTCAACCTTATTCTATTCAGTTTTGAAACAAATCTCACTTAGGTCAAACAAAATGAATTATTGTATATTTGCGAATTGCTTCATCTAACCAAATTACTCAACTTTGGGAACTACCATTTGGGATTGTTTATCGAGATTGTGTTACAGATGCATGTTGTATATTTTTTTTATAGGATTAAATATGTTTTTTTTATTTATAATACAAAATTGATTTTTATTTCTGATTCTAACTTTACCTCGTTATATGGAATTGGTTCAATTTTGTCAATCCCTTAAAAATAGTCACAACAAATGTTAATTTACAATTAGAATAACATATTTTGAAAAAACTAACCATCTTTAAAAAAATATTAATCATTAACACACATAAACCATTTCAATAATTTATATACTAAGTATGTATGAATTGTTGAAAGTTTAAAATTGAGGCGAAAATCAATTTTATATTAAAACAGAAAATATATTTAACTTTTTTTATATATGGATTCTAAACACTTGCTTGTATAGTGACATAATTTACCTGATTTTATTAGGATTACTTTGTTAGAAATAAATGAGGTTTTTTTACATTTAGGTTTGTACGTTTTTATAATGAATTTCAAGTTTTGTATTTTTCACATTTATTTATTTTATTCATTTTATATATATTGCAGATAATTGATAAGAGTGCCAATAGAATATTGTAGTTTAAAAGTGATGCTTAGTATATTAAAATTTATGAAAGAAAAATAAGAAATCACGGTTTTTTTAATAGTGTAAATATCGTAAAATATTATCTTTTTTTTTTATTGAAAACCCTTATGGTTAACATTCAATTAAAAAAAAAACCTGTTTGGTTACCATCATTTTTATATTTTAGAATTTTAAAATAAGGGGTCAATTTTTTAAAAATAATTTTAAAACCAATTTACTTTCTTTTGATTTAGCTTAGGCCTCCATTCTTTCTCAACACAATATGCGAAAAATGTACAGTCTTGTTACTACCTAAGATTAAGAGACAATATATGCTTATGTTTAACCTGTCTAAGACAAGCACAAATAAAAGGATCACTGAATGAAGTGGTGACAATCGTGTATATCCTCTTTATATAAACAAAACCAACAGAAGAATTCCACATATTGTATAGAATAGTGTCACATATTAATATATAGTATAATGTTATGAAGATATAACAATTTTCCTCTACAGATACACACATTCATCTCCTCCCATAATCCTTATATTTTTGCATACCATAAGAATCTACATTCCATATTTCTAAATAGTTTTCCCTCACCCAAAGTATGGGGCAAAAAAATTAGTTTAGGTTGTTTTGGGAGGGTTGAGTGGCTATCAACCCAACCCAAGCATAATAGTGCTTCCATACTATATGTGAAGAATGAGATGTGAAATGAACATGTTGGATAATTTTTTCCACAATTAGCAGAAAATGAAACTAATTTTTTGTTGTAATTATATGTTACCTTTTAAAGGTTAACCCTTCTAAGTAGTCCATCATCAAATATGTTCTAAATGAAAACTTAACTTTGTTAAAGAACTAGTGTTACTAACCTGTGCATCGCACGGGAAAGAAATACAGATATAATTATTAAGTACAATTATTGATGAAGTATTATTATTATATTAATAATATTTTATACTATATTTTTGACTTTTTTTATGGTATATTTTGGGATTTTTTTTATTAAAGTTTCTTACTTTTATCATTTATGTCAATTCTTTTCATCTCTTTATCGGTTTGTTTCTTCTATTGTTTTTTATATTGTTGTTTCTGTGTTTGTTGCAACATAAAAATGATTTCTTTTTTTATTTTCTTATAAAAAATTGATTGCTTTTGATGTTTCTATTGATATAAAAAATAACTTAAGATTTAAATTATATTATAAAAGTAAAATAAAAAATTAATGTTGTAAGTGAAATCTGAAAAATAAATAAAAGTAAAATCATAAAACAGTTATTTTATGTATATGACATTTTATGGTCAGAACAAATACCACAAAGAAAACCATAAATAAAGAGTGTAATAAATATAAACATAATAAATTTAAAATAAAAATAAAAAATAAAAAACATTCATGTAAACATTAATATGAAAGCAGTTATCACCAACGTATCGGAAATATACGCGATATTCTCTTCAGTCCAAAACCTTAGTCTTCCAACATTCTAGTTCACCTTTACAACTTTCCTGTGGTAGAACCTCTATATAATTTTTTTCCATCTTGATCATACAATTCCTTATCCAAAAAATGAACATTTAAACAAATTAGTAGTGAAGAAATATTTCATATTACAGACATGGTAGAGGAAAGCATAACTTACAAATGAACTGTTATTACCAATGTCCTTGTTACATTTCTCACAATCTACAACTTTCTTATGACAAAAGTTTATGCATCCTCTCACAATCTTCAACCATCGAATATCAAAATATGCAAATGTACAAAATAACAATAGCAATACACAACTATACAATGCAAGACATGACATGTCATATATAACAGTATGAAATTGTGGGACATATCCATGTTGTCATTTTGTAATATAAATTGAATGTGACAATATGATTTAACTTCAAATTACAATTCAAGGTGTAACATATAACAACATTGCTTTTCAAATATTGTAAAAAAAAAACTTCAGTATAAACAACATTTTTTGTCTTGTTTGTTACATTTCCATCTTCATTGAGAATAAGAATTCTCAATCCTTTCTTCGTTCTGACTCTAGAGACAGCTACATACAACTGTCCATGTGTGAAAACTGGACGTGGAAGATATATACCAACTTTTGCCAATGATTGACCTTGGCTCTTATTAATTGTTATTGCAAAACATAAAGCTATTGGAAATTGTCTTCTTTGGAATTTAAAGGGCATACCTGCATCTGAAGGGATCAAATTCATTCTTGAAATCAATATTTTCTCACCAATGTTTGTTCCGGTTAGAACTGTTGCACGAATTACATTTTTACTCAAAGCAATAACTTGCAACCTTGTTCCATTACAAAGACCATTGGCTTGATCAATATTTCTCAAAAGCATAATAGGCACGCCAATTTTCAACTTAAGGCGATGATTTGGTATCCCTGGACATTTTATCTCATTTAAGAATTCAGACGTGAACCATTCCCCTTGAATCTCCTGGTCTTCATTTGATTGGCAAGGTGTATCCGAGCTAAGATAAGTTATTTCTTGAGCACTTAATAGAGATAAAATAAAATCATTCACTTGCTCTACTGATTCAGTTGTGGGACAAAGTATTGCTCCATCCTCAAAGTACCCAGGAGACACCAAAGGGGTTTCAGTGGCCTCAATCAATAGATCATGTGGGATTTCCATTGAACACTCACCATTCTCATTAAAACCAATTTTACCATCTCTAATTTTCAGGATCCAATAAGCAAATTCTTTGATATTCTCTGCACTTTCATTAGATTTTGCATGGTTTAGTCTCATGTTCTGAGAAAGTTTTAAGACTTGACAACTTAGCCAAAAATGAGAAGAGTTGATTGTTGACTTCACAACATCATATCTTGATGTTTTTTTTACAACTGGCAATATTTGCCTGAAATCACCTCCTAAGACCACAACCTTCCCACCAAATGGTTTCTTACTATTTTCTTCATGCACCGTTCTCATAAGATCTCTCAAAGTTCTGTCAAAGGCTTCAAAGCACATTCGATTCATCATTGGTGCTTCATCCCATATAATCAATTTTGTTTCAATTAAAAGTTTGGCCCTATGACTTCCTTGAGCTATGTTGCAAGTCGAGTCTTCATTTATTAAAATAGGAATACAAAATCTAGAATGTGCTGTCTTCCCTCTAGGAAGCAATAAAGAAGCAATTCCGCTCGATGCTACATTCAACACAATCTTTCCTGTAGATCTAATTGCAGCAAATAATGTTCTCCAAATGAAAGTTTTGCCTGTTCCACCATAACCATATAGAAAGAAGAAACCACCCTTTTCAGAGACAATTGATGAAATGATGTTTTCATAAACATTTAGTTGCTCAGTAGTGAGACATTTCAACAATGATGTATGCTCTTTTACCATTTCATCTTTGTTGTAGTTAAGTTCATCCATAATAAAGCTATTTTGAAAGAAAGATGAATGAGAAGGATCAAGTTGTGGCAAACAAACAAACTCTTGTAATGACCTGCCATTTGCCATTAATAACTCTTGTATTTCTAATAAGCAAAGATCATATAGTTCTTTATCCTCAATCTGAAGACCTAACATTTTTCAAATATACAAAACACGTTCATAATTTATAGTTGAAACTATGTAATTAAAATTTGCATTTTAAAGAATCAGTACTTGGCAACTGTAACTCCTTTCTTTTGTGGTATAAAATTTCGTCTGACAGTAATTTCCAAGAAGCATTCCAAACCACATCCGGTTTGGACATTGTATTCATGAACAATAATGAAACAAATAGATGCCTGAGTTCATGACCAGAAGCTAATTCACTTGCTTCTTTTATTGCATCAATGAATTCTTTGTCATCTTTCAATAGCCCTAGTGCATAGCAAGCTTCTTCATATGTATTGAATATTTGCCCATTTACTGTCCTGATGCTAGCATAGTCAACACAACCTTTTTGAATAGTTAACAATATCCTCATGTGAAATGAACATGTTGGATAATTTTGTCCACAATTAGCAGAAAATGAAACTATTTTTTTGTTGTAATTATATGTTACTTTTTAAAGGTTAACCCTTCTAAGTAGCCCATCATCAAATATGTTCTAAATGAAAACTTAACTTTATTAAAGAATTTTGTCTTTCCACGTGTTTTCATAATTTTCTTATTTTACATATTCACACTTGCCACTTATCTCTCTATAAACATGTTTTGATCCATCACCAAGTTTTCTACTTATGTTTTATTCAAGTCATTTTGATTTACTTTCTTTCTCACACACCTTAAAGAGGTTTCTCCACCAAATTAACGTTTTTCTTAGAAATTTGTTTCTCTAAGATATTCCTAACTATCATACCTACACTTTAACACTTGTAACTCAAGAGATTGTTCTTGTTTTGCTAATAATACACTCTATGTCTCCATTAACTTCTTTCTTTCCAAGAAACTTATTGTATCATATAATTTTTTATAATCTTTCTTAAATATGATACAACATTTCTTCTCTCTCCATCTTCCACCATCTCATTTGCTATGAGGGCATAAGTTTTTTTCTTCCAAGAAAGCGCATTGTCTTTGATTAGTAATCCTTCTAAAATTTTCTTCAATCTTTTGACCAAGATTTTGACAACAATTTTAAATATACACCCTATAAAGAAAATTTGTTCAAATTCTCCTAAATGTATGAATATAATCAACAACGAGTTACACCATTAAAATTTTTTCCATTCACATAAAAATCTTGTAAGAAATTGACGAATTTTGTTTTATATCCTACCAAAACTCTTTAACGAAAGTCATATGGACCCAAACTATTAAATCTCTCACACTTCACATAATCTCTTTGACTTCCTCTTCTTTGGACTTTGAAAAAAGTTTAGAAAAACTTGTTTGAAGAAAAAAAGAAAGCTTATTTAAATATTACATATTAAATTTAATTATATTTTAATTTGGTCGTAATACATACGTGACAACGTGGATGACATGACGAGACATAGGGTGTCATGTTTGCAAAACTAACGACGTTAGTTAACCGTAAACTAACATAAATAACAATTCTTATTTTTATGGAATGATTTTTAACTTTCATGCATTTAAGGATTAACTTGTAATTGCAACACACATTACAATACCAAAAAAATTCTTCAACCTTAATTTTTTCTCTCATATACTTTTTACTTACTTTTTTAATTTTTTGTCCTCAGATACTTGCACGATGCTTTTGGAATACTTGAAGACATATTTAAAAAATATCTAATAGAAACTTAGATATTATGAGGTTCCAAAGTCTCATTTAGATGCTCATTGTTATATTTAAATGTTTGGTTCTTCCTCTTTCACAGCTGGTATTTGAGGATGTATTCCCTCAAATTTCTGTTATGATCACAAATAGATGCTGAGTTGGGAGAGAAATTAAATCAAGTCACAATTATACCATTCATCACTCACCACAAATCGAGCTTGTAATTTTCTAACTTTAATAAATAAACTGGAGTATTATTGAGTCTAACTATATCATTTGAACAGGTTCCAATGGTTAAAGTGTGATGCAACATATTGGAAATGGAAACTTTTTTTTCTTGGAAATGTACTGTTTGAGGAATCGTGAAAGCTAAAGTGTGATGCAACATATTGTAGTTTTCATGGCGTTGCGATTGCAATGCAATTGATGGGGTCTAGTCTTGGAATGGCCTGAAATAAGTGGGACTTGGAAGAGACCTTTATTTGTTGATGTATAGAGTTAAATACAAGTGCAGGGACGCAACCGTGCATACCCCCTCGATTGTCCTTGTTCTGTTTGAATCTTCCTTTTCAACTTTCTTGTAGGACCCTCAAATTAACTTCTGTTTGTTATTTGGTATCATGATTGCTGGATTGGCTCTCAGCTTCAATACAGTAACATTGCAGTATATGTGGTCTCATATGCAGCCCCAACTGTTTCCTTGTAGGCCACACCTTATTAAATTTCCAACTCCTTCCATGTTATGAGAAGAAAAATGGTGTGTTGAGGAAATGATAATGTCAAATGTGGCAGAGTCCAGTGTCATAAACGGTGACTGCTCAACTAAGAAATAGAGACACTTAAACAGTGCTTAATTGTGTGTGTAATAATCTGTCAGATACATGATCATTTTCAAGGTTTTTAGTTACATTCTTATGCTTAGATAAATAGATAACTTGTGTGTCAACTAATGAAATGTTACTTTGCTCTTAACTATTTGATTTGTAAGAAGAGCTTAGTGTGTTTGTTTTATCAGTCAGTTGAAGGGAGAGACATGTCATAGATTGAAACACAGTGTTAATTAGACAGATTGAAAGGTAGCTTTGTTATTGGTAGCTGAAGTTAGAATAAAGGAAAGAACCCCAAATGTATAAAAAAGAGGAGAAAGAAAAGGCTTTGCATTTTGCATGTGTTGCTGGGGACAGACAGAGAATATTGAGGCAGTGTGCCCCAAAGCATGGCCATCATCGTAGAAGGGTCTGAGAGGGAAGGCATTGACAGGCACTAGCACTAGTTGCACAGACACTACACACTAGTTTTTTTTAATGAAGCGCTGAGCTTAGATATGGTCCACCTCAAAGTTAGACATTGCATTTAATTATTATCCGCTTGATGTTAAAGTTAGACAATCCACTTTTCTTGTCCTTTTTAGTATCTCTTTAATCACTCCAACCTCAACTTCAGACTTCAGATAATGTATGTTCCTCAAATTCAACGTTTTCAAAATCACATTAACTCAATTAAGACACTTATCTAAGATTCAATAATTAAACTCTAACCAAACTAACATCAACAAAAACTAGATAAATGCACTCAAATAACATAAACTAATTAAATCACTGCAAGACTTTGTATAAGTATGCTTGGCTTTTCTCATCAGTTTTCACTGGTTTACCAGTTTCTAAGCCGATTCTTTGCAGTATGATTCAACATGGTTTAATTGGATCAAACACAGAATGTAGTTTTCAAAACATACACAAAAAGGGTATAAGCAGACTTCATAGTCTTTCAAAATAGTCTTTTTTTGTACAGAAGATATCATGGCAGAATGGCATTAATAAAATTAAAATACTGTGGTAAAGTAATTTTGTTGACGTAAGGACCTTGAAAGTATGAAAGAATGAACTTGGTTAGTAATAAGGTCTAGTTGAATAAATAGGAAGTGTAGGTATTGGCAAGGATGAACAGGAGAGATAGAGAAAGGTTGAGGTGAGAATGTACGTGAAGTTGGTAGTAGTTTAGTTACTGTAGAGGCACATTGACAAGGCAATGCAGTAGCCAGTAGCTCCTTTAATTAGGGGAATGGGTTGAGAGATAGAGAGATTGAGAGAGAGAGAAGTTGAAATACAAAAGGCACTATCATTGGCGTATGGACAAGTTTTTCCTGTATAGAAAGGGTCTAAAACTGTTCCTAGTTACTTAGCCGGGCCATTAATACGAAGTGGGACCAAAAGATTCACCTAACCACAAAATAGATGACATAATGTGATAGTAATATCATATACACCACTTTGCTTTGCTTTCTTTTCATTGGTATTCGATACTTCTTTTCCTTCAAAATATGATTTTTTCCCCATAATCTGTTTTCTTTCTTTTTCATTATAATAATCACTTTATCTCACAAGGGCCCGTCCCAAAAAGCTTCCCTCAGCCTTTCCAACTTTCTGCTTCCAACATTTGAAGAACCATCCGAATTCTTTTGACTCAATCTCTTTATTCTTCCCTCACTGCTTTTCCTCTCTGCCAAATTACACCCCACATGAACTCTCAAACCAAACCAACCCCTCAGCTCTGACACTCACACTCTTGCATTTAATTGCCCATGTTTCCTTCCTTTTCCACCTCATTTTCCTCACAATATAGACACCCCAACTTCACATCTTCACTCTTCAATCTTCACCATCTTGTCACTTTACACAATGGTTATACGTAGCAGGAGACATCAATTTCTATTGCTCTTGCTCATCTTGTTTCTCTGCACATTGGGACACTGTCATGGCTCAAGAACCACCAGCGTCTTCAAATTTAAGCCAAAGTCTCAGCAAAGAGGTCACTTTCTTGGGTTCTTGCCTAAACGGATGCCCATACCATACTCCTCTCCTTCAAAGAAACACAATGACATTGGCCTACAAAGTTGGAGATCACCCTAAAGACTAGTTTTTCTCAAAGGTGACTTTTGGATCATTATTTCAATTTTCTGTTGAAGCAAAAACTAATGTACATTGGGGGCATGGTGCAGTTTGATGACATGTTATTTTGATTCTGGGGATGTAATGGTATAAAGGGTATGTATGATCTGTTAGGTGAATTATTTAAAGGAGATAGTCGATGCTTAATCTCTTTATTTTTGGGGGTTACTTTTGGAGTGTATATCAGTCATTACAGACAATGATGAATGATGAAAAAGCTGCAGAATTTCCACATCAACGTTGTTTTTCTGTTGTATTATATACGATGATAAGAACATTTCCAGTACTTATACCTCAGTATATATGCATATACATATTACTGCACATGCATGCATTTGGTGTACTTCTTCCACAACTGTTCTTCTAAATCAGTATTCTGTGTAAACCTGTTGTTCTTCAAACGAACTGCAACACTAGTTTTCAATTTTTTGCTCAGAAGAAAGGATGATTGATTTGAAGCTTATTCATGTAAGTGATCAACTTTTTTACGCTAGTGGGTAGAACTTCACTGACACTGAATACCTACTGCGTTGAATTTACCTATGCAAGCAAGAATCTGATGCCACTGAATTCGGGCATGGTGATCTCAGTGTTATGTGATCTTGGTTGCGTGTATTACATTCTTTTAGATTTTTCACAGATAATTGTATGCATCAGTTATTTCTGAATTATGCAGTTCAATAATTCATCTAATACTTTCAGCAAGGAATGTAAGATATACAAAATAAAAATAATAAATTTATTTGTCGAAATAATTATAGTAGGAAAACAAAAAATTAAATATTATATTTTGAATATAACCAAGCACAAAGAACTTAATTAAAAAATATAAAAAAAACAGTATTTCAAGAACAACAGTAATGATGTAAATTAATATCCTTATAATGTATAGTATCTTGTAACTGAATGATAATATAAAATTATTTTATCCTATAAAAGCGCAGTCTAATTTTCCTATATTACTTGTTTATAAAAATAATATATTTGTGATAATTTTATTTAAATTATTTACTATAGCCTTCTATTTTTAATTTATTTTTTAATTAATTATGCTCAAATAAAAATATAATCAATCCAAAATCAATTGAGATACAAATGTAATGGACTCATAATTGTGTATTATAAACTAATAAATACAACATTTTCTCCATGTATAGTTAACCAAACAAAACTTTACTGTCTCTGTGCTTCCTTTTAAATGTTATTTTTGATAATATTAACTTTTTGAATAATTCATTTTCAGAATAAATTATTGAATAATTCAAATGAATTGATGCGAATTCTTTAAACATGCTTTTGTTTTTAATAACTAAAAAATTCACACACATTGCTAAGATGATGAGAATTGATTGGGGTTTCATTGGATTCCTTTGAAAAAGATATTGGGAGGGACATAAATGATAAATATAATAATTTTTTGTCCACCATTATATATGTTGCGGTGTTATTTTCATCATTAGAGTTCCATTTTAATTTGTGTGGTTTTGGGCAATAATCATAAATCAACTAATTGTAAACCCAAATGAACATGATTATTGAATCCATGAAAGATTATTTTCATAACATTGTTTTCACAATGACGCAATTATAAATCTTCAAATTAAATCAGATTTCAAATAGAAAAGCTTTTCTTTTATTTTTTGTTATCTTTTGGTTGAAGTCACATCTGCACGGTTGTATTACTCACTATTCAATTTTCATTTCCAAAAGCATCGTGCATTGTCCATCACCATTGTAGACACTAGATAGCTTTCTTATTTAGGGTCAATTCTCTGTACCAAAACACACAAATAGTAATCAAAACAATGATATCCAACTACAGCTACCTTTCAACTAAGCTCACCCCTCTTCTCTCATTACTCTTCCCATCCAAATTATATAAAAAACTTTTTCCTTTTTCATGTATAATAAAAAAATACCAGTATACAATCACTACAATAAATAAATTTAGAAACAAAAAATAATTATTCACTATATTAACTAACTTAAATACCAATTTAGAGACTAAAATATTATTTATATTTAAAATGGTTTCTATTATTAATAAAAATTTATAAAATAGTTTCTAAATTAGCTATCTACTAATATTTTAGATTTTAAATTAACTTTTAAAAGACTAATAGAGACTAATTTAAAATATAAAATAATAAGTAGCTAAAACTTTCATAACTAATAGTTAGATGCCAATTTAGAAATTATTTTATAATTTTTTATTAATAATAGAAATTACTTTAGATACTAATATTTTTTTAGTTTATAAAATAGTTTCTAATTTAATCAAATAGTATTATTGTGATTTTTAAAATTAGTTTCTATTTAATAATTTTTTTAATAAACCTTTGAAAGTTTCATTATCTTTTCATTGATTCATATTTCAGTAAACAAATATTTTTCCTTCTACTTTCAACAGTTGTAGTATAAAATAATTCAGTGTGTTGTCAACCAGTTTTTTTTTTTATATATATTAATCAGACTTTTTTTTTTATATATACTAAGATAAAATTTATGGAATCGAAATTTTTATGAATTGGATTTGGCCCATAACTGCAGCTGTATTTCAAAAATTGATGGCAATTGGTACTCATTGATTCTAAAACCTATGAGGCATGCTTTTCCCACGTTTTGTCGTTTAAAGGAAATGAATAATGATGTGTATCCTTTAGTTATGTATTATTTTGCTATGAACCTTGTTCAAACTCTCACTTTACTAAAATATTTAATTCGATTTGGGGTGTTGGAAAATGACTTATTTAATTGGTGATTATTAATATTAGAATAATTCCAATGCAAATTATTTAGGCATTTCTTAGAAGTAGGAACCAGTTATTAGTTAGTTGGAAATATCATTTGGTAGTTATGGTGTTTTTAGTGTGAAAATAGTATTATACTTGTAATATAATAATAGTAATGATATAAAAATATTAAAAAAAGTTAAACAATCTTCCCACAATGAATTACTTTTAACCCGTTAATATTTTTAGTTGTGTTTGTATCTGTTCAATCAACATTATTATTCCAACTTTAGTAAGGTTGCAATAAAATGTGAAATTCATTTTATACACTGAAATGGTTAAAATAATATTTTCTATTAAATACATTTTATAATATAGATAAATATAGAAAAAGATGTGAGCAGAATATATTCCATTATTGTATTTGATGAATGTCATCTGTAGCATTATATAAACAAATATTTTTTTCACTGCTTTTACAGTAATGATAACATGAAATTAATCAACCACTCCTTCAATTGGGTTGGGTTAGTTTGAAATACTCGAGATTTACTTTGATAGCAAGCATTTCTAGCAAGTGTTAACATGATATTAAAATTCGTTTTTAATAGATTTTTTCAATGAAAATTCCTTGCTACAATGACTAATAAGAGAACCCTTTTTCATCCATATCCCACTACTTACAATTGCTACTTACAAGGATATGGATAAAGGAAGACACACTAATAGTAATTACTACATGTTAGAAAAGTGAAAGTGATTATTTGAAGTTTGCCAATTTTTGTGACAACTTCCTCCTAGCCTCAGAGATGGCCTGATATCTTCTTTTTGATAAATCTTTAATTGCTTCTTGATATTGTTGTTCAATCATTTCTAACTCTGTTCTCAACTCATCCTCAGGTTCATACAAGGAGGGAGCACTACGGCAATATAATAATTTCATCCTACCATAGCTTTCCACACGTGGAAAACTCCTAAATTCAGACGAAGCCTCGAATTCAGATGCAAGTGAGCTTTGACTATTAACTTTGTGCAAGTCAAAGTCTGTAAATCCTGATTTAGCAGACATGAAAGAAACTGTAGAAAAATGCTTATCATTGAAGTCAGATGTTGCACAAGTTTGTGACGTCTCAGAACAAGAGTCGTCTATCTTTGCCTCTCCTTGAATGATAATGCTTGTATTAGTTAAAACCTTGTCAGAAACGACATTATCTTTGTTCTCCTTATCTGATGATGTTCTACGTGAGGTTGCGAGACCAGCAGGTCCAGTCACAATTTGGATAGAATCTCTTGAGCTTTGGGTGTGTTTTGTTAACTCAAAGTCTTTTTGTTGACTTGAATGAGATAATTTACCATTAGAAGAAACTAAATGATCAATTGCTACACAAGGTTTCCAATCAGGAAGCAAAGTGGTCAGTAATAGATCGATCAACTCTGCTATGAATTTAACATTCTGTTCAGCCAGTTCAAGTTGCTCAACCATTTCTCTGGAAACTGAAATGGCAGTATCACTGTTGATGTAGAATACGAAATGGATATTTCTTGCGCGCCCTGCATTTTTTTTTTCCAGATAACTTAACTTGCAACCAATAAATTCCAAACATGCTTATTAAGAGAACTGTAAGTTAAACTAACCACTTTGATCAGCTATGCGGAGGACTAGTGACACAGACTTTTGATCATTTTGTTCACCTTTTAGAAAAAATATGTCACCTTCCTTTAACCTTCTTATCTCAACACATGGTAAAGGCAAAACATCATCAACAGAATCAACAGAATTATACAGTAAAGTGGTTAGTGGTAGCTCAGTGGCATCACCAAGATCCATTGAAATGGATCTAATACGCGTACTAGCAGGGCCTTCTGACATAAGACAACGATTTTCAAAGGCTCCATATTTAGGAAGAACGATATCTGGTAATGGTAGACGACGATTCTTCATTGACCCACTCACTTGCAGAAAATGGTCCATCAAAAGCTCTTTCGCTGACAATCTTTGAGACGCTGGGACAAGACATTTCTCAATAAATGATTTTACTTCTGCATTTTTGAGTTTGGAAAGAGCAACAGGCTTTATGCCCTGCAATATTAAATATTATATGACCATGGATCCAAATAATTGCTTAAAGAAAAAGTACATTGTCAATAAGAGTACGCACAGATGAAACTTTCTTGTATATCTGAGCTGAGTTTCTACATTCACTGTAAGGATATGCAGACGTAACCAACTCAAGCATGCACATCCCAAAAGAATATATGTCGACTAATTCATTATAATGTTCATCATACAGTTCAGGTGCCATGAACTCCGGGGTTCCTACTAGGATTACATATGTGTAAATATAATTGGAGTAGAAATCAAATGAAAATGAGGCAAAGAAGTCAGAAGAAATCTTTCAGTAGTATTTTTTTTACGTATAAAATAATTAAATTCTTGATCATGTTTTAACAATACAAAGGATGGAAAATGAACCAAAAAAAGAAAATGCAACAAAACAGAAGAACATACCAATTACACTCTTGGCATTAGTTTGTTTTAATAGAGTTGCCAACCCTAGATCTCCAATTTTAACTTCTCCTCGGTGACCATTTATAAATATATTATCGCACTTCAGGTCCCTGTGCATAATAGGTGGGTTGTGACTGTGAAGATAGTTTAAACCATTTAAAATTTGCCTGGCCCATCCTTTAACTGCCTTCATGTCAACCTTCCTGTGTTTCTTGCTGTACCTAAATCATACATCAAATCCACTAACCAAAAGGTTGATGTCATAAAAGAAGGAAATAAATAAAAAGAAAAACATTTATATAGGATAGTGAACACACTGTCTGAGGTTCCCTGAGGTGAATAACTCAGTAATCAAGTTCATAGTCCTGTGCTTGTCATCAATCCAAGAATTATGGAAAGTCAAAATGTTATCGTGCTTTAGTGACTTCAAGAGATGCACTTCTGAGTACAACCTATCTGGGCCACCAGGTGACTGTAATACCTCATCAATATGAATTTGGCTCCATGCAACTTCAAGTCCATTAATTTCATCAAATGCCTTGTAACTAATTAATTATAAATAAAGGAAAATATGCATATCTTGAAACAAATTTAACTCTAACAAAAAAATCGAGACCCAAAGAATTTAGAACCTTATGTAAACTACCCAATCATGCACCATTAGACCGACCCTAATGGAAAATGTCATACACTATGTTCTATAAATTGAGCAGGGCATTCAATATGTCTTTCAATTTTACAGACAAAAAATAGTAAGCCTTAAAGCGAAAGAATTAGATTACCAGTGAAGTTCTTCTATAAGAACCGAACTAATAAAAAAACATTATTAAAATCATAAAAACAAAGGATACACAGTCTTGAAAGCTCCTTGACCGATAACGTCTTTATACTGTTATGAATATAGAAAACAACACCAGTTTAATCCATTGTTAAATTTTCTAGGGAGGAAGTAAGAAAAAAAAATCTCACAATTACATTTCATACCCTAATGTAGCGATTAGTAGGATCAGTTTCAACAATATTGGGATCAGGAGGCTCTAGAAGGCCTGCACCCTCCTCCGAGCTTTCTGTTCCTACCAAAGTCATCTATACTGTTTCAAAAATAGTTGGAATCAAAATTATCAATGAGCAGTTTTTAAGCATCGTGCTAAAAAGTTGAAAAACCCAAATAATATAGGTATGCGTTAGTTGAGGCTAATCAGATAAAGAAATTAATGCATGTTTTTTTGGTGAATTAAGGAATGAATACAATGTACCTTGGAACAACAGGAGCTTCTAAGCTTAGCCTCTCCGGAGGAATTCCATAGAATTTAGAGAGAGAAAAGGACATCAGAGAGAGAATGGAACCCAAATGCAAAGAAATAGAGGGGGAAGCGAGAATGAAACCAAAATGCATAGGATGAAATTGTGTCAATGAATCGCATGCCACAACTTTGTCTTCCAACACAAACACCTATCTCTTCTCTTTCTCTCTCTCACTAAAAACAGCCAAAATTAATTTGCAAGACACCCGTTTCAAATGCCACCCCTATTTATGCTTTATCCTTCTCTCACCAACAAATATTCCTCTGCTTTCCTCAATCATCATTCCCTTCTCCTAATTGTTATTCACCTATAGTAATTCTAATCCTCATTACTAATTATTTCACCACAAATATTTGTTGCCTATATTTTTCAAACTCTAGACAAATTCCCGATCTATACTTGTGCCCATCATGTATCTGTTTTTCAGTAAAAAGTGTTATTGCTACTTCCGTAAATCGAGAAGACGACAAATTTTGTAGAAAATAAAGTCTTCTTTATTTTATCGTTGACAAATTAATTTTCAGATTTTTTTTAATGAAAATTTAAACATACAATATAAACTAATTCAACTTCAATCAAATTTAAACATTCAAAATTCATTTAATTCAAATTAATTATAATAAACCAAACGAAGAGTATCACTCGTTAAATAATTCTTATTGAAAAAATAAAACAAGTCTGTCGGGATGAAAGTGAATGGTGAGGAAAAACTAACAATAAAATAAATAGAAAGAAATATTATTTTTATACTTTGGCATAGGTATTACTTGACTTAATTACATTTGACTTTTGATTGGATTGGTAGTAATATAGAGAGGAAAAAACACAAAAATAAATAAGGATAGAAATCGGATGAATATATATAATAAAAGATGAATAAAAAAAAGAAAAAGAAAAGAGTAAAAACTTTTCTTTACAATTGTTTCAAATTAATGAAAAAGAGGGTAATAGATAATAAATAAACTATGAAAACATTTTAACATTAATTAAAAATTGTTTATGCTGTACACATTAATTAAGTTTTAAACCTGCATCCTCAACTACATTTATGCTTTGTTGGATTAAGAAGTGGAATTGGGGAACCTCACACACACTCATGAAGCTAACAAACATTCAGGAAATTGGAATCAATAGAAGAATTGAATCCAAACATTCAATCCATCAAGTTGTCATAGTATACATTGCAGTACGCACTATGAAGCCAAAATAAAACAAATACAACGTTCTTCACTGCAACACTACCAATATATTAGTCTTCTAACAGAAAATAGATAAATACTAACATCAAGATGCTCCTCATCACTGAAAAACATGTTTTATCTTACTTCATGACTACTGCTTCGAGACTTTATCCAAAGCATCAAAAACATACTGCTGAGTTACATCTTCCACGATGACCGTTTTATCTCTCGACTTAGAACCTGTGCCTAGAGAGACTTGTCTTCGTTTCACACCTAAAACCTGTATAAATTATATTAAACTTCAATTATTCATACATCTTTATAATTAAATAAAATAATTATTTTACTCTTAATACTTAAAAACTTGTTTTTTTTTCTATACATATTTTAATCTGAAAAATTAAAATGGAATATGAAGAGATTAAAAAAATTTAAAAAAATAATAATATACATAAATATTAATAAAAAATGTTTGAAATGTAGACTAAATTTTGTTTGGTATCTATAGACACTAAATATATGCAATTACACCTTCTTCTGATCGCCAAAACATGGATTGAATATAATGCAAACAAAAATGTTACACTCAGAAATCGGAACTTACAGAACTGAAGAAATCGAGAAGAGCCGCATTTGCTTCGCCATCCCTGGCAGGAGCGTCAATTTGCACTCCCACCGCTTCATCGCTAATATCTAATTATTGAAAAAAATCAAAATCGTATATATTAACTAAAATCAAAGAAACGCCAGAGAGATTGAGATTGAGACAGACCGGTTACGGATGCAGATTTGGAGCCAGGTTTGGCGTGGATGGTTACCGCGACGGAGGAAGGAGGCACGCAGCGAATACAAGACGGAAAATCGTTAGGTTTCTCCGTCGGCGGCGTTACCCTAGGCTCCGCCTTTGCTTTTCCCCTCTTCGCCGGCGGCATAATTTATAACGACGCCTTTTCGTTGCGTACAAGGGACGCCGTCGTTCTCTTCTTAATTTTATGATCCGTGAGAGTACCGATTTTAAGAAACAGTTCGCTGCATGGATTAAAAAGTTAATAATTTATATATAAATTATAACACGCACTTTATTGTTTTAATCTTATACATAAAAAATAATTAATTTTTTCCAATAATATTATCATACATATTTTTTCCAGTGGGTTATTAAATTTATGGAAATTTCTTTAACAAGAGAAAAAAAAAAGTCATTATCTGATCAGAATTATTACATTCTCGATTACCATTGGATCTTTTTTTCATCACTGGATTTTTTTTCATCACTGGATCTTTTAGTAATTTTGATGAACTATTTATATTCTAATATTGATAGTTATATTATTACCTACCATTGCTTAATCTAGCTTCATCTAATATATTTTTTAAGAGGACTAAGACACAATAAATTATATTAAAAAAATATTCAACTTTTATGCCTTAAAAAGAAAGAGATAAATAGATAAATATTAAAGAATGAAATAAAATATTACAAACGAAATGACTATGCACGTTATGTTATTTGGTTTGGGACAGATCAGCACTCTAAACAAAATAGTGTGAACAAAGTCATACAGTATACAAGAGTTCTTCTTATATTAAAATTAAGGCAAAAAGTGAAAACTGTAAAGGAAAGACAAGTGTAAGGATTAAATTAATAATTGAACTAATTCAAAATTATTAACACTAATCGTCACCCCATGCTATTTAAATCTTGATTAATCTTTCCAATTATTTGGACAAGAAACTGCCAGAACATAACAGAAACCCAATCCGATCTTTGCGACGCGACGCGACGCCAGGGATGGGAGCGTCCACTTCATCGGAGCCGAGGGTTTCGGCGGAACAGAATGAGGCGGAGTCCGTCGCAGCCTCTACTGGAGCTCTTCCAATGCTTCAGAATGCTTTCTCCAAGCTCGCCAATCCACAAACAAACGCTGTTCCTTTGGAAAATTTACAGGTACTACTCGAAACGCATACAACCTTCTCGTTCTGGATCGTAGTTATTTTTGTTCTTTTTTAATTGATGACTTGTAAGCTCGTTGTGTTCAGCAACGCTTTAGTTTCGCTGGAGAAGGTCGAAGTTGTTCCGGAAGCAACGTGCCAGATTCGTTAACGGTGATGTTGGATCACCTAGGCTCAATCCTAGTGGATCAATTTTTTGTTCCCGATAAAGGGGGAATAAACTGGGTTGAATTTGTTAAGAGTTACAACAAGTGCTGTGCGAGGGTGTCATCGTCGGTTTCGCTAAACATGCTCTTGAGAGTGTTCGTGGCTGTCTCAGAAAGTGCTAATGTACCTATTCATTTGGAGTTTGAATCAGGGGATACTGATTGTAAGATTAACGGCCACCTTCTTCCTAGTGACGTGTTTTTGCTTCTTGCCCTGTGCTGGGTTATGTCGTGGGGTTCTAGGAACTTGAAGGGGGAAGGGAATCTAAGCCTGCCGGATCTGAATCATTTGGTGTTGTCGGTGATCACATCGTGTGGTCAAGTTGAGGGTGGTTTGGATGTGTGGGACCGTGATATCTCGAGCTTGGAGGCCCAGCTTCCTGCTGGGAAGTTCGTAACGTGGGTTATGAATACCGTGCCCTGCCTCCCCGATTGCCTGAGACTGTATTTTAATGCTAGACTTCAAATAGCAGCAACTGATGGGGTAAGTTTTGTGTCTATATTCACTGGCTTCAGTGATCATTGTGATTTTTTGTTTTATAATTACCACTTTCGGTTAAGTTTTGTTGATTTCTTTACTCCATGAGACATGACTAGTATCTGCCACTCTGGGTTGATTACATTCTTAGGAATGGCTTCTTGTTTATTTGTGCTGTAAGTCTGCTTTGTCTACAAGTTAAACTCATTTTTTGCCTTATCGTGCCTGTGTTTGGATTTTTCAAAAATTCAAGTATTTTGTTTTTTAGTGTAATTGACAGCGCGGGTGAAATTTATCATTTTGAACCAAACAGAGGCTTGTTCCACCTTCCTACTTTTTTGTTTCAATGTATTGGAATTTAAGTAATTTTTTATTCTGTTTTCTTCTTGAGAATAAATGAAACTCAACTGTGTTGCCATTGAATAATTTAACAAAATTAAGCATTTTTCCTTATAACTTCACTGCTGGTATCTCTTCTGGCATGGCAAAAGTTCCACATACTAGTTGAAGAATATTAAGTAATTTTTTATTCTGTTTTCTTCTTGAAAATAAATGAAACTCAACTGTGTTGCCATTGAATGATTTAACAAAATTAAGCATTTTTTCTTATAACTTCACTGCTGGTATCTCTTCTGGTATGGCAAAAGTTCCACATATTGAAGTACATTTCTAATTGATTTTTCCTTGTAAGTTCAGTTCTGTTTTTAGCTGATTAATAATTAATACAATGTTCTAAAGAATTATACGACATTGTTCTACTGTCTGAGTGCTGAGAATTCTTAGGTTCGTAATCTCTGGTACACTTATTATTCATTTATCATGTGCCGAGAGAAGAACAATGTAATTGTCAAATTATTTCGCATTTTCATTGTTATTATTATACAGATTCCTTTTGTCATTGCCAATTTGTTTTTAGTTAAATAATATTCTATATTTCTTATCATATTATAAACTGAAACAAGTGGGGAAAGCACTCTTTTTTATGTAGTCCGAGAAAAATATGCTGCATGTTAACCAGAGGGATATATCCCTCTGGTTAACACTGCATATGGTTCCTAGGTGTTGTAATATCAACAATTCTTTGACTGAATGGCAGGTTGAATTGGCACCCTCTGATTCCTCCTCTGTTGGAGTTATTTCATCAATAGCTGCACATGATTATCTTTTGACCCAAGGAAGGGCATGGGCAATTTCTATCACCAACAAAAGTAGAGTAAATGAAGAGATTTCTGGCGCATTTATAAGCAATGGAGGTGGAATGGGTGATAAACTTGTTTATAGGTTTGCATCACTGACCCTCAATCCTATTGTGCTTTAATAGTCTTGGACACTACTCAATTTTTTTTTCCTTTTTAGTTAAAATGAGGGGAAAGGTTTCTTGGTCATCTATTATGATGCTTTCCTAGATTTTTGTCTATTGACATACACTTTGCACTGCAACTTTCGGAATTTCGTTCAGACTTACCAGTTGGAAACGGAAATATCTGTTGACATCAAACATCTATTCTGTTATAGGTCATCCACTCATGGAAGAGGCCTTGGCAGATTTTGGTCCCGTGTTGAAGGTTACAAAGGTCCTTTGTTAATTTTGATATCTGCAAGTTCAGGTGAACCTCATGAAGGAAATTCTGTTGATAGGAAATGGGTTATAGGGGTTCTTACAGATCAAGCTTTTGAAAGTAAAGATATCTTCTATGGAAACTCTGGATGTTTATATTCTATTGACCCAGTGTTTCATGTGTTTCCACCTATTGGTAGGTATTAGGCGTGACAATGTTCCCTTTCCTGTTTCCTCTCTTTTGGTGGGGATTGTCATCAGATTTTGTGAAACCATGAAACCAATTATGTATGTTACTACTGACAGGTAAGGAAAAGAATTTTGTTTATAGCCACTTGCATCCTACTGGTAAAGTTTACCAACCGCACCCAAAGCCAGTTGGTCTTGCATTTGGAGGAACTCTAGGAAATGAGAGAATATTTATAGATGAAGATTTTTCAAAAGTGACTGTTCGCCATCATTCTGTTGACAAAACTTACCGCAGTGGATCCCTCCTTCCGGATCAGGTATAAACTGTGTGATTATAAAACATGTAGCCCTGTATTGTTTTATGCATGCATAAAAAATTGCTGAATCTGTTTGTTCTCTGATGTAAACATTTTTGAAGTCATCCTAAAACAACTAGTCATCTTATGAACACTTCCATGCTGGCATGCTGTGATATTTCCTATCATTATATATATAATGACAGTGCATTCTATATTTGGGTGATGTTAAAATTCAGACACATTTTGAGAGTTTTGGTTAACAGAATCATGGCCATTGACCAATAACAAACTGAACTTGACGATTCCATGTATGAGCTGTTGTTGGCTTATGTTCCAGGGTTTCCTACCCGTTGAGGGCATCATTTCAGTAGTTGAAGTTTGGGGACTTGGAGGGAAAGCAGCGAAGCAAGTGCAGGATTCTTTCAAAAAGAGAGAAGAACTTTTCACCGAGCAAAGAAGAAAAGTATGTTACCCTATATCGTTGTCCGATTAGTTGTTACAAATATTAACTTTTATAAATCAAACAGCAATAATATTTTATCATTATATTGTGTAGGTTGACTTGAAGACCTTTGCAAATTGGGAGGATTCACCTGAGAAAATGATGATGGACATGATGTCGGATCCAAATGCTGTTCGAAGGGAAGACCGCTGAGTTATATCATTAATGTGGCATTGCATTGGAATGAATTTCATGCTTTGTGTTGTGAATGATCATTATTCTTCAGGCATGTGATCCTTAAGTGACTGTACATAACACAAAAAAGGTGTATATTAAAAATTATATGGGGTTTATGTATGTTTACTGTTTCGTCCTCGAATGGGATAGAGGTATTGCATTAGGAGAGTGACTGTTATGATAAACGATATTAATACAGAAAGGTTTCGAGAGGTTGAATTGAACATGAGAAAGAGAGTTTTACAGAATATCCAAAAGCTACGTACAACCAGAAAAAAACCATCTTATAAAGCATTCCTGAACAGAAATAGCTGACAACACATAACTACTAACAAAATATTTACAACAATGCCCTTCTCTTAACCCTATCCTTGTCCTTAGGGATTGAACTCTGGATACTCGTCCTTCAAATCGTAACAAAATTTCCAAGTAGCATCTTTTGAGAGCTAATGTTTTCATTTGACCAAAATTTTTGTCGCAGCCTTTCCTTTTCAGTTAACAGTCATTCTGTACAGAATCTGTTCTGGTTCTCGGGTAGCTATTGCTGCTGCTTCAGTTGGATATGGTAACTGTGTAGAAACGGTGGTAGCTCCCACATGTTTCTTAAGCTGCCAAATGTGGAAAATGTTGTGGATCTTAGAGTAGACAAGAAGATCGAACTTGTAGGTTACTTCTCCAATGCGATCATTGATCTTGTAAGGCCCAAAGTATTTTGTAATCAACATGGCATATCTCCAATGAACGACAGAGACCTGCCGATAGGGATGCAATTTCACGTAAACCTAATCACCCACTTGGTATTTCCTGTTAGTTCTATGCTTATCAACTAACTATTTCATTCTTTCTTGTGCTCTTCCAAGATGAAATTTGATTAGCTTTAGCATTTTCTCTCTTTTCCTCAAGTTTCGGTCAACTAATTCAATCTTAGAATCTCTTCGAAGATAGAGAAGGTAGTTGTCCATATATGATTTTATATGGAATGGCTTTAGTGGCCGTGTGGTATGTCGTGTAATACCACCAATCAGCCATGGGAAGCCATTTAGATTATTCATGGAAGAATCTGCACACATACAGTAGGTTCCCAAACACCTATTCATTACCTCCTATTAGGTTGTTTAAAGCTGTAACTGCACTCCCCGCAACTTCATAAAATCTTGCCAAAATTGACTCAGGAACACAACATCTTTTGTCACTGGTAATGGAGTAAGGAAACCTATGAAGCTTGAACACGTTATCCATGAATGCTTGCGCCACCTCCATAGCTGTGTAGGGATGTGACATAGCAATGAAATGAGCAACTTTGCTCAACTTGTCCATCACCACTAGGATCGCCTACTTGCCATTCGAACTAGGTAACCCTTCTATAAAGTCCATCGTGATGTGCTGGCATATTTGACTAGTTACAGGTAATGGTTGTATCAATCGAGGAGTAGCAGTTGTGTCATATTACATTGTTGACACACCACACATTGCTGAATAAAGCATCTTACATCGCTTATTAAAACCTTCCAATATATAAGTTTTTATTTCCTTCATTGTAGCTTTTATTCCAGAACCATTTTAACAAGTTTTTTCTAAGCTCCATGTCCTTGCCTACCACCAGCTTTCCTTTACGTCAGAGTTCTCAATATGCCACCTACAATGTTTATGAGTAGCTGAATTATTTTGTACATCTTTAATTAATTGATGAAAGCTTATATCATTTTCCCAATAATTCCCAGTAACTCCGAGTGCAGCTGCTGAGTAATCAAACTGCTGCATTCCACCTACTCAGTTCTTGATAAAGCATCAACCACCATATTTTCTTGCCCCTTGCGGTACTCAAAAGAAAATCGAATTCCATTAGCTTAACTAACCACTTTTGATGAAATTTTGTGGTTAGCCTCTGGTCCAGAAGATACATGAGGTTGTAGTGGTTTGTCTTTACAATGAAATATCTATTCAATAGGTAATTTCTCCATCTTTCCACAACAAAAACTACTGTCAAGTTGGCAGTGCCAACAGCTCCCTTTCTCAAGCCCCTACTGATATATGCAATAGGATGATGGTCTTGCATAAGAACAACTCCAATGCCACCCCTCGATGCATCCACCTCAACCACAAAGGTTTTGGAGAAATTTGTAGCGCTAACACCGGAGTGTTACTCAGTAATTCCTTGAGTTTCTGAAATGCCAACTTAGCTTCCAGTGTCCATGCAAAATTATCCTTCTTCAACATTTCGTTTAAGGGTTGTGCTACTACTCCATACCCCTTCACAAATCTTCGGTAGTACCCAACTAGCCCTAAGAATCCTCTCAATTGTCTCACCGTCGGTGGCAAAGGCCACTGAACCATAACTTCGATTTTGCTAGCGTCTACGACCACCCCTTCTTTCTGAATGACATGCCCCAAATACTCCACATGTTCAACAACAGAATAACATTTAGATTTTGAGCAAATAGGAGGTTCTCTCCCAGAACTTGAAGAGCCATACGAAGGTAGATGACATGATCTTCTAAATTCCTACTGTAAATCAAAATGTTGTCGAAGAAAACCAGTAAAAATTTCCTCTGGAACTGCTGGAACACCTTGTTCGCGAGACCTTGGAAGGTAGATGGTGCGTTGGTGAGGCCTAATGGCATAACTACGTACTCGTAATTCCCTCCATGGGGTTTGAAGGCAGTTTTATTATACACATCAACCAGTTCCTTCCTAACTTGGATGACCCAGATCGTAAATCAAGTTTTGAAAAAAGTGTGGATTCATATAGTTCATCCAACAAAGGAATTATAAATTTATTCTTCACCGTGTTCTTATTAAGATCTCGGTAGTCTACACAGCCTCCACAAACCATCCTTTTTTACCTACGAACACAATAGGACTCGCCTAAAGGTTGCTACTATTTTGAATGACCCCCGACTTCAAGTATTCCTGCACCAATTTATCTATCGCATCCTTCTGGTCTCTTGTAATATCTATACGACCGCTTATTCACTGGATCGATCCCTTGCAACAATGGAATCTTGTGATCAAATCCAGGCATGAAGGGAGGTAATTGAATGGGTTCTTGCAAAAACAACTGGGTGATCGCTCCTGATGCCAACGATGGAGCTACATGTGTGGTTATTGACTGTAGCAATTCCCCTTCCTCCATACAAAGCTTAATTATGGATACATGCACTCCTTCTTCCAACGCTTTAACCAATTGCTGCATTTTAGTCGTTTTTACCTTAGTGGAAGATGAACCACACAACGCATGTCGTCTTCCTTGTACATTAAAATCAATTGTCAACTTGGTGAAAATCCAAGTAATATACCCTACTAGTGTTACCAACCATTCAATTTTCAACAATTTATCAGAGGTGAATGATGTCTATTGGATGGCCCATGTAAAATCCTTCACCATAGAAGAAATAGTCAATTTAAATCCATCTGTCACCACCCCCATTAACCGGATCGTGCTTCTTAATCTTGCAACCATATTTCTTGGCTACTTGAATGTCCATCAAATTATCTTACTACTGAAACCTAACATTTAACCTTGAAATTAAAATGATCTTAGTGAAATGATAGTAAAGATAAGATTAGATGATCTCAAGTCAATTCAATAGAAAATTAAAATTAAAAAAAGAAGTTGAAAATAACAATGAAAATAAAAGAGGTTAAGATTTGGTGCACATAAAATAAAGTAAGAATTATAAACTAGTAAAAGGAAGAAAAAGACTTTCAAGTTGTTTTGATAATGAATTTATTATTGATTTTTTTAAGATTCTAACACTTTTTAATCTTCAAACAGTGTCAAATTTAATCAAACAATTGTCAATAAAATTCAATAGAATCTTATCAGCAAAACAATATCATTTATGTATTTAGTATCTCACTAATTTCATCATCTACTTATGAGATATTTATCTTCTAAACAAACAAAAAAATTGATTAGATTGAATTGAATTAACTAAGAATTTCAATTAAAGAAAAAAACTGAATTTTCAAAAATTTCAAAAGGATCAATAATAAAACAGAATCTACTACAAAGAATTTAAAAAAAAAAATATTGAACAGAACATCAAAATTTAGCGAAATCAGGAAAGAGAATTAATTTCAAGTTTAGTCTTACATAGTAAAACAAAAATATTATAGTAAAGAAAATAAAAAACTAAAAAAATCCTAATGATTTGGTTTTCGAATGCTACTGTCAAGTTCAGTGATTTCTCCTTGAACGTTGCACCCACTGCCCCCATATGCCTCCAACATCCCTGGTCATCACATCAGAAGTATTAGCAACTTCATATAATCTTGTAAGGGAAAATGCCTTATTGACTGTAGTTGGTTAAAATATTTGCACCAACATGGGACAAGATCTGTTTTTCCTTCTGGGAAGCAAAATGCAGTTGGGAATTCGGTTGTTCCTGGGTAGCCAAATTCCCTTCAGCTACAGGGAACAGTTCTAGCGGGAAATAAAACCAAAAGCAGTACACTAGGGAAATTTTTCCCTCTTTAGGGAAAAAAGTCACATATCCGACGTTCAAGTTTGCGTTCTTCATTAATGGAACAATAAGGGTACCTAGGTCCCTCCTCTCTCTTTATTGCTTCCTCCCTGCGCGGAAGAGAACACTTCGTGTTTTGAACCTCGCCCTGCACATACTTATGTGGAAGTGTCCGATCTAGATGAGTTTTTCTATTTTATCCTTTAGTATTTGACATTCATTGATCGTATGACCTTTGTTCCGATGATACCTACATTTACGTGTAGGATTGACATTCCCAGGACTTAGAACCTTCCTTGGGGTTTGTATGAGATCAACACTCAAGGCTTCATCCTGAATCTTCCCTCTGTCAGCATTCAAAGGATGTATCTTGTGAATCTGGGGCCACAACTCTCTTTATACTTGGTCATTCCGACTGAAATTAGATCGATCGAATTTTCCCCTCTCCTTCTCCTTCCCCTTATCACCTATTGCCTCGGCCCTTGCCTGGTTTCTATACTCCTCAAGCTGCATATACATAGCAACATCCGGACTCAGGTTTCAAATGTTCAATGTTATCTTACTGAACCTCTTCTTGAATGCCTTAAAGGATTATCCTTTCTACTAGCAAATATTCACCAGAGCAATCGAGGTTAGGTGATGCGGTTAGTTGGTGGCGAGCTGCATTCCAAACTTAGACACCAACATTGTCCGAGGTATACAAATTCATATAAATTGTATAAATATCCATGTGTTTATCAGGGTCGGTCGTTCCGTCGTAACGATCTATGTTGAGTTCCTTCCACATGAGTGGCAACTAAGCTTCCATCACATAATTACTTAAAGGGTGTTCTCGAGTGACGTTCAAAGTTTCGCCCATAAAAAGTGATTTGTTCAACTTGGACTCCTCCATTGTCTCTTGAGGACGAGTGGTCCAAGGGTCTACCAAAGACTTAATGTGCGATGGACTAGCACGTGAGGTTCCAGCTTGATTATTAGGCCTTAAGCTGGTCAATTGCTTCTTCATCTTCTCATTCTCCTTTCAGAGAGCTTGAATCTCCTCCTAATTCTTCCTTTTCATCTTTGCCATCTCCCTCAGCAGAGACATTAACAATACCATTTGCTCGGCATCTGAAATCTTCTCATTGGTCATGTTTCTTGTTGACACCATTTGTTTTTCTCCTGCTTCAAATTTTCTTGGCCCACCGTGGGCGCCAATTGTTCTCGTATAGAAAGGGACTGAGAGAACTATTATCTCATTCCTTCGGTCAATCACATACCTTTCTTAACCACTTAGTTCAACAACTTCTCTTCAACTAAGACGACTCTCGCTCCTTCTTCTTTGTCCACTCCCTTCTTCCTCGTATGTTCTCGGTCGGGATGACACCTGCAAAAGGTACTATGACGATTAAGTAAGTATTTGATATTCAGTACAATAAATGTGCAATAATGACGTATCATTTTTTCAAAGCTTGTGACTATTTATATGATTATCATAGATTCATTATTATTTGACCAGATTAGTGTTTTGATCATAATTAAGAACACATTACCTAATGTTTGATCACTGTTTAAGCTTGTTTAATTTTATTATGATCTTTAATGCATTTCATCGTGTCGATCAATCCAAACGGAGTGTTGAAGCCTCTTTCAATTTTATTTTTTTTCCACATTGCATCAAAGTAATAAAATTTAGTGTGATTTTATTTGGCTTTTTAGTTTAGCTGCTAATTTAGCTATGTTTAAGTACTAAAACAAGAGATAATAAATATCTGGCATACCATTCCTAACAGCATAATTAAAATAATAGATACTGTTTTAGATTAATTTTTTTTAGCCTTTTAGATTTTTTTAAAAATTTTAACTTTATGTAGAGATGGATTTTTGAATAAAATTTTTAGTATGTGTATTTTTATATTCGGTTCATATAATTTGTATTCTAAACGAGTTCAATCTGCAAATTTTTTGAACTACTTGTGTTATCAAGTACAGCATAATTTAAAACTTGCTTTTATTAATGGGGTCTTTATTGAATGAAATGAATTTCAAAAACAATTTCAATTTACTTTAAGAGTGTGACACTTTTATAAGTACAGGACAAATTAATTATGAGATTGGGAATATTTCTAATTATGTATTTGATGATGGATAGTAGATTGTAAATTTAAAAATTATTTTAAAGTATATAATTCAAAAAATAATTTAAAATTTGGTAAATATATTCAATTTAAATTAAATTTTTATATAGTGCAATCTAATCTAATAATTAATTTAACATGCATAAAAAATAATGAGTGGAGCATGAAATAGCCCACCACAATGAAGATCAACCCAAAACATTAGTTACAGTTTTTCCCAATGCAGGTTCAATATAATATTGTAGTCAACAGTTAAGGATGGTAACCATTTATAGAGTTGCTAAATCATGTTTAAATAAATTGATAGTTAATTTTGGTGGTGAGGGATTTGATTTTTCTAAATTGTAGAGTTTAAATTTTAAAAAATAAGTGTAAACTATCATTGTTGATATTAACTAATCAAATTCAATTATTTATCATGTTTTGACAGCTAATTTTTTTAATTTAAATTATATCCCAAACTTTTTTTAAAAAGGAATGCACGAAATTAGAAACTAGCAAAAACTTGGAAAAAGCAATTTAAAAGGTAAATCAGGCACCAAAAAGGTGGTTCAATGACTTTAATCTTGTTTTCACAAACTATAGGAGATTGCACATTTAGTGGCTGCTCATATCCCAACCCAACCATTAACCAAGGTGTTCTTGAGCAATGTTGTACCGTATTTAATGAAAACCATAGAAATATAATGATGATTAATGAGTGAAAGTTGCATTATTGATGAAGTTATTAAGCATGTAGGAGAATATGCAACATTGTCATTGCAAATCAAACTTTCAATTGTGTAATCAACCACTTGGAGTGGTAAAATTACACGTATCTTAGTGAGGTTTATTGGATGGGATTTGGTATATGCTACATTGTAATTGCCATTCATCCATTCTATAATAATTTTCTTTCTATATATAGTTATTTTCAATGATCTAAACAAAACCTAAAACTCATTAAGGTTTCTCCAGGTTCTTCTCGTAGTTGTTTTTCTTATTTTTCAAATAAGAGAGTGTTATTATTTCCTCATTGAATTTAGAAAGAGAAATATTTTAAAAAAAAAATATTTTAGTAAAATTACATTATTATTTATTGTCTATTTTGTTCTTCTTTTCATCTTTTATTTTAGTTTTAAATTTATATATATATATATATATATATATATATATATATAAAATGTTATCTCCTCAAAATCATTTCCAATTTTCTCCACAAATCAATGTCGCTTTGTGTCTACTAATATAATTTATGATAACAACTTATTCTTAGATCAAATACTTCCTATTAAATCAAAAATTATAATTGATAATTAAGATATAATTTTTTATTTATTTAAGAGTGTAATAATTCAAATGATAGGATTCAAACGTGACTTACCCACTCATCCTCCATCATAAAACAGAGGATCTAATTGTGAATGTGTTGTACTTGATTAACTTAGTATTTTTTGTACGCTACATATATTCTTCTATAAAATGTCGAATGTTATCGCAAGAAAAATGAGAAGCTGGCATAATTTGTTTTTTGGGAAAAGAATATGAATTCGGTATGTTTATTTGACGATAAATATACACTTACGATTTTCTTCATCATTAGTGAGATGTGATAATAAAAAAGTGTCTCTTTAACTATTATAAGCTGGACTTTAAGCCTAACTTAACCCTATGTCGAGAGTAATAGATAAGAGCTCGTGCGTGAGATAACATATTATGGGTGGTGGCTTGATAAACCACTCAACAAATACTCATTAGGATAAGATTGAAATGGCTCTGATACCATATTACAAGGTGGACTTTAAGCCTAATTCAACCCCATAAAACCGGCTTAATGGGGTGAGGGTTGCACCCACTTATATACTATGAAATGTCCTAATCTCTAGTCGATGTGGGATCTCCAACATTAGCAAAAGTAGGTACAACCATTTAGAAAAAAGAAAAATTCTAGCAATTTCAATGATGTTTCTCTCTTTATATATGCAACCCATTTTGTAGGAGATAATAATATTTTTTGGTTAATAGATAATACCATTTTCTTTTAAGAATTTTGGGAAACTAATAGGGTTGAAATTTCCTAAGCAGACTACCAAATTGATTTTTAATAAAAAAACTGGATAAATATTTGATACATCTAAAATTTATAATTCATAAGAAGTATCAATATCATACAAGTATACTCATAAATAAACATCACAAACTACTTACTCTCATATACAGTCAATAATTGGTCTCCACCAATAAGAACAAACAAATAAAATAAAAAATGGTAAGACTTTTTATTATTGCAAAGAGAAAAAAAAAGTTACATTATGGTGTGACAAAAAATTGACAAACATCACAGTGAAAAACTTTAATAGCTCAACATGTAAACTTGATTTCCACTATTGTAAATACAAAGAATCAAATAAAAAACACAAAAAATATAAAAGACAAGAACAAATTTGACTTAAAACATAGGATCTAAAAATAAAATAAAAAGTCTACTTTACTCTCTCTCATGAGTATCTTATTTATATATAACGTCTAATATTTTCTAATATCTATATAAATCTGAAAAACTTTACCTTTCAAATCTTAATGATTTACATTCTTATAATAAAAATAAATAAACTTAGATAATGTTTAATAGAACTTGGTGTTCTGACCGCCTCTTTATTTTTATCCGCTAAATAAGAGATTATGTCTGGTAAAGAATGTATCAGTAACGAGTCCAATAGAAATTTCGTACAATCTTCACCGCCGAGCAAATTCAGCAATTGGAAAAGACTATTTACTCGCTCAACAATAACGGTAAAAATGATTTAACGCTGCAGGTCTGCTTGCCCATAACTCGTCTATTAATTATGTTTTTATGAAATCATGGATTTTAGATAGCGGAGCAACCAATCACTTTGCATCTGATTCACAATTTTTCACACCCACTTCATTATCATTTATTCCAAATGTTAATCTACCCACAGGTTCAACTGCGCCCATCTCATCTACGGGCATAATTAAATTCAATGACAATATCACTTTCAAAGATTTTCTTCTTTTAATTTAAATCTCATGTCTGTTAGTAAGATAACCAGTTCACTTGTTGTCTCGCTTTTACTCCACATGGTTGCATTTTGCAGGACTTGGCTACGGCGAGGATGATTGGCTCGGGTAAACAAGATGTAGGCTTATACTACATGTCCTCTCTTTCAAATCAAGCTCACGCATCTCAAATTTCGACCGACCCTTATTTATGGCACAAGCGTCTCGGACATCCTCTCCAACGCGTGTCTACAACTTGCATCTTCCTTACTACCTATTAGTAAAAATCTCATTCCCATTCATAATTGTAGTATTTGTCCCAAAGATAAACAGACAAGGCTACCCTTTCCTTTAAGCACAATAAAATCTCACTTTCCATTTAATCTATTACATTGTGACATTTGGGATCCTCATAAAACCCCAACTCATTCTGGAAAACGTTTTTTTCTCACTATAGTCGATGACTATACTAGATGTACTTGGTTATTTCTTATGAATCACAAGTTTGAAACCCAACATCTCTTAAGAATCATTCATTAATTTTGCACAAAATCAATTCCAAACATTTATTAAAACCATTCGCGTTGACAACGGATTTGAATTTATTTTTATGCGTAATTTTTTTCTCAAAAAATGTATTCAATGTCAATGCACTTGTGTCTACACTCTTCAACAAAATGGAGTAGTAGAATGTAAACATAGACACATTTTAAACACAACGCGAGCCCTCCTATTTTAGTCCCATTTACCATTAGAATTTTGGGGGAAATGCGTTTTAACTGCCACATATATCATTAATCGCTTGCCAACATCTTTACTAAAAAATAAATCACCTTTGAGATGCTATATAATCGCTCATCTTCACTTTCTCACTTAAAAACTTTTGATTGCCTCTGTTATGCAACTGTTGTTTCACCTAAGCAAAAATTTGATTTGCGCTCTCGACAGAGCATCTTCATTGGTTATCCTCACAATAAAAAAAAAAACATACAAATTATTTGATATAGATGCAGACAATTTTTTTACAAGTCGGGATATCATCTTCCATGAAAGTGTTTTCTCATTCTGCCAACAGTCCCAAACGCAATCCTCACCTCCATTATAAGGTATTTTGCCCACTATTGACATTGACTTACCCACTCCTGTCCAATATTCACTCGATCAACCTTCTTCTCCTACTCATCACAATGCACATGAACCTCTATCAAACCAACCTTCTTCTCCTACTCGTCACAATGCACCTGAACCTCCATCAAACCAACCTTATTTTCCTACTCGTCACAATGCACTTGAACCTCCATCAGACCAACCTTCTTCTCCTACTCGTCATAATGCACCTGAACCTCCAGTAGACCAACCTTCTTCTCCCACGCCAAGAAGTCTAGCACCTATTACCAAACCTTCTCCAATCGACCTTCATGTTCGATGATCCAGTCGCACATCAATCCCACCTTCCTAGCTTCAAGACTACGTAACAGGATCCAAGCCAATCATTTGATCACTACCCAAGACCGGCCGAATGGAACCAGGTGTCCTATGCATCATTTTCTTTCTAATTCACGATTTTCTTCTACACATAGTGCATATTTTGCTATCATAACAGCCACCAAAGAACCTCACACTTATGTTCAAGTTATCCTTGTTCCAAATTGACAAAAAGCAATGGACGAAGAGCTCTCTACCTTGAAGCTAAATCAAACGTGGGCCTTGACACCGTTACCCACTGGGCAGAAGCCCATCAGATGCAAATGGGTCTATAAAATAAAGTACAACTCAGATGACAAGGCGTGTCTTGTTGCAAACGGGTAATTGAAGGTGTCGACTATTCTGAAACTTTTTCACCAACAACAAAATTAACAAGTGTATCCTCACCATTGCAGCAGCTAGAAATTGGTTTACTCACCAACTAGATGTGCAAAATGTCTTCTTACATGGCACATTGCATGAAATTATTTACATGGACTTGTCACCCGGCATCATCGACAGGGAGAGAACATTGTATGTCGGCTCAATAAATCCTTTTATGCTCTCAAACATGCATCCCGGACATGGTTTTTAACATTTTCTCATGTAATTAAATCTATAGGATTTTAACAATCCAAGACAGACTACTCTCTATTCACAAGACTGAATAACTCATCATTTACTGCCCTTTTAATTTATGCGAATGATATTCTTTTGACAGGAAATGATTTGACAGAAATTCAACATGTTAAAAACTGTCTATTACAACAATTTCGCATTAAAGATCTTGGAGACTTATAATATTTTCTAGGGATTGAATTTTCTCATTCCAAAACTGATATTTACATCTCACAAAGAAAATATGCGCTTAATATTTTGCTGGATACAAGACTCATAGGTGCTCGTCTAGACAAATTTCCAATGGAGTAATACCTAAAACTCACACCAGATGATGGAGAGTTATTAAAGGATCCAGTCTAATACAGATGACTCGTGGGACGACCCATATTCGGCCTGACATAGCATTTTCGGTTCGGACCCTAAGTCAATAGTTTGGTTGCGATATTTGTTACAGGATTTAAAGGTGCCATGTAACTTGTCAGCTCAACTTTTTTGTGACAATCAAGTGACATTACATATAGCAACAAACCCAGTATTTCATGAACGCACAAAACACACATTAAGATAGACTGTCACATTGTACAAGTCGGATAATCAGTCCTTCACATGTAACGACACAAGAAGTTGGGTTCATGATCTACCAACAACTTAAATGATCTACCAACAACTTAAGGGAAGTATTAAGGAAATAATAATTATCAAATTATACACTATGCAATATTGTACCAAATTATATGCAATTAATTTAATAATGATAGAATATCATGATTAATGAATCCTACTTAATTAAATTGTAATGATGGTAATAACTTGGAGAGCGAAAATCTCTCTGCACTACTATATATTTACTATACATAAAGTGATGTAAATATACACAATAAAAACTTCTTATTTTTTATCATCTTCTTAAATACAATTTTCTTATAAAATTAGTTCTTTTTAAATACAATTTTCTTATAAAATTAGTTTAAACATGAGCATTTCATTATTGTAAATACAAAGAATCAAATAAAAAAACTTAAAAAAATATAAAAGACAAAAACAAATTTGACTTAAAACATAAGGATCTTAAAAAAAGTCTATTTTACTCTCTCTCACGAGTATCTTATTTATATATAAGGTCTAATATTTTCCAATATCTATATAAATCTGACAAACTTTCCCTTTCAAATCTTAATGATTTACATTCTTATAATAAAAATAAACAAACCTAGATAGTGTTTAATAGTTATAGACTATTTATGTAACTTTTTTTAATTGTACGAGTTTTGATGTATATTTTTTCATAATAATTTAAGTGAGATATGAAGTTTCATAATTCATAATAAAACGATTATCTGACATCCTTATCCTAATCTTAATCATGAATGACGACAAAGCACGTGTGTGACATTTATTTATTATTTTAATGTAAGAAAATGAAGAGTTGAATGACTGCTGAATGCTTGCTCGTGTCACACTGTTAAATGGGTACTGTTGTTACTGATGAAGTGACATCTCTCTTGCCCTTATCTTATTCTTTCTTAACCGGGTCCACTACAACCATCATCGCAGTGAGATCCAACCCACTAAGATACTCCTCCAGGTAACTGGTACTTCGACCACTGCAAGAGCCAAATTATTCATCTTTTCTGCTTCTCCCCTGAAACTCACAAATATCAGTAAAAAATATTTTTTATATATAAATAATTATCAAAATATAAATTTTAAAATTTATAAAATAAAATTTACATTTATTGACTTATCCATATTCGATTGATCTCACAGTTTTATTATGTGACTAACTTCCGTACCATTAATGAGTAGAGTGATACTTTATCCAGAGCAGGCAAAGGTAACCAAAAGATAAAAATAAGAAAAAGGGAAGAAGAAAGTAGCATACCCCTTTGACTTGTCTCCGCGTACCTTTCTTCACCACTTTTATAAAACCACACCCCTTAATGCAATTACTTTCCGCCTTTAATACGTGGGTTTTAAGCCTAAAAGTTTAGTCAGACAAACTAAATCAGATCCAGATCAATTTTGGCCTATACATTGCCCAATCAATTCATCAATTCATATCGTTATGGATGTTGCTTTTATCACAAACCACTACTTGTTGCAATATCTAACCACTGGCACACCATGTAAAGATTGTAAAACAAATTTCTTGTGACAACGCAGAAACATCTGGGACCATTTCGGATATAAACGTCTTATGATCTGAGTCTGATAGATGGAGATAGATCACTACCAGACATCCAAACCATACACAACTCACAATGTCAGATTGCAAATACAATAAATGATGCACACACAGGTTGGACTCAAACTTGTATTTCCCTTTCTTAATCTTGTCTTTGTTTTGTTCAAGTTTAGAACCTCCAATTTGTGGTGCCATTGCAACAGTACCTCTAGGTTGTTACACTGAGGCAGAAAGAAAAGATGATCCTTCATCTGAACTCTTTCCTTTGGGCAAGTACGGATAAAATAAAGTATTTGCCTAATCCCTTTTTATTTTGGGGCCCAAAAGATGGGACATAAATGAACATTTGAAGCTCATCCTTTTAGTTGGGACCCAAAAGATGGGACATAAATGAACCTTGGAATCAAAAGCATATATTTTTTTTTCAATTTTGAACTCATCTCCATCAGGAAGCTTCCCAATTCCTTCATGTGCTGGTGGGTCCATTGGGGAACAGCATTATAGAGTATATGAAAACATAAAAAAGGCTCGTTGAGGGATTGTTTTTGAAATAAAAAACCCAAGACAAATCCATGCTAAGTTTAATAATAAAGGTAAACTGTCCTTAGTGAGCTAAGTTTAAGAAAACCTTCCTTCCTCGTATGTAAAATACGAAACTAAAACTGCCACGTGGCAGACCCTGCTGCGTGTAAGGTGGGATTGAAAATGAATGGGACCTTCTTGACAGGGAAAGCCAATCACAAAAGGCTTACAGTGAGTGGAGGATCCTTGTGCTAAGACATCTATCTATCTGCAAGAGGCAACAACTAATTAAAGACAAAGATAAAAACCCTTCAACCTCACCACCACCCTTGGAAATATTCTAATTTACCAACCCAACCATTCTCCAAAAAAACAATACTTTCACATTCCAATCAAAGGTAGCCACCAAAATCTAACCATGTAAACTTCCCTATATATAATTCCCTTAGCCAACCAACCCCTAGAAGCTCTCTGATAACTTTGTTAACACCACACCACACCTTTCAACTAAAATGTATTCTGCTGCAACTTCCTTTACTTCACCACTCCACCATGACCTTCACAGCTTCCACTCAAGAAGGTTACTCCTTCACTCCCCACTCAACCAATCAGCCAAGCCCCCAGCAAGCAGCCACGATTCCACAGAAACATATCTTGGAGATGGAAATTTCGATGCAAATGTTGTCATGGTACTCTCAGTCCTACTATGTGCACTCATCTGCTCCTTAGGTTTGAACTCCATCATCAGGTGTGCACTAAGGTGTTCCAATTTCGTAGTGAGTGACTCGGTGGCAACCAGCAGCCCTCCAGCAAGAGTTGCCAACACAGGAGTGAAGAAGAAAGCCCTCAAGACTTTCCCCACAGTGAGTTACTCAGCTGAGCTGAACCTCCCAAGTTTGGACTCAGAGTGTGTCATATGTTTGTCAGAGTTCTCAAATGGTGACAAGGTGCGCATTTTGCCAAAGTGCAACCACGGGTTCCACGTACGCTGCATTGACATGTGGCTAAGCTCACACTCTTCATGCCCCAAATGCAGACAGTGCCTAATTGAGACTTGCCAAAAGATTGTTGGGTGCAGTCAGCAGCAAGCTAGCTCCTCTCAACAACCAGTGTTGCAGGTGCCAGAAACCATTCTCACCATAACGCCACTGGACCCAGAAGGTTTGGTGCGTAACTATAGGGAACCTCGCTAATTCACTATACTACTACTCTTTAGTGCTTATTATTGGCTAATGTCATAACAGTTGCAGTGGAAATGGACCCTGGTCAGCCATAATTGGTTAAGACTAGTCAGCCACCACCAACTCAATCATAATTAATGTAGTGCTTAATCATAAATGTATATAATTAATCTCCTTTCATCTCTTTCAATTTTACCCTCCCATCCCCACTTAAATGTACAAAACTAGTTCAAAGTCTAATTACCTTAATACCAAAACCAGGAGGTATAATATCATTCTTAAACTACTATTTTCTTTTATAAGCAGTCTCAGAAGTAAAACTTACTTAACCAATTTCTTAGTCATTATATTCTTTCCAAGTTTTGAAAAATATTTATTAAATTAGTCGCTGATCTTTGGTAAAATATATCAATTTAAAAGATAAATTCGTTAATTTTTAGTTGATGATTGTTTATTGGATTTTAAGTTAATTGGCTAGAAAATTTGATCTGCTTGAAGCAGCTCAATTAAGACGCTGAGCTGAGGAGGCAAGCACCATATTTCGTGCCTTTTAAGGAAATTAAGTGTATGATTGTTTATATGATAAAATAAATAGTACTTTTTGTAGATTTTTATTAGAAACAATTCTCTAAATAACAAGTTAATGCAAAGAGGTGTAAGTTACTTTTTGATTGTATGATGTGCCACTACACTACCCTGAGTAATTCGAACCACATGTATTATTAGTAAGACTAATACCTTCCTTATACGGTACATGTAATTCTAACCACATGTATTATTAGTAAGACTAATACCTTCCTTATACGGTACATGTAATTCTAACCACATGTATTATTAGTAAGACTAATACCTTCCTTATACGGTATATTTAATTCTAACCACATGTGTTTGTATCTTCTATTGCATAACGTTACCATTCTCTTGAAAAGACACAATTTTATTAACCACTGAATTTTACAACCAATCATGTTACATTTTTGTTTAATAAAATTAATGTCTTTTTCAGAACAAGACCCATATCTCATTTTCTTTAATTAATGAGAAGAGAGTCAGATAAATCTATTTAAAATTCACTTCGCCAAATGAGTCATTTCTCACAATTAAGTAGTGTTTTACTTGTGCCTGCAAGAGACACCATTTTTTATTTATTTTGTTTGACCAGAGCCTCTAGTGTCATTACTTATTTAAGTTTATAGCTAATTGAACCTAGTTGTGTTCCGACATCAGAAACATGATCCAGTAAAATAAGTGATATTAAGATAATTAATTTCCTGTAATCAAGTTCATGCATCACCACAAAGTTGTGGGATAAATATTTCAAAATTTAAATAAATCACAAGATAATAAGCATTAAAAATATATATGGTTTCTAACACACTCTCTTATCAGTTAAAGTTATATATACTAAAAAAAGAAGTGTTAAATAAGTTGAAAATCTACAATAAATTTAAATGAATAAGAGTTGTAAGATTTATGATGGTTTAGAAAAATATGATTTGGTGGTATTGGTTGTGTCCCATATGAAAAAAATGTCCCCATATTCCATATTGTGGTGTTGATTGGTAGTTAGAGAGAAAAAAGAATGGAAAAAAAGAAAGAAGAATGAAAGTGGTGTACTTTATACAGTCAATGGAGCATATAATAATGAATGGAAGGTGAGGGTGAAAGCACTAATGAAGTAAGAAATGAAAGAAGTGTACTAAAAGTGAGAGGTTGTAGCATATAGTAGTAGCTGACAAAGAGTGTTTGGTTTCATTGCTAATACTGACTAACCACACTATATATATATATATATATATATCCCCAACGATTGAAACTTGATTTGCTATAAAGCTCAACGCATTAAGGATATACTATGTTTGCAACATCATATGGTAAATGTGTGTGCCTATAGGACCCCGATACCTGATGAACACCATTATCGTTAAAGCAAATTGTGAGGATATTATTCTTCCAACCGCAAAAAAATTTAGAGAGGGAAAGGAAACCACCAAATCAATATAAATAAATAAAATTCGTGCATATTGAGAAATCATCAATTTCATCTCAATCAAGGTTTCGATACATTTCTCATAACGTCATCAACTCCAACTCAATTGTGATATCGTCAACTCAGTCTCAATTACGATGGTAAAACAGGCAAAGTCCAAGAAACCGATATGCCGGTCTGTCACCATTTAGGTGTGACAGGTTAATTTTTTGAATCTGGCAACTCGTATTAGTCTGGTCAACCTAACCCGTCTAACCCGCCAACACGGTGGATTACGGTCGGAGTGGGACGTCCACCTTTCTATATATTTTGATAGTTTTAAATGTTTTTAGAATTAAAATTGGTGGTAATTAATATTTTATATAAAACTTTATTTACATTAATTTCTTTATACATCATTTTATTCATTAAAGTATTATTATTATTTACTTTATTTTGTTAGACATTAAACCTTCTTTGATTATAATATTAAAAGTTTACTTTAATTTTATTGTTCTTCCTTGCTTTTGATTGTCCAAAAGGTGGTATCATAATTATAACAAAGTAAATAGATTCAAAACAAAATAATTAAAAAAAAAAATGTGAATCAACCTACCCTCTAACAACACGGTTACTAATTTCGGCCTGTATAACATTTATAGAACAAATTAACCTGTTTTATCACTCCTAATCTCAACCTTAATGTCATCAACTTGATATTTTTTTTTGTTTAAGTTACTTAACAATTCTTTCATATAGTAGTAGATCAAAGATATTTATTGGTCTATCTAGAATAATGGTATTTCTCAATTAATATATGTAATGTTTTTCTTGCTTAAAATGGTCGTTTAAATTTTATGTCAATATCAAATTTGATTTTTTTCGTTGGCAATTAAAAATATTTTTTGTTATTATTAGTCAAAAGTTAATTTTCAACCTACATTTAATAAGAGTTTAATTTTTGCAAACATAATTAAGGTTATTTCACTACCAACGTTAGGTAATATTTTCAATCAACATTGGTATGTCTATTTTTTATTTTTTATTTGGCTTATGTGAAATAGGACTTTTATTGGCATCAATGAGACTATTTATTTAATTAGTAATAAATGTTAATAAGCATTATTTTTAAGTTGACTTTGTTGTAATTATTTTTTCGTTGATGTAAACTAAGTTATTTTATGACCATATTAGAGAGATTTAGTTTGGCTAATGTAAACCTGACTAAGTTCACATCTATAGAAGTTTATTATTTTTTTATGTCTATAACGATTATTTTTAATCGACATCACCATAATTATTTTTCGTCATAATTTGGTAAATATGTTATTTAAAATGTGGATTAAGAAAACTTATGATATAATAAAAATTTGGTTGAAAAATTACTAAAAAAATATATATTGACCCCGATTATACAATCTTTAACTTATGATATAATAAAAATGATATTTTTTTATTTCATATAAAAATTGAAATTTTAGGTAGGGTTGTATAGTGAAATAAGATTATCAATGTATATATTTTAAAAATAATATTTATTAATGTCGTTAAGTGAATAGTTCTTGACCCATCGATTAATCGTAATAATTATAGCTGATATATTAGCTTAAAAAATTAATCTCATCTAATCTAAGAGAAAAAAAATTGTCGTTAATTAAAAATATCTCAATAAACATTAGTCGAAAAGTAGTTTCAATAAAAGATTAACCAAAAACATCACTTTGAAAAATATTTTTAAATTAATAAATATTATTTAATATTAAAAATAAATGTTTGTATTTGATGGTGATTCAAACACTTTATCCAAACAAAATATTAAAATTGAATTTAATTAATTCATCTAAATAAAACATTTAAAAAAATAAAATAACTTGAGTGAAAATAATTAAAATTTAATTGTTTTAACTTTTAAAAATTTTAAAAGTTGTTATTCAAAAATAAGATAAAACAATTTTTCTCATTTATGTATTGTTTAATTCTATAGTTTTAGGCAAAAGGGAGACTTTAACTAATTCTTGAGATAAAACCAAATTAGATTCTTACAGTTTTGAGAGTAGGGTAGATGAGATAGGGTGAAGTAATGGCGGCAAGATCTAACTTATGATTGAGCCTCGTATGAATGAAAAAGAGTATATTGGAATAAACTTTCATAGCATTCCCTTTTGCCTTCTTTCCTCACTTTTTACACGTGAAAATCATCATAACGACATTGAGCACAGGTAGATGTTTAAAACTATAATGAATTAAAACACTACTAGGGAATCGTATGTAATGTGGATGAGATGACTCATACCTACCTATGATCTATGCACTAGCACGTAGAATAGGGTAAATAGATTATGAAATTAAATTAACAACCAAATACAATGCATAAATACACATGAAAAATCAAAACCGGCAATATTCTCATACATTATAGATAACATCAAAATTATTGGTTAGGGATATAGAATGTTTTTTTTTTTCCTTCTTCGATTCGATTGGGATAAGATAATTATTTGATGTTATCCTTAATAATACTAATTAGAAAATTTAATATGTGGTTGATATTAATTTTTGGAATGATATTTTGTTTTCTTCTAGATTATATCTTTTATTAGAGGTGTTTCTTATAACAATTGGATTAAACTTTCTTCTAATATTGCACAATCTTGGTTCCTCTTGATCAGTCTCTTATTCCTTTTCTATTTTATCTACAAATTTTAGAATTTAAATTATGTAGTTATCTCTGGTGGGAGGGATGTTCCCAATTGGATGTTTGAAGATTAAGGTATTCTCAATCAGAAAGTTGCTCGGTCTTTTTTCTCTGATACTGGGACTTATATTTGGTCTTTTTCTATCCCGCCAACCAAGACCCTAGTTCTTTGGAAAATTTTACATAAAATTTGTGCTCACTGATGGAGAGGTGCAAGAAAGAGGAGTGAATCTTTGTTATAAGTGTTCATTATGCAATAATCATGAGGAGTCTCCTTCTCATCCTTTTTTAGATTTCCTTGTTGCACAACAAGTTTGGTCTTGGCTTTAGCAAATTTTTTCTACATTTGTTTTTTCTTCTGTTGTATAAGAAAATGATAAAAAAATGGTAAAAAGAAGAGATGTTTCTTATTCTCTTATGTGTATGGTTACATCACCTCCATGTATAGGAAATATATAGGGAGTTTCTCTCTCCAATTAACAATCTAAGTAGCAGGGATACTAATCATGATAATCATGAGATTCTATCATTATTAAATTAATTGCATATAATTGGGTACAATATCGTACAATATTGCATACAATAATTGCATATAATTTGATAATTATTATTTCCTTAATACTCCCCTCAAGTTGGTAGGTGAAGATCATGAACCCCCAACTTGTGTCGTAGCGTCAAAAACCGTTCCTTGCCTAGTGCCTTTGTAAAAATATCTGCGAGCTAATACTGAGTCGGTACATATGAAGGACTAATTATCCCAGCTTGTAATTTTTCTCGCACAATGTGACAGTCTATCTCAATGTGTTTTGTGCGTTCATGAAATACTGGGTTTGCTGCTATATGTAATGCCGCTTGATTGTCACAAAAATGTTGAGCTGACAAGTTACATGGCACCTTTAAATCCTACAACAGATATCGCAACCAAACTATCTCCAAACAAGTATTGGCCATCGCGCGGTATTCTACTTCCGCTGATGATCTTGATACGTTTGTCTGTTTTTTTTTACTTCCATGAGATAATAGAAGAACAAAAAAATGCAATATCCAGATACTGATCTCCGAGTTGTCTGACAACCTCCCCAGTCTGAGTCGCAATAAGCTGTCAATGTCAGATTGTTTTCGGATGGCAATAGCAATCCTTGTCCTGATGATCCTTTGATGTACGTTAGGACTCGAATTGCGGCATCCCAATGAGGTTTCCGTGGATCCTATATATATTGACTTAGGGTCCGAACCGAAAATGCTATGTCAGGCCGAGTAACCGTGAGGTATATTAGTCGTCCCACGAGTCGCCTATATTTGACTGGATCCTTTAATAACTCTCCATCGTCTGGTGTGAGTTTTAGGTATTGTTCCATTGGAAATTTGTCTGGACGAGCACCTGTGAGTCCCATATCCTACAAAATATCAAGAGCATATTTTCTTTGGAACATGTAAATACCAGCTTTGGAACGGGAAAATTCAATCCCTAGAAAATATTTTAGGTCTCCAAGATCTTTAATGCAAAATTGTTGTAATAGACAATCTTTAACACGCTGAATTTCTGTCAAATCATTTCCTGTCAAAAGAATATCATCCACATAAATCAAAAGGGCAGTAAATGATGAGTTATTTTCTCTTGTGAATAAAGAGTAATCTGTCTTGGACTGTTGAAATCCTACAGATTTAATCACATGAGAAAATGTTGAAAACCATGTTCGAGATGCTTGTTTGAGACAATAAAGGGATTTGTTGAGTCGACATACAATGATCTCCCCTGTCGATGATGCCCGGGTGGCAAGTCCATGTAAATAATTTCATGCAATGTGCCATGTAAGAAGGAATTTTGCACATATAGCTGGTGAGTAAACCAATGTATGGTTGTTGTAATGGTGAGGAGACACCTCAAAGTTGTTAATTTTGTTGTTGGTGAAAAAGTTTCAGAATAGTCGACACCTTCAATCTGAGTATACCCCTTTGTGACAAGGCGCGCCTTATATCTGTCAACGCTACCATCTGAGTTGTACTTTATTTTATAGACCCATTTGCATCCGATGGGTTTCTGCCCAGCGGGTTACGGTGTTAAGGTCCACGTTTGATTTAGCTGCAAGGCGAAAATCTCTTCGTCCATTGCTTTTTGCCTGTGAGGATAACCAATGAAGATACATTGTCAGGCGCGCAGATCAAATTTTTGCTTAGGTGAAACAACAGTTGCGTAACAGAGGCAATCAAAAGTTTTTAGCTGAGAAAGTGAAGGTGGTTGATTATATAGTAGCTCAAAAGGTGATTTATTTTTTAGTAAAGGGGATGGCAAGCGATTAATGATATATGTGGCAGTTAGAACGCATTCTCCCCAAAATTCTAATGGTAAATTGGACTGATATAGGAGGGTTCATGCTGTGTTTAAAACGTGTCTATGTTTGCGTTCTACTATTCCATTTTGTTGAGGAGTGTAGACGCAAGTGCGTTGACATTCAATACCTTTTTTGAGAAAAAAATCATACATTGAAATAAATTCCAATCCGTTGTCAACGCGGATGGTTTTAATAGATGCCTGAAATTGATTTTGTGCAAATGTAATGAATGACTCTAAGAGATGTTGGGTTTCAGATTTATGATTCATAAGAAATAGCCAAGTACATCTAGTATAGTCATTGACTATAGTGAGAAAAAATGTTTTCCAAAATGAGTTGGGGTTTTATGAGGACCCCAAATGTCACAATGCAATAGATTAAATGGAGAATGAGATTTTATTGTGCTTAAAAGAAAGGGTAGACTTGTCTGTTTAGCTTTGGGACAAATACTATAATTATTATGAATGGAAATGAGATTTTTACTGATAGGGATAGGTAGTAAGGAAGATACATGTTGTAAACACGCCAGAGAAGGATGTTCGAGGCGCTTGTGCCATAAATCAGGGTCGATCGATATTTGAGATGCGTGAGCTTGGTTTGGAAGAGGGGACATGTAGTATAAGCCTGCGTGTTGTTTACCTGAGCCAATCATCCTTCCCGTAGCCAAGTCCTGTAAAACACAACCATGGAGTAAAAACGACACAACAATTTAGTGAACTGGTTATCTTACTAATGGACATGAGATTTAAATTAAAAGAAGGAACACAAAGAACATATTTGAGAGTGATTTTTTCATTGAATTTAATTGTGCCTGTAGATGAGATGGGCACAGTTGAGACTGTGGGCAGATTAATGATGAAGTGTGTGTGAAAAATTGTGAATCAGATGCAATGTGATCGGTTGCTCCGCTATCCAAAATCCATGGTTTCGTAGTAGAATTAGAATAGGAGTTATGGACAAGCAGACCTCTGTAGAGCTAACAAACGTGTTACTTTTACCGTTATTGTTGAGCGAGTAAATAGCCTTTGTCAATTGCTGAATTTGCTCGGTACTGAAGCCTTGTACGAGATTTCTATCGGACTCGTTACTGATGTCTTCTTTTCCAGACATGATTTTTTATTTAGGGGATAAAAATGAGATCGGTGCTCTGAGACCATATAAGAAAATGATAAAAAATGGTAAGGAAAGAAGAGATGTTTCTTATTCTCTTATGTGTATGGTTACATCACCTTCATGTATAAGAAATATATAGGGAGTTTCTCTCTCCAATTTACAATCTTATTAAATTAATTGCATATAATTGGGTACAATATCGTACAATATTGCATACAATAATTGCATATAATTTGATAATTATTATTTTCTTAATATGTTGAGGATTTAATCCATTATATTAAATCTCCTGGAAATCCCCTACTTAAACTTATTAGACTTGCAACTATTACTTTTTCAGTCTGGATGATTTGAAGGATGAGAAATCATATCAGGTTTCAGCAAGAAATCAATACTCATATGGTTATTGAGATTATAAAGAAGAAATGTCAGCCTTTTTTCCACGCTTTTCCACTCTTAAATACAAACGGACCCTTAAAATTTCTTTATTTTCTAGTCTTCTTATATTTTTATTTTATATTATTTTTCATATGATGACACGTATTGTCTATCATAAATTTTATATAAATAAAAAAAAATAGAAAAGTAGAGAAATACGCTTTGCTATAAAAAAAAACACTCAATTTTAATGAATATATATATATATATAGAATTGTTCTCTCTCATTAAATAAATCTTAAAATTTAGAGAATATTAAGGTTAAATTGGATAATGAGGATAAAGATCAAACGTGCAATCATTTCAATACTATATCGTTAAAGTGTCACTGATTCATTGTGATGATAGCTTAGAGATGGCCATAAAACAAAATTATGGCACCCGATATTAGGTCTTATGTCACTAATAAATTAGTCATAGTTTATTGTTCTTTCAAAAGTTTTGAAAAGAAAGTTCTTTCTTAACTTGAATAAGTGAATAGTTCAAGATTAATTATCCTCATACTCTATTTGTATTTTAAAAATAAAATATTAAAGTGCTTATATTCTTACAAATGTCATCACTCTTGCTAAACACCTCGTTAATTCTATTGAGAAATGGTGTAATATTTCATTATCAATATTATAAAAGAATATCATTTTAATATATAGTGTAAAACCAAACAATGATTCAACAAATAATTTCTCATAATATTTTTGTGTCACTGTACGTTTAGAACTGTATATTAATAGAATTAGAAGATAATAAAATTGATACTAATATTCCCAATTATATTTCTTATAACATTCATTTAAAAATGCAATAATAAATATATTTTGAAAATCATCTAGAAACGTTACACTTATTTTTTTATTGAGGAATTTTTATTAAGTGTATTTATATTGAAAACACTTTGAAGAAAAAAGTATTTTTTAACTATATTTAGATGAAAAAAAACACTTTGTAAAGAAAAAAATGTAAGTATATTTAGAATAAATAATTGTTGGGGATTTCCCACACTCACCATGTGCATTCACATGTGATCCAAACATCGAATTATAAATTTATAGACTAAGTAGGAAGAACTTAGATGGTTGAAGACTTCCATGGAGGTGGAGGGATGGAGGAGTCACGCCACTTGGAGGAGAAGGAACCCAAGATAAGTGATGATTGGAGTCGTCACTTGAAACATCTTTGTCAAGATAAGACTCAGAGAAAACTATATACTCATAATTTCACTCAAGGAGAGTTTCTTTACTCGAAATGTGCTATGAATTACAAGAGGGGTGGCCACCTATTTATAGTGTAGGTGTCGTGAGTTTTAGGGAGTGCAGAGAAATTAAAATTAAAATTAAACATGTTTGGACTCCCTAATTTCGTGCCACTAAAAGTGGATCTAAGAGAGTCATGCTTCTCACATTTAAGCATGTGTTTGTGTTTGATCTGATTAAATCTGAAGCAGTTCCTGCAAAAATAGCATTTATATTGTCCAAAGCTTCTTACAGCAGTAAGACAGTTTATTACACATTCAAGGTATAAAACATGATAAACAATCGGTTGTTTACACGAAACAATCGGTTGTTTCTATCAGTAGCAGCAGAAAACACTTTTATATCAGAGATTTTAACATTTTATGCAATACCAGACAAAGATATACAAGAACCAATAATTCTCCCCCTATTTGTCTTCACAAACAGACTTTAACATGTACCAAAAACAGATTTAAGAGAGATTATTAAGATCAAGAATACCTAACTCATCTCTTAAGAAGAAAAACTTCTCTTTTGGTAATGGTTTTGTGAAGGTGTCAGCTAACTGCAGTTTGGTCTCCATAAACTTCACTTCACAGTTCCCATTTAGTACATGATCTCTGATGAAATGATGTCTTATTTCAATATGTTTGGTCCTTGAGTGCTGAATCTGATTTTTGGTGAGATTGATTGCACTTGTGTTATCACACATCAAGGGAACCTTGCTGATTTGTAAACCAAAATCTGCAAGTTGTTGCTTGAGCCATAGAATCTGTGCACAGCAGCTACGAGCAGCTATATATTCAGCCTCAGCAGTAGTGAGAGCAACACATGCTTGCTTCTTGCTATGCCATGAGATTAGGCTTGAGCCAAGAAGGTGACAAGTGTCACTTGTGCTTTTTCTATCTAGCTTGCAACCTGCAAAGTCAGAATCTGAATAACCAATTAAATGTATTGGAGAGTGAGAAGGATACCATAGTCCTACAGATGATGTTCCTTTGAGATATTTCATAATTCTTTTTGCAGCTTTGAAGTGTGACTCTTTAGGATTTGCTTGATATCTTGCACATAGACACACCGCAAACATGATGTCCGGCCTACTAGCTGTTAGATAAAGCAAGGATCCAATCAAACCTCTGTATTTTGTTTGATCTATACTCTTTCCAGCAGCATCCACATCCTTGTAACAGCTTGATGGCATTGGAGTGCTTGCTTCTTTGCAATTCTCCATTTCAAATTTCTTGAGAATCTCCTTGCAATATTTTGATTGACTTAAGAAGATCCCATCCTTTGTTTGTTTAACCTGCAATCCAAGAAAGAAAGATAGTTCTCCCATCATAGACATTTCAAACTCACCTTTCATTGCAGCCACAAATTCTTCACACAGTCTATCTTGTGTAGCACCAAAGATGATGTCATCAACATAGATTTGCACAAGAATTATTTCTGCATTTCACTTATTGATGAAGAGAGTCTTGTCTACCATTCCTCTTTCATAACCATGAGATAGCAGAAAGTTGCTAAGCCTCTCATACCACTGCCTTGGAGCTTGTTTCAGTCCATACAAAGCTTTCTTCAACTTGAAGACATGGTTGGGATACTTGTGATCTTCAAAACCCGGTGGTTGATCTACATAGACTTCCTCATTGATGTAGCCATTCAAGAAGGCACTCTTTACATCCATTTAGAAGAGTTTAAAACCACTCATACATGCAAAGGCCAGCAGCAACCTTACAGCCTCCAATCTAGCCACAGGAGCAAAGGTTTCACCATAGTCTATGCCCTCTTCTTGATTGTAGCCTTTGGCAACTAGCCTTGCTCTGTTCCTCGTGATCACTCCATCCTCATCTAGCTTGTTCCTAAAAACCCATTTCGAACCAATAATATTCATTTCATTAGTTTTAGGGACAAGAAACCATACCTCATTCCTTTCAAACTGATTTAGCTCTTCATGCATAGCTTCAACCCACTTCTCATCCTTGAGAGCTTCCTCAATTGACTTTGGTTCAATTTGAGAGACAAAAGTTGTGTGTCTGCAGTAGTTTGAGATGGAGCTACGTGTGGAGACACCTTCCTTTATCTGCCCTATGATGTTATCCACTGACAGATCTCTAGGAATCCTCCACTCTTTGGGCAGCTCACTCTGTTGCAGAATTTCAATCGGTTGTTTCTGCGAATCAACCAGTTGTTTTTCTGCACAGATTTCCAGCTTCTCCAAACTGATGCTCTGTTCATCTTCCTCAGCACTGATCTTTGGGATCTGACTGATTCTGCGATCTACCTCATCAAAGACAACGTGAACTGATTCTTCTACAGTCATCAACTATTTGTTGTAGACTCTATATGAAAATACCAAGGTCAGCTTTTTCATCAAACTTTCCCAAGCTTTCCTTTCCATTGTTGAGAACAAAACAGCTACAGCCAAAGACTTTAAGGTGACTGATGTTGGGCTTCCTTCCATTGAAAAGTTCATATGGAGTTTTCTTCAAAATGGGCCTTATAAGTACCTTATTCATCACATAACAAGAGGTACTCACTGCATCTGCCCAAAAATACTTAGGAAGTGATGATCACTAAGCATTGTTCTTGCAAGCTCTTCAAGAGACATGTTCTTCCTCTCTACAACTCCATTTTGTTGTGGTGTTCTTGGAACAGAGAAATTATGTAGAATCCCCAACTTTTCAAAGAACTTGACAAACTTCTCATTCTGAAATTCTCTTCCATGGTCACTCCTTATAGAACCTATGCTACTGCTCTTTGTGTTTTGTAGTCTTCTTGCTAGCTTTTTGAATGCAGCAAAGGCATCACTCTTTGATTCCAAGAACAAGGTCCAAGTGTACTAACATTACCTCTTTGGTGTTGGGTAGACAGATTTTACATGTGTTTGTCTTGAACATCACTTGATACCCCTTGTCACAGAGTTGGCTAATGCTCAGTAGATTATGCTTTAGGCCTTCAACAAAGAGCACATCATGGATTACCAAGTTGTCCTCATCTCCTATGGATCCTCTTCCAAGAATTCTTCCTTTGTTGTTGTCTCCATAGGTGACATGACCCTCTTGCTTGAAGGATATTCTCAGAAACTTTGATTTGTCCCCTGTCATATGCTTGGAGCATCCACTGTCCAAGTACCAAAGTTGCTTACTCTCCTCCAAGATTTCCTACAAAAGAGATTTTCAAGTACAAAGGTTTGGTCCCCTTATGAATGTGGGTCCATCTAGTTTATACTCATCAATAAAAACTTTATTTACCTTGGGAATCCACTTCATAAGCCCTTTAGGAACAACATGTTTTTCGATTTTACAGAATCTCACATAATGACCTCTTTTCATGCAATAGAAGCATGTAACAATCGGTTGTTTCGATGGTCCAATCGATTGTTTTTCTGGCATTTTCGAAAATGATTTTGAAAATCTATCTTGTTTGTTTTGTGGATTAAAACCCAATCCAGATTTTCCAAAAACACAATTTTGAGATGCTAGCACACTCTCAAAGTTTGATTGGCCTTTAGAAAGCTTATCCACTGTTTTAATAAGATAGTGGACCTTCTTTTCAAGATTTTCACAATTTTCACAAACTAGAGTATCACACTTGCAAGAGGAGTTTTTTGTAAATGATTTCCAAATTTTCAAAATCCATTTTTGAATGTTCTAAATCCTCTTCAAGTATTTTTACTCTATTTTCTAGCCAGCTGTTCTTTTCTTTTAACCGATTGTTCAAGAGAGTCAATCGGTTGGCTTCTTCATGCGTTTCTTGAAAGGCTTGAAGCAATTGGCCATAATTTTCAGAGTTTGAAGAGTTTGATGAACTTACACTACTTGAGTCATCCTCTTTTCTGGCCATGAAGCAAAGATTGAGGCTTTTCTTATTTTGTCTTCTCTTTCTTCTTGCTTGACTTTTTGTCATTGCTTCCTTTGGTTCATGAGCAGCCTTGAGTGTCTCCCACATTTCCTTAGCAGTTTTGCACTTTGATATCCTGAAAAATTCATTAGTATCTAGTGCAGAAGCTATAATGTTTTGAGCATACCTATCAAGCTGAGCCATCTTACATTCATCATCTGTCCATTTGGACAAAGGTTTTGCAATGAAGGAATTATCCTTTTTGAAATTTGGAATGTAAGGACCATTCTCAATTGAGTCCCAAATTCTTTGATCAATAGATTCAATAAAGATTTTCATTCTTGCTTCCCAAAACTTATAATTCAATCCACAGAAAAAAGGTGGTTTGTAGATTGAAGCACCCTCCTCAAAAGATAGTTTTCCAGCCATAAAAAAAATTTTAGATCAACTTGAATAACTTTCAAGAACCAAGCTCTTGATGCCAATTGTTAGAATATATGGCCTTAAACGAGAGGGGGGTGAATTGTTTAAGAAAGATTTTAGTAAACTTTTAAGCTTAGAATGAAAATTCTTTTAGAAAACCTTGATTAAGGATTCAGTTTTTCAAAACAAAAAGAAAAAGCACAAAGCTGGAAAAACAATCGGTTGTTTTAACGAAACAATCGGTTGTTTATACCAGTTTTTAAATGACAAAACTGAATTTAAAGAGTTAGAGATAGAGAGATTATACACAGTTCTTTGTACTGGTTCACTCCAAACCAGAGCTACATCCAGTCTTCTTAGAAACCCTGAGGATATCCACTAAGCAACCACACCTTGATCACTTACACAACAACCAAGAGAATGACCTTGAACACCTCAAGAAACACACTCTCCTTGGCCAACACTAAGATTGTTGATCTTGAACACCTCAAGAACACACAGCCAATCTCAGCAAGCACAGAAACAAATTGTTCAACAGAGTACAAAGATTACACTTGTTACAGATGAATATCTGAAATCAATACAAGTAGAATCCTATTCCAGCACCTTGATCAATCACAAACTCTTAGCAATCTCAGCTCTTTTAAAAACTCTTTAGAAAAACTTTGTCAAAAGATACTTAATTCTCAAATTTGTTTTTCTTAATATATTCAAAGATGTAGTTTGTTATCAAATCTTAACAAACTCTTAAATTGCATTAAAAGATTGGTCAAAGCATTTAATGACTGGAGCGTATACAGTTAAAGCATTTAAAGCTCAGTCAAACACAAAACAGTTTTTCTGTTATGATTCCAAAACAAACAATCGGTTGTTTCCTCGAATCAATCGGTTGTTTTGGTACTTAACAGTTTCAACCATTCAAAAACAGTTTTCAATCTTTCTCAAAACACCTAAGTATAAACAATCGGTTGTTTTGACAAAACAATCGGTTGTTTCAACTTAGTTTGAAAAACATTTTACTTTCATAAAGATTGAGATTCTAATTGCTTGAGATTTAATCAAAGTGTGGATTACAACATATAAACTACCCTAGAACAAAGCTTAAACCAGCACAGCAACATCAAGCAAAGCAGAGGCTTCAACATCCTTCAAAGGATTTGGATTCTTCAAAACATTGAACACCACTTGGTTCAACATATGGGTCATGAACAAACCCAAATTTTATGTTTTTAACACTTCCTATTAAAAAGATTTAAAAAAAAGAATAGTTGATATCCTAGCCCATGTTCTGGTGTTCTTCTGTTGCTGATCTTCTGAGGGATGGTGGTGCCTTGTGTCCTAGCCTGAAATGTTTGACCTACCCTTGAATAGTCTTTTTTTACTCTTTGTCATCTTCTCGTAAAGTTAGGCTAGTTTAGATGGTGATGCTCCTTTCATGGTTACATCAGAATCTCTCACTCCAAATTCGAAACTGAAATCCTCAATCGAGAGTTTTGCATACCCCAACATTGAATGAAGCCACATTCCCATCAAGAGCTTTGCATACCCTAACATTGCTTGTCAGAATAGCTCCATTGATGAATAACACTGTTGTGACACCCTGAATCAGTGGCGAGTTGAAGAATTAAAGGACTCAAATGTTTATTTTAAAGGAGACCTTTAGAGCCATCATTGGTTAGTGTCTTCCTTCCTTTCCTTTTGCTTCATGCACGAAGCGCATTTGAAAAACAACAACAATATGAACAAGTGCAAAAACAACAATAACTGCCCAACAAATAACAAAATGAGCATGAACAACCTCCCAACCAACAACAAAATGAGCATGAAAAATACCAATATCAAGATAGTGATTATGCAGATTATTTGGAACTTCATTTTGGACCATATTTTTACTTTATTTGGATTATGTTTAGATAATTTGCCTTTAAGTTTTGGATCTTAGTAATGTTTAAAGTTCATTTGGATTGTGGATTATATTTCAACTTGACTTGGATTCGGAATTATGTTATGTTTGAATTTGATTATGTTTGACTTGAATTATGTTATGTTTGAATTTGAAATTAATTTTGGATTTTGTTTTATGATTAGGTCATTGTATTGGTTAATGTTTGATTGTTGTAATTAATATTATAAGTGCCATTCATAGAATTAGTGCAACAACTTGTTTCAAATTAATTTGGATTATGTTTGAATTTGTATTGTATGTGCAAATGAAAAGGAATAAAATAAATAATAACATGGATGCTCGCAAGTTTTACCCACGAAATTTGGTTTGGAGATGTACCTATAAATTTGTATGCATGGGTAATATTATTCATGGATGCATCCATGGGTAATTATGAAAATTCTAAAATCCAAGGATTAATGGTAATGGAAAATTTACCTACAAATGTCAACTTGTTGTTAATTGATCACAAATTGTGTGTATTACCTACAAATGAGGGGCGGTGGGTATACATTTACGTATGATAGTGATGTGAGTTGATTTTAGAATTGCACATGTTTTTAGAGTTTTCACTTGGCTTATGATTTTTTTTATTAGCAAGCTATGATGATAATTCAGTAAAGATTGTCACTAGACACAAACTTAACCAAGTGGTTAAGTAAGTGTGAAGATTCTCTTAAAAAGAACAAAAATAAAACACACACTCTATGATGAATGATGAACACGAAACTAAATTAAGACATAATAGAAGGAATTAACCGAATAAAATGAAATAAAATTGAACAAAGGAATGAAGAACATTGGTGGAAAAGAATGGCAAACAAAGGAAAAGAGTAAAGAGATGAAGAAGCTTATAGAGATGGAGAGATGGAGGTGATTCAGGCTACTTGGGGAGGGAGATCCAAGATGAGTGAGGAAGGAAGTCGCCACTTGCAGCCATCTCTGCCAGGATAAGACTTAGAGGAAAATTTAGACACTCGGGAATCACTGAAGCAAAGTTTCTTTACTATTCATTCAATGTGATTTACTAAAGGTAAGGCACTATTTAGGTTTAGCCAAGGTTGTCGCACACATGGAGAGGTTTCTAGAGATTAGGTCAAAAGTGAGAACATTGAGAAGGGGCGGCACATGGGGACTTATTCTAGAAACTAGGTCAAAATGTGGGCTTTGGCATAAACAATTTATGCTAATTAAATCCTAATCTACAAAAATAAAAAGCAAATAAAATAGATGATGCTTAGGTCCAATCATGTGGGCTCTGCTCTTGATAATTCTCTGAGATATAAAAGGCTCTGAGTCACTGATCATGGATTGAGTCTGATCTAGCCCTAAGTCATGTGTCATGCTCCTAGTTTGGTCATCCTTCTGGAAGGTCGGACTAGCTCAATGGATACTCTATCAAATGGGATTTCATCATATAGGTTGTAAAAAATTACCTAAAAAATGTAGTCGATATATAATATCACAATTTTTATTTCTTACAAACATATCATTCATCCAAAAATTATCTACACCCAATATTTATTGTCGGTAATCCACAAATAATGTTAATTTAATTAAAAAAAATTGTTATTTTCTACAAATTTCTATTGTGGAAAATTTTGAATTTTTTTAATGTGTTTTAATTTTGGTTCTTTATAACTTTAGTATGATCTAGTAATGGGGTATAACTTTAGTATATATTGAAAAAACTCATAATATTTATATATTCTTAAATTGGTGTTGGTAACCAAAGTTAAGGATTTTAAATTTTAATAAAAAAAATTATTTAACAGAGATTAAAACCAAAATTCAAGTACTTTTTGAAGATTAAAAACAATGATGTGAAATTTTACAAAAATGAAAAACAAACCGAAATCAAACTTCTTCATTTTACCATAGCTAAAATAATATTTTAAGTTTAGTATAAAAAAATATACTTAAGCCCATAATATATGTGATAATGATAAATGACATAATAGTTGTTAAAATTTATATCGGTGTGATTTGATCTATTTCACACAAAAAGAAATTCTAAATTTCAGTAAAGTTTTCCAATTTTCTGATGCTATTTCTTCCGAACATACAAGTTTAACATGGCGAGGGACGCACTTCTCTCTAATGGGACGTTAACTTGATAGGCTTATCAGCTATATAGAATAAAGACTCACACGAATACTACGGATTCAAAGATACGCATAATTTTTAAAATATAAGATACAGAAATATAAATTTATATATTATATAATTATAAATTATATAAGTTGACAATAAAAATTTATATACATTAAATATGTTTCAGTTTTTTTTTTAAACAGAAAGATATTTTTCATAAATGGTTCAAAAGGATTTGTTTATTATTTTTATAATCATAATAAAAATTTATACAATAAATTTAAATTTTTAGAAAATTAATGTATTTTTTATTTAAAATTATATTAGATCCGTACTAGAATTGTCAGAAACCCAAAAAATATTTTTTGAATTTGACACTTTTTTTATACATGTCATATGTGTGTCCTACGAGTGTCAGTGTCTGATACGTATGTTCAACAATGACACTGTTTAAGAGAAATGTCTAATCTTCACATATTAGTATTAAAAGAGTCTCATTCTAGATAAAGAGTAATCACGTAAAATTTTACATAGAACGCTGTTTTTCTGGTTTTTTCTTCTTACTTCAGGAACAATTTTGTCATACTACTCGTCTTCTCACACTTTCTTTTCTTACGCACATCATCGGATTCAAATGCATAACGCACTCACCAATCCATTCAGATGAACAGTAGTCACATAAATGCAAATAGTGTTAATCTTGTTAACACTCTTTTCTTGGAACTTAAATTATTTTTCATGTTTTAGGATGCATTTAATTAAAAATAATAATAAGATAACTTAAACTAATAAACTAAAAAGCGTTTTTTAACCAGCCACATAAGTCAAGAGTTAAAAATTTAAACGCATAAAAACTAGCAAATTGAATTTTGATTAAAGTAGCTTATAGAAATATGAATAATAAAACGGGTTAGGCCTAATAAGTCAACTGTCCAACCCAAAAAAAATGGTGGAACAAACTCAGTGATTACGTGTAATGTTTAGTTTTCTTACTAATCTCACTAATCTACTAGCCAAATTGAATTGTCTCATTAATCTATTATATATTAATGAATGTTCATATGGCAAATGATTCATCATTTTAGAATTCCAAGTTAATTGGAAGACTAAATCATAGCTTATAAAAAAATGTCAACCTAACATTGATTATAAAAAAATAATTACAAGTCAATTGGTAATTCAGTCCTTAGACTAAACAAATAATATTTAGTCTCTTATTATTTGATAGGCTAACAAGCAATCAACCCATGTCATTCTTGCTATATAATTATATATAGAAGGTAATGAAAAACACTAATCAGTCCAAAGTCCAAACCCTACTATATATTCAAAGTGTGCACAATTTGCCATGATTTGAGGGAAATTTTTCTGAGTTTTCATTCATGAGTTGGAGAGAAGAGCCATAAGACCTGTTTTTGAAAAGAAAACAATTATTAATCTTAACATTAGTAAAGCCAGGAACCAAAGTTTGATGCTGACCGCGAGAAGTAGAAGAATAAGCCTTGTTGAGGTTTATAACAATCATGACCATGCTCACACTCGCACAGAAACTGAAGAGAAAATCTTAATTTATCCCTACAAACCTTAACAAACTCATCTACAAAATCATAAGACACTCGTAACTTCGTAGCAGATGCTTTTATTCTTTCTGCCCGGAGGAGAGCAGCTTGCTTCAACCGCTATGCAGGGTTGAGAATTGGGGTAGACTTTCCTTTGTTCTGTTTTCTCTTTGCTTCATTAGCTCTATAAACTCCTTAAAAGCTGCATTACCAACCACCAATAAAGGTATTTAATTGTTGAACAAATATTAATTTAAAATTTGTGTTATGAAATGAAAAATGTGGGTTTATTGCAAAAGATACATCCTAGATAGCTCACAATTCAGTTAATGAACCTAACATTTCTAAAGACTAGCACATATGGATTAATGATCATATCAAGCCTTTTTTTACTGTATTTTTAATGAACAGAAAGTTCCAAGTGTCTCACCGTAGTCAGAATCATGAGGCCCAGGGGATGCTTCAGGGTGGTATTGAAGAGACATAAGTTGCTGTGCTGGGAAAGCAAGACCGGCACAACTTCCATCATTGAGATTGATATGAGTAACCTTGACTCCTTCCGGAAGTGTGGCAGGGTCAACAGCATAGTTGTGGTTCTGCCAATTTTATATACCAATTTATGATCACACAAGGCCATGAATAAAATAACAAAATACTTAACATGAAAACACTTTTCTTGATAAAAAGAAAAAAGAAAAAATCTCAAGTGATCATGATTTTGAGGCAAAAACATAGGTCTAAAACAAATTCACTTACCTGAGCACACGGCCTAATGCACTCCAATGGATTTTTAAGCATAATTATGGTAAAAATAAGAAGAAACAGATAACCATCCTTTAGTTCACATACCTGAGCACTAATTTCAACATGGCCAGTTTGAAGGTTGCGAACAGGATGATTTCCTCCATGGTGACCAAATTTCATCTTGAATGTTTTCCCTCCTAAAGCCTGGCCTAGCAATTGATGGCCCATGCAAATTCCAAAAACAGGCACCTTTCCAATTATATTCTTTACTGTTTCAACAGCGTACGGAACAGCAGATGGATCTCCAGGGCCATTGCTGAAAAGAACCCCATCTGGCTTCATCTTCAAAGTTTCTGATGCTGGCCATGTAGATGGCACAACAGTGATTTTGCAGCCATAAGAAGCTAGGCGTTTAAGAATATTATGCTTGATTCCAAAATCATAAGCAACTACCTGCATTTTCATTCATCAGCATTCAATATAAATTACCCAATAGTCCACAAAAGTCAGTACTAATAGCATACTGCATTACGTACATGGAAAGTCTCTCCGGGCACTTTACCGGAACTAAACTCCCATTGTTGCTTTGTTTTATCAACCCATTCATGTGGACTTTTGCATGATACTCCACTTATTAGATCAACACCTGGAAAATGAAATAGCATCCATATAATTCCAATTTTAGAAACATGTACATAAACTCAAACTCACATACTTACCAACAATGTCCCATGACTTAGACATCTGAAGCAATTGCTCATCTGTTTTGGAATCGTCCGTGCTCAAGACACCAATAAGACTGCCATCTTGCCGCAGTCTGCGTGTGATTGCACGAGTATCAACATCATCTGTTGCATCACAAAACAACATCAAAATCAGAAACCATAACTTAAGTTATGCAGATTGCAGAGAACAATATTCTTTGGAGAACATATTTTTACATAAACTACTCACAGATTCCCATGATATTCCTTTCAGCTAAGTAATCACCCAGAGATTTCGCACATCTCCAGTTAGAGGTACTGAATAAACAAGCATTGCAAAGAGACAGAGAGAGTTAGTAGACTATGTAAACCTCAGTCAATCATGAAACATTTCAAAGCACGAGAACAGAACCTGATGCTCAAACTTCTAATTACAAGACCAGCAAGGAAACACCGCATCGATTCCTCATCATCTGGCAACAATGAACCAAAAGACAGTTTTCAAATAGTTTCCAAGCACAAAAATTCAGGACTCGCTCAAATTATTAAAAGAAACAACCAACCAAAATTAACGCCAGTATTCCCAATATGAGGATTTGTCATCAGCACAAACTGGCCAGCATAACTAGGATCTGTCAAAATTTCCTGATACCTGAGAATCGCACACACAACAAAGACAACCACAATTTAGCTTGCAAGCAAAGCCATGACAAAGAAAGACACATCCCAAGATTCATAGTTTCCTGACCCTGTCAGTGATGTATTGAAAACAACTTCGCCAACTTGAGTCCCTGAAGCACCAAATGATTTCGCTCTCCAAATTGAACCATCTTCTAGCACAAGTCTAGCATCTGAGTTTTTCCAAGGCCTTTCTCCACTACCTATGTCACATTTAATACAACAGCATCAATCTATTTGAACCACGGATAGCAAATTAATAATACCAAAGGGAAATAGGTGACATTCACATCAAAGGGGCATAAGAAATAGTAATCTTCATGTTACGAAATGCAACAAAAAATGGGTCCTTTAAAACATAAAGCGCTTTGAAGGTACTGAGGGAACCCATTAAGAGGTTACCCGAAGAGCATCTGACGGTAAAGACGGAAACTTTGGCGACGGCGGCGCGTGGCGGATTGGAAGAGAAGCAGTTGGTGAGGTCATTGAAGGACAGAGCGAAAGACAAAGCTTTTGTCGCCATTGACAGTCACAGCAGCAGCGTTACAGATATGTCTGTGAAACCACTCCTGTCGTAGTGCACACAGCCTTCCGTCACCTAGGTTTTTATTTTGCACAATTTCATTACTTCTTTTTCCCTTTTCTTATTTTTTAATAATTATTTTTCCTCCATGCAACTGGTAACGCCACTTTAGTCGTTTGTTTCCCTGAAATTGATACTCTCCATTTGAAATTAATTTTATTTTAAAGTTTTCTTAAATAAATTAAGGAGGTTATTTAGGCTAATAACATTCAAAATACTTTTACTATTTCCCTTAATTTATATAAATACATTATCAAGTATTCTGAGATAATAATATTCTTAGAAAGAAATTATAGTATTTCGTTAAAGATTAAATATATTTTTTATATGAATAAACGTACATTATTAAGGCTATTTCATATGTGGATTTATCTTCTTTTTTTTTACTACTTAACAAATTTATAAACTTTATTACTGTTAGTAATGTTTGATAATAGGATATCAAATCAACTCGTTCCAGTGTTTGTCCACATATTTGTATGATTTTGATGAAAAAAAATATATTTTTTAAATTGAGTATAAAAATAAAAATAAATGTGTACATATTCGATTTATCCTCGTCTTTATATTTTGTTTTAATACTTATTCTCGTTATCATATTATTTTTGTTTTTATTAGATAATTATAAAATTTATGTTAACTTCTCTTTAATTTTTAGTTTCGTAATTTATTTCTAATTTATATATTTGATATTTTATTTATTTTTAATTATATGACATTATATTTATCTAATTATTATTTAATATACAATTATAAGTTTTTTTTATATTTGATATTAGAGAAAATAAAATATTTACTATTTTAACATTGAATACTTAATAATATTATGTGTTTATTTGTTATGATTTTTATTTTTTATAAAAAATTATTTAATTAATATTTAGAATAGTCAAAGACGGGTACATATATACTCTTTTCTCTATGTGATAGGCATGAGACAAAAAGTTCACACCCATTAGGTATAGGAATGGATATGGAAATAAATTTTTACTTCAAAGGTGAAGATAAAATAGTCAAACTTGCACCCGCCTCTCCTAGTTGAGATCTCTATTTGATAAGAAGTTGTTTTTAGCAATATTTATTTTTTAAAACAAAAACTATGTTTATCAATTTGAAAATAAAAATATTGTTTTGTTTGAAAACGAAAACTATGTCTATCAATTCCAAAGATATTCAATATCATCCTCCATGACCATCTACCACGGCTAACCTTTTATACCTTCGATAGCCTTTTAAAAGCTTTTAAGCTTTGAACCGTCTATCTCTCCCACTGTTGTAAAATCATAGCTGGTATGATCATCCTCCTCCCCCTTTCACATGTAAGTTGATAGTCGAAGTTAACCTCTCACTTTTGGGCATTCTTGAGTAAAAGGTAGAAGATTGGTTTCCATTGTCTGACACCTCCAAATGGTGTGATCCATCATCAAAGGTTTAATCTTAATGTGGATTTTCTACTTTCGCTTCTTTGGATCTTTGCATATCATAGCATTCGAGTTTCATCGAATGTGACATTCTTGTTAACAAAGCCTTTAGCCTCTCTAGGTTCCAACTTCAACAATTTATATCCCTTCACACCTTCTACGTATCCAACGAAGATACACTCCTCAATTTGTGCTTCTTATTTATCTTTCTTGACATGTGCAAATGCCAAATTGTCAAACACCCTCAGATTCTAATAATATGCATGGCTTTCACTCCATACTTTCATAAGAGTCTTACATCTCATCCTCTCCAAAATGGTTATGTTCATCCTCTTAATCAACCCATTTCTTGTGGTATCTTATGCCTTTTTATACCTTCTACCTTGCAAAATTCATTGAACTCCCTTGAAACAAACTCCAATCCATTGTATTGATTTTCTATTCAAGTGAATAATTTTTTTGTTTAAGGTTTTTTATAGAAAATCAACCAGTTGTTTTCTCGAAACAACGACTTGTTTATACTAGCAGAATATAAAACAATGTTAAAAACAATGTATAAGAGAAGAGATGGAAAAAATCACACAAGAGGCTTATAGTGGTTCACTCTTAACCAAAAGCTACAGTTCTCAGCTAACCACTGAGAATTCACTATGTAATCAAACCTAGATTAGAAAACACACACTAAGAGAGATGATCTTGAACCCCTTAAAAACACACGCCACTCTTTAGCAACACCACAGTTTTCATAAACATTTTTTTGAAACTGCCTTGCACACAAACACAAAAATTACAATGTTCAAAGAGAATAGAATACACATGGATTTTACAAAGCTATAGTACAAAAGTACACAAACATCCAATCCTATTCCACACACAAGTGATGATCCAAAGCTTTTGATTTCTTGAGAAACGTTTTTAATAATCTCTCTTTTTTAGTTTCTTGAAAAGAATATCAAACAACCTTTATAAAGACTGAAGCAAGTGGTCAAAGTTGTTAGATCAGAAACCAAAAGCCGTTGACAACATTTAAAAACACATAACAAAATTTTGTTATAAAAAAACAAGTTGTTTTCCAAAACAACAGATTGAAATAAAATTTCTGTTAAGGTTTTCATAAAAACAACCAGTTATTTTAACGAATAACCGATTGTTTCTGTTTGTCAGCAAAGAAAAAACAAAGCTAAACTTTTCCAAATATTTTGAAAACCACTAAGTATCAAACAACAGGTTGTTTCAACAATTCAACGGGTTGAAATTTCACAGTTTTTTAAAAAACACATCTTTTCAAAAAGACAAAGAATCAAGTGAGCTTGGATCAAAACAAGGAGTGAATTTACAAGTCAAAAACTACTAGACAACAAACACATATAACAACAGGGTCTTCAAGGTTTCCATACAGATTTAGAAGCATCAAAGCACCTTGTTCAACACTACTTACTCGCCATGGTGTGTTACTCCTTAAACATCTTAAAAAGTCTCAGTATTACTTTTCAAGCTATAGATTCACACCCTTATTGAGTAATCGTTCGTGATAGTGAGGAAATAAGACCATTCATCATGAGTTTGAGCTTCAGTTAGACCCCACAAGTCTACTGAACACATACTTACTAGTCTCAAACTTCAATCTATGAGACTTTTCCAATACGCAGTGATCATAAAACTTTAGCCCTTCATCTTATAACCTCTTAGTAGGTTTTGCTTCTCCAACTCCACCACGCCCCTTTCACTAATGTGTTTCATCCTTACATGCCACAACTTTGTCTTATCTTGCATTGCCTAACTAGCTACAACACATGCACAATCACTGTTGAACCATCTAGGGTGTACAAGTCATTATTTTTCTCCCCCTTAGAAATTGTAGATGCTCCCTTTAGAATCTTTATCATTTTTTATTCAATCTTGGTTATTATTAAACCAATTTGATCAAACATAATTGACAAAAGATTGCTCGAGCTCTAGAACATACCTTCTTGCAACAACATATCCCTCAATTATCAAACATTTTTAATCTGATAGACCTTATGCCTTGACCTAACAAGCTTTATTTCTCCCAAGAAGGACCATTCCACCTTCATCCAGTTTCAAGGTCTCAAAGAACTCCTTTACTAAACACATGTGATAGTTGCATCCTAAATCCATGACCCAACTCCTTTCTGTATCAGAAGCAGATGTCACCAACACTACTATAGACTCATAACTATCAACTTGAAGTAGCGTTCTTTTGGCAATTGTAACATTCAACTTCTACCAGATCATGATGAATATCACTTTATCTTCATCCTCTTAAACTCCTTTTCTTCCAAGCTCATTTTCTTTCTTTCCCTTCAACTCGGGAACATTCAAACTCAACTCGTTATCATCTTCCTTAGACTCTTAAAACTTATGAATCAAACATCACAATAAAAAAAACCAAGTATATTATCATTTAACGCGTGCTAATATATTATTTAAGTAACCGAAATGTATCAAATTTACATAAACAAAAATTAATTAAAATATAGTGAAAGTTATACTCTAGTATATTGTTACATATTGTATATAATAACTACTTTTGTACCGTTAGAGACCAAATGATCCTAGAACCTACTAGTATCTGGCATCGACTAACCATCACAAGAAAAATATATTAAGATAAAAGTAAATTAACGTAAGTTAAACTGTAAGTAAAATTAAGTAATACAAATGTCAATCGTGGTACATGTCTAAATCGTGGTTCAATAGTAAAAGAATCCAACAAAAATCTTGTAGATATGCACAATAACCAAAACAAATGTATATTATTATTATATCATTTATTACATCCGTATACTAAATACTTATTTAAATATCGAAAAATCTTTCATTACACTCCCACCTAAAATCAAATATCGAGCTCGTGAAGTCAGAGCTGACCAAAATTAAATATTGTCTTGCCTTACAAAAACAACTTCTAAAATCACACCCATGATTAAACAATGTAAAAACATTACACCAAAACTAAAAATAATAGAAAAGGTTACCTATGTAAGTAAGATAAGTGATGTGTTGAGGGATAAAACAAAGAGGTAGCATAGCGTGAAGATTGCACCCAGGATAGATTCTGGAATGATGCCCATCGCAATCTTAGCACCAATTATTTCGGAGAGTCCCACATGCAACTAGTGTCTGCCTACCACTTAATTTATCGGGCTCCTTTCAAATGCAACCATTCCTTCCACTTTACAATCTCTGGGCCCTTACTTTCAATGCAAGAATGTGATCCCTGCAAATCAACTTTTCATTCAAATTCAATACTATACTGTGCAAAGTGCAAATGTATCCACTTTCAGATAACTTCCAAAATTATAAATTAAAAACAAATTAAGAAATATATCTATTTATTATTCTTTAACAATAATACACACACGTAAGTCTACACCAATATAACCATATCAAGAGGAATATTTCCCTTAGCCCTATACGACAGAAAGACAAAATCTCCATCGTTGTTAATACCTTTTTTTCTTAAATGACTAAGATAATTAACAATGACGTAAGTATATATATATATATATATGTGAATAAGTTTGATGTCAATTATTTTATTATAACCTAATATATTATCAATATCCTAAATTGTTTTAGTATAAAAGTGTACATTAAACAAGTCATTTCGAACATACATATATACACTGGATTTGAAACTAATATAATATACACACGATCCTACTAGACTAAAATTCCAGCAAATTTCAAACCACAAAATTTTATTAAAACCAAAGATTCCATCACTTTAATTATTTTTAATAATTCAGCATAATCTCTTTTACAATGAATTAACCAAACTTCACCAATATCCAGTTTGACATAAATATCATTTTAAACTTAATTTCTAATCATATCCAACAATAAAAGATAGTTTGAGACGATTTTTCATTAGAACTTCACGTTTTAATGATTTCGTAAGAAGATCATATTATTTTCCAATTTCTAAACTCACAAAAGAAATGTCATTATCTGAAATTGATTTTAATAAAATAAAATATTAGTTAACTATAAGTAGTATTATATTGACTTGTGTGAATTCGCAATTGTTTTAAATTAGAGTCATATTTTCATATGGAAAGAGTATCTTAACTTTAAATACTTAATATCTTTACACAAGGAATGAGATTAAAAAAAAAAAGGTGTTAATATTAATAAGCAACATTAAGTGAATAGTTGATCAAATAACATTTATTTTTTAACTTTAAATTTGCAACCCTTGCTTCAAATAAAGTTGACTTAAGGTGTAATTATAAATATATGTGTAAATTCTATTATACTGTATCAAATAAGATTTATTATGGCTTAACATTACTGTATCAATTTCTTTTACACTTAAATGCAAACACTTTTATTCGTAAAAACACATAATTGTATTTACTTATATTAACTATGGTATAAGGTGTATGCGATAAGTGTTAATCAATTCAATCTTAAGTAAATATAGATTTTATCATTTTATTATAAATTTTATGAAACATTTGTACGTATAATGATTTTATGTTTATTATCATGATTTCAAAATAATTTACTATAACTGTTAATGGATAAGTACAAATTAACAATCGATATTATCTTAAGATTTAATTGATTGTTTATGTTTTAATAAATTAAAAATGATCATTCTTTTAGGTTTATAATCGTCAATGTTTTATTTCATTAACGAATAATATTTATTCATGAGATTTCCAAAGTATTTAATAATGAATATATTATTCTCTTAATATGTAAAGATAAACAGAGTAAAGCTCATAAACCTAAATATTACTTTTTATTCCATTAGGGTTTAATATTCCATATCATTCATAAATTATTATTAAGCATCATTTATATATAATTATTAAAAATAATTTAACACGTGTGTAGATGTGATGCAACCCACGTTGCTTTTATTTTTCAACAAAAATCTTATTATTATTATTATTATCTACAATAATATATAAAGATTCTTCTTGTACATATTTCGTATTTTTATTATATTTTTAAAATAAAAAATAAAGATAATTATCTAAACGTTAAAATATTATGTACATATAAAAATCATAATATATTATAACTTACTTGCATATTTCAACATGATAGTATACCACAAAGTACCTACTACTACGTTAACATTTTTATTTATTTTATTTTATTTTAAAGAAATATAAAAGTATTATAAGTGTTCTTAAATATAATATTCATTTTTTTAAGTTTCATAGTTTTCACTCTAGTTTTTATAATTATAGAAAAATAAAGTTTAAGTATACTTTTTTATTGATACATATACTATTCTAAAACTCTTGTAGTAAAATTTGGGGGAAGAGAGGTTAAAAGAATAAACATGGAAGAATTAAAATTAGTTAAACCAACATGATTCCTTATTTAATCAAAATGATCAGCCTTGTTCAACAAAAATATGAAACAAAAAATAATATATTTTAATCGTTAGATCTTGTTCACTAAGCTCCAATGATATAAAAAAGATAATTTTTTTTATCAACAAATAATAAATAAAATAAAATGAGACACGTATATATCAACCCTTATACAAATAATCACAACACAAGCTTCTTATTCCCCAACCAGCTTGAGATATTACAACACATCAGTTACATTAACTTCATCAATATACAACTACATCAACCCTCCAAAGGAACATATGGTCAAGACAAGACACAAAAGTCAAACAACTAAACTCGGTCTTTGTCAGCAAATAAAAGTAAACCAAACACTCAAGCGACAAATCCATCAAATCGACCCTGCGATGAGGATATAGAAGTCAAAAAAACTTGCACAAAATACACCATGTCTTCCAAATATGGACAAATCGTTAAATAAGAATCACCAAACATCAGTCTCTCAAATTTCTCATATAACATAAAAGTTTCAAACTCTAATATGGGTCGGATAAATCAACCAATCTTTCCTTTACTATAATAACCCAAGACCAAAATCTTCAAGTCGACCATGGAAGGAAGAAACAAAAGCCAAAAAAACCTGCACAAAACACACCACAACTGCCAAATCTGGAAAAAACGTTAAACATAAATCACCAAACATCAATCTCTCAAATATTTCATACAACAAAGGGGATCCAAACACCAATCCGAGTAAGAGAAACTAGCCAATCTTTCATTTACCGTAATCCAAGACCAAGTCTTCCTTTGTACCACAGTAAAAACCTCAACTAGATCAACACATCCATTCTTAAAAACCACCCTATTCCTATGATTCCAAATTTCACCTATAATACCTACCCAAATCCCCCTAGTGCCTAACAATAGCATGTTTCAAACCTATAGGTTTAAACATCTTAAAGTGCATTTGTGTATCACAATGTAATACCGAAGAAATCTCCAGACAATCAAGACACAATCCCCAAATTCTCCAAGAGACCCTACACAAGAAAAAAATATAACTTACCGTCTCTTCTTCCACACGACATAAGGGACAACGGTCACACACTGGAGAAATGTCACGCCTCAAAAGATTGTCCTTAGTGGCAATTGCTTTAAATAACACCCTCCAAGCCGTAATTTGTGTCGAGGGTAAGATCTTTATATTCTAGAACTCCGTGAATAAGTCTCCATACCCTGCAGACTCCTCCCCCAAAAGAATATTATAGGGTGCTTTCACAAAGAAGTTTGTAGATTCTACATCCCTCCAAAGCCATTTATCAGTCGTACTTTCATTCTTTCTTAATAACCTTTTGTTATCAACACCTGCGATAGAAGTTCAGTCTGACTAGATTCCCACACAAAAAAAAAAAATCATTCTCCAACTCAACTTCCACAACCATCTATTATTATTCCAAATTCCAACTTGTAACAAAGTACGACCAATATCTAAGGAGATCGAAAATAGTCTAGGAAATTTTTGCATTAAAGGAACATTATCCACTCACTTATCCTCCCACGATATAAAGATAATGAAAACATTGCTTACAAATGTTGTCCAACAAGACCAAATTCTGGCTCAATGCACTTGTGCAATGTTTTTCCATTGGTCGAAAAATCTCACATATGAGGAAAGGAAGACATTTTTTTTTAGCAAAGAATTAAAAAATTAAAGGGACACTTTAGGGGTGTCCCAACCCTTATACAAACTCACTAAAAATGAGCTATGAAAAGAAAGAAAAAAAACAAACAAAAGAAAGCTTACCCTCTTACAGCAACTTATAAAAAACTTGACAGCAAAACTAACATAATCTATGCAACCCCACAACCTTAAAACCATACAGCAACATAAAAAGCACACCCCAAAAGCCACTATTACATCCTGACATTACAATGCATCATAAAATGGCTATTTGCCTGCTGCACAAACCAGATTTGGTTTCCAAAAATCTAACATCTAACATCTAATGTCATCCTAATTATCTAGCTCCTTTAGCAGGACACCACACGCAAGATACATCAATTCAGAGTTGATAACAGCTTGAACGAGACATAGCTCTAGAATTCTCCCTATGCCCCACCTTCCATCAACAATCTTCTCTCTTCCACTCCCCATAATCCTCTAATATCTGATGATATTAGCTGTTGTCCTCCCTTTTTCCTTCACCAAAAGAAAACACCTTCCCCACCTTCCCGGTAACATAGGTATTGAAAAACAGTTTCATCCCGTTGGTCTTAGACAATATAATTTAAAATATCCATGTGCTACAAACATCCCTGCTTGCAAAATTGGCAAAGATAGAAAACATTCACTCTTCATTCACCACTACGTGATAGTAATACTCCATACTTTTTCCTATTTTTCTTGAAAAAGAACTTTGCAACCTTCTAGAGAGTGTTCTTGGAGTATTTTACACTAAAAAGAACTGAAAAAGATTTGCTCAAGATTAATTGAAGGTCTTTTTAACACGCTATAAGTTTTGTGTTGTAATCCTTTCAGAAATATCTATCAGTTCGCGTGATATATTTCCTTTCATTCTACTTCACTAAATTCTAATAAACTAGTATGTTGGGTGGTTAGAGGCATTTATATGTTTTCCATACCTTGTATTTCTTCTTGGAAGGTAAATGGTTAAATTTTTTATTGTTTTAGTTGCATAAGAGTTCTTGTAACTAAATAATTCAAGAATTTAGTGGAACAATCTAGTTAAGGTTGCTTGGATTATACTAGACGTAGATTTTTGTGGAATCGAACTAGTATACAAATATCTATGTGTCTATATTTTCATCTTCACTACAATTTTCATTAATTCATTGAAATTATTGCCCTTTGTATCAAAGTTTTTAGGAAGAGTTTTTAAATCACAAAAAGGTCATGTTTTTAATCCAATTAGTTCCCCTCTTGGTTGTGATATGAGTCATATATACTTTATTTTACAAAATGAAGCAAAAAGAGAAAAGGTTAAGACACCCATCCTTTGAAGACTCCCTCCATGACTATCACCTCCATTTCTTCTTCATCTTTTTGTTTGAATTTCATTTTATTTAACACCATAAGTGATTAAATTCTCTTTTGTTGGGGCTAAACATAATCACTAAACTCTCTTGTATATTCTGATTAAATTTGCTACATATTTCTCTTTCCCAATGATGCTTAACCTTAATGTTTATTGTGGTTTGATCAACTATAAACTGGTTGAAGTTCTAAGAAGTTGAAAAATTCTTACGAGTTATTAGCCTAAGATAACACAATCATAAACATTTTTATGGGGATGAAGAATAGCTCATTAATCATCTTTAAATTCTTAAACTTAATGCAATTCAATATGATATATTTGGGGTTTGCTTTAAGAGATTGAAATATAACTTTTCATGATAGGGACCGATGGTAATGAAGAAGAGGAAAATTTTAATTTACGAGCTTGTTAGAAAAAAGTATAACACCTATGATTTTGATTAAGTGTTGATAACAACAAAGTATAAAATATGATCATGTTTTGTCTTTAAGGCCCAAGTGTTTGTTCAAACAATGAATGATATAATACATAAGTGTTTTATCTATCAAACGATACAATATTGTGTAGTATTGTTTTACGTTTGCTAAGCAATGTGTTTGGTCGGATGATACTCACATAGTCTTAAACTAACATAGTACTTCATGAATATTTGTATGTTTTCTTTATGTTGCAGAGAATGTTTGTTTCCTTCATCTGTCAAAAGCATCCGAAAAAACATGTCATATAAAAAATGTATTTGTAAATGAGTTAAATTTGTTTTACTTCAACAACTTCCAAGTGTTTGCCTTGTCGACCCTGAAAAAAGTATATATACTTCATATGACTATGTGTTTTTACACATATTCAAGTAAATACACTTTGTCCAAGGAGAGATAAGTACATATAGATATCAAGATGTTACTTAAAGAAGAGAAGAACATTTAACACACCCATCTAGCACATTTAATGCATCTTCTACATCTAAGCTGCTTAGATGCAAGAACGAATTTCAAGTGAGTTTGAAGTTATTCAATAGACAGAAAATGATTTGCAACAACTTTTTACTTTAACGCTTATATAAATTTATCCTTTAAAGAGAAGAAAAAGAATCTAAAACCACATTTTGCAAGTGAAGTGCTCCAAAAATATTTTCTATGCCTTGATAACTTTGTAAGAATATTCTTGATTTAACAAATTAGTAGAAAGAATTTAATCTTATAAATATCGAAAACACAACCTCTCTCTAGTGAGTGATAACTCAAATTTTGTACTCATATTTAGAGGCCTAGGACATTTCCTAAGTGTTTTTATCTTTCTTATTCTTGATTCTTAACATGAATTTTTATTTTCCATAGTATATAGGAGTTGTAACATTTGGTATAAATATTATATTTGTTCCGCTGAAATTATATATTTTCATACACTGACATGTACTTATTCTTTTATTTATAATTTTTTCTATACATGGTTGTTTCAGCTCATTTTTGTTGTATTGGATTCCTTGCTTTCGAAACTTCAATTTAGACACTTCTAACATAACATTTGGAGTTCATAACTAGTTTCAATAAATCAAAAAACGTTTGAACAAAAAACTAGTTTTGTAGTTAAGATTGCTTTGTAATTTAGGCCCATTATTTTTTGTTAAGAATATTATAAATATAGTTAAGTTCAAGAGACAAGTACACAAGTATACAGGTAGTCATAATTACAGTTAGAAAATTTGTCAATTTACAGTTTTATACACTTTTCAGTTGTCTATTTTTGGCTTTTGGAATTCTCTGCACTTTTCTCTCAAATTGTTTGTTTCTCCTTTCCTTATTTTTCTACGCTTTTTTTTTCAATTCTTGATACCAAAAACAATCGAGTAGAATTCTCATAAATATGATTAAATTCTTGAAGTGAAAAATACCAAGTAATAAAGTGTGTTAACTAATTCGTTTATCCTACTTTGAGTTCTATATTTGATTCTTTAAAATTTCAGTTTTTCATTAAGAATTGTTGTTTACGTGTATATAATTCGATTGAGTTGTTTTTTTTTATCAACAACATAAAATAAATAAATTATAATCATTTAAGGAGTGATCCAATCCTTGTACAAAACCGCACAAAAATGAACAACACCTCCCCTAGACACTTGTCATTAACTTCCAAATAGGACAAAAACTAGAACAAAAGTACAATCAACAAAGACCGAAAAAACAAGCTCAGGAATAGGTTCAAGAACAGACTAACACCTCATCAAAACCTTCTAAAAATTCGATTGAGTTGTGTTTTCATAGTTAATCAAGGAATTCAAAATGAGTATTTGAGTTTCTTGTAAACAAGATCGAAGGAAACTTGATCACAGATCTTCTATGATGTTTGAATATTTCTAGAGTGAAATTCATTTTCTCAATACCATTTTCATTCATTCATCTCTTTGAAATTTTATTTCTGTGTTGCAAGTGGTTAATTCAATCCAATTCAATTTCAATTTACATTCATTTTGTTGAAGATGGTTGCTGCCCCTTCAAGATTGTGTTTGATGAAGACTTCTATGTACATTTCATGTGTATTTTGCTTTGCTTTAAGTGTGTCTTAGGTAGTGCTTAGAGGTTGTCTAAGAGTGGGCTTTTTGCTAAGTAACTCACCTCATAACCACTGGCCATGTGATAAGAACAAGCATAAGTTTTCTTAAACTATTTTTCACATGTTTTACAAAAAACACGTTTACTGCATAAAAATAAATCTGTTCTTTTCTAAATAAACAGATTAATTTTTACACTGATGCCTTGGCTAAGTCTTGTGAAAATTAGATTTTGTGCATCATGTTTTTTTGACTAAGTCTTCTATCTTTCAAAATGAATGTGTTTCAAATAGTTAAGCTTTTCTGTTTTCGTTTTGAAAAATAAATCTGTTCATTTGTAAATGAATAGATTCTTTTTGTCTCTGGTGCCATATCTAGCTTAAACGTTTTTCAGTTTTATCTCTACACTAGAATGGTTGACTAAGTCTCCTCACTTAACAAATTCTCTAACTGCTTTTGAAATAAATTTGTTCATTTTATTTTCAATCTGTTCATTTTATAACAGCTTTAACTGTTTTTCAAAATTCTGTTATAAGTTGGTTTCTATAAAATGAAAACTTGTTTCTGAGTTTAAATATCGTTCATACATTTGTAAAAAGAATTTTTATAGCAGAGAATTAAGAGTTTACAAAGGATTAGCATTTGTTCTTCAAAGATTTCGAAAATCACAAAGTGCTTGTTCTTGGTTTGGTTCCAAAAGCTTGGTGTGAGGTGCTGCTACTGTTCTAGCAATCTTGCCTATTGGTTTAAGGCAGATCTTTGTATCCTCAATCAGGTGTAGTCGTTTCACTTTTCATTTCTTGTAATAGTTTGGTTGAACACTCTTCTTGATAGGTTTTCTTGAAGAGTGTGTGTGAGCTGAAATAGGTTTTTTCAGCAAGAGTACCTAAGTTCTTGTAGGTTTCAAGAACAGTGGGAATTGTGTTTGTTTGTATTGTGATTTAGTGAATTTCACCTTGGTTTTAGGTGAAGACTGGATGTAGCTCAGTTGAGTGAACCAGTATAACTGCCCTGTGTTCATTCTCTTTCAATCTCTGCAATTAAGTTTCTGCATAATTGATAAAACAGCAAAGAAATAAATCTGTTCATTCATTAATAAATCTGTTTTTTCTGAGCTCGTTTCATATTGTTCTTAATTTCTGGAAAACTGGTTGATTTCAATAAGAACACTTATAATCTGTTAAAAGCCATTAGAACAGGTTGATTATAATAGATCACTCAATAAACTGTCAAGCCATTAATTGAACCTTAATCACTTGCTTGAAATTGAAGGTTGTTGTTTTGGTGATTCACTGTTTTTCGTTCTAATATCAGTGCGTGTGCATCTGGAAAATCTATCTGCATAATCTTGTGATTAACCTTGTTGTATAAACGCTTTTCAAACACAGACAGTGCCAAAATAAATCTGTTCATTTTCACATAAACCGATTTATTTTCTGTAAACTATGTTAAACACTGTTTCTGCGAGAAGGTTTTAAAAGGTCAATTCACCCCCCTCTTGAACTTTGACACTATTAAACCCAACACATTTCAATTTCAAATTCAGTTTACAAAATTTTGTACTCACATTTAGAGACTTAGGACATTTCCTAAGTGTTTCTATCTTTAGTATTCTTTATTCTTAACATGAATTTGTATTTTCCATAGTATATAGAAGTTGTAACATTTTGTACAAATATTATATTTGTTATGCTGAAATTATATATTTTCTTAACGAACCATCACTACTTATTCTTTCATTTATGATGTTTCCTATACATGGTTGTTTCAACTAATTTTTGTTGTGTTGGATTTCTTACTTTCGAAATTTCAATTTAGACACTTGTAACATGCCATTTAGAGTTTAAAGCTACTTTCAATAAATCAACACCTCCTCCAGAGACTTGTCACTTTCTTGTATATAGGAGTTGTAACATTTGTAACATTTTTAACATTTTTAAAAAATATTATATTTATTCTGTTGAAATTATATATTTTCTTACCCTAACCTGTACTTATTTCTTTGATATATAATTTTTTTTATATATGGTTGTTTCAGCTAATTTTTATTGTGTTGGATTCCTTACTTTCGAAACTTCAATTTAAACACTTGTAACATGACATTTGGAGTTTAGTGCTAGTTTGAATATATCAAAAAAAGTTTTAACAAAAAACTAGTTTTGTAGTTAAGATTGCTTCTTAATTTAGGCCTATTATTTTTTTCTTAAGAATATTATAAATATAGTTAAACTGAATAGACAAGTCTACAAGAGGTAGTCATGTTATAGTTAGAAATGTTTTCAATATTATACTTTTGATTTTTACAGTTTTCTATTTTTGGCTTTTGAAATTCTTTACACTTTTCTCTTAATCGATTTGTTTCTCCTCCTTATTCTTCTGTGCTTTTTTTTTTTTGTTTTCAATTCTTGGTAAAAAAACAATCGAGTAGAATTCTAACAAATATGATTGAATTCTTAAAGTGAAAAACATAAAGTAAAAAAGTGTGTTAACTAATTGGTTTATCCAACTTTGTGTTCCCATCTTGATTTTTTAAGATTTCAGTTTTTAATTAAGAATTGATATATATATATATATATATATATATATATATATATATATATTTATCAACAATAGTCTACGTGTATATAATTCAATTGAATTTTTTTTATCAGCAACATAAAATAAAATAAATAAATAAGAATTATTTAAAGAATAATCAAATTCTCGTACAAAATCGCACAGAAATGAACAACACTTTTTTCTCTATAGACTTGTCACTAAATTTCTATTAGGACAAAAATTAGAATAAAAGTAGAGACCTTCATAAATCAAAAATAACATCTCATCCTAACCTTCAAAAAGTTCGATTGAAATGTGTTTTCATAGTTAATCAATAAATTCAAAATGATTATTTGTATTTTTTTATTAAAGATCTAAGGAAACTTTATCACAAATATTCTATGATGTTTAAATATTTCTAGAGTGATATTGTTTTTCTCAATACTATTTCCATTCATGCATAGTTCAATTCAATTTCAATTTACATTCATTTCAATTTAGTTTATGGAGTTTTGTACTCTATCTTCAGTGTATAAGGTTAATCTAGTTAATACTATTAATTCTGTTTTTCAATTCTTGAGTTTTGATTTAGTGTATTGTTTTTACTGTTTTCAATTTCTGTGTATGTTAACTTTTTTAATTCAATCTCGTTATACTCCATTTCAATACTAATTTACAATTTCAGTTTTGTGGTTAATTAAGTTTTACCATTTTCAGTTTTTTCTAGTTAAAATTATTTACGGGTTTAATCCATTTCTGATTTGCATGGTTCTACCTTATTCAATTTTAATCAATTGTTCATGTTCATTACAAGTAGTTAATTTTGTTTTTTTTTTTACCGTTAAACTGTTACTGTTGCTTTGAGTTAATTCTATTTTTATGGTTACTGTATTTCTGATTTGATAGAATGTTCAACAATTTAATTCTACAAATTCTTGTTGCTTTAAAATTCAATTTTCTATATTGAATTTCGGTTCATGGATTCATTTATCATTGATGGAATGGTGCATGAAGCAACTGGTAGGACTCCGGTCACATCGCACCACCTTCCTCTTGCGGTGTTGGTGGTTTATAAAAATAATAAAATTTTTAAAAATATGCATTAAAATTTTAGAAAAAAAAAGTGATTTTCTTGTCATTTAAGATTTTATTTTATATTAATTTTAAATTAAATATATTGATGGTATGTAACAGTTAAGTATTTATTTATACCTACATGTATGTCACTTTTTCTTTCAATCCATATTTTAAATTATGCTGATATAACCCTAATTAACTATAAAGTATTTGAAAATGTTAAAAAGGATAGAGAGAGCGGCTTTCACACTCTAAAAAGTAATTATACATGCTTAACAACTCAATAAATTAATATTTGAATTATATTTATTTAATATTTTAATTTAAAATATTAATATATATTATTAGGGTTAATGTTTTGAATGTGAAAATATATTTTTTGGAAGATAAAGGAGAAAAAGAGTTTAAGAAAAGGACGAGACTGAACCTCTCGGCGTGAAAAGTGTTGGAAGGGTTTACGGAACTCTTTTGCGATGAATCAATGTTGTCATTTTCTACTGTAACCATAAATCCCATTTTCAAAATAAGAAGGGTTAGTTAAAATCAAGAACCACACCAGGCCGATAAATTAGACCATCAATTATACAATCATATAATAAACAGTGATAATTTTGAAAAATTATTTTAATTTGAATATCAAATTGAAGGCTTATTATTGGTGGTCAATTATTATACCATCCTATCCCGTAAACTCCAAAGTCATGCATTGGTATTCCGTGACATCCAATTGTGCCCTAATTGGTGCAATGAAATGGGAAGAAAAAGAGATATTTTTGTTTTTAACCGACGCAGAAAAATGCGGTGGTCGCAACTGTAAGTTTCCTACACACGTAATTGTGTTGTATTGTGTGTGGCGTGGGACAAAGCCAGCGGGGAGGCAGAAACGTACAGAACAAGAATGTGGGCTCTGTGGGCCTTCCCTTACGAACCCAACTCCATTACTACCACACAATAAAAGAAACCCACTTTTCTTCCCACCACCAAATTTTCCCATTTTACCCTAAAAAAAGCCCACATATATTGACCCTAGCTGTCAAATTTTAATTTGCCTCCCTGCTGCAAAGGTCAAACTTACACAAGTGGGAAATTTTGTAATGACGCTTCAACCAATGCCACGCCGCCATGTATGTACCTCTACCGCCATGGAATCTATGTCATCATATCATCCCATCCCATTTCACTTCTTTTTAAATTTTAAACCTTTTTTTTATTGTTTTTCATCTTTCATAATGCTCGCCCTTTTTAAACTTGTAAATAACAACAATGCTATAGTAGCCCTTCAAATTTCAAATACATCAAAACAAACACTCAACACAACTCCAGTTATTACAGTACCTTCATTTTTTTTCCCCAACAAGCTTTCACCAAGGTTGTTTTTTTTTCTCTTGCCCCCACCCTCAACTGTTTCCCACCTGTAACTTCTCTCAAACCGATGCTGCAAATCTCTACTTCACCGGAAACCCCTCTTGCGAATCCGGAGGGAGACGCCGCGCCGGTCTCCGAGGGCCTGAAACCGGAGCACGGCGAAGACGGTGACCGGAATTCCGCCGCGAGCCGGTGGCCTAAAGAGGAGACAATGGCTTTGCTCAATATAAGGTCTGACATGGACGTTGCTTTCAGAGACACAAACCCCAAAGCCCCTCTCTGGGAACAAGTCTCAAGGTAAGTTCCTCTTTCCGTTTTCCCTCCAATTCCCATTATTCTCAAGCTTGTTCCTTAATTAGTAATACTAATGTTACACATAAATGTACGATGTAGTATACATTCTTGGTAGACATAGTTAAGTTGAACAATTTGTTTTTGTCTTAGCTATAAGAATGTGGTGAATGAATAATTAGAAGGTTTTGTATATTCAGGAAATTAGCTGAGCTAGGATATATCAGGAGTGCGAAGAAGTGCAGGGAGAAATTCGAGAACATTTACAAGTACCATAGGAGAATCAAGGAAGGTCGTAGTGGCAAATCCAACGGTAGCAAGACTTATAGATTTTTCGGGCAATTGGAAGCTTTAGAAGGACACCACTCACTTCTCCCTCCTTCTGTAAGCGACCCAGAAACCACTACGACAACAACAACCCACGTGCCCCACAACAAAATCAACCCCAGCAACAACTTTGATGTTATTTTAGATGCGGTTCCGTGTTCCGTAAGTGCTTACGCGGGGGAGCATTCTAGTTCGACGACTTCGTGTTCGGGGAAGGAGTTTAGGAAGAAGAAGCTGACGCGGTTTCTGGAGGGGTTGATGAGGGAAGTGATAGAGAAGCAAGAGACGCTGCAGAGGAAGTTCATGGAGGTGTTGGAGAAGTGCGAGAAGGATCGAGTGGCGAGGGAGGAGGCTTGGAAGAAGGAGGAGCTGGCCCTGATTAAGAAAGAGCGGGAGCTTCTGGCTCAGGAACGCTCAATCGCGGCGGCTAAAGATGAAGTCGTCCTTGCTTTTCTAAGAAAGTTCGCCCAAGCTGAAGGCACGGTGCAGTTGCTGGAGAAAATTCAGGTTCAAAACGACAAGCACAGGAACATGCAACAAAGTGGGAATATTAATTTTAGTGCTAATGGAGGTGGTGATGTGAGTGATGTGGATAAGCGAGAGTGTGGAAATAATTTGAGTGTTAGGAATTTCGTGCATATGAGTAGTTCGCGGTGGCCGAAGGATGAAGTGGAGGCTTTGATAAGGCTGAGGACTCAACTTGATGTGCAGTCCCAAGGGAACAGTAACAGTAGTAACGGTGTGTCAAAGGGGCCTCTTTGGGAGGAAATATCTTTGGCCATGAAGGGCCTTGGCTACAATCGCAGTGCGAAGAGGTGCAAAGAGAAATGGGAGAACATAAACAAGTATTTCAAGAGGATGAAGGAGAAGAACAAGAGGAAGCCCGAGGATTCCAAAACATGTCCCTATTATCACCACCTGGAGGTTTTGTACAGCAAGAAGCCCAAGAGGGTGGATGTAAATGATTTTGGGAAGCAGTTGAAGCCCGAGGAGCTCTTGATGCATATCATGGAAAGTCAAAGTCAAGAAGAGAGACAAGCGCAGGAACAACAACAGCTACAGAGTCAGTCATCATCTGAACATGACGAGAGAGAGAATAGGGATAAGCATGAGGAAGATGATGAAGATCAAAATGGGTTTCAGGATGTGATGGTTGAAGATAGTCCTTCCATAACAATTATGAGTTAAAAGATTAGTAATATCCAGAGATTCTTTATTGCTAAAATTAAACTTCTCTGACAACCAACGTGGGTTCCTTTGACTTTCCAATCATTTATCGAACCTGGATCGAAGACTGTAATGAGGGGTCGGAGTCATGAACAAGGAGTCATGAACAAGGAGTAGGTTGGATAGTAATAGTAAATACAAATCAATCTCAAGGTGTTGTTGTTTTTGTATGTATTACACTGTCTCTTTTCTATTTTTCATCATATTTTTTTAGGGAACATGACAGAAGGAACACGCGCACAGAGAAAGAAAAAAAAAGAAAAGAGAAAGAGATTAGTGTGGCTGTAAAAAATAAAGTGACTGGACGTGTATTCTAATATTATAGTGATTTTTTCCCTAGAAGTTTGTAAACCCATGTGTGATCAGGTGGAAGATGGTTGGATTTGTTTGGTAGTGACAATAAAATGGCAAAGTAGACTGTGTACTTTCCCATCACAGCCTTAGTTAGTGGTGAACTGCAACGATAATGAAAGTACATTTTTGTTTTAGTTATAATATTTTTACGATAAAATTTTATTTCACTGTTGTGTACACATATTTGATCCCTTTTAATGGTGAGATAAATAGTAGGAAGTATATTTCCATTTTGGTTTGAAGTAGGGGAAGGGATGATTCCATGAGGTGGGGCAAAGGTAACTGGCAATGATTGGAAGGATATGCATCTTACTTCATACCAAAGTTGGGCTTAATTCGTAGCATTTTTGGGTAAATATAATTAGGCAAGCATTATTGGTTTTGGTAGGGTATAGGAATAGTTGGGGATTTATAGATAAGACTATCTACGTAATCATCTTGTTCACTCCAATCAATACTAGCTCTAATAAAGGTCAATCATCTACTCCAACTCACATTAAGGATCACAAAATTGTAGTTTAAATAAGTTAATTTACTATTTTACTTTGTTTAAAATTGAGGACAAGTACTCTGTTTATGTGATAACATCATTATCATGTATTTTAATAATTACTAATTTTGTGCATCCATAAAATATTTGATTTTATGTTTATGTTATATAAATAATTACTAAGACTAGATATTATCTCATGAAACAATTTTTTTATAGATATTATATTATATCAAATATAATATAAGAGTGTAACATTATGACAAATTGATTTTCGATACATATATCATAATTAATGTTATTTATAACAATTCCTCCTTAATAATTATTTCATTGGAATTCAATTTACGATTTTGGCTTTAGTACCGATGGTTGGATTAAACATTTATTACTAGACCAAAAATTATATTTGATAGTTAAAGTGTAACTCTTTCTACTTCAGAATGTATCAATTCAAACTTCACAATTTAAACGTGATTTGACCTATCTAGCTTACATCATGAGACAATTAATGCCAATTGCAGCATGACTTATTTTATAAAGTGTTTAACATACTAAAAATCAACAAAACTCTACATTGGATTATAATTACTATATTCTAAAAATTACTATCAGCAATCAAGTTCGACAAACAATGCATGACTTTTTTTTTCTAGGAATGACTTTAGGAAGACATTCACTAGGTTCACCTTAGTTTCAATCTTCTTGACTTCAATCCTCTCATCAATGCGAAGAAAATGATATCTTACATTGATATGTTTTATGCTACCATGTTGCATATGATTGTTACAGAAATTTTGTACTAAAAATATCATAGAAGATTATTGTCTTTTCCTGAACAAAACTTAGATTACCTATCAAACCCTTCAACCATATTCTCTCATTAGTTGTCTTTACTTACATTATATATTCTGCTTCAGTGGTCAACAATGTTATTGTTGGTTGGATGAATGTGTAGCTTGTTGTGGATTTTATAAAGTTGAAGTTCACAGTAAAGTTAGAATTAGATAATCCTAGTACAATATAGTATGAGTCACCTTTAAGATAATTTTGATATTCTCAAACCCCTTTAGGTATCTTAGAATTTATTTCATAACATGTTAGTGTTCCTTTTTTGGTCCATACACTCATCACTTATCTCCATCTTCTTGGTAGTGTAGTCTAGAAAAGCGGTGCATATTGGCCTTACTACTTAAACAAAACTCTTATCTTGATTCTTGTCAATAAAATTAATGATCGAAGTGATACTCATTTTCTTTTAAGAACTTATCATTATTGAAATTGAATATTAACTCTCGTACTAATTTAGTATCAATAAAAAAGCCATAAACAATGAAATAACTTAAATCAAAACACACCAATTGAAATAAAAAAAAAATCAGAACTAAAAAAGAAAAAATCTTCTCATTCTCATATATTAAGCAATAAACATTATTATATAGTCTGTACATGTGTCTTCGTTTTACTGATTGTATTACACAAATGTGTACACAATACACTTAAAAAACGTGTAGGTAATATATTATAAAGTTTGTTATACATTCTCATCATTTTAATCACTTAAAACTAGTTTGATTTTATTATATTTCTTAATCGGTTTTATAAATAGTCTTAATATGTGGTTATTACTTTGGTGCCTTTACACTAGTGTGAATAAATTTACCTGATAATTATGACATTGATTGATTTATGAGAAATTGATATAAAATTACACATGCTACCAATTCTGTAAATATTGGGGTCGCATTTTGTATTAATTGTCTTTATAATTGATATACAAATAGATACTATAACAACTATATAACAAATAGTAATGCAGTATATATTTTCTACATAGATTTTCTACATCAATATGTAAAATTTCTTTTATTAGACATAAATCACTACTCTCGTTTTTTAAATATTATGTAGCCAACTTTTCTTACTTCTCCCTTTAACTCACTCATCTCTTCCCTACAAGCTTTGTTGGACATTGCTTCTTTTGTTCCCTTTTAAGTCTCCCTCCTTTACCTTTTACATTATTTAATTCTTAAAAATTGATTTGAAACAATTGGTTTCACTCCATTTTATTTGTGATTTATTTGACTGAGCTTTTATTAAATTTTGTTATCAACTACTATTTCAAAATAACATTCGTCATTTAAAATATATAAAACTATAATCATCTCTTATGCTACTTTGTTTTCTCTTGCATTTTTTACCGATTTGAAATTTATACGACACTGAAAGAAATTATTTTGATCCATTTAAGAAACGTAAAAGATAAACCATCAAAAATTTCAATAACGGTATTTGTTAATTTTAAATAAAAAGCGATCATAAATTTAAATGTGGCGAGTTAACAAATAAGAAGGATTTTGTGTAAGTTTTAAAAGTAAGAGATATTTCATATAAAAAGTGTAACATATAAATAACTTCTAGTAATTTATAATACTCCCTTTTCTCTATCCTTTTTATTAGTGTACTTGGATGAAGTGATTGAATTGTAGCACCTTTAAAAGCACAAAACAATTTCTCATATATTTTTTGTCTCATAATCGTGTTCTATAGTTTTTTTCTCTAACCTTTGGGCTTATTGTCTCTATGTAAATTATGAAACAAAAAGTAAAAGAACTATGGTGTCGATATCATTATTGGCACAATCATTTAAAGAAGACAACAATTATTTGGATTTTAAATTATTAAAATTCAAATATATTTGGTCCATCATTTATTTATGCCTGGTAAAAGCCAGTTGGGCAGATAGACAGATTAAATAAAAATATTTAAAATAAAAAAATCATAAATATAATGACTTGTCTTGTTTGGCATGGTAGACCCATTCCCATCATTCATAGTCATTGACCCAAATTCTCATTACAACTTTGACTGTCCTCCATATTTTGTTTTAGAATAATAATTTTCATTTTGATATTCGTAATAAAATGAATTTACAATTTTCATACTTATAAAAATTTAGTTGTGTAATTATTTTTCAATTCAATAATTTTGATTCACTGTCGATACTTATTTGTCGTTAGTATTTTAAGAAAAACTACTGAGATATTTGTAAGTAAAAACAATGTTTGTTTCCTATTTATCTGATATATTAATAGAAATATCTATAATAAATTCAACATTTGATATAATTTTTAAGTGATAACAATCTTCGTCACTTGTTCATCTAATACATTAATAATTTTTTTTAATAATAACTCATTTATAATACTAAAATCACATTAGTAGTTTTTGTTAGAAATTAAATGTTGTACTAATATTAGATTAAAATTGTTTAGTTTTAGAATATTTGGATAAATAAATATGTTATTAGATTTTTTTAATAAATGGGTAATTGATGACACATTTTTTTACATTTTATAATTTTATTGTGTATTAAAAGCATATTTTATATGTTTTATGTTCAATTGTTAACATATTTTCTTTTAGTAGTAGTTCTACATATTTATTTTGATTTTGTATTTTTAGTTAATTTAACTTTTATTTATTATTTTGGTCATAATTTTATAATATATATATATATATATATATATATATATTTTGACTGATTCTAATTACATTAGATTCTACATTTTCTTATTTTAAAATGCACATACAATTTGTTAGATTTGAAGTTCTTTGTTTTTTTTTCTATGACTTTTAGAAGTTGAAGTAGATTTTATGAAATTTTGTAAACAAACTTGTATGATTTTGTTTTTCTTTATACTTTTGTAATTGTAGTTCTAATTAAAATCCATATTTAGTTCATGTTTACTTCATATGTTAGAATATATATAGGCTAAATGTGCTATAAACAAATAAACATATTTTTTTTTTAGTTTTCAATTTCAAAAATTCTCTCCTCATTTTTTTTTCAATTTTCAAAATTGATTATTCCTCTTCTTTCATGTGTGTTTTCTTTTCTTCATCAATGTATAATTAATTCTCCAGTATCAATACATATAATCAAGATAAAACAAACTGAATTGAGTTTTACACCAGTAGTATGATGCTCTGAGTTTGTTCTTCTTGTCTCTAATTTTTGTTTGACACATTATTATGATTGTAATTCATATTTCTAATTTTAAAAATCAAATTAGAAATCAATTAAATATTGATTTCATAATTAAATACAAATTGGATTAAATGATACTTTGATTTGATTTATATAACTAATTTAATTCATTAATTGTTCAAACCTAGATTTAAATTTTTAGAGAATCGTGGTAATAGAAATTGTTTGACTCTTAAATTTTTGAACTGACCTTTCAACTTCTTATATTTTTTTTCTTTGCTTTGTTTCATTTTTCAATTCCTACTCCCCAAATTTAATTTGTATCAAACGAATATTGAATATAACCAACGTGTCATATGATAATCAAACTAGGTTATGTTTTATATCTCAAATTTTAGAAAAAATTTAAAATTCTTTATTTCAAGAATGACATTGGAAATCTATAATGTATTTGATGAGTCGTTTGAGCAATTTTTACCTTGTTTCATGAGTATTATAATCCTACAATTTTAATTGAGTGAATTGAATTTGGTAGTTATTAAAATTGTGGTATTTTTTTAATTTCTTATGTTCTCTTAGTTCACAATTTTTGTGATTTTATTTATCAAACATATCATGTCACTGTAATTCACTTGATAAAAGGACTAAAATTATATTATTGTGTTATCTCATAATGCAATTAAAATTTGAGAGAAATAAAGTTACATGTTTTACCATATATGAAAAACTCAATTGACACAAATGTAATATTAAAGTGGCATGATTGTACTAAGGGGTGTGTATTAATAAGGTTTAAAGTAACATTAAAAAAAAAAACATACAACCCAAGTGAGATTCACAAAGACACATTAATCTATTGTTGGGCCCAATTCCTATTGGGTTGCACTTTCATCTCTTCATATTTGTGGGCCTTTATCCATTTTGTCTGGGTCCCCCTCTTGTGGACCCTTCGTCTTCTTCTTTCATTATCGACTTAATTAATGCCAATGGAATGTTGAAGATCAACAATATATTTGGAAAAACAAAACCATGAAAAAGTTACAGTGTTTAATAAGAGAAAATGAAGATATGTCTGCCATAATTATAATAAAGTATTTAAAATCTCCGACATAAAATATATTTTTTAAACAGAGTATATTAAGTCAATAAAACAGTCGTGTATTATTAATTATGAATTTATGGTACAACAATAATTTATTCATCATGCACTGTACAAATAACTCTGTCTGAAGTTTCCATGTCTTTTCCACCAAGAATATATACCAATCATTATTGCGTAATAATTCATGAATAATTTAACATTTTAATAACATTTTTTATTTATTTTTTTACTTGTTAGATAAAGAAAACATTTTGTATTTAATACTAAAAAAGTATAAAAATAAAAGACGACATGGAATTGTTTTAGCTAAAATTAATTTCTTAAATCAAATTTATTACATGTTAATCTATTCATTATAATTAATGTATGGTTTCAGTCTTTCTATAACTTTATGAGCAAATTAACTTTTCTATTATTTAGTTCTCACGATTAAGTCCACATATTACTTGTTTTACTTAAAAATTTGCATTATCGTTTTTAACTCCATTTTTTTAAGAATTGAGTCAATTAAATGCTTTTAAATCTTTTTTTTTTCAAGAATAAAAAGCAAAACCATTAATTTCTTTCTTCACTCAGAACTATAAAGTTTTAAAAATTATTAGTTTAATTTTGAAACTATCAAACTAATATATTTTAGAAAACGGCAAAGACGAAATTTAGTCAAGCTAAGATGAAAATATTGTCCATTAATTCTTAAAACTAAAAAATATCAACAAGTTCTTAAATTTATTTTTATTTCATTTTCTAAATATAGGTTGATACTATCATTAAAAATACAAATATTTTAGTTTTAAAATAATATAATTTTTTAGAATATGACATCACTGTCTAATTTTAAAGAAAAAGTCACTTATTTCTCTTAAAAAAGAACTTGAAGAAGGTAAACTGACAGAGACAATTAGGATTTTTATGAAACCAAATTCTGATAAATTTGATGTTTTCATCATTTGAAAATGTGACAATTTCTGACAGATATGAAGTTTTTAAGAGAGAAATGAAGACCATGGAAACAATTCTTTAAGAAGTAAAGTAGGTGATTGATTAAAAAACTAAGCTTTATTAGTTATGGTAAAAAAAGAAGTTAGTGTAGCTATGGCAACACGGATATTCAGCCATTACCATCTTTATCTAAGTTCCTGCCATGCCAAATGTGCCACAACTCTCATTCACACCTACCCACCTACCCTCTTCTCTTCTCTTCTCCCATTGCTAAAGTGCTTTCATCTTCAAAAACACTGTCATCATCACTGTTCATTCCTCACTCCTCTCACTGTTCTAATTCCAACCCTCGAGATCTCCAACACTCACATGACATGCCTTTACACTTACACTATTCCCACCATAACCAAATCAAATCTCTCATGTAATAAACTGCTCACAAACCCCTAAATAATACTATAAAAATTGAATGACATAAAAAAATACTACTAACATGGTATTAGCATTTAGTATACTATGATGGTGGAAGATTTTAAATCTAGTTAAAAAAATCTTTATAATTGCAGTGGAAGTTGTGATAATAAGTAAAAGAGTTACCAAGAGCAGTGGTAGTTACTGTGACAGTGAGAATGAGAAGGACTAGGTTTTTTAACCTTTGGGTTTGGATTGGAAGCAATAATAACCTCTCCCAACAAAAGATGTCCCAACGTTCTTGTCGGGACAAACACAAAAAGACCCACCTTTTCTTCCTCCGCTTGCATCCATGGCAGACTACGAGACCAGCCACAACCACAACCACAACCACAACCACCACCAACAACAACCGGTGTCTAAAGAAACAGCGTTTCAGGCGCTGAACACCATAATCCAGCTCCACTTCGAGAAGACCCTGGAGAAGAAACGGGCCATAGACCTTCAGAAGAAGGAGCTTCACAAGCTCTTCCAGATTTTCTTCATCTTCCTCGCTCTCCTCTTCCTCGCCCAGTCCCAGTCCTCGCGCCTCCAATGCCGCCACTGCTGGATCCCCATCACGCTGCTCTCCATCGCCCATCTCATCTTCTACGTCTCCGTCGCGCAGACCCTCCGCTGCATCAACGGCTTCAAGTACCAGCGCCGCTGCCACAAGCTCACTCTCGGCCTCGCCACCGAGAAGCTCCGGGAGATCAAGATCAGGCTCAGCGCCGCCAACGGTGACTACGAGGGTGTTGCCGATGAGGAGTTCGAGATTCACTACCAGGAACCCCCCGAGAGCTACTTCGGAAAGTTTAAGAGGAATTGGGCACTTCATTTTGGGTTCTTGATCTTGATCTACGCTTTTATGATCTCTTCCTCCGTTGTTCTTTTGTGTTTTTAATCAAGCGTACTCTTTTATTAGTTTAGTGAGATTGATAGAGAGGTGCCAAATTATGATAATGGGTATAGATTTTGTTTGATTTGAATGATGGAATTGGTTTGTTTCCTCTTAAGTGTTAGTTCTGAAATCAAATCCATTCTCATTTCAATCTCTTGTCATTCCCTACGCATGTGTAATTCTTCTTCTTCTTCTTTTATTTGGACTAACAGTCATTTATATCTTTATAGTAGCCTATGAGTACATTCTATTCTCTATGTATCTAGTGTTTGAAAAACGAAATGAATGCATCTTTGAAAGTGTCAACCAAGATGGTGTTTGTCAAAAAAGAGGGGGCGAAGATATTGAATCATCTTGTATGGCAGAGATTCTTGCCGCTTTGCCCTGAGAGGGTGAGTGCATAAGTCCACACAATGTAAATTCGTGTTTGAATTGAATTCAAACATGATCTACTTATGGATAGATCACATCATGAAAGCATGTATGGATGACAGCTCGAAGTATCTGTGTAAATGTAAACTGGTTGCTTGCTGGGGCCTCAAGTTTGAATATTACTTGCTCCATCATCCATCTTACAATAACTAAAGGAATGGACTTTGCTCAATAAATATTAAGGCACCAATTAAAAATGGCTTTTTCACCCAACAAGTGAAGAATTAGCTTTTGTGGAACACGCAATGATGGAGTTGTAGCAGATAGCAAAAAGGGACCCCCCCTTTGTCCCGATCCACTTTCTCAAGACCATCTTGCCCTCTCTCTTTTGTTGCCTTGAAATATCATAGAAAATATCTTTTCTGTGCTTGTCGTTTGGCAAACTACTGCAACATAACCAGCAATGGATGAGGCCATTTTTCTGTTTCCTTTTTGCTGATTCTTCTATTTGAGATTTGATTTATTGTAAATAATGGTGAAGACTTTAACACTATCAATCACTTCATTTTCCATTGTGATACAATTAAGATAACGTTTAGTCAATCTGTTGCGACTTCATTTATACATTCTGTTCTATATTAAAAACAAAATCTAATTTTAAGATACAATCTAGGTAATTTTTTATATTATCAATAGTTATAAAATTATTGTAAAAGTCAAAGTTTGATAAACCTTACTGTTGAATAAGCCTTAAACTGGCCACATACATAAAAGTTCCCTATTAATTGAATGGTAATAGCCTTTAGACTCCCTTTTTCTTTTCATTTATCATTTAAGATTATTTTGCTCAAACTTAGAAATACAGTAATTTTCCTTGATTTCAATAAAATAGTTCTGCAATTTCTTATTTTACCCTTTCCTCTCTACATCTAACAACAAATATAAAAATTATTTAAAAACTAGAAAACACATAAGGGTATAATAAAAAACATATTCTTAAAACTCTAGAAAGACAGGTGAAAAAGATCATTCTATTCCAAAATTGAGACAAATATTGAGCAAAAGAGGAGGTAAGATTTACAAAATAAAACAAATAGCCATGAAATTGTATGCCTGATGAAAGAAGAAAAAAAAATAGAATGATTCCATTGCATTGCATTCTGTTAACAGGCCCGTCTGAGATGACTGATATTTGGTTTGTTGTAAAAAATAGTAATGTCCAAAGATTATCACATAAAAAAAAATCACATCACAATATATAACTCAGTATTTCAAAATCCACCCTGTAGGAGCGAAAAATTAATTTCCCTGACTGAACAATCTTCCACTTCTTTCGTAAGAGTGTGCAGTTATGTAACATTCAAAATTGCAAACAAAAAAATAAATTTAATCGAACAACATTGATCAATTATGGTGGATTTCTTTACTGACTTGAAGCTGTAACAAGCCATATGGCCATCTAAGATGGGGAGAGAGCATTGCATAATGTTTTGTATGCATTTACACATAGTTTGAATTTTTCTTCAGCCATTGCCTGCCATCACATAAAGGGAAAGTGCAAGTATGAGACCAGATAGCACATATAATATAATAACCAAAAAGATAAAAAATGAAAGGTTTGCTTTTATGGAGCACCTCCAAAATACTTGATAAATAAGTTTTTACAATTCAGAGTAAAACCTATATTCTATTTGTCCTTCATCCTAAATATATGGAAATAAATTTTCATTTGTCCATTTGCAAACATTGAAAACCAATGACCATCAGATCTGCGCAAAATTGATGGAAAACCAGTAAACATGAACTACTGCATTTTCATGTCTGATGCAGGATTCCAACGAGAGCATGAGAAGTTGGTTGATGGACCAAAAACACTATTCTCAACCTTTTTCTGCAACTGGGCACAATCTCTGATTAGAGAATCCTAAACCACATGATATCCCGTACCACATCACCAGAAAAATGTTACCTGTAGTTGCACCAGCCCTCAACCACAATCTAAACAGAGATGCACAGGACCTATTTGCTCAGACAGACATTTGTTCCTTTCCATTTTTCCTTTATTTTGAAGAGATGGTAAACAATTTCCAATTTTTAGGGAGACTTTTTATAAATACCAATTTAAAAAAAAAATATGTTTAACAAATTATAAGTGGTGAACTGAGTATTAACCTTAGATGCAAGAGTCATTTTTCATCAAGGCAAATACTAGTAGAACTAGTGGTGCATTCTTCGTGGGAAGGTACACCATAAAAGCCACTAGAGATACAGATGGCTGTTTATTCATTTGTTCATAAATGTTGTAGATGGTATACATGATACCAATTTCACAGTACTTGGCACCTACTTTTGTGCTTAAAGTATAGTCATCAGATGGCGCATATAAAAGTGGTAGTTCGGGATGGATCATGTTTGAAGCTAATGCAGAATTTTGAGTCATGTTATACAATGCCCCCCACCCGCCCTCAATAGTCAATTCCATGATTCTAACATGTATTTATAATACAACTTGTTCAAAAGAATATTTCAAGCTCACCTGGGAAGTGCCTTGATGCTTATCAGGATGCCATTTTAAAGCTGATAACCGAAAACTACAAGGGAAATAAACAGATATTAGCAGTTTATATTGTGTACATCATCTTTTATGCCCGGTATAAGATCTTGCACTGAGCAGAAGCCCTGAAGCACTTACGCATTTTTAACATCTTCAATCTTTAATGGACCTGTTGGAGGCAGACCAAGAATAGTTCTGTCAGAACTTGATCCTACAGAACATGAGTCATCATCGTCATGCTCAACGTCACTTTCATTTTTCCACTTGTTTGTCCTATTTGAATGTTCCCTCCATTCAAACCCAGATGTGGAATGCTCAGAAGAAGAACCGCTCCAATTGCTAAAAGACCACGTATAAGATTTGTTACCATATGTTGCTTGGAATATTTGCTCGGGATGGCTATCAAAGTCCTCGGAGAAACTTTCTCTTCTGATTTTTCCTGAACATACAGTGGAGATCGTTGGAAAGGAAAGTAAACAAATGTTAATTTAAAGACAGTCGCACAAAGAAGTCCCAGATGGCATAGCAAAACATCTTCAATGTCTGCTCAGATTGTTTACAAGTCTGCAATGATAAAATAATAAATTGTAATGACTAAGTGTGCCAATTTTAAACTATAACAACTTCACTTCAAAGGAACATATATTGCTGGAAAAGTGTACTTTCCTACAAAAATCCATTAAAAGGATACTTAAGTAAAATACATATATTTCCTGTGATTTGAAATATTACAAATATACCTGAAAATGGGGTATATTATAGGAATACAATCGTTGACTAGGAAAGTAGGGGTGGGCTTTCCATATCAAAATTTATAATAGGAGGTTTTAGTAATTTATACCTTTGCCACACGTGTATATAACATTTCAAAATTTCACAGGGTTCTATGTATTTCCCCAATAATAATTTACTACTAGACTGTCAACTAATCACTAGAACAAGAAACTCTAACAAGCATAGACATGCAATTGAGGGTGGGTTGGGGAAGAAGTGATGAGAAAATTTAAAAAATGAAGGAATAAACTCACGTTTAGTTTTCTTTGGTGGTTTTCCACCAGATCGCTGACCAGACTTTTGTTGTTGACCTTTAGTGGAATGCCTACCTTGGCCTTCATACTTGTACCGGCAGAATGTAAGCCATAAAACATTGTCATCATAAATTGTTGACAGTTAGCAATTGTAATACAAACAAATAGAACACAATGAATCGTATTAAGTACAAGCAAAAACATCTTGGAAATGCATGAAAAAGATTGAGTGGCATTTTTTGATAAATGTGATTTCATTCCTTACATCACTATGATGTTAACTGAAGAGGGAGGGAGTAATTCTGAAAAGAGATCTTAATCTATTTCTGAAGTGGACTGAAATCGATTGACAGACCAACATGTAGGTTTCAATTAGTTTTAACTGCGACTGGAGCAATGGGCCTTGTTTAGCGTCCAAAAAAATCATAGAACATCATCAACATAAAACCATCAAATAACCAAAACTCAATTTGAAAGGTAATCAGATCAGATCACAAAATGTTGACATTTGGCACCTTTCTGGATAGTATGTTAGTTTTATCTTATTAAGTTTGGACAGGGAACTTTATAATTTGGTTGGATAAGGGTATTCAAATTTATTGAATTTTAATTTTCTTGTTGGAGTATTTTAATTACCACCAAATAACACTAGTGGCATTCATAAAAAAAAATCCTATAGATATCAACCAAAAGATAACCATTACAAAATCCAGTCGACATATACCAAAAAATACTCTGCACCAACATTAATTGAAAAAACCTTGACAAACGTCAATCAAGCCTGCCTACATCAACAAATAAATAATCCCAAAAATGTCAGCTAGAAACTAACTCCTGCGAACATTGGTAAAAATCCATAATTTACATTAACCGAAACATAGTTTCATCAGTGTTGATAAAAACCATGGTGGCATCAGTCGAAAAATATTTCTCCCAATGTTTGTCAAGAAAACCCTTATTAATGTTAGTGAAAAAAAAATAACTCTAACCAACATTCTAATTAACGTTGGTCGAAAAACAATCCTAACTAACATCAACTGAAGATAATTTCAATTGACATCAACAAAAGAAAATTGTATTTGACATCAATCAAAGACACCGTTGATGTTAACAAAGAAAAGACTAACTATCTAACTAGAGTCAGTTGAGAAATAAAACTAACGTATATAAGAAAAACTTAGTGATGGTAACAGAAAAAAACACAATAGACTTCAACTTAATAAACTCCCGCCAACATCAATTGGAAAAACGATAGTCAATCAACAACACCCCAACCTAGACCTAATTGAGGGTGTTTAGACCGGCCAGACAATGACCCAACCAAGGCTGAGCTGAAGAAAGAATATGAAGAGAAGAAACATAGATTTGACACCCCAACCTAGACCTAATTGATGGTTTTCGACCAGCCAGACAATGACCCAACCAAGGCTGAGATGAAGAAAAGAAACATAGATTTGAAAGAGAAGAGAATATGATGAATTTCAAATTCTTAATTTTTAGGCAGAATTTGAATTTTTTTAGTTTTAAATAATCAAATTACTCTCATAAATTCTATAACAATTTCTTTTATAGTTCCCTATCCAACGAACATATTTTGTCATTAAACATTTCTATAAAAATGAATTGGCCTCTAAGAATATAATCAAATTTTTCTTATATTTCAAAGGTATATATTACTCTTAGAAAATATATTTAAGCCTAACTCTATAAAAAACAAGTTGTTAGGTGAAATTTGTAATAACTTATATACTATAATTTGATCATATCTTTAGTTAATATGATATTTTCATTAATGACATTGGTTTTGATGAATATCAATGAAAAATTTGAAACCAACAATGAAGTTTGCTATAAAATCATGTAAAAGTGAGTTTTACTTAGACCAGTGTAAATGAATCCCTCCATCCTCTTTCTCTTTACTCAGACACACAGACGAGATTCGTTAATATTTTCTCACTTGTCTTTGAGGAGGGGTCTCTACTATCAGGATACACACATACTCTTCCTTTTTATAATTTCCATCCAACACTTACAGGGCATTATTTTTCAGAAGTCCCATCTAAAGAGTGCAAAAGTTTTAATCCAAAAAACCAGCTTGTTCATGCACTTGCAGCTCTTCTCTCTTTCTAATCCAGACATTCCCAGACAAATCCTCACCCAGAATATTTTAAGGAAACACAGGGACAGTAAGCAAAATAAAAGGAATTAGTAATATAATAACAACAAAAAAGAACAAAGTTTCTCAACATGATCAAAGATATTGGAAAGCATACCTCAAATGAAAATTTAGAGGATCCACTATTGTAAAGAAGACTATTCAGAGCTTTCTTTGCATCAGCACGCTTTTGCCGAGTAATGAATTTTATTTGACTCTGAAATTCACATTTCCATCATGAGTAAAGCAACTCTATTAATAATTATATTGATGTCAGAGAAGCAGGGTTTTCACCATTATAACAGTATAAAGCAACACGGGGAGAAAAAACTATGTCAGTGCTAAACTACATGCTTAACCAATTTCTATCTAAATTTCTTATGATTTGCATGTCACTAGAAAATTCCACTGCATCTCATAGTTAAAAATCCCTTGAGCTTCAGAAATGAGAAATCGATAAATTCTGAGTAGGAGTGCAACACTCTAATACACAGATTAAATATTTTCCCAGCAATAAAAGCAAGCTTGCACTTAAGTATCATTAACCATAACATTAGAGCAATTGCATTTGAAAGTCATAGGGGTTTATTTATAGAACAGAATGTCATATCGTAACCACGCACACTGCTGTAGTAAAAGAAAACAGTAAAAAAAATGACAAATGTACAATTTGTAATATGAGCATATATCTTTCCTTCTCTCAACCCTTATCTGGTTGTCTTTCTAATTAGGGCTTGAATCGATTATCTATAGAGGTTATATGATAATAGCAGTTTCACCGCATGCCTAATTTAAGGTGTAGAAAATCCTCACCTTAACAGGTTCCAGTTAACTTAGGTATTGTCATGTGTGAATGTGTACAAGTGACATTCAAATAGAAGGCTGCTCTATTCATCATAAATTGTTGCCCTCCATTTGTTTAGGAAATTCAGTAAAAACTTAGATCTAGAACTCTCACAAGTTATCTGTCATTGTCCTAAATAGATGACGATTGAAAATGATTCCAGTGCTGTTCACAAGTGGATTCAGCAAATAATTCACCACAGGCAGCTGGAAGCCAGTATCAATTGAATCTTTGCATTGCAGTTAAACTTTTTTTCTCCAACTCAGAATGCATGAGGCTTCATCGTCATCATCATATTAACATGATAAAGCTTTTGACTTGTATAAACTTCCTATTAAATAAACTTCCTACAATTACCAAAAAAAATTGCAGAAATATATGGGCTAAAGTTATATGCTCCAAAGTATATATACCTTTGATGGTGGTTGACCCTTTTTTATATCCTGCAAGGGAAAACATAAAGCGTTGTATTAATTTCCAAACTTTCTCATAGCTAGTAAAGTGCTAATAAGTGGCCAAAAAGAAGAAACGAGAACAGAAACAACCCAAACTCAATATAATATCGGGAGGAAGAACGATAGAGCTCAACACGAAGAGAAAATCGCCTTTTGAGATCAGCAAAAAAAGAAACTCACGGAGTTGAATTTGTTCTTCCAATTTTGACAGGTGCAAGGAGTGGAATGAAACTCGGAGAAATGCGTGAGAGAGGGAATAACGCGAGTCTTCAAAGACGACAAGTTTCGCCATCGTGATAATTGCATATTGGGAATCAGAGTGAGACCAAAGTTGAAGGAATCTACAGTAACGACGTCGTTTAAAGACAACAGTTTTCGGCGGTTTGAGGTTAGGCCACAACCGCGCCGAGGTTGTCTCGCTAGCCTCCTCTTTCTGGCTCTCCTGTATCGCAGGAATCATCGAATGCCCACACAACATGGGCCCAACTTTTTTACGAAAGATTCAGTTAGGCCCAAAAATACATATTTTAAAGAGCTATGGTCCCTACTATTAGAACCCCGTCATTGTTATTTAAACTTCCCAAACCAATAAAAAAAACCCAAATTCTCTTAAATTATTTTTGTTTTGGCAGATACGAGAGAAACTCGTTTCCTATCGCAACTAAGCCCTGTTTCTCTCTAGATTTGATTTTAAAAAATGTATTTTCATGTATGATTTACAATTATGCCTAGTACACATTAATTTATTCTTTACTTTTAACACAGTTAGCATCACTAATCGAAAAATAAATTTCATATAATATAAAATTTATGGTAATTTTCATATATTCATATACTCAAACTTTCATAGATAATATGTATAATTCGGAAATTAATATTTGGTATATTAGGAATGAAAGTTTGATAATTTACAAACACAAAAAAAAATGTTTAAAAAGTAAAAAAAAATATTGTTAATTTCACATTCACGATAAACACTATTAATATTAGAGTTATGATATTTTGACAATCAATCTATTACATACACTCATTATAAAATTTATTTAAATTGTAAAAAAAAATTATTTTCATTTATTATTTATTAGTTAACTTAAATATAATATTTTATTATTAAAGTGAAGTTGCTTATATAAAGTTAGATAAAGTTGGTGACCAAAAGTTAATGCGTATTTTATGTGTGTAAATGATGCTTGGATCACATCCTTGATCCTCTTAAATTAAAATACACATGAATATAAAACTCCCATATTTTTTCCCCAATTTAAACAAACGCCTTAAAGCACTAGTCACTGCATTGTCTCTTCCGAATGATATTTTGCAAATTCTACATCTTTTAATGTCATCAACTACTAAGTAAAGTTGGAAATTTTATTATTGATTTTATTATTTTAGAAGAGGAAAAGGAAATGTAAATACCCCTATCATTAGTTTTTTTTTAAATCATTGGTTTCTAAAAAAAAACATTAGAAGTTTAAATAACATGAAGTCAAGTGTAAATATTGAAGAAAAAAAAACTAATGGTCACCAATGTTCTTTAAAATATTAAAATTTTAATTAGTAAAAGATTGAATTGCATTTTTTATTAACAAAAAATTATTTTAAATACAAATATTTGGAATACTCCAATTTCTATACATAAAAAATAAATATAAAAGATCATATGAAAAAATTACTAACCAAGAATATGTCTGGATCAATTTATAATAGTAACTAACTTAAACCACTTCAGTGACCATTCACCTTGCTATACCATCCAGTATATAAAAAAAAAATATCATACAAAAGTCAATATTTATGATATATGTTTTGAATGTAGGTGTTGGTGTAGTCTAATTGTTAATATGGATATGATGATTATATTGTTGAAAAACATCTTTTATAAGAATGCGACGATTGTAGTTAATCGTAGTGTATTGCTGGTGATGGTCATGTTATTGGTATAGTTGACCCATTGTAGAGATTATTCTTTGTTTAGAGTTTGTCTCCATTCATAATGGTTGTATCTTGATACAATTACACTAAACTCTTTTTGGATAAAGCGTGTTCTTGATCACTCTTTCCTCGATAATCACATTACATGTGCTCTACGCATTTGATCTTTCTAAAGGTGTGTTTGGATTGCTTACCTATCAAAAAACTCTACATATGTGTCCAACATAACATCAACAATATTATAGACCTTACTAGTTAACCCTTCGGTCCTATGCCTTTGAAGTTATTTACATAATTGAGTTCAATACCAAGTTCTTGTGTTATCAAAACAACTATCTACTTAACTTATCCCCTCATACCTCAAACTTCATCCTATACTATATGTTTGCAACACTACCCCGACATACTTCATATATCCTTTGACAAGGCATTTCCATATGTAATATTTATAATCCTTACCCAGCACTAGTGCAAAAATGGTGTTTAACGATAATTGTACAATGTCGATTGAGAGCCAAACATCGTCCATCAAACACACGGTGACCTTTTTGTGATTACTGCAAAAGTATAGGTATTGGTCCCCTATAATCGTTGCCTATACTCAGTGTGAGCTAATAGACACCAATTATAAAGAGAATTGTCGCCTATTTGAGGTGGAATAGGCGTCAGTTCCTTTTATAAATGATGCCTATTTGAAGGGGTACTACAATAGGCATCAATTTTAGTGAACAACCATCGCCTATGGTCTTTTTAATAAACCCCCCAAAACCTTTTTCCCTACACGCTCATTTGTTTTCGTATTCTGAAAGTTTTGCCCTCGTTGTGGTTCGTCAATGTTGATTTTTTTTTATTAGGTTGTTGTATTTTTGTTACATTTTTCTTAATGGGTTGTTGTGTCTGGTGTAGATATTTTGTGCTTGGTTTTGGTATTTGTTTTTTGTATGTTGTCGTTGTCACCACCTCCACTGCTGATAGCAAAGGTCCCAACTCAAAACCCATTACTAGAACTATGGCAAGGAGGATACAAGAAGATTGGAACTTACTGATGGCAAAGACACCCTTTTATATATGTTCAAAAATGCCATAACCTAGTGTAAATTTTTCTATAATAGAATTTATTTTCGTTCTTAAAGTAGAGAAGGAAATTTACTTGTAATTTTTCTTTAAGTAAATTATGGTTAGGGTTAGGCATCTAAACCCTACATAGGCCAATCATTTAGACCTAATTAGGTCACATGGAGCACACTTGATCATGTTTTCCATGTGACTTTAATAGCGCCTAATTCAAATGCTAATTAGTTTTGCTAAACACTTCCTTGTCTAAAAGTGATATGGCCGAACCAATCAGTCTCTCTACCCTTCATGCACCTACAAGGAAACTATAACTTTATTGGAGCTCTCCTTTATACATCTCTTCCACAAAGCTTCCGCAAATTTCACTCAAAAAATCAAGAAAATATGAAACCGGTTGAAGGCACCTATGAATTGTCGTCATCTTTTCCGCACCCACCAAGTTGGTTTTTTTTTTTTTAAATTATGTTTTATTTATAATGTATGAATTTTAGTATTGCATGTATTTTAGATTTATAATTAGTATTGTTTTAGTTAATTATATTTTAGTTATAGAATTAATATTAATAAAATGTTGTAATTAATATTAGATTTTATAGTTAGAGTAATAAAAATCAATAAGTAACTTTAGGATTTATAATTAATATTATTTTAGTTATACAATTAAGATTATTAAAATTTAATAATTAATATTATAGTTTATAATTACAATAATACAAATTTATAAATAATTTTAGGATGAATAATTAAAATTGTTAATTTTTTTGAATTGCATGTATATTTATAATTCTTTAATATGTGTTGGTATTGAGTTCGGATGTGTTCGACCCTCGACAAATTGTTAGATTTTGGATTGAGAGACAATTACAGAACATACATATGGATCGAAATTGAATTATGTTATCCTGCATAAGTGATGAGTCCAAAAGAGGAGTAGAAGAATATATACAATTTGCACAACATAATGTCAATCGTTGTGGTGATGGAATAAAGTTTTGGTGTCCATGCGTTAATTGTTTAAACAGGAGGAAATTGGGTGTTAACAAAATTAGGCTTAAGACCTTGTATGTGATGGGTTTCTACGATCTTATACAACTAGTAATGGAACCCTGAGAGATAGAACCACCGCTGAGCTAGCTCAACCTTACAGAAGGATGGCCAGGAGCATGACACAGGACCCAGGGCTAGGTCAAGATCAGTCCATAGCCAGTGCATCAAAGCCTATCATTCCTCATGGGATTACCAGGAGCAGAGCCCATATGATTGGAGTTGAGCACCATCTAATTTATTTATTTTTAATTTAAGTTGATTATGATGTACTTAGCGTAAATTGGGCTTGAGTCAAGCTCAACTCTCCCTAGCTTCTAAAAGGATCTTGGACCGCCCCCTATAGTCACATTTTACCTTAGCTTGGGCGACACACTAGACTTAACCTTGTTTTTAGAGGGTCTAACCTTGGCCTCCCCTCCCCCTCTCTCTTTCCCTCCAAGACACTCTCTCCTATAAATAGGGTCCTTGTCTCTTGTATTTTCACATTGAATTTGAATATAGAAAAGAAACTTTGTTTGAGTGTTTAGTGAGCTATGTTCTTTTAAAAGTTCTTGGGTCTTATCTTGTGAGAGCCACTTACCATTCATCCTTTCAAGTGGCGTGACCACCATTCATAAGCTTCTTTTATCCTTCTCTTTTTCTTTCTTCCATTTCACCATTTCCATTACTCTTTTGCTTTGTGTTCTTTATTGCTATTCTGTATTCGGTCTCTATATTGAGTTCTTGTTATCCTACTTTGTTTTCCAATTATGCAATCAACATCATGTTTACATTATATTGTGTTTTCTCTTTTGTTCTCTAGAAAAGAACCTTCACACTTACTTAACCACTTGGTTAAGTTCGTGTCCGGTAACAATTTTTTTTGAGCTTCTCACCATATTATGCTAATTCAAAATTCATAAAAAAAAGTGCAACCTCTAAAATGAACAAATCTAAAAATCAACTCATATCATGTGGTAATCAAAGCATGATTTTAATTGTGCTTATCTTTTATGAGTTGGTTTTATGCTTTACTATTTCATCACATTTCAATTATGTCTTTATCTTCCAACAATTTAATTCCGCTTTCCAATTCAACATCTTTCAATTTAGTCTTTAAATTCCTTGTCATTTACAATTTCATTTTTAATTCATTAAGCAATTTAAGTTCTGCTTTTGAATTATTTATGTTAATTTTCTTTTCTTACCTATTTTTCTTGACTCTTTTGTTCTTAGTGTTTTAGGAGTCTTTCACCCAGTATGCTTATTTTGATTTAGTGATAGTTGATTTAGTTCCAAACAAAGAATTCAAGTGATCATATGAATTGAATCCCAACCATTTGCAAAAATTGAAAGGGAATTAAAAAAATATATGCATGCCAAAAATGTGGACATTTAGAATCCATAAGGACAAAACAATTTAAGTGCAATTCACATTTCAAGTTAAAAGTGCTAAAGAGGATTTTTTTTTTTGTGTGGCAAATTCTTTTCATATTTGTGGAATTTAATCCTTCTTTCTTTTACAATTTCCTAAAAAAATTAAACTTCATAGTTAAAAATTTATGTAAGTATCTTTGAGTTTTAAAAAATGATTTTCTTGTTTGTATTGTTTAAGTTTTGTCCTCATCTTTATTCCATGTTGGTTTAGCTTTCTTTCTTTCAACTTTTCTTGCCTGTCTTAAAAAAATTTCTTTAAAGTTTTGTTGGAGTCCTTGTATGAGCTAGTTTTTGATGAAAATCATCTAACCTCAAAACTTCTTACTAAAAGGATAAAAGAAGATTGAGACCTACTGAAGAGATTGTAAAGTCTTCTTCTTCTTAGCCTTGTAAAACTGTATAAAATAGTTAGAAAGTTTTGGGCCTTGTATTTTGGGCCAAAGTAGAAAATGATGTAAATAGAAAAGAAGTAAAACATAAAATAATAAAAGAGAGCTTTTTTTAAACTTTCATTTTCTATCACTACTTTTTCTCTTGTGTCTTTCTCCTCTCTATCTTTCCTTTCTTTTTCCTCTCTTTATAGAGTAAATCTCTTGACTGCTTTTGATTTTCATTTTTGAGTTCATAAATTACTAGTAGATCCTTAGCAGTTTTCTTTAAAGTTAGGTTTCCATTATCTTCTTTTTCAAAACTTATTTTCGAAAATTCTCGAAAATTTTCCGAAAATTGTTTGTGGTTCAAAAAGAAATTTTGCAGGTGTGAACAGTATTTTGAATCTGTTTGTGAAATCTGATTAGATCTGTGGTGCGAATAGCAGTTATGAATCTGTTTCTGTTTTCAAAATTTCACGAAGTCTGTTGCGCCTTTGTTCACGTTCATATGCGTTTTCAATCCGATCATCTTCTTGGAGTGATTTTGAAAACGTGTGAGTTGAGTTTGGTGCGAAACCGAAAAACGGAAGACGAAAAACGAGTTTGATCGAAGAACGGTGAGGGTGCAAATCGGTTGTGAAATTCTTGTGCGTTTCTTATTTCCGTGATCATCTTGTGTTCTTTGCTGGTGCGATTTGTGAAAACTAAATCACACAAGAATCAAATCGTTGCACGGTAAGGAGACTGAAATTCAATTTGCGATTTTGCATTTCTCTTCCATTCTCGTTTCTGATACTGGTTCTGCGTTTTTCGGCAACCTAAATCGGTGAAGAAAAGCAGTGTTTTCTGGTGAACAAAATTGGTGAACGGTTTGCGTTTTTCTTCATCTTAAAAAAGTGTGCGAGTTTGATTGGAGAATTGTTGAACGGTGCATTTCCTGTTTTGTGAGTTTTCGGTGACCTAAAACCGATGAACGGAGGATTGTTTCGAATTCTGGCGAATAGAAAACACTGAACGGTGAATATAATTTGCTTGAAAATACTGATCGAATATTGATGTTGAAAATTGTTTCTGGAGAAATGGAGATTGAACGAACATGAACCAAAGATGAATTCGTATGAATTGATTCTCGTTCTGCGTTTGGTGTTTTACCGTGCTTCGCAAGTTTTGACAAATTCTGAATCGCTATGTCAATGCTTCATGTATTCTGCCTTGACATTAGTGTGTATAACTGAATTGGTGGATTTCTTTTTTGTTGTTGAATTGCGGTGACTGAGTTTTTTGTGTTGCAGCAGAGAATTAAAAAAAAAGTGAAATCTAGTGGATTTTTCTTTTCGGTGCAAAATGGTGACATAATTGTCCAAACGGTGCAAACAATAGCTTGAAGTATCTTGTTGTCATTGAATTTGGTTTGAAGCACATAACGTGTTTGATAAATTGATTCAGTGAAAAAATATCTGAACTGCTATGACAATTATTTGATTCAAGTGGTGCTGTTTTTTTTTTCTGGTTCGGAAATTGCTGGTTGGCACTTTTGGTAATCTCTGGTGCGCTGGAATTGGTGGAAGTTGAGTTCGTTAGCAGCCTAAAGATTTCTTTTGAATTGGTGTGCTGCTTGTCCTAGAAGCGTTGGTGCACTCAAACTATTAGTCCAAGTGTTGTCTTGGTGCAGATTTTCCCAAACGGTGTTGAACAATTTTCTTAAAAAAAAAATCTTCACATAATTGGTTGATGCACTGGTTCAGTGATCCAATTGAACTGCCCATTGATTTGGAAATCTGAAATTTGCGTGAGAATAACTATGCAAGAGTCCACTATTTTGTTTTAAAAAAACGCTGAGACTTGCAATAATCGGAGGTAAATTGGTTTAACTGTGCAGACTTGTGTTGGTGAAGTTTCCAATTTCAATTTGGAGTTGTCACGTTGCAGGACCAATTTGATGAAAACGTGACTTGGCTTGAATATGCATTTGATTGTGGGACGCTTCCGAGGATCGAATAATTGGTATAATTGGATGAAGTTGTGGCACGTAACAGCATGAATTGGTAACGTGCGTGATTTGTTTCAAATTTTAAAGCATATTCTGGTGGGTTGCAATTTGAAAATTTTTGGTGTGGGGTCGACGAGAATTGATTTGGAAACATTAATAAATTTCTGCACGTGAAGTTGCAATTCAGTGGGTTCAATTTGTACCACATCTTGTTGCATTCAAGCCATATTGGACCAATTACATTCAGGCTCTATTGTCTCATTGAGAAATTTGATCATTCTTTATTTTAATATGATTGTCCGATTGATTTTTGTGTTTTTGTTTTTTTTTTTTCGGTTCAAATTTGTTCTTATTTGTTTTGTCTAGAGTCATATTTAGTCAAAAGTTATCATAAACTCATTTAATTTTTTTTTGATTTTTTTTTTCAAATTTCTTTATAGATTAAAGCTTTTGAGTGCTTTGATTTTCATTTTTGAGTTCATAAATTTTCTTTAAAGTTAGGTTTCCATTATCATCTTCTCCAAAATTCATTATTGAAAAATTTGTGAAAATTGTTCGTGGTTTAAAAAGAATTTTCCAGGTGTGAACAGTAATGAGGATCTGTTTATGAAATCTCATTGGATCTGTGGTGCGAATAGCAGTTCTGAATCTGTTTCTGTTTTCAAAATTTCTCGAAAATCTGTTGTGCCTTTGTTCACGTTCATATGCGTTTTCAATTCGTCATCTTCTTGAAGTGATTTTGAAAACGTGAGGTGAATTTGGTGCGAAACTGAAAAACGGAAGACGGAAAAACGAGTTTCTTATTTCCGTGTTTATCTTGTGTTATTTTCTGGTGCAATTTGTGAAAACTAAATTACACAAGAATCGAATCGTTACACAGTAAGGAGACTGAAATTTGATTTTCGATTCTGTATTTCTCTTCCACTCTCGTTTCCGATTCCGGTTCTGCGTTTTCCGGCGACCTAAATCGGTGAACGGAGATCTGCGATTTCCGGCAACCTAAATCAGTGAACGGAATGTGTTTTGTTTTAATTCGGTGAATGAATTTTCTGGTACATTTCTTACTTATCTGGTAGCTGATTCTTTATTGTTTTGAATCTATAATTTGAGGTATTCAGTAGAAGGATTGAATTGTCTTGTGAATCATTTGAACTTGAATTGAAGCAGATAACATGTTTGTGTAATTGCTTCTGAAAACAGTGTTGCTGTTGTAGGTTTCTGACTAAATTCTTTGAGCTAAGTTGCAGTAAAATTTGCTGGTGCAAATTTATTGAGAGATAACATGCAGAAAATTTGAGCAAATTGGAACAGTGCAGTGGTAAAGTTGGTGCAAGTTTGCGAATCCAGTGTTGTGACATTCGATTTCAGTACAAATTGAAAGCAGAATAATGTATTTGTTATTTTACAGCAATTAAATTTTGCTGCAGTGAAGCTATTTGGGCCAAACGTTGAACAGGAGTTGCTGGAAGGAAATTTTAGTTAGCATTTGGTAATAGTGAAATTGGATAGCGTAGGGAACTTGTTGTAATTTGTTCCATGGAATTTGCCTGGGCTGTGTCAGATTGTGAGAATTGGAGTGCAGAGAAGTCATTGAAATCTACTAAATTTAATTCCTAGAAATTCTACTAGCGGGACCCATGTCATTTACATTTCTTTGATTTAATTTGTTGGAGCTGCCACGGTGCTTTGCAAATGATTGCAAATTACCGTTAATTTCTAAAGCTATTGTTGAATTGAATTTCTTTTTACCAAATCACGAAAGTTACCAACAATTGCTTTACTATATGAAGTTGTTGAATTTGGCAGGAAATTGGCATTCACATGGGGTCCATGGTTTGCTGAATAGTGCTTTTGAAGAATTGAATCTTGGCACACAAAAGCAAAAAGTGCAGGATTGAAGCGTGATTTTGGTGAAAGAATTCAGTAATTGAAGACTTTCTGTGGGGGCCCGCGAGATTGGTATTAGAGATTTCGGTGGGGACCACGTTTGACTTTATATTTTGCTGAATTGAATGTGCCATTGCTATTGAAGCATTTTGGGCCAAAACGTGTTGCATTATTACTTGGGCTCCACAATTCTAATTGAAGAATTTTGGTGCAGTATTTTTGGAGGCGCTAAAAGCATAATAGAGTTTGTTTTGGCCAAGTGACATTGGGTGACCATCTTTTTCGATCTTCTGCACCATTGAAAAAAATTTGATATTCTTTATTTTTTTCTTTTTGTAATCCAATTCTAGTGCTAATCCTTAGGTGCTTTCTTTGAGTGCCTAATTTCTTGATAGTCTTTAATTTCTTGATTGTCATAATTTTTGGATAATCTTTGTGTCTTGTTACAATTCTAAATCTCTTAGAGTTTAGTTTTCTTAATTTTGAGCTTTTATTGATTTTGAGTATTATTGATCTCTTGAGATGAAAATTATTTTAGTATGATCTTTGGAAAAGGTTAACTAATATTGTGAGGTAGCATTTTGGAGAAGAAAAACATCAGCTAAGGATGACTACTCTTGAGAGAATCAACATGTAGAAGTTCAAAGGGAAGAACTAAACACTAGAGTGAAAAAAAAAGAGTGCAAACACCAGGTCCACAGGTGCCAATGAGCCTCACCTAGGGTTCATCTAGTTTTTAATTTCATCTTAATACGCTTAGACACTGAGTGTGTCTTAAGAAGTCCACAAGTCTTCTAAGCCTCACTTAGGATTAGTGTCTTAGAGTCTTTTCAAAGTTTAACTTTCTTTTTAAGAAAAGTTAATTGGAGATTCCATTAAGGAAGAGTGGTGAAAGCTAACTGAGAGAACTCCGTCTAGGAAGACTTGGTACTTAAGTAGTCATAGTGACTCACCTTTCTTCTCTGGGAGTAAACTTGGAAACACTTTGACCTTTCAACCTTCTTGTAAACAGTTGATTTTCAAAAATCAGATAAAAATGAAATGAGTGCTAAAGAAACATCATGGAAGAGTTCAAAACCATGTTTTCTCAGTACATGCAAAATGAAAAAAAATGTAGGAGCAAGCATCATGAAAAGTATAATCATAGAATAAAAATTTATAATCCTCATTATCAAAGAAAGAAAGGGGTGTGTTTTGAGCCTATAAAGTTTATATTATTCTATAGAGACTGAAGTATACATTCTCTATTTTGATGGAAACAAAAATGTTGAAGCATATTTAGAATGGGAGACAAAGCTTGATCAAAATTTTAAAAAGTACAAAGTGAATGAATGTATTGGATTTTCCATGGCTACCCAATGCTTTCAAGAATATGTCAGGTCTTGGTGGCAACAAAGGAAACTTGATGTTAGAATTGTTACAAAATCAAAAGTAGAGTATTGGAGTGATTTAAAGGCATCTATGAGAAGGAAATTTTTTTCGCCTTCATATGATAGAAAAAGGAAGCTTAGAGAAGAAATGAAAGAGCTTGTTAAAATAGGAAGAAAATTTGTAGATGGAGAAAAAGAATATGCTATAAGAGGAAAAAAATTTTAAAGAAAAATTGCTAGCTCTTGTTAGAAAGAAAGAAGAGAAAGAAAAAAGAGAAAGAGAGGAGAAATAAAGGAAAGATAGAGAGGAGAAAGAACACAGTGAAAAAGTGATAATAGAAAAGGAAAGTACAAAAAACTCTCTCTTTTACTATTTTTACACTTTACTTTCTTTTTTATTTACATCCTTCTCTACTTTGGCCCAAAATACAAGGCCCCAAAATTTCCTAACTACTCGATCTTCGTTTATCTTCTTATCCGAAAGTTTCGAGGCCAAATGATTTTCATCACACCATCTCTCATACAAAGCCCTACAAATTGCAATGGTTTCATGTAGAGGGAGAGTTTGTTGTTAATAAACAAGTCCCCATAGCTTTCTCCATGGGAAAATATAAGGATGATGTTTTGTGTCATGTTGTGGCAATGGAAGCAACTCATATTCTATTAGGAAGATCATGACAATATGATAGAAAAGTTTTCATGATGACCTTACTAATAAAATCTCTTTTAACTTCCAAGGGCTCAAGGTCATATTAAAATATCTCTCTCCAAAAGAGGTGAATGAAGACCAATTAAAAAGGAAAGAGAAGAGAGAAAATGAAAAACAAAAACAAAAAATAAAAGTGTTAAAACGAGTCTTCTCATCTCCCCAAAGAGATAAAAAAAGGTAATGATAGCTCGCAAGACAATTTTTATAGCTTATCCTAGAAAAAGCCTAAAAATAGAGTTGGCTTTAGATAGTTCTAAGTGCTTGGAATCTTTGTTAAAGGAATCTCAAGATGTGTTTCAAGAGCCTCCCAAAGGATTACCTCCTTTAAGAGGCATTGAACATCAAATTGACTTCATTCCTGGAGCTTCTTTACCAAATAGACTTGCATATAAAACCAATTCAGACAAGACCAAGGAAATTAACAAACAAGTCGAGGAATTATTAGACAAGGGTTGGGACCAAGACAACATGAGTTCGTGTGTTATGCTTGTCATCTTGTCCCTAAAAAGGATGGTAGTTGGAGAATATGTACATATTGTCGCGTCACTAATAACATCACCATCAAGTATAGGCACCCCATCCTTAAATTAGATGACTTGTTAGATGAGTTACATGGGTTTCAAGTCTTCACCAAAATTGATCTTAAAAGAAGGTATAATCAAATCCAAATTAAACCGGGAGATGAATGAAAAATCGCTTTCAAGACCAAGTTTGGGCTGTATGAGTGGTTACCCATGCCTTTTGGCTTAACCAATGCTCCGAGCACCTTCATGCGACTTATGCATCATGTCTTAAGATCTTTTATAGACAAGATTGTAGTAGTCTGCTTTGATGACATCCTCATCTACAACTTGAACATAGAAGACCACAAAGTGCATGTTAAGAAAGTACTAGAAACCTTTAGGAAAGACGTGTTGTATGCTAATCCGGAAAAATGTGTCTTTGCTATAGACCATATAGAATTCCTAGGGTTTATAGTTATCTCCCAAGGGGTGCATGTGGATGAACAAAAGGTTGAAACAATTAGAAATTGGCTTACACCCACCAATATTAGTGAAGTACAAAACTTTCATGGATTATCTAGTTTTTATAGAAGATTCGTGAAAGAATTTAGTACTATTGTTGCACCTTTCAATGAAATAGTAAAGAAAGATGTAGTGTTTAAATGGGGTAAAGAACAAGCAAATGTTTTTGAAACTTTGAAAGATAAATTAACCAAGGCACCCATGTTAACACTCCCCAACTTTACTAAGTCATTTGAGATTGAGTGTGATGCCTCTAATATAGGCATTGGGGCTTTCCTCCTTCAAAAGGGCCACCCAATAACTTTTTTAAGTGAGAAACTTAAAGGGAGTCATCTTAATGCTCTTGTTAGGACTTTGCAAAATTGGCAACACTACTTTTTTCCAAAAGAGTTTGTGATACATAGTGACCATGAATCTCTTAAATATTTGAAAAACCAAAGCAAACTTAATAAGAGACATGAAAAATAGGTAAAGTTTATTGAGCAATTTCCATATGTGATCAAGCATAAGCAATGCAAGTCAAATAATATGGTGGTAGATGCTCTTTCTAGAAGAGATACCTTTCTTAATATTTTAAACACTCAATATTTGGGATTTGATCACATAAAGGAAATTTACAAAGATGACCTTGATTTTTTTTCTCATCTTTCAAGAGTGCTCAAAAGGAGGTCACAAAGACTTTTTCATACATGATGACTTTCTCTTAAAGGGAAAAGACTTTGTGTGTCCCAAGGGTCTTTGAGACAATCTATTGTAAAAGAGGCACGTGAAGGAGGTTTAATGGGACATTTTGGGGTAGCAAAAACCTTAGACACCTTGCATGAACATTTCATTTGGCCTAACATGCGAATCTGTACACAACTTTTGTGATAAACGCATAACATTTAGGAAAGTTAAGTCTAAGGTTCAACCCCATGGATTATATACCCATTTTCCCATCCCGGACATGCCTTGGGTATACATTTCTATGGATTTCATTTTAGGTCTTCCTAAAACATCTAAGGGTATGAACTCTATCTTTGTATTAGTGGATCCATTTTCAAAGAAGACCTATTTTATTCCATGCCACAAAGTAGATGATGCTTGTAACATTGCAAATCTCTTCTTTAAGGAAGTTGTTAGATTGCATGGGCTTCCTTGAAGTAGAGTATTTGACATAGACTCTAAGTTCTTGAGTCACTTCTGGAGGAGATTATGGGCCAAACTTGACACTAAACTCATGTTTTCTACTACTTGTCATCCCCAAACTGACGGTCAAACAGAAGTGGTGAATAAAACTTTGTCCCAAATGTTAAGATGCCTTATTTCCAGGAATCCTAAAGTGTGGAGGGATTTACTTCCTCATATTAAGTTTGCTTATAATCGAGTAGTTAGTTCTAGTACTTCTCACACTCCTTTTGAGGTTGTGTACGAGTTTAATCCCCTTACACCTTTTGATACACCCATGGATCTCAATGTCAAACTTCTACCCCATCAGGGGGAGCCTCTTTCAAATCAGGAGAAGTATAGAAGATTAGTTGGAGCATTGAACTATCTCACTATTACTCATACTGATATTTCATTTGCAGTCAGTGTGGTGAGGCAATTTCTTAATTCTCCATGTGAAGACCATTAGAATGCAATCATTCGTATACTGAAGTACATTAAAGGCTCTCCTAAAAAAAGTTTGTTATGTGATCACAATAACCATACTAAAAGTCGTTTTTTATTCAGATGTTGATTGAATAAGATCTCCATCTGATAGAAGATCAACTTCCAGTTATTGTGTCTCCATTAGTGATAACTTGATCTCTTAGAAGAGAAAGAAACAAAATGTTGTGGTGAGATCTAGTGCAGAAGCAAAATATAGAGTTATGGCCTTGGCTACTTGTGAGCTTATTTGCCTTAAATAGTTACTTAAAGAATTGCAATTTGGAGAGGTCACTCAAATGACAATTATATGTGATAATGAGATTGCTCTTCGTATTAGCTCAAATCCATTTTTTCATGAGAGGACCAAATATATTGAGATTGTTTGTCATTTCATTTGAGAAAGGATTATATCGGGAGATATTGATAAGTGTCTAATTTCAGTAATATTTCATATTAAAATATAGGCCCTTATGAGGATTTATTGTTAATTTATATATAAAATAATCCTTAATTTATGAATTTATACCTTTTTACATTTTTTATGATCTTTATTTGAATAAGAGTATTTTATTCCCAAATTTGGTGTTAATTGCAGATTTCTAAGGAAGATTGGAGATTTGGATTAAAGATGAATGATTTGAGCTAAAAAGATAAAGATAGAAGGTCCCAGAATGGAAAAAGATGCAAAGAAAGATTGGGCCTTTTTTTATGTTTTATCATTTAGCCCATTAGCGCGACATAATAAACAACCTAACCCTAGAAAACTAGGATAAATAGAGGGCTAGAGACTCAACCTTAGTGTGCCAGATTGAGAGGAAAACACCATAGAGTGAATTGTAACCCAATTGGGAGAATGGAAGGTGCTAGAAGTATGCGTGGCTAATTCTACCCTTTGGGATTGGGAGTAATATGCTCAAACTCTTATGTATTGAGGTGATATCTTATATATTAATATTCAGTTCTTGATTGATTATTGGTATTGTTGTTTTACTTTTAACTTTCCGTGACAAATTGAGAATCTTAAATCTGACCGAGAGGTATTTTTAGGGTTTGGACCTAAACATCAATACTTAGCATATTTGAGTGTTGGGGATAGACTAGAAATGTTAATTGCCATTAACGTCTGAGTGTGATTCTAAGTTGTTTTTATAAATATGCGAGGGATCGATATTTAGGAAACATTCTTAAAGATTTTATATGCGAGAGATCGATATAAATGAATTTTCTATGAGCATCAATTTCAATCAAAGAACTTAATATTAACATGCTAATCAAAATACATGAGAGTGGAAGAGATGAAACCTAATCCTATTTTTCCAATTGAAGCAACTAATTCTTTGTTTGTTTTCTTATTGATCAGTGCCAACATCATCACTTCAAACTCTTTTTATTGTTATATTTAGCGAATATTGTACTCGATAATTCACTGTTCCTTGTGGGATCGATATCCGTTCTTAGGGACAATTATTACTTCTGACAAACGCGATGCACTTGCCGTAAAAAGTCATCAGATATCAAGACTGAGTTTTGTTAACTCAAATGATCAATTAACAAATATTTTTACTAAAACTTTACGAGGGCCTAAGATTGATTACATTTGTAACAAGCTAGGTACATATTATTTATATGCACGAGAGTGTTAGATATTATTAGATACAATTAAATATTATGAGATATTTCTATTTATGTAATGGGCTTAGTCCATATGCTTCTTTTTCTATATAAACATAACCCTATGTATTCAATATACACAAGGGATATTCTTTCTTTTCTTTTAATGATAGACAACAAAGTGCTTGCATATTGTAGTCCTCATCAACACAAACACTAGGTCAAGCACCATCACCAGAATTTGCAATTCCACTTGGTCCAGCAGAAGTACCAACAAAATCTTCCTTTTGGATGACCCAAGAGTTATTTACCTTTACAAACCCCATTTTGACCAAGGAACCATTCATCAAGGTTAACATCAAAATATTGCAAATTTTTGAAACAAGAATGACATAAGGAAATTGATAGTCACTTAACCTTACATTTTTTAGCATATACTCCTTGAAGACACAAATCTAGTTCACCTTGATATTCTTTATTATGTAGTAGACTAGTACCAGATCTTCCTCAGTTAACATGGTATGGTTGTTCCCCCTTGGTGTCAGCATCCATGTCGTGATGAAGGAAATGACCCACTTATCTAGTTTGAGGGCACCAACATGAAATCCTTTTACTTTTGTAAGTGGATTCCGAGGTAGCTGATGTAGTATTGCATTTTGTTGAAGTCCTCTAAAGCCCTGGTATTTCCCTTGCCCACTTTTGCTGTTGAATACTTCAATCCTATAACAATAGTCCATACGGCTGGAGTGATCTACATGTCAACTCTTTTGACATGAGAAGATATCTTCTCCCCTTCAAATGTTAAGTTAGTGTAGAACACATTCACCAAGTCAAGAAAGATGTCCCCATTCATCTACAATAAACGTTGCAGTTTTTGGTTTATCAGTGCTTTTCTCACATATTTGAGAATATGTTCTTTCAACCATTTGAAAGACATAAACTTTTCTGCTCATCTCATGCAGTAAAACTTCCATTTTGCTCATTATCACCAGAGAACCACGTCTCTAAGTGACCAGCCCTGGTTGAGCCTTTAGTTGTGCGGGATTTCTTTCTTCGATGTGAGTGAAATGATGAAACCATGATACAAATATTTTTATGAATGCAGAGAAGAGAGAAATGTAATTATGTTCGTGATATGTGATGCGTATTCACAAGCAATATATGCACATAAGAAAAATGCAATTAAGATGGTTATGTGAGTTTATTTTTCAGAAAAAAAAGAAAATGACACGATTTTGGAAACTGCAATTTGACCGTTTTCAAAATAAACTGGTTTGACTCTCCTTTATTGTAATTAAAGGCAATCCATCATAGTTTTGAGAAAAAACATGTAAATATTATTATGAAGCACACCACAAATGCATGTTTGACTGGTTGATTTTAAGTTCAAAATAAAAACTGACACAAAACACATGTAAGTAATTTACGACATTCTATAAGAAAGTGTCAGAGATACAAACAACCAGTTGAAATGAATTTATAACATTAAAAAAATGTTTGAACAGATGCTTTGATTTCAATCAGTCGAACAAAAAATTTAACTAGTTCTTTTTCTACACAGTATCAAACATCACCTTTTAAAAATGTGGAACACAATATGTAATTGTTCCTCATCCAAACAATGATTACTTCAGCTATTTTAATCAAGAATCCTTTTTTATTGTTGCTGACCATATGTAACATCATCATTGAGTTTGCGGTGCAAAATTATAAGATCCTTCTTGTTTACAAATGTTTTTCCTTTAACCAGCCACTGTCCAAGTATCATTGGTGTTTTTTTGGACTATCAAGGATTCCTACCAAAACAAATCCCGGAACAAGATTTGATTCCCTTATAAATTTGGGTCCAAAGATATTAATTGAATCTTTAGGTACCCACTTTACAAGACCTTTAGGTAAATCAAATTTTCTCAGCCTACAGAACCTGACAATGTGACCCTTGTTCAAACAATAAAAGCAAGTTATGATAGGTTTAAATACTAGTTTTCTATTTTCAAAGAAACTTGTTAAAGGTCTGTTCTTGGTGCTTGGGTTGTAACTCAAACCATCTCTTCCAAAAAAAAAGTTTTGAAATGCAAGAACAATTTCAAAATTTGACTTCCCTTTTGAGAATTTGCCCACGGTTTTTAGAAGACAATGAACCTTCTTTTGGAGGGAGTCACAATTCTTTAAGTCAGCACACTTACAAAAGGAGTTTTTATAAATGATTTTCAAAATCATTTTTTGAATTATTTAACTCTTCTTCTAAGGTTTTGACTTTATTTTTTCAAGCGGTTGTTTAAAACATTCAACCAATTGTTTATTTATTCTGGTAGGTGTTCTTAGTTAGGATAATGTTAAAGTGTTTTTTTTTTCTTTCTCTCTGTATAAGGGTTGAACCACCCCTGAAGTGGTTCTCATTTATTTATTTATTATTGATAAAAAAAAAGGTCAGTATATTAGCTTCTTCATGGGTCTCTTTGAAAGCATCAAGCAATTGACTATAGTTCTCAAAATTAACAGAGGAGTTGGAACTTACACTGCTTGTGTTTGAATCTTCTTTGGCCATCAAGCACAAATTTTGCCTCCTCCTCATCCCTTGATGTTGAGCTTGATGAAGAGTCATCATTGTTTTGCCATGCAATATATGCTCTTTTGGTTTTTCCTCTTTTCTCATATTTCCTGTCAAGAACTTTGTCTTTGCTTACAGTATTTGGACATTTAACTTTGATATGTCTCTGTCTGCCACAACCAAAACAAGTATAATTTGAGAAATTAAAATCAGTTGTTTTCTTAAAATTATACCTGTTTATGGACTGTGATTTGTCCTTGTTGTTCTTTCTTAAGAACTTACCAAACTTCCTTAACAAATTGAGAGTGTTTGTATCACTGCAATCACTAGATTCTTGATCAGTCTTTTGAACTACAGATCTCAAAGCAATTCCTTTGACTTGCTTTTCCTCACTTTCTTGCTCATTCAACCTATTCATCTCAAGCTCGTGCTCCCTAAGTTTCCCAAACAGATATGCAGTAGTCAAGGTTGTCAAGTCCTTTGATTCTAAGTTGACAGTGACCTAAGGCTGCCATGATCTGTGCAATCATTTGAGTATTTTGATGTTCAACTCCTCTCTTTCAAAGATCTTATCGAGACCAATGAGATGATTTACTATACGAGTAAACTTCTTATGCACATCTACAATTGTTTCTCCTTTCAACATTCTAAACAACTCATACTCTTGAATCAAGGTATGCTTCCTTGCTTTTTTCACATCTTTTGTTCCTTCACGAGCCATCTCTAGGATCTCCTACATTTCCTTTGGTGAGGCACATTGAGAAACTACGAAAAAATCATCAGAACTTAAAGCAGAAGTTATAATGTTCTTAGCAATACAATCATACTAAGCTTTCTTTCCCTCAGTCTCAGTCCACTGAGACCAAGGTTTTTCAACAAAAAAATTATTTGTTTCATGCTTTGGAATGAAAGGACCATTTACAATAACATCACATATTCCTCTATCAATTGGTTCAACAAAGATTTTCATTATAACTTTCAAGGATAATTCACTCCACAAAATAGTGGTGGTTTGTTTATGGAAGCCCCTTTTCCAAAAAAGATTTTAGGATCAAAACTTGAATAACATACAAAAACTTAACTCCTGATGTCAGGTGGCTTGAAACAAGAGGGGGGTGAATTGTTTTCGTAAGATTTTTGCAGATACTGGTGTTAAATTGAAACAAAAATTAAATAAACTAATTGATTAACCTGTTCAACTGATTATAAAAATCTTAATAGTTATATAACCAAAATATAAACCAATTGTTTTGAAAAATCAATTGATTGTTATACACGCAGAACACTTAAAACATTTTATATGACAAATACCAGAGTAAGTAAGAGAGAGATAACACAAGAGAATTATACTGGTTCACTCATAACCAAGAGTTACATTCATTCCTCAACACACCATTGAGAATTCACTAAAACAATCAAACAAGATTACAAAACAACCAAGAGTTTTGATCTTGAATCTTTTCATAATACACAACCCCTCTTAACCACACACAGATTTCAGAAACTCTATCTGAATATGTTTACATCAAAAAATAGTAAAGAAGAATGAAATTCGAATACACCTAGGTTTGGTTCAACAAAGATTTTCATTCTAACTTTCCAGGATAATTCACTCCACAAAATAGTGGTGGTTTGTTTATGGAAGCCCTTTTTCCAAAAAAGATTTTAGGATCAAAACTTAAATTCCCTGAGGTTTTTTTAAACCTCAGGAAAAGTCAATCAGAACCCCTGTTAAATACCATGGATTTAAGAATCTCCATAAAATACTATAGGTTAAAAACCTCCATTAAATGTCATAGGTTTAAAAACCTCCGTAAAATACCATGGGTTTAAGAACCTCCGTAAGATACCATGAGTTTCAAAATTTCTGTAAAATGACTTGTCGTTTGAAATAACCTTCAACTTCATTTTCCACCATCTCTAACGATCCTCTTGACTTCTCTCTTCCACCATAGACACACTACTCTCTGGCACATGCTCAATGGTCGTTGATGACAATTCTAGCAATGAATCACAATTCAACCACACTTATGTCTATTATAACTAAGGAGAAGAAACAATAACTAAGGCACTATCTTCTTACTCCAATTGCTTCTTCCGTCACATTACTTCCCCAACTTGAGTCACAAGCCACTTTTACCTAGCTCGACAACAACTGGTGTTTATCGCTGCTTTATATATCCTAAATAATTGTATTATTCATTAGATGTGGGCTTCAAAGCAATATGTGTTATTGGCTAAAGATTGCAAGAACATATTGCGAGGATAAATTAACTTTATTACTTCTCACTTTCTCAGTGAATTAATCATTAGATGAATTTTAAAATAAAGGTCTTAATTTAAAATATTTCAAAATTATGAAAATTAAATATTAACAATTATAACTAAAACTAAAACTGCACGTAAAATATACGTACATCAAAAGCTATAACAAAATAAGTCAGGTTTTATGAAGTATGAGCTCGTAACAAAAAAACTAGGAATTATATAAACCAACTACCATCAATCATAAGAAATATGCAAATATTGTTGAAATACTTATTATCAAAGATTAGTTGTTGAAATACTTATTATCCAAGGTTATTTTGCTGAATTTTAAAAATAAATTTTTGAAACTTTAGAAAACTTATTTGTAATGTAAAGTTACACTTTCAAAATTTTAGAGAATTTAGTTATAAAATATATTAAAACTATATAGTTTTTAATTATTTATTTATAAATATTTTTAATTATATTTATTTATTGAAGTTTGAAAAATCTTGAGTGTTTTATTAAGATTCTACAATAAATCTTTGGAATTTAAGGAAGGTTAAAAACCGTCCGTTATTTTGTTGAGATTTTAGAATAAATCTTTGAAACTTACACTACAAGAAAATATGGAATTACATACCGATTATTACATACAGATAAAAATTTGTAGGTAAAGTGAACATTACATAGAGATATTTACATACGGATTCTATTCAGTATGTAAATATACATTACATACGAATTTTTCTGTATGTAAACCAAAGATGTATTAAAAATTTAATTAAAAAATAACAAATAATAATATTAATAATAAGTATAATAAAAATCATAAAAAAATTTGTCTTGTGTAGTGGTTAAAATTTATTTGGTCACTTAAGGGACTTGGCTTTATGTCCCACCTAATGCAATTTGTTTCCAACACTTACCTTTCTAAAAATAGTTTTTATTTAATAATTTTATTATATACTTAATTATTATATATAGAGATGTTCATATCTTATATTTTTTAGATTATATTCTATGTCAGTATGCATGGTACATATTATAAAACAGACGCACATATATAACGCACATAACTATTATTAACTCTTAATTATCAATGTCAATCATTACCTTGTTTTTGAACGAAACACCAGAAAATATGAAGGTGAAAGATTTTTACGAGATTGCCAGGGAAAGTTGCAACTTGTTCCTTTAAATTATTACCTTAGGTAGACAAAAAGAGATGCTATAATAAAGATTTATATAAAAAATATTATATTTCTTACAGAATAGATACACCACTGAGATTTCAAATCAAACTCTAAGTTCATCAAAGCCTACTCCCACATTTCTCATGCACCCTTTTCATTTTGGCGAAATTATTGAGCAATCAATCTCAGATTACTGCGTTTATGAACTTCATTAATGGGAAAAGAGATGCAAAAATTCATATATTTGAAGTGGCAGATAGTGAATTAAAATCATTACCTACACCCTTAAAGTGGTCTTATTTAATTTCATTGCTATTTGCTGATAAAAATAAAAAAATACAATCAAGATTTTATTCATTATAAACTTATAAAAGTTAGATTCCAATGGCTTGAAAAGAAAATATTGAAGACCATATTGCCTTGGATGATCATATAATTTCTTAACTATAACTTGTTTTTATTAATAATTTATCTTTTCTAAAATTTATCACTATATATAATAATTTTTGTAATAAAAGGAATATTATCACATGGATACATCTATTTTAAAAGTAAAAAGAATATTAGTCTACAAACTCAAAGGGCATAAATGAATCTTAATGTGCACAAGGTTTTCCACCTGATCCTGTTTATGGCTTCGAACAAAGAATGTTTTTTTTATGGGATTCAACTACTAAAAATATTTCTGATTAATTGAAACACTTTAGTCTAATTTGAGACCATTAATTTGCAGATCAGTTACAGAAAAAAAAAAGTAATATTGCATTTTTTAATAATTTTTTAACACGTAATAAAAAAGAGAGTTTATTTTTTACATTAACAACTAATTATTACAATATTCTAAATGCAACTTTTACAATAATTTAAAAACATTGAATAATCATATTATTAAATACAAGATAATATATGTATAACAAACAAGTGGGGACAAGTATAAGTGGAATTGGTTGGGACCTTTTGAATAAAATATTGCCTTTTGAGTTTTGTAGATAAAATATATGATTGAAAAAAAATATTCCACTAAAAATTAATGTAATTTTCCAACAAAACTAATTATTGGTAAAGATATTAATACTTCTTTCTAAAAACATAAATTAATCAAAATGAGAATGTAAAGTTCATTTATACTAGTTTTTGTAAAAGAAAAATTAAAACATCAAAAAGTAGTAAAAAGATAATTAATATGGTAGAAGAATATAAAACTATTCAAAATAATAATAATAAAAAACATTACAACCTAATGAAAAGATAATTGACCCTTGTTTTCTTGCCAAAAGGGTCAGTAAACATTTACACATAAATTTGCTATATACTACAAATCCACAGGCTTAAAGCACTGTGATGTTATGATCGATGGTATATTATAGTTGTTGCCAAAATTCTGAAGCATGCATCTTCATCTTCACATATCATGGCAAGTTGCAAGCTTATTTACCAGATCCCTGTTGCTCCATGTCTTGTGTGCCTTTTGGCATATGTTCCCTTCTCTTTCCCCACAATACGCAGTACAGTCCAAGAATCAACACGAATCCTCCAAGAACACTGATCAAACCAAATTATTCCATTAATCAACATGGCAAAGTGTTTTGTGCATGTGCATGAAATATATTAGAATACACAATTCTCTAGATCTAGCTAGGGTAAAACTTAAGGTATCAATAAAACTTTGGAAAATTTAACAGTGGAACTAAGTTATACCTTCCCAAACTGATCATCTCACCAAAGACAGTTGCAGAGGCCAAAATTGTAATGACAAGAGCCAGTGGGGTTGACATGGCTAGAAACACAGGTCCTTTTTTCTCTATGACCCATGTTTGTAAGTAATATGTGACACCCGTGACCATAATTCCCTGTCATCACAAAGTCATTGCGATGAGTTATAGAATATAAAATATTTATATGTGTAGAGATAAAAGTGCATTAATTAACCAAATCAATCAGGAAGATTAAGAGAATTACACAGTATATTACTGCGAGGAGTCTGATATTCCAACCCAACTTCCATTGCTCAAAATCCCTTTCTACGGCCAAGGCAATGACCAAAGACTGAATTGAGCTCAAGAAACACTGAGTAGTTGTGAAGAGTAGCTTTGAAGGGTACCCTTTTATAATAAAAGCCTGTGCATGAATAAAATATTAAGTAAATTAAGAATATGTAACTTAGATGAGTTGTTGATCACTAAATTGAAGGGTAAAGTTATTAAGATTACCTGCAGTACAAGCCATAGCCCGAAAAAAGTGTTGGAAAGGAGCATGATGAAACAACCCTTTATCCATGCACCCGATTGAGCATGGCCTTGATGTTGTAGGCCTTTGTGATAATCCAAAAGGTGAAAATGACTTAAGAGTTTTAAAGAAGGACCTTTATAAAAGGCAAGAGTTGCTGCACCAGCCAAACATGCCACAATGCCTATCAACTTAGCAATCCCTGAGGTGGTCTTTATCTTCAAACTCTCAATCCTGAAATGCAAAATTCAGTGGTAGATCAATACCATGTATTCAGAAAGACCAAAGAATTTATGAACACTGTGTATGGCATGATCTTTTATTATTGCATGAAAGACCTAAATTCCTGTGATCATAAGTGGAAATGAAAAATAAAAAATTATACTATACTCTGTGTAGTAGACCATGTTTTTCTTTCATATACCAACTTCTTTTTTTTCCTTGTAAAGCAAATCTCTCAATTAATTAATCTAAATATAACAATGTAAATTTGGACACGGAAACCTATAATTCTAACCACTGGTGGAAACCAAAAGATACCAAACAAATTCCAAAAGTTGAAGAACAATGGTGTCTAGATTAAACAGTGATGTATTTGGAACAGTTCACTTCAAGTCAAAAATCACACGGACTAAAAAGACAATAAAAATAAAAATGGAAAATCAAATTGAACATGTGAACAGCAGTTATTGAGAAAAAGAAAAAATATGGGTTGACGTATTACAGTGTTCAACTTTTCGGTCTTTTATATGTGTAAGTTTTGTCTCATTAAGAAATATTAATAAATAACTTCTAATTATAAATTAAATTAAATAGAAAGAAAAATTAATAAATTAGTTTGATCGTAAATATAATTATATGTAGCTTTTAAAGTAATAATTAATAGCAAATTATAAAAAATATATTAATTGTATTCAAATATTTTTCTAATAATAAATTATTTTATCCACAATAAAAAATTATAAGAAATATTTTATCAAAATTAAAAAAAACAAATAACCTATAAATGAAAAAAAAAGAAAAAAATTCAAGGGTCCAGTCATAAAAATGGCTCCGTCTTTTTAAGCATTTTTTTCATATTGAGTTAAAGTTGTTAATATAGAAGAGTGAGAAAAGTATTATATAAAAAAAGAGAACTATTTATGCAAGCAATTGTTGTATTTATATTAAAAAATAGAACAGTTATACCTATTGAAGTGAGAAAAACTTATGAACCTCTTCCTCAATTACAGGATATAAAAGATGCTTTAATCCATCTTTTGGTTTGATGAAAATTAAAAATGGAATGCACTTTTCACTGGCATTTTAAAATGTTACTTTATTGAAATATATTAGTTTACAGTTTAATTAACGTAATTTTAAAATTGTTTAATTTAAAAAAAAAATATATTTTTTATCCCGTTATAATTTCATACAGAATTATCAACATATCAATATTCTAAAAACATTTCACCAATTTCCTCTTAAATATAGCTTCCATTAGTGATGGAAGGATGATTCTCCAAGTCAAACTTGGCCATTAATTATGAGTAAACTCTCTACAGTTATTTTTAAAAGTTTCAGAATAACTATTTGAGGTTCCTAACCTAATACATGCATGTAGGGTTTAGTATGGTTAGGATCTTAGCAACTATGTAGGTTTCTTTTAGAAGTAAGTTAGGCTAAGCCCTATAACTTGTGATACCTAGGCACAAACCATAGAAAACATAATTAATGCCAAAAAAAAGAAATAAAAAAGTGGTGAGGGGAATGACTCTAGAGATTTACAGGTTAAAATAAAAATATGGATGGAATCTGAAATCTGATATGCTTCTTTTTCAGTGCTTTATCTTTATCTTTTCTGCTTTTGACGTCAATCGTCAAGAAGTACCTTCATAGATGTATTTAATCAATTTACGCCTTCACCACAGAAGAGGAATATGAGTAATCATTTAAAATATTAGGTGCACTCCAATGTAATTCATCATGCAGATGCAATAATAGCTCAGAACCAGAATCTTGATCACCTTACTAGTGCTCCAACAAGGCATCATTTTGATTAAGTTTTGTTTTCCAAGAGATATATACCACGATTTCTTTGAATTGTTTGAGACCAAGATGGGCTCAAAGTTAGATTTGACTTAAAAGGTGGAAATAGTTAACTATAAGTGAACAAAATGCAAAGCAATCATGGGTCCAGCATGATCTGATGTACAACTTTACCTTAGTAGCAGTGCTAAGAAGAAGGTGATAACAGGAAGACAGTTTGTGGTAGCAGCAGCTAAAGTTGCTGAGGTGTAAATAAGACCGATACCATATACATCCAAGCTTAAAGTAATCCTGAAATTTAGAATCACCAACACAACTTTAATGAAAGGAAAAATAAAACCAACAATTATGTACTTCCATATACAGTTTGAATCGAATATATATAATTAAGGTCATGGGAACTTATAAAGTACAAGCTTCAAAAGGTTCAAACCCATGTTCCAATAATACTCTTCAACTTTAATGTATTAAGTCAAATTCAAGAATTGGACATACCCAAAGAAAGAAAGGAAGAAAATCTTGCAGAAGGTCCAAAAGGACATAGGAGGTGCAGTTTTCCTACAGCAAAAATGGGTTGAGTTAAAAACTGGGATTAATGTCAAAGAAGTTGAGTTAAGACTGATAGATATAAATTCGTGAAGGAGATGATGAGTATATAAATACATAAGACATTTGTACATACCATTCGAAGAAGAAAGTGAAAGGGGTCAAAAAGATGGTTGCTATTGCCTGTCTATAAAAGACGAAGATGAAATTGTTCATGCCATGATCGAATGCAGCTTTTGAGAGAAGAAACATAGCAGCATAGATGGCTTGTATGACAATCACAACCAAATAGGGTTTGTTTTCTTTCATTTTGTTTTTTCTTTTTGTGTATGCGTTTGAGTGAGAGTGAGATAATGAAGTGGTGGTGAGTGTTTCAAACCAACAGAAACGTGTATATATATACACACGGAATAACAAAGCTTTGCCTCTTGAGCACAAATGAAAGGCTTTGCTTGAACGAATGAAAAGGATATCACCTCTTCTACGCGGACGTGTGTAAGGAAGATGATATATGCTGCTTTACCTTTGTAACCACCTTTTTCTTTTCCACTATTATACTAAGATTGCACTACACTTCTTTGTTGCAATGACAACAAGTCCTTAGTCAAATAAAACTTAAATCAATTTTAAATTTAAATTTTGCTAATAAGAAAATCATGAAATATAAATTAATTTTAGAAAAAAAAATAATTAGTTACTATAGTGACTAAATTAGAGAATATTTTAAAAACTAAAAAAAAAAATAGTTTCTAAATTATTTTTTATTATTGTTAAATGGTTTCTAAATTGTTATCTAATTAGGTATCAAAGTTTTAACTATCAATTATTTAGATTCTAAATTTGGTAGCAAAAACCTTGGTTGCTAATTGGATATCAATTTAGAAATTATATAAAAACTAATTTAGAAACCAATTTTTTTTTTTAGTCTTTAAACTAGTCTTTAATTTAGTCACTATAACAATTAATTATTTTTTTCTAAATTTAGTTTCTATTTCATAATTTTTTTTAGTGCTATATGATTATTTTTAAAATAATTAGTTTTGAGAAAAGATTACCTGGCCTTATATTCTCCATATATATATATATATATATATATATATATATATAACTAATTATTAATAAATAAATTGATTCTAGTTAATCTTAAAAATCGATTTATAAAATAAAATTTGTATTTTTTTTATATATAATGAAATGTCTCTTTATAAGTTCAACGGACTCTTTTTAGTATAAATATTAAATAATTCTTATATTAAATTAAAAAGTAAATTTTAAGTTTAACTCAATCTCTCGTAAAATAGAATTTGAACCTAGTTATATATTATTATAAAATGTTTTAATATATAGTGAATGGAAACACTAATTTTCTTTATAATATTTTCCATGTATTCATTGGAACCTTCACGCTTGTTGCCTTTATAGTTAATTGCTCGAATATGTTAACGAGGACCTTCTTTGTTTTCCTCATGTGCCTTTTTAAAATTTTGAAGTGAAAAACCTATTTATTGTGCTTGTGTTAAGGTTAAGGAAAGGAAAAGGGTGAAAGCAACAAAGTTATACCTTTTTTGCACCACATTTATATCCTTATCTCTTCACAAAAAGGGGACAGGTGGGGAACTTACATTTGAATATTTGTTCGTTTAAATACAAAATCACTCTGTTGGAAGAGTAAACAAGAAATGTAACACTCTCAATATGTATCATATAAAGTTCTTTTCAAATAATATTAAGTATTCGTGAATCTTATAAAAGTTAAATTGTCACGTTTTAGTTGATTATCATTTATATAAAAAATTTATTTTATGAGAATCTGAAAAGTTTTTAGAATTTAATCAGAATATATACTAACAACATAAAGATATTTTAATCTTTTTTTTCCAATCATGAAGGACGTATATAATTAAAAGTAATAATGAGTTTTATAATAATATTTTAAAATAATAGACTTACTCTTCTCTAATTTTTTTAATACGTTAAATTTAATGATCCAACTATTGAATATATTTACATTCTGTCAATAATTATGGAAACCAAAATTTTAGACAAGTCAAATATTTATAGTGACACGGTCTTATAGTTCAAATTTAATTTAAATTTATATATAATAATCTAGGAATAAATTATATATATATATATATATAATTAATCTCGTTCTACCAATAAATTTCACTATATCATCAATAATTTTATTAACTAAACTATTCAAATATAATTTTATATTATCTATTGTCATTTAAAAAAAAAGTAATAATAAAAATTTAAAATTTTATATATTTTAAATGTATATACTACATTAGTTTTTTATGTATATGACAACTATATTAAATTATTTTATATTAATATTTTTCCATACTACTTGTTTATTTTAAAAGTTAACAACTTTTATTTATTACAGCTGAAAGAAATGCATTCTTAATTATAAAAAATATATAAAGTCAATAAACTTATAAAAAAACGTGTTTTTAATATATACTTGAATTACATTTTCTGAACTCTTACTATTAGTCATTGACTGGAAAAAGAATAAATAAAATTTGATGGTTCATTGAATTACTATTTCATTTAATATATATAGTTCACTTTTTTCATAAAAGTAAGACATGTTATTTTGTTTTAATGTTATTATTTTGAAATATTTCGACAAAAATACAAAAAATATTCTACGTTTTAACAAGAAAAATTTTAAAATAAAAAAGGGAATAAAATTAACTATTATTTTATAGTCACGTATGAAAATAAAAATATTTCCTCAAATAAAAAAATATTTTTATTGAATCACTTTGTCTTTTTTTTTTTTAATAAATATATACTGGCACTCTTTATATGATAATAATATTCCAAGTACATTTCTTTTTCTAAACAATTGTTTGATCGTCATTCCAATTCTTAACACTTGGTTTGATTTGAAACTGGAAATAAAAAATATACTTCCAAAATTCAAAGTTGTTTATATAGGAGCAACAGGAAAGGAAATAAGGGGAATTATTTAAAAAAAACTACAATTGTTAAAGAGAGAGGCTATTAAATAAGAATGAAAGAGAAATATTGTAAAAAAAAATACATTGTTTAGATCAATGAAATTAAACAAAGTTAATAAATTTATTTACGATTTGGATGAATGAAAGAGAAAGTAAAAAATATACATAAAAAGGTATCTTGTGCTATTTATAAGATAAAATTAGTCTCCTATTATTTACTGATATAATAGTATAAATATAGGATTTTTTGACAAATATTTTTTAAAAGGTTTATTAACTTAAAATCATATCAATTTTCTCGTATCAAAGTTGCTCGAGTGAAGAAATGCCAACAACAGAAAAAAGAAATAAAAAGTATTTTGAATTTGCATTCAAAATTTATAATATGAGCAATAACTTTTAGTTTCAGTGGGAATTTAATTTAAGCAATCATTTTTAGTTTGAGCGCAAATTTAATTTAAGCAATAATTTCTAGTTCGAGTGAGAATTCATCACTATGTAAAAATACTATGAGTTAAAATTTATGTAGCATAGATACTGACACGGACATTAATACGACACGGACACAAAGAAAGATATGTAAAATCTCTAAAATGTAGGACACAAATCTATATGTAATAATTATGAATTATATAAATTGACAATAAAGATTTATGTACACAAGTATGTTCCAGATTATTTTTTGAGTAGAAAAATGTTTTTCATGACTGGTTCTCAAGGATTTGTTTCTTATTTTTATAATCATAATAACAATCTATACAATAAAGTTTGATTTTTTAGAAAATTAATGAATTTTTCCTTTTTTAAAATTGTACTAGAATTGTGAGAAATCAAAAATATTTTTTGAATTGGACACTTCATGGATACGTGTCCTGTCCTACAAGTGTTATACGAGTGTCAGTGTCCGATACAAGTATCGAACACTTACACGCAATTTTAGAGAAGTGTCTGAGCTTCATAGGTTAGAATTATAAGAAAATGATAAAAAATGGTAAGAAGAAGATATGTTTCTTATTCTCTTATGTGTATATTACATCACTTCAGGTATAGGAAATATATAAGGAGTTTCTCTCCCCAAATTACAATCTAATTAGGTAGGATACTAATCATGAGATTCTATAATTATTAAATTAATTGCATATAATTGGTACAATATCGTCAAATATTGCATACAATAATTGCATATAATTTGATAATTATTATTTCCTTAATACTCCCCTCAAGTTGGTAGGTGAAGATCAAGAACCTCCAACTTGTGTCGTAGCGTCAAAAATCGTTCCTTGCCCAATGCCTTCGTAAAAATATCTGCGAACTGATACTGTGTCGGTACATATGAAGGACTGATTATCCCATCTTGTAATTTTTCTCGCACAATGTGGCATTCTATCTCAATGTGTTTTGTGCGTTCATGAAATACTGGGTTTGCTGTTATATGTAATGCCGCTTGATTGTCACAGAAAAGTTGAGCTGGCAAGTTACATGGCACCTTTAAATCCTGCAACAAATATCGCAACCAAACTATCTCCAAACAAGTATTGGCCATTGCGCGGTATTCTGCTTCCACTGATGATCTTGATACGTTTGTCTGTTTTTTTGACTTCCATGAGATAATAGAGGAACCAAGAAAAATGCAATATCCAGATACTGATCTCCGAGTTGTTTGACAACCTCCCCAGTCTGAGTCGCAATGAGATGTCGTCAATTTCAGATTGTTTTCGGATGGCAATAGCAATCCTTGTCCTGGTGATCCTTTGATGTACTTTAGGACTCGAATTGCGGCATCCCAATGAGGTTTCCGTGGATCCTGTATATATTGACTTAAGGTCCGAACCGAAAATGCTATGTCAGGCCGAGTAACCGTGAGGTATATCAGTCGTCCCACGAGTCGCCTGTATTTGACTGGATCCTTTAATAACTCTCCATCGTCTGGTGTGAGTTTTAGGTATTGTTCCATTGAAAATTTGTCTGGACGAGCACCTGTGTGTCCCGTATCCTGCAAAATATCAAGCGCATATTTTCTTTGGGACATGTAAATACCAGCTTTGGAACGGGAAAATTCAATCCCTAGAAAATATTTTAGGTCTCCAAGATCTTTAATGCGAAATTGTTGAGTCGACATACAATGTTCTCCCCCTGTCGATGATGCCGGGTGACAAGTCCATGTAAATCATTTCATGCAATGTGCCATGTAAGAAGGCATTTTGCACATCTAGCTGGTGAGTAAACCAATTTATGGCTGCTGCAATGGTGAGGAGACACCTCAAAGTTGTTAATTTTGTTGTTGGTGAAAAAGTTTCAGAATAGTCGACACCTTCAATCTGAGTGTACCCCTTTGAGACAAGGCGCTACCATATAAGTTGTACTTTATTTTATAGACCCATTTGCATCTGATGGGTTTCTGCCCAGTGGGTAACGGTGTCAAGGTCCACGTTTGATTTACCTGCAAGGCAGAAAGCTCTTCGTCCATTGCTTTTTGCCAATTTGGATCAAGGATAGCTTGAGCATAAGTGTGAGGTTCTTTGGTGGCTGTGATGTTAGCAAGATATGCACTATGTGTAAAAGAAAATCGTGAATTAGAAAGAAAATGATGCATAGGATACCTGGTTCCATTTGGTCGGTCTTGGGCAGTGGTCGAATGATTGGCTTGGGATCCCGTTACGTAGTCTTGAAGCCAAGAAGGTTGGGTTGATGTGCGACTGGATCGTCGAACAGGAAGGTCAGTTGGAGAAGGTTTGATAATGGGTGCTAAACTTCTTGGCATGGGAGAAGAAGGTTGGTCTACTGGAGGTTCAGGTGTATTAAGACGAGTAGGAGAAGAAGGTTGGTTTGATAGAGGTTCAGGTGCATTGTGACGAGTAGGAAAAGAGGGTTGGTTTGATGGAGGTTCAGGTGTATTGTGACGAGTAGGAGAAGAAGGTTGGTTTGATGGAGGTTCAGGTGCATTGTGATTAGTAAGAGAAGAAGGTTGATCGAGTGAATGTTGGACAGGAGTGGGTAAATCAATGTCAATAGTGGGCAAAATACCTTGTAATGGAGGTGAGGATTGTGTCTGTGACTGTTGGCAGAATAGGAAAACACTTTCATGGAAGATGACATCCCGACTTGTAAAAAAAGGGCCTACATTTATATCAAATAATTTGTATGCTTTTTTACTGTGAGGATAACCAATGAAGATGCATTGTCGGGCGCGCAGATCAAATTTTTGCTTAGATGAAACAACAGTTGCGTAACAGAGGCAACCAAAAGTTTTTTGGTGAGAAAGTGAAGGTGGTTGATTATATAGTAGCTCAAAAGGTGATTTATTTTTTCGTAAAGGTGATGGCAAGCGATTAATGATATATGTGGTGGTTAAAACGCATTCTTCCCAAAATTCTAATGGTAAATTGGACTGAGATAGGAGGGCTCGTGCTGTGTTTAAAACATGTCTATGTTTGCGTTCTACTACTCCATTTTGTTGAGGAGTGTAAACGCAAGTGCGTTGACATTCAATACCTTTTTTGAGAAAAAAAATCATACATTGAAATAAATTCCAGTCCGTTGTCAACGCCGATGGTTTTAATAGATGCCTGAAATTGATTTTGTGCAAATGTAATGAATGACTCTAAGAGATGTTGGGTTTCAGATTTGTGATTCATAAGAAATAGCCAAGTACATCTAGTATAGTCATCGACTATAGTGAGAAAAAAAAACGTTTTCCAAAATGAGTTGGGGTTTTATGAGGACCCCAAATGTCACAATGCAATAGATTAAATGGAGAATGAGATTTTATTGTGCTTAAAGGAAAGGGTAGCCTTGTCTGTTTAGCTTTGGGACAAATACTACAATGATTATGAATGGGAATGAGATTTTTACTGATAGGGATAGGTAGTAAGGAAGATACAAGTTGTAGACACGCCGGAGAAGGATGTCCAAGGCGCTTGTGCCATAAATAAGGATCGGTCGATATTTGGGATGCGTGGGCTTGGTTTGGAAGAGGGGACATGTAGTATAAGCCTGCGTGTTGTTTACCCGAGCCAATCATCCTCCCCGTAGCCAAGTCCTGTAAAACGCAACCATGTGGAGTAAAAACGACACAACAATTTAGTGAGCTGGTTATCTTACTAATGGACATGAGATTTAAATTAAAAGAAGGAACACAAATAACATCTTTGAGAGTGATTTTGTCATTGAATTTAATTGTGTGTGAAAAATTGTGAATCAGATGCAACGTGATGGGTTGCTCCGCTATCCAAAACCCATGGTTTCGTAAAAGCAGAATTAGAAGAGGAGTTATGGGTAAGCAGACCTGCAGAGCTAACAAACGTGTCATTTTTATCGTTATTGTCGAGCGAGTAAATAGCCCTTGCCAATTGCTGAATTTGCTCGGCACTGAAGCGTTGTAAGAGGTTTCTATCGCACTCGTTACTGATGCCTTCTTTGCCAGACATGATTTTTTATTTAGGGGATAAAAATGGAGAGGCTGTCAAGACACCAAGATCGGTGCTCTGATACCATGGGGAGTATTAAGGAAATAATAATTATCAAATTATATGCAATTATTGTATGCAATATTTGACGATATTGTACCCAATTATATGCAATTAATTTAATAATTATAGAATATCATGATTAGTATCCTACCTAATTAGATTGTAATTTGGGGAGAGAAACTCCCTATATATTTCCTATACATGAAGTGATGTAATATACACATAAGAGGATAAGAAACATATCTTCTTCTTACCATTTTTTATCATTTTCTTATATGGTATCAGAGCCATTTCGAGCCTATCCTAGCGAGTATTTGTTAGGTTTATCAGGCCACCCGCTATCGGACCGTTATCGAACCACCCATAACATATATCTCTCGCACGAGTTAGTAGCCTCGACGCGAGGGGTGTGTTGGAAATCCCACATCATCTAGAGATTAGGACATTTCATTATATATAAGTGGATGCAAACCTCACCTCATGAGTTGGTTTTATGAGGTTGAGTTAGGCTTAAAACCCACTTCTTAACAAGAATTAAGAAGATTTGGTTTCCTTAAATCTCTTGCTTAAACAAAGATTTTTCTAATTCGAGTAAAAAATGTTAAATTTAATTAAAAATAGTCATTCAAGAAAAGAAATTCTAAAAAGCAAACTTTGTGTTTATGGTTTACTTTGCTTAATAAAAGGTTTGCAAAATTGTTTAAATCTATCCAAAAGTATTTTAATCGAGAAACAAACATTATTAATTACCTTTTTATAATTCATAACCACTTTCCAAATTCAAAATAAACACACCAAAATTAATCATTCTGAACCTAATCAACAATAGCCAATTATATACTAAATTCACACCTAAACTCATCATTCAAAACGAAGAAAAAACAATAGTACCAAATTATCATTATGCATTTCCAACCACCTCATTCAATACCAACTCCTACATTAAACCAAATGCTATTAAACCTAAAGTAAGTATATAAATTTAATTCCCTTACCTACAATTAAAATTAGCTCAAAATCTAAAGACAAAAAAAAAAACTAGAGCTTTAAGGAAACTAAAAGGGTGCGAGTTTTTAAATCCAAACAACCAAAACACAAATTACAAAATTATCTAAAGATTGATTGAGAAGAATCAAAGTTCTCAACTTTAAAACTTAAAGAAAACTTTGAAAATTTACAATGCAAAAATCAACTTACTTTATTTGAAATTTTAATCAGAAGGTGTTCCTTAACTTGCTACCTTTTACGGGGTACTGAAAAAGATAATAAATGGACTCAGATTTAGAAAGAGAAAAGATAGAAGAATGCATGCACTTGGTTTTTGTTTCGAAGAAAATGAAGGAAAAAGAAGATTTCTTTAAAATAAATATGTCTCACTTAGGTTTTATAACTATGCTTCCTTTTAATGTATCGTGGAGAGGGTTTTAAATATTTGAAGGCTTTGAAAAATGACTTCAGTAATTACCACTTGACCTTTTTTTTAATTGATTATTTGAACATAAGCTTTTACAATCTACACAATGTTATTGAAGAATTGTTAATATAGAAAGATTAAAATACATTTGCATATATATATATATATATATATATATATATTAAATTTTATTCACTTATCAAAGAACATGTATTTATTAACCTTTATCATTTCACCAAATTAACTAGGCTATAACAAGTTTGAGAATATCTTTATCTAAATCTTCTCATACTCCCATTCTATCTCCAACACATATTTCAACTTTATCATTTGTAGTAAACTTTCCTCCATGGTCCATGGTGTGATATTTTGAGTCTTTGTTTTGAAAGCTCAATGGATTTCCTTAGATTTCTACAACCGACCATTAAACATTTTTATTTAAATATTTAATATAATTAAATATATTCAAGATATATTATAAAATGTTAATAAAATAAAAATAATTTCATTTACTTAATTCACATGTTTGATGATGGTTGAAAATGATATATATTAATTAAATATAAAAATATTTCAAAATATATAAATGATTAAAAATCTGATTTCATGAGTGAATTTGGTAAGATTAGTCTTAAATTATATTTTTTTTATATGATTTTAGAGTTATTTAAAGTTTATTAAGATTTATTAATAAGTTAGATCACTCATAAAGTATAAATTGAGTTATATTTAAAATTCACTTCTTAATAATAATATTAATTTTGTATAATTATTTTATTAATCTTGGATTAATCTTTATATTTTTTAAAACAAATTAGTTATTTATAAAAGAATAACAAAAAGAAGGATCACTTAAATAGTTCTTTAGATGAAAACGCAGCCTTTTTGACACACCACATGCGACTGCCAAGACAAGTTTAAAATATGTTTCCAACTTGCCATCAAAGACGGCTTCTTCTTTTCCTTAATTAGTATCCATTATGCTTTACTCTTTTTCGTTGATTACGATTTATGACATATCTTTCCAACCAAAAGTAAAGCAAACATATTGAATAATAATTTTAGAAAAAAAAAAAGAGTTAATAGATGCTGATACGTCAAGAACAGCTAGCTATACATTCTGCATTCAAGCATTACCATTTATTACATCTTCTTCAATGAACAAAAACACTAATAAATAGTAACACAAAATCCATTTACATTTTAACCAAAAATATTGTAACTTTTAAACTATTTTTTTGCATATTTTTAGTAGAAAGGATACTCTATTGATTTCCCTTAATTATATATATGTAGGAGAATTATTCAAAAGTAATTTAAAACTAAAGATTATAATTAGAAAAAGTTAAAACTAAAAGCTAATGTTTTAGAATTGTTAAAGTAAACTCAAAAATAATTTTAGTGTGCACAATAGTTAAATATTTCTTTGGAGTAAAATATTCTATGTTGCGTACATCAAAGCATCTTTAGGGCGAAATCTCGATATGAGATATTCAGTGAAAGATATGTTCTTTTACAAAATATAGCACTAAAAGCAAAACAAAAATCTTTAGCATAAAGAATAAGTTTTTTAGATGAACTTGAAGATTTACACATACTTAAAAAAATAATTAAATTTCCTAACCTAAGTGATTGGAGGGAAGCACTAAAAAACACACACAAAAAACCAAAAGAGAGGCCGAATGAAACAAAGTAAAATAGCACCATGAAAAATGTGAAGGAATTAATAAAGGATATATTAGTGAAAAAAGAATTGTTAATGTCACCATTTTATATTGGTTAAAAAAAACCAACTTAATTTTTTTTCAATGCCATGATTGAAATGTAAATGAACTTTTTAAAGTACGTTGTATTTGAACGGTTAATGTTGGAAATACCACATCGACTAGAGATTAGAACCTTTCATAGTATATAAATGGGTGCAAATCTCATCTCATTGAGCTGGTTTTATGGGGTTGAGTTAGGCTTAAAGCCCACTTCTTAACAGTTAAAGAGTCTTTTTTTATGTTTGTTATTCAAAACAAACGGAAAACGTTGGAGATTCTATGTCAACTAGAGATAATGACACTTCATAGTATATAAGTGAAAACAAATATCACCTTATAAGTTGATTTTGTAAGGTAGAGTTAGACTTAAAATCCACTTTTCAATATGGTATCAGAGTCATTTAGAGCCTACTGAGAGTTCGTTGGGCTTATTAGGCCAATTGCTATCGTGTCACTATCGGATCATCTATAAATATATAGTCTCATGCACGAGTTGATAGTCTTGGCGTGAGAGGGTGTTGCATCGAATAGATATAATGATATTTCATAGTATATAAGTGAATGTAAACCTCACCTTATAAGTCAGTTTGGTAAGGTTGAATTAGACTTAAAGTCCACTTCTTAATATAAAAATAACTTTTTAAATCCTTCTGAAGTATTAATATTCACTTTCTCCTATTTGCCTATGCGTTTTCTTTACATTTTTTTTTTTTTGCATTGCAACATCATAATGTCGTTGTAGCCACCACATATAGTGCATCACACAAGTTTTTGTTCCTCACCATCCTTGTGTCCATGACATTAAGGGAGGACTTTATTGTTGTGATTGAGTCTGATAGAGTCTCACTCAGCCATTGTCTCACCTCGCTTGTGTATCCTTGAGAGCACGTTGTTGCTCAAATGCCTTGCAATGTTTACTCCGCGTTATTGATGGAAGACATTGTTGTCATGACTCTGCTATCACCAACCACCTCTTGGTTGAGCGTGAAATCTCTCTAATAATTAAACTATCATCTTTTGCCTAAGAACACTTAAAGTGATTTGAAAATATAGTGTTTATGTCAGTTCCTCCCTAAATCAACATAAAAATTCCATCTTTCTACACATGTTGTTGAGCCAATGTAAAAATGTATTTTTTTTACATCATTTTCATTTATGTTGAATATGGAAATAATGTAATTTGTCTCAAATAACTGGTGTAAAAAGTCATTTTAACTTAGAGGTGAAGGATAAGAGATAAGAAAAGGAGGTGTAAGGGAACAATTATCAAGTAGGTGAGAAGAAGGTAGGCGCCTAGTAGGAAAAAAAGGGGTCGAACAATGGTCGTGAAATACAAAAGGAGAAAAGGCACTAGAAGAAAAAGAAATGAATAGTACCATAGTTTAAAAAGAATATACTAAGCTCATGTTTGTTTCCAACAATAGAAACACAAAAAGCGTAAATTTAAAAGGAAAATACAAAAAAAGACACAATATTTTTTAGGGTTAAATATGTGTTTCTTCCATTTATTTTCACACATAATTGGTTTTAATCACTAGTTGAAACTTTAAACTAATTGGATCAGAAACTGTATCGGTTGGCACCGGATGAACCATGTCACTCGACCTCGGTGACCGATCGACCGAAGACACATTTAAAGTAGTTACAATCAATAGCAATTAAGGCAGTTGCAAAGACTCCTTGAGAATCAGGGACACATCCCACCAAATCCAGGTAACACCCCAAGAAATCAGGGAACCTCCCTAAAAATAAGTTAACACTGATATATGATAGATTCAACTCATTACAACAAATTTCCCATGACCAAACATATAAATAAACCCTCTATAGAGGAGTAAGGTACGCTTTGAATCGGTTCTTAATATATACTTTGAATACTGAGTACTTACTTGATCATCGAATTACCTTTTACAAGTCAATCCCGACCGAGCTTCAGCAAATTAAGGAAGGAGACTTAGAGTGAGGAGCAAGAAAGTGATAAGTGTCTAATTTTTGTAATATTTCATATTAAAATATAGACACTTATGAGGAATTATCGCTAAATTACATATAAAATAATCCCTAATTTATGAGTTTATACCTTTTTACATTTTTTATGAGCTTTATTTGAATAAGAACATTTTATTCACAAATTTGGTGTTAATTGCAGACTTTTAGGGAGGATTGAAGATTTGGAGTAAAGGAGAATAATTTGAGCTAAAAAGAGAAAGTTGGTCGCATAATGGATAAAGATGCAGAAAAGACCATTTCGCAATAGGAGTATCTTGCTTAAGCGAGAATGCGTCAGAAAGATTGAGTTTTTTTTTTATGTTTTATCACTTAGCCCATTAACGCGACATAGGAAGCGACCTAACCCTAGAAAATTTTAGGATAAATAGGGGCTAGAGGCTCAACCCTAGTGTGCCAGCCAGATTAAGAGGAAAACACCATAGAGTGAATTGTAACCCAATTGGGAGAATGAAAGGTGTTAGAAGTATGCGAGGCTAATTCTACCCTTTGGGATTGAGAGTAATCTGCTCAAACTCTTATGTATTGAGGTGTTATCTTATATATTAGTATTCAGTTCTTGATTGATTATTGGTATTGTTGTTTTACTTTTAACTTTCCGTGACAAATTGAGAATTTTAAATCTGACTTGGAGGTATTTTTAGGGTTTGGACCTAAACAACAATACTTAACATATTTGAGTGCTAAGAATAGACTTGAAATGTTAATTGTCATTAACGTCCGAGTGTGGTTCTAAGTTGTTTTTATAAATATGCGAGAGATCGATATTTAGAAAACATTCATAATGTGAGGGATCTATATAAATGAATTTTCTTCGGGCATCAATTTCAATCAAAGAACTTAATATTATCATGTTAATCAAAATACATGAGAGTGAGGGCGACGAAACCTAATCCCTATTTTTCCAATTGAAGCAACTAATTCTTTGTTTGATTTCTTATTGATCAGTGCCAACAAAATCAATTCAAAAACTTGATGACTTTTTACGGCAAGTGCACTACTTTGTCAGAAGTAATAATTGTTCCTAAGGAATCCCACATGGAATACTAAATTAATGACTACAATAATCAATAAATATGACACAGAACAATTGTGACAAAAATATTAATGTCATATTTTAAGAATTCAATCTAATAGTTACAAATACTCAAATAATCTAAAATTTTGAATTAAAAACTAAAACTAATTTCGAGTACCAAAAAAAATATTTATTCTATGATTTATTAATTTAATCTTTCTCGTATTTGAAAATATCATTGTTATATACTCTATCTCCATATATATATATATATATATATATATATATATATATATATATATATATATATATATAAATATAGATACATAGATATAATGAATTTGGTTTGAGTTTAGATAATTAGAGTTGGGTATGAAAGGGGATTGCCACCAAAATTTGCCCTCTAGTTTTACGTTGCATGATCAATCGGACAAGAAAACGACAGTGTACGAACTCTGTTTATTTAGTGATGACATGTTCACGTCCTTCGCAAATAACAACCTCTCAAAAAACAATGTTTCAAACGTGAAACAAATAGTGCAGCAAAAGCAAAATCAAAATCAAAATCAATATAATGCTCGTGCTTATTTTTTGAAAACAAATTGAAGGACACAGCGCGTTGACCCAAATTGCATGCCAAACTTAGTTTTACGATGATCAATCGGACAGAAAACGACATACGAAGTTTATTTAGTGATGACAACCTTTAACAACCTCTCATGTTTCAGTGATCTGCATTTTTTGATAAGGACACAGCGCGTTGACACAGGAATAAAGTTCAACCTTTATATGAGTGATCTGCATATACTTCACATGAAAGATTTGTTAACAAATTTATTCAAATATGCTTTAAGTGAACAAGGTATGAAAATGTGTAAAATATTGTGCCACCTCAAACAAGAGGAGTGTTTATATTCGTAAGGTGCACCATGTCTTTCTTTCACCAAATCTATTTCTTTATCTCTTCATTAAGATATACAATCTCAACATGCATGTATGGACGGAAAGGAAAGAAAATGTTATTTTCATGAATGTGTGAAATGTGTCATTTTATAAATATGATCTGGTATAATGTAATTTTAAAATTGTTTAATTCTTTTATGTAAAAAATCCTCATTTTAATAAAAAATTATTTATTTTTTTAGTTGTAATATTCTCAAACATATTATAACACTCTAAACATATTAACACTGGACAAAACTCTAATAATTAATTAAATTAGTTTTTGATGAAGATAAAATGTCACATTTCCTTAACAACCACAACCATGATAAGAAAAGTAATTAGTTCAATTTGATAATTCCCATAAATTATAATTAAGCTGATTGTATAACATAAAGTCACCAAAATAGGAGTGGTTTGAGGACCAAACCCGTCAAAAACTTTGCGCGTAAAGCTTTAGGTCGTTAGTTTGGTCTCTTTCGTTTTTTTTTTCTCTTTTTCCTTTTAACAAAAGAGATACACGGAATTGAAATTGGATCTCAAATTAACGTGGTTGCAAATGAATATTCTTCTCAATTATGGACAAAACAAGTATAACGTTAGTGAGTAAAGTCATTCATGCTACAAAAATGAGATAAAGGCAAGTACACGGTTTGAACTTGAAATCAATTTTTTATTCACACTACTAAATAACCAAGTGTTCTCCACTCAGCTCTTTTTATAGTCAAATTAAGTTAGACAATGTAGACAATTTTTTCAGAACATATTCAAGCAATTATTGATTAAAACTAAGTGTTTATCTATGAAGGACTATTTGTAAACAGTGGACGGCAATATTAAAAAAGTTGATAGAGATTTGAGCATTATCGTAGTATGGTATGTAATAATTGAAGAATAGTTTTCATATATAGGTAGGTATCTTTGGATATCTTCTTTTCCCCTATTATTGGATAAAAACATCAAGCATTCACATTCTTAAGCAACATCTTTTCCTCAATTTAGTATTAAGTTAAGTTTCAGGCGCAATCAACAGACATTCTTTCCAATTTCTTCTGTAGTGTAAACTGGTACAAAAAAAAAAGGTCATGCTTTATTGTGAATGACATTTTGGGTCCCAAGGAGAAAAACCAAACAGAAACCACTAAAGAAAATTATATAATCATTAGGGTTACTGTGGTTCCATGCTAGTGGCCTCTGTTTTCACCTCTACGCATTCTTTAATGGGTAAACAATTCTGATGATGACTCACTCCTTCTCTGCTTTTTGCCCACAAAACACTATAGAGGCTTAAAATCAGCACAATGCCTCCAAGAACGCTGAAACCAAAAATTTAGAGGATTAGGGAAATGGAGTATAAAATAGTTTCTTTTTCTTTTTTGACTTTTGATCATAAAGATACTTAATAACTTTAATTAAATCCCAATAAAATTTAGAACATTTTATAATATATATTATAAAATGAATTGTAAACTTTATCTTATTATAAACTAATATTAATGAAGTTGAGTTAAGATTAAAGTTCACTTCTTAATATAATATCATAATTGAAATACTTTTTATATATTTAATATAATTGAAATACTTTTTATATATTTAATATTTTTAATTGTACAATATTTATATATTCTTGCATTTGGATGAATTGCAATATTATAGTCACCTTTAATTATAGAACCTTAATTTTGTTGATCTTTTTTTTTTTTTGCCGATTTAGTAATATTCATATTTTAGAAAAATCATAATTTTTGTCCAATTATATATCAATTTTGTGTACATTTATTTTTATATTTTTATTAAATTTTTTACTGTCCCTTAAAAGAATATGTCCCGAAAATCACTTCTCTAGTCAAAGAATACATTACATAATTACCTTAATTGGTAGATTATTAGATAATAAGGATGAAAATCCCACATGAATTTTGTGTTTGTTTTTTAGTTACATCTCTTTGTAAATGGTTTTATTCTTCTCTTATATAGCGTTTCTTTTGTGACAATTTATTACAAATTATATACATGCTTAAGTGGAAGCATATTAGATAATAAAGATGAAAATCCCATGTTTTCAGTTGTAATATATAGCTTTCAGTGTTTTATTCAGTGTAATCTTTCATTCATTTCTTAATGAAATTTAATATCTCTCTCCTCTTTTCATTATTAGATACAATTAAAAGAAATCATGTATAAATTTAACTGAATAAGAGTAATAAAATTAATTCTATCTTCTCCTTTTATGTATAATAAGAACGTAATTTAGTTCATTCATTTTCTAAAGAAAAAATACAGTTTAGTTAAAAAATATAAAATATATATATATAGGTCACTAAATTAAAAAGAGTTCAGTTTAATGAAACAATTTTTGTGAATTCAATTCATATATATATATATATATATATATATATATATATATATATATCCGCCACTTATATCTTTTAATAGATTTAGCTAAAATATGTAAAATTTTACCAAGGATACAAATAGAACTCAATCTTACATTTTCTCTAGTTATATCTTTTACATTCAATCTCCTTTCTTTCCAAAAAAATGTTATATTTTAATGAATACACAAATATAATTATCCGACTAAAAAATCTAATTGGTTATCTTACATATATAGCTTAAGTATATAACTCCAAAATAGATTCTTGAGTACTATAAGAAGACTATCTACACCTAACATGATTATTCCTTTTGCCCAAATTTGTAGAAATTATATTTCAATCTGCACTTAGTGGGTGGAGAGGGTCAAAATTAAGAAGTGGTGTCTTTTTAGATAAGAACTTGTCACGTAAACGTAAATTTTAATGCACATAATAAATAAGGTATTAGATAATTTTATATTAGTTATATGAATACATATAATTATAATTAAAAACTTTCAATATGAAGATAAAATTTGAGATTATATTATTTAATTAAATGTTATTAAATATAACATAATAATTAACGTAAATTACTCATGATCAGATAAAATTTTATGTCTCTGCATAATATATTGTTTAAGTTACAAAGATTGTATCAGTTAACCAACCTGAAAGTAATATATCGAACCACCCATACAAAAATTCATTCATAATCAGTCATCTATAATATTGGATAAATCATTTTCCTATAAACAGTTATAATGATTCTCCTAGTCAACTATTTCCAAACGCCTCTCAGCAGTAATTTTAATCAATATTAAAAAATAATATACTAGTCATAATCTTCATTAGAATTTTATATTATTTAATTAAATGATAACATTTTTTAAAAATAAAAATTCATGCGTCTTTTGATATTTTAATTAATCTTTATATTAAAATAAAATAGTATGGTAACTGACCTTCCGAAACGTAGGGGCTCGCCCAAGAGAAATATGGAACCTGTGGTAGCAATTAGAAAACTTAGCGGGTTCCACATCGCGGGAAAAACTGGTCCTCTCTTTTGGATAGCCCAAGCTTGCAAGTAGTAGATGAGCCCCGTCACTAGTGTCCCCTGTAAGATGCACGACAAACTCATCTAAACTTTTTATTAATATAGAATTCAACAACTTTTATGGTATGACAAAAACATCTTGGTTGTGCACGAAGCTATAATTTTCGTAGATTTCTCTTAAATGACGTGTCGGTGTCAGATATTCATATCAGATACGGACATTCGTATGATACTTGTAGAACACATATCTATGAAGTATCCAATTTAAAAAGTATTTGTTTGATTTCTAACAATTATAGTACGATTATAACACAATTTTAAAAAGGAAAAATACATTAATTTTTTAAAAACTCAAATTTATTGTATAAATTTTTATTATAATTATAAAAATAAGAAACAAATCCTTTTAAACTAGTCATGAAAAATATTTTTCTTCTCCAAAAAATAATCTGAAACATACTTTTGCACATAAATCTTTATTGTTAATTTATATAATTCATAATTACATAATATATAGATTTGTGTCCCCGTGTCCTACATTTTAGATATTATACGTATTTTTGTATTCGTGTCCGTGTCGCATCAGTGTTAGTGTCAGTGTTTGTGCTACATAGGTGCCAAGAGACATTTTCTCTCAAATTTAGATATGGCACTATGACACAACTTTCTCCAACTTATTTAAATTGCAAAAAAAATAAGAAATTATCATGTAATACACCACATTCTTTATAGTTAAAAAAAATAACATTAAATATAATATCATTTATAAAATTAAATTTGTATCTATTTATATATTATTATGAATGTTTTTATCATTAATCAGATTAAGATTTTTAAACTAATATCCGTCAAGAAGTTTGGTACTTACACAGTAAACAACAGCAAGCAGTTTCATGTCCCAACCCAACTTCCACTTCTCAATATCTCTTTCAAAAGTTATAGCAATAACAAATGACTGGATTGAACTTGATAGGCACTGAAGGCTCGTGAACTTCAGCTTTGCAGGGTAGATTTTAAGAATATGAGCCTGCTCTCTTTTGGGATCAGTGTGAGTGCAGTCATAGATATCGTTAACTAAGCAAAAAAGAAACAGAATTGTGTATACACATACCATCTAAACACAAAAAAGTCGAGAACTTATAAACTAACACTTGTTTCCATCATTCTTGACCCTAGCATAAGTTGGAATAGCACAAATATGCAACACAAGTGGCTCTACCTGAATTACAAGCCAAAGGCTCCAGATGATGACGCTTAAGAGCAAGAGTAAAGAACCCAATATCCATCTTTTGCCAGATGAAAATTGATCTTCATGATGTAGACTGTGGTGATTGTGGTAATGCACAATCCTTAACTGCGGTCCCTTGTAAAATGCTACGGTGGCTACACCAACCAAGCACAGAAATACACTTCCTATCTTTGTAATTCCACCTTTTGTCCTTATATTTACCTTCTCCATTCTGCAAGATTCGAATGGAAATGGCAGGTCAACTAAATTCGAATAATGATGTTTGTATGATACATAAGAATACTACCTTTTCTGCATAATTGGATTATAATTAGTTACATGCCCCAAACTTTACTTTAGAGATTGTAAATTGAGTTCAACTTTAAATAATGTGAATCAATTTTGTGAACATATATCTATCTATTACAAAGACGTATAAATTCATATATATATATATATATAGTTGAACTTATTAGATCACTCGTTATCGAATTACTTTCAGACTGTTCGGATCACTCATAATACATTACATGCACGGGTTGACAGGTCTCGACGTGAGAGAATGTATTGAAGATTTTACATTAATTAGTAATAAAAATATTTCATAATATATGTGTGAAAATTTTATCTTATAAATTAATTTTATAAAATTGAATTTCACTTTTAAAGTTCACTTATTAATATTAATATGATATGATAATTCGTGATTCTCATATTTTGGTATAAGAGTAATGATAAAAAATAAATCATATGACCAAATCATAATTTGATCATTGTTACAACTAAAACACACTATCATAATGAAATTCCAGATTCTAACAAAATCAGAATAGATATCATGGTCACTAACCATCACCTACCAAAACTAACTTTTACTCGTAACGTGTTTCCAGTGAGGTCTAAACTATTACAAGGGAAAGAGGTAAAAACTGATATCCAAAATATTACCTGAGCAGCACAGCAAAGAAAAACGCAGATGCGGGGAGGGAATTGACAATTGCAGCGGCCAAAGTGGCAGACGTGTAAACAAGGGCAATAGCTTGCATATTTAGAGTCAAAGTGAGTCTGAAAAGCAACAAATTAAGATCATATACCTAAGGTTTCCTCTCAGAGCAACATTTTATGAGAAATCACACAAAAATAATAGTACCATACCCGAAAAAAGAAGACACAAAAATCTTGCAGAAGGTCAAAAATGAAAGTGACACTGGAACTACCCTTTTTCTGGAACATATCATAAATAAAATACATGTCAGTGATAATATAAGGTGTATAAACACAGTACTGTATCCATATAAAAAATCAAACAAAACAAATCCTTAATTACACACTTACTTTTCAAGTATCAAGGCCAGAGGAACCAAAATAGCTGCACCAATCACCTGTCTATAAAATATAAACACAAAGGTATTCATTCCCCCATTAAACACAGCCTTGGACAGCAAGGTTAGCCCTGCATATATCAACTGTACTACAAACATTGCCAAATATGGCTTTAGTTCACCCATTTTGCATTACTCAACCGCACACACACATATATATAGAGTTTCCAATTGGTTGTTCATTGATTGATCCTTTCCCCAAATGAAAATGGTGCAGAAGAAATGTGGAGGAGGTGTTTGATTATATGCTCTAATGAACTTACAGTTGGATTGGAAATGTGAGGGGTGTATCGATTCTCCAAGCACTTAGATTAAATCATTGTTATAGAATCTCATCTTTCGGTTTTTCTACCAAAATATATAATATTTTAGTAAGAACAACTTCCACCTTTTCAAAGGGAGTATTTGCAATGGAATTTTTGGTATTCCTTTCCAATGAGTGATTCATGAGGTTATATTTCAAATTAATTCAACCTTTTTAAAATTATTTTTGTTCACCATCAATACATGAATAGATAATGCACTACAATAAAATCATAAAATAGAAACAAATTTTTAGAAACCAAAATAATTAATTGCAATAGTAACTAAATTAGAGATCATTTTAAAAATTAAAAAAAAAGTTTCTAAATTAGTTTAAATAGTTTTTAAATTGGCATCTAATTAGCAACCAATGTTTTTGCTACCAAATTTAGAAACTAAATAATTGATAATTTACTAATTAAATACCAATTTAGAAACTATTTAACAATAATAGAAACTAATTTAGAAACTATTTTTTTTAGTTTCTAAAATGGTCTCTAATTTAGTTACTATTACAACTAATTATTTTGGTATCTAAAAATTGGTTTCTATTTTATGATTTTCTTTTTCTTGTAGTGATCCTAATATAAAATTTAAAGGTTGAATTATCAAAAGCAATTCCCCTTTTTTCGCTTTTTTATTTATTTTTATATTTATCATTTTTTAAATTTAAGATAGTATTATTAAATATGCCGACAAAAATAAAATAAAAATATTTTTTTTTAATAGTGTGGAGATAGTATAGGATACTATGTTATCCATATGTATATAATACATGAAAAATTTATAAAAAATGTATTTTTAAAAAATAAATTTAGATAACCTAAACTTTTATTTAGTCTACGGAGTGAGAATAAGAACATAAAAAAGAAAAAATAATGAAAAATTTATTGATATGATAAAATTAAATACAAATATAAATTAACATATTTATAAAATAATTAAAGTAGCCTCTTGTTAAAAAATCTATTAAAGGTAAAAATATTTAAACACCTATAACTTGTGTTATATTAAACGAATCAGATTATAAAATAATATAATTTTTAATCCTGTTTCCTGGAATTTTATAAAATAATTTGATGTAAAAATTAATTTATAAAATATAAAATAAAGTTGAATTAAAATTATATACAAAAATATCAGAATGTTAGATAAAAATTAAAGGGCATAACAAAGCAAAGTTCTTCTCAAACTTGAATAAGTAAATCATTATTACTTTAAATAATAAACTTAAATTCATGTCAGTATTATTTTTAATAACATAAAAATAATTTTACAATAGATAATTTTTTTACGCAGATTATAAATTAATATATTTAGAACAAGAATTATAATAATGTTTAAAAAATAAGTAATCTTCTAAAACAGATAAATAAAGAAGATAACATATAACCTAAGTTAAGTTACAATAATCCAAATTAAAAATAAAATAAAAAACAATACAAAAAGTTATGTTTATTTAAAGGAGTCTCGTAATCTATAAAAGGTTTGGTCAAAGTCATAAAAAAACTAAAAAAAAAGTCATGTTGACTTGTTTGTCCATTTATTTTTCTGCAATATTACATTGCTCAGCTATATGTGACAATTTATCCTTCGACATATTTTCTGCACCCAATCTATTATATTTTTTTTTAACATAATAACTATTTTTTTAATCAGTGACACTATTTACAGCTTATAATTCTTTTCTAATAAATTTTAAAAAAATGATACATTGACAGTTGACAACCAAACCAAACCTGTTCTAGTATACAAAATATAAAAAAGATATTTTTATTATATCATATTAAAAAAAAAGTTATATATTAGAATAAGAGTATCAATGTATATTTTTTTAAAATCTTAATGTCTAATTGGATCAACTCGTCACTTAGTTTGGAAACGTTTTTGCTTGAAAATAAATATGATGAGAACATCAATATCATATGTGCCACATAAAAAACTGCTTAAAATAGTTTTAATATCTCATAAACTTTGTTCTCTGCTTTAACTTGTTTATGTGAATTGACTTAAACCACTGCACCATTTATCCTCAAGACTCTTATCTCTATTCTTAACATTTTTTTGTTAATCCAATCAAATCAAACTATCTTAAGGCTTCAACAAGGTTTGTGTATGCTTATGTTATCTAGCCATCTCTCACCTGATAATACATCCTTGTCTCATCAACCATGTTGATCAAAAGATGGAAATACATATCATCCGTCCATTTAGAAAATTCGTGGTTCCTCTGCTAGGATTTGCTGACACATATCATTTCCCCTATTCATTCTCAACCTATTACAACAAGTGATGTAATGATAACGACATGATATAATCAACGATGTTGTACAATGAATAGCATCTGCTGTTAAGATTGATGAGAGCAGTGCAAAATCTGATTATTTGTCTGCTCGTCAGACCAATGTACTTAGTCTTTTTTTAGGATTCTATTTCATCTGAACTGGACCAGACTATTGGTCATTTTGAAGATCCCAATATATCAAAATTGGATCATAATGTTATTTGTTCTAGAAAACCTGAGTTGTTTTTTTGTGGTTATTTTTGGAATGACATGGAATCTTTTATTTTCACAACCAAAGGATCATTTCTTGTTTCCCTGTCAAAGAAACAGGTTAGAGTTCACAATGGTACTTTTGCAAATATTTTTAAAAAATTATTTTTTTACTAGGAACAACCTTTTTATTAGTTGTGTGGTCATTTTGATAATTTATGATCATTATTTAGCTACTTGTTTAGGGAGTTCCTTAATAACAAACCAGGACATGCTCTTTTATCAGGGAGGATGTGGCAGATTAATTACAAAATATGACCCTCATTTTTTTAGATTATAAGAAAAAAATAATAATTTTTTTTATTATAAATATTAATATTTTGTTGTGGGTGTGGAGTGAATATTCTTTTCTTTTAAAGTCAACCACTCAAGAAAAACTCGTTGATGGTTCAATCTCATGCAAATGGCTTGAGATCTCTCTTTCGGATCTGAGCATCACGGTCCGAGTTGAAAAAATCATCTGAACATGATGTGGAGGAAGACAGTAAGAGTATTGCTAGCACCAGAGTCTGCAACTGTCATTGATACATGGGGAGGTCTAGAAATGATATATTGGAAGATTGTCAAAAACTTGTGAGATGTCTTGGGAATACCCAAAGGGATATAATATCATTTATTTTCCAAAATTGTTTGTTGATAGGTATGACTGTCATTGATTTTCAGAAGCTTCGTTACCAAAAGTTGGCACCTTGCTGCTGATAATGTCAGAAGTTAAAGTAGAGCCCACTTATATTTTTTCCTTCTTCTCATGTTTTTAGGCTTTGTTTGGATAAAAAGACGTGGAGAGTAGAAAGTTGAGGGTGTGGGAGAGTGAAAGTGTGAAGAAGAAAATTGAAGTTGTTAGGATTGAAGTAGGTTAGAGTGAATGTGTGAAGAAAGTTTATTGAAATATGTTAATGATTTGATGGTTGTAAGGATATTTTGAATTATTTTTAACTGTATAAATTGTAAGATTACAAATTTACCCTTGTGTATAAAAAAATAAAAATAAATGATAATTACTTTATACACATTTTATTTAATGAAAATAATTTAAAATTTTAACTATAAATAAAAGAATAAAATAATGTAGAATTTAAATAAATAAATAAAAAATAAAATTTAATTCTAATTCTAATTAAATTATTTTTCAATTTATTATTTTAATATTTATATTGTTAATATTAATAATACTTTTTTATTATAAATATATTTATATTTTAAGGTATATAAGTATTTTTTATTAAAAATATATTTAATATTTTTTTATTATGAATATATTAATATGTTTTTTGGATATTTACCGTTTACTTAAATAAAATTTTCTATTAAAATGGAATTCTATTATTTATATTTTTAGAATTTAAATATTTAAATAGATTTTGTATTTTCATTAATAAATCAAAATCTAGATTATTATAATATATAATTGAATTCTATTATTTATACTTTTAGAATTTAAATATTTAAATGTATTTTTTATTCTTATTAAGGGTAAAAATGTAAATGCTCAAAAGTCTATGTGGCTTTCTCTCCTCTCATTGCACTTTTTCTTCATACGTGAGAGGCACCAAAAAAGCTCCATCTTCTCCTTTCCACACACCTCCCCCTCATCAATCACTAGAAACAAACGTGGGGTGCACTCTCACATCTGTCTGCGTGAATAGTGCACCCCTCAATGCATGGCCTTAGTGCTTCTGATGGAGAAACTTATATCCTCAAAACTTAAATTACTAGTGTCGATCGTGCCCTGCAGTCATGAACTCAGATAGTGAATGATCTGATTCATTCCCTAAAGATAATAACATGGAATCACCATGGGAGGTATTAAATTCCAACCTTTGTCATATGGAATTAAAATTAAGTCAGAGAGCCAATGAATTGGATACACGAAAGCTTCCTGATTATGAACTCAGATTATGATTCTTGAATCTGAAGTTTTATAACACTCGAAAAATACATCTAACTATTTAAAACGTTTTACGTATTTCTATACAAAATTAGAGTTTTTCAAAACATTCATAATACATGATTAGGACATATAAAAATATAAATATTTACAATATAAGCTTCAAAGTCAACATCCTAAAGCTCTTCATACCCTCCGATACCTATAATATCATATGCTCGTGTACGTAGTACAGTCATCGCAGTTCAAACACAGCAAGAAAAGAAAGGGTAAGCTAGTGAAAAGAAATTACATATCATATCTAATTCTTGCAAAAAGAACCAACCAAACAAATCATTTATAAACATTTCTTTAAATGTTGTCATGTAAAATTTCAATATCAATTTCATCAATCATATAGATCACACATGGATCTATTTTTCAATCACAATCATTGGATTTCATTTCAATTCCACTTCATCTCCCGGAAGACTCATTAAGTATGCCCCTACTAGAGACTAACACATGATCCAAAGATTACCAACGAATCCAATAGAAAGGATCAAGGTAAGTTCAAACATCCAATACCGAGTGTCTACAGTGGGACCCGATGTGTATGAACTCCCTCTCAGCTTCTCACCACCTGATATCTTAGTCTACATGACTTAGATCATTAGTGAAGCCAGAGAATCTTCATTAAACATAGGCTTTTCATACTTAACGTACCATCAAACAACAACTCATACATTATCCCAAATGTATGACATCAATTTCATACAATTTACATCATTCGTATATAATACATATCATTCAATCATATAACATTTAAAAATTCATATCATTCCATAAATTTTCCAACGTCAACAACAATATTTAACTCTCAAACTATCAAAATATAATATTTATAAAGTTTAAATAATATATAAACAAACACACAATATATAAACAAATAACACCCCTGCAAGATAAATTCAATATTGGGACCACGTCCCTTCTGCATTCAGATCTTCTATCCTAGGGTGCTATAAAAAAATTAATTCAGCTTCCCTTACCTTAATTGTTTGTTTTCCAAGCAACTTCTAGAATTTTATTTCCCACAGTCTAGATAAGCGCTTCAAGATTTATGGGCCTAATGCAAGTTATCCAAACAGAACAAGAACAAAAATTCAGTATACAGTAGAATAAGTTGAGATGATTAAACTTCTCAACTGACCTCACCAAGATTAATGACTAAATCTTAAGCAAAAATAGAGAACAAAGGAACTTTAGAGTAAAAATGAACTTACTCTATTTGAAATCTGATCGGGTAGAAATGTTCTTTAACTTCTCAGTTACAACGTAGTATGATCAGATTATAAAATAGATGAAGATTGGGAGAGAAAATTAAAAGAGAATGAGAGACGGAAATTGGAGAGAGAGAGAAATGAAGGAAGAAAAATGCATGCAGGTTCAGTTTCTGTTTTTTTAAAGAAAAAGTGACGTTACAAGTTTGCTCTTTGTTTAACTCAATCTGAAAAACAAGGAAAGCCAAAATGTTATGAGCAAGACACTTCTTTTTGGCAAGCCCTTTGATTCATGGTACAGTGACAGTGAAATCACCATAATTGACAATTAATTTGTAGTCAATTTTACTACACTCAATTTTTTGAATTTATTGCACTTACATAGTTTTAAAATTCCAAAAATGGCATTCATTCTGAAACTAAAAATCCAAAAAAATTTCAAAAAATAGATTATTGTGTTCTGGAAATAAAGATCGAAATAAAAAAAATTATTCTGGAAAAAAATAATCCAGAAACATATTATGGAGAAGGGGATCTAGAATGCTTTTTTGTATGTGATCCATTTTATCTAAGGACATTTTTATCTTTTTAGACTGAAATTGGGTGCAGTGATATGGTGCAAGAAGTAATTTTGGGCAAGTACTTCCTCGAAGAACAGCATTGCAAGAGCATGAAAAGCGGGTAAATTCTTCCTGCAACCCCATGATTTCATCCTTCACGCATATCGGGATAGTGAAAATACCATTTTACTCTTAATAAAATAAATCTTGCAATATCCTCTTCATCTTTTTCATCTTCTCAGTCTCACCCTTTTTTCTTCTTCTCCTGCTTCAATTTTGTGCTGGAGAGCACTTCTGCACCCCTTCACTGGAGATCGGATCCACATTTTATAGAGGTCGGTAAAACATACTTTTAATGTTTTTCTTTGCCTTGTATTTTAGATAGGATAATCTAGAAAGTTTCAGGATTGCAAAATCTAGAACATATTATGTTTTAAAAAGTAAATTCTGAATTGAGGAATATGTAATATATTTTCACATCAAAAAATACTTCTCAATTGGGAATCAATTGTGGAATCCAGAATGTATTAGAATTTATAGATTATTTGTTCATCTTTTTATGACACGTTTTAATTTAATTTGACAACCTTGTTGTCTTTTTTTGTTTTATTCAAGTTTGTGTTTTTTTTATCTATGTTTATTTTCAATGTGTATGAATGTATCTAAAAAGAATAGAGGATATATGACAACATATTTAGTAATAATAACTCATGTAATCAATAAAGTAACATTTCAAATAATATACAAAATATTTTTTACATTCTAAATTATATAATTCAAAATAAAAAATTTACAATTTAAATTGTATAATTTAAAATACAACTTTTATACTATGGATTACACATCATTTGAATTGTATAATTAAAATACAACTTTTATATTATGAATTTATGAATTGTACATTTCTGAATGTAATTAAAATGAAAAAAAGTTATCAATATTAACTTTTGAATTATATAATGTGAGACGTATCTAGATTTCCTAATATTCTGAAATTAAAAAAAAAAAAATTAAGGATAAGTTTTATTTTTTAAGTATGGGATAGAAGGAAAAGATGGGAGGTGGAGGAAGAATTTGCCTCAAAAGCTTTGATAAAGGTACACTCCAAAAATGTGGCCCATTCATTTTAGTTCATTTTTAAATGTAACTTGGTTCCTTTCTAAAAAAAAAATGGAACAACGAAGAGGCAGTGCACCATTATGTTTACACGCAAACATGCTTTGACCTATTTCTTCTGGCTAGTTCTTATGTCAAAGAAGAATTATTTGTTATGCACCAATCATAGGAAAGTAAGTGTTTAACTTATGAGATCAAATATCTAAATAAATTAAGATGTCAAACATAACCAACTAAATCTATCTTTGGTAGTAAGGTCTTTAGGTAATGTTTGACCTTTTTTTGTTTGGTTCTTATTTTAACAGAAACAACCAGATAGAATGTTTTTAAAAATTAAAAATCTTAATTTTAACTGAGGGAAATGGGAGAAAGGTAGTTTTTGAAAAGAAAAAGATAATATTTTTTATTATTTTGATTTTTAACATTGAAGCAAGTTTTAACCTAAAAAATATCATATTATTGCTACATCGTAATAAGAGTAATGAATTCATATATATATATATATATATATATATATATATATATATATATATATATATCAAAAATTAAACTTAAACTTAAACCCAAAATTCACGTACCGGATTTAAATTATATATAACCTGTTCAGGTTTAAGTTTGTTTAAGTGAAAATAACATTCTGAAAACGGTTATAAGAAAAATATATGACGTTATGGGATATCCGTCCTTACAGACTCACCAAATTTCCCTTATTTAGTTCTTTTAAACAAAATGGAATTGTTTAACTTTCAATTAAAATAATGTCAGTTCTTTTTTAATAAAATTTAAACGGTACAATATATATATATATATATATATATATATATATATATTGTTAAGATTATTTGAATTCATCAGCATTTTTTCTAGTAAGTATTTCTAAATTTTGTTACTATTAATTTTTGTCAAAAAAAGACTGATATTATTTAATGCTTTTTTCAATAATACTTTTTCTAATTTTAAGATTTAACCCTCAACGTTGTTTAAGAATATTGAATTTAATTTTTACAGTACAACAACTTATTATAATCTCTACCAAGAATTTAGTTTTAATGAATCTTTGAAAAAGTTTATTTACAGAACTTAAGCAATCACCAAAATACAATTTTTGGTCTGTTAAAAAACTATTTTGTTTGCGAAAATATTGTTCTTTAGTGATTTTTAAAATGTGAGATTAAAGTTTACACTCACACACTTTTATATATATATATATATATAAAATAAATTTATTATGTTTGACTTAGTTTTAAATCTTCGTTTTTAACTTTTATGTGGTTAGCAACTAGGTAATATAATCCTAAACGCAAACTTATTTATTAATGTAGTCTAATAAAAAAAACTCATTACCGGTAATATAAATAACACACATTCGAAAAAGAACATACACTTTCGAGTGTTGAATACTTTTTTCGCTGACTTGAGCGTTAAGTGCTTTCTAGAGGTACCTCATTTGACATTCATCCAAGACTGTGCGACCGAGACCCAATAGGAAGAAAAAGATAAGCAAGTTAAGGTAGGAGTTGATTGCACGACAAGAGAAAAGGAAACGAAGTCAATAGTTTTATATGCCCTATCTCCCTAACAGGAACAAATTTAATTAACTTTCGATCCTCGTATAATTTTTTTTAAGTTTTTAATAACTTTTTATTAAATATTCAAAAAAATTATATTTTTAATTAAGTATATATTGTTTAATTTTATTTTATTTAGTTTTAAATGTTAAAGAAATAAGATGTATTAATATAAAATAATATTATAATTAATATAAAATGATAAATATTTTTAATTATTTTTATTAAAAATATGTTAGAGAATAATAAATTATCATTGTTACTAACATCATTAATAATAATGACAATAATTCTTTAATAATTATAGGTAAATGAGGTAAAAGTAATAAAAGAATCATGATAATTTCCTTATGCAGTAAATTATTATGAAAATAAGAAAAATTAATAATATTATTTTATATTAAGTACAAAACTTAAAACACAAGTAAATAAAACGACAAAAAAAAAATATTTCATGTCGTAAAACTTATGTAAAAAATATATAACTTTTTAAGTATTTAATAGAAAAAAGATTAATAGACACCCAGTTAAAAGTAACCCATATTTAAACTTAATCATGTAAACTTTGTGAGAAAATTTTGAAGCTTTTATTTTTGCATTAGATTAGAAGAAGAGTTAGAAAATGTGGGTGTAGTTTAAATTGCGCTAATCCTAAAGCCTTCCGTAGCCACTAACCAACTCACTGCAACACTGGAAGAAGCATTGGATTTGATTCTTCCAATCGTGATGAGATCCCTTCTCCAAACGAAGCAGTTGTTGGCGGTTAGGGTTCAGAGGCATCAGTTGTGGCACCACTCTCGAGACGTCAAGGTTTCGGTGTGGTGGGATTTCGAGAACTGCCAGGTGCCGGCGGGGGTTGATGCTCTGGATGTGGCGCCGGCGATCACGAAGGCTGTGAGAGCGAGTGGTATTAAGGGCCCTCTCCGAATCAACGCTTTCGGTGATGTTCTGCAGCTCTCAAAACCCAACCAGCAAGCACTTTCTCACACTGGCATTCATTTCACCCACATTCCAGGTTTCTCTTCTCTCCTCTTCTTTAACTCCTCTCCTCGTTTAACTTTGTTGCCGTCAAAATTCATCTCAAGATGGTTTCTAATTGGTTCACTGCTGACGCTCACATTGTTTTTTATTTATTTTTTGGGTTATGATAATCCATAAGTTTTTAGATAACGCAGCTTTTTTTGTTTGATTATTATTATTTTTGTCTCTGTATAATAACTTTAAGTTTTAGTTCCTTAAGAGATATGTTATAATTTGTAGTCTTTTCAGCTGCATTTTAGTTGTGTTATATCTACTGTTATCTGAAGTGTTAGTCCTTACACTTGCATTTTAGGTCTGGATTATGCTTTTGTTTAGAGGAAACTTAACCCAATTTTCTGAAGAAGCTAACAGAAATAACTTCTAAAATTGATTCATATATAAGTTAATTTTATATTATAGATAAATTAGTTTTATTTTTTCCTTCCTATTTTTCTATGCTAATTACTTATAGCGAAGATGAAGCTGGTGATGAGGTGACTTTGACTTAACAAATAATGGTTGTCATGTGATAGTAACATGATTGAAATTAAACATTAAACATTTGTCGTTGTAGGTGATATTAGGAATTGGTCCTTTTATGAAGAAAAATAATTATAGTTTTAGCCATTAGGATTGTAAACGAGGGGGTAGAAAAAAAAAAAAAAAAAAGGGAAGACAAATTGGAAAGTTGAGTTGTTTGGATGTGGTGAAAGAGAGTGAAAATGTGGGAGAAATGAATGGGAAGTTTTTAATTTGATATGTTTTCCAGCTTGCCGTCCATATGGCTTCGGTAGTTTCTTGTTTCATTTATCTACACTTTTAGCTATTCAAATTATAATATCTTCAAGTATTGTTGCAGGTGGAAAGAACAGTGCTGATAGATTTCTTCTCATGAATCTTATGGATTGGGTTTCTCAAAATCCTCCGCCTGCCCATCTCTTTTTGATATCTGCTGATGGAGACTTTGCTGGAATGTTACACCGGTTAAGAATTCATAATTACAATATATTACTTGCTAGCACAAGGAATGCTCCTGGTGTCCTCTGCAGTGCAGCAACTATAATATGGCAATGGTCTTCGTTAGTAAAAGGGGAACATCTTTCTGGAAAACATTTAAGCCATCCTCCTGATGGTTTGTTTGGTTCTTGGTGTGGAAATTACAAGGTGATTCCGGAAAAACCATTCTCAGATGTTAAGAAGTCTGCATCTTCAGAAAAAGTAGGCATATACAAACCTTCCTTAGATTTGCACACTGTTCCAAAAAAAGTTGTAAAACAGGTTTGCCGTATATTAAAGTCACATCGAAAAGGAATCTCAATTAGAGATCTTCGTATAGAGTTGAAGAAACGTAAAGTGAATTTTAGTAAAAAGTTTTATGGATATGGAACATTTTCTCGCTTTCTAACATCAACACTGCATGTAGAGCTTGAGCCTTTAGGCTTTGGTAATTTTCATGTATGTCTGATCCCCTCAGAATCCCCCAAACCTTTTGAGGGAAAAGTTGTGGAATCAGTAGCATCTTGTATTAAGATCGATAAGAAGGGATCTGCAGCAACTCCAAAGCTAAACGGCAAGGATAAAAACAAGGTTAGAGAAGCAAATTGGACACCCTTAACTGCATCATCTCATGAAAGGAGTATGGATGAGGATTCAAAATCATCACTTTCATTGGTTGAAAGACATGTGTCTCAGCCCCCAGATGCGTTGCAGAAATTTTCAGCGTGTAGTGGGAAGGTTGTTGATAGGACTACTGAACAACTGTCAGAGATTCAACCACAACACAAGGACAACCAACTTTCCAAAACTAAGCCAGATTCCTTAAAATTGAGTTCGAATTCTAAAACATTATCTGATTGTGACATTGTTGGTTCTGAGGATGCAAGTTATAGAATTCAGGAAAAATACACGACTTCAAGGAATCACTCTGCTGGAAATGATCAGGTTGATGAAGTTTGTCACAGCCCATATTCTACACAAGCTGATGACTCTCTGCTTGATAAAATACCTAGTGGAAGTGATAAAACTAATAGGAATGGCCCAACATTCTTTGTCAGGATCAGAGCCTGGTGGCAATTTTGGAAAGGCAATGCAGAATCTGGTGTTTCAGCTGATTGTCATAACAGGGTGGTTAGTCATTTCGAGGATTCTAACCCATCTGAACTAGTAGAGCAAACAGCTCAGGTTGTGAGTGATTTTAAAGAACCCAAGTTATCAGAGCTGGACAAGCCTGAGTTGTTTTCTAGCAGTGCCTTTTGGGATGACATAGAAACTTTTATTTTCACGCTCAAAGGATCATTAATTGTTTCCCAGTCGAAAAACAGGTTACGCACTAATCTAGTACAAATCTTTTATAAATTCACCCTTTTGCAGCGCAACAAATTAACTATATGACAAAATTTCTGCTGAAAGTTGTGTGACCATTTTGATATTTTATGATATGATATCATTATGTAGCTACCAGTTTAAAGAGTTACTAGCATGCCCTTTTGTTTGTATCAGGGAGGATATGGCGTATAAATTGCTAAAGGATGGACCCCCAGTTTTAAGATCTCTCACTGAAGAAGATATTCTTCAATTGGTGGAGTTGTTAATATCAGAGAAAAAGTGGTTGGAGGAAAACCCGTCCCAGATATTTCCTTTTAGGGTAACTAAACCAGTTCGGGGGAACTCATTGATGGGCAAATCTCAGGGTGCAAATGGTTTGAGATCTCTCTTTCTGAGCAGATCATCACAATCCAAGTTGCAAAAATCATCTGAACATGATATGGAAAAAGACGATAAGAGTATTCCTAAATCTGGAGTTTCTGCAACTGCCACTGAGACAAAATATAAGGGGAGGTCTGGAAAGGATATATTAGAAGATTGTTAGTAACTTGTGAGTGAGATATTGTGGGAAAACCCAGATGGATATAGTATCAGTTCTTTCCCAAGACTGTTAGTTGATAGGTATGGCTAACATCGTGATTTACAGAAGCTAAACGTTCGCATAATGCCAGAAGTTAAAGTAGAGTCCATTTATATATATCCTTATGTTCCTGCTGTTAGTGCCTCTGAAGGGAAAACTTTTAATCTCAAAACTCAAGTAACCACTTCCTGTCATGCTCGTGCAGTTTGAAACTCTGTGAATTATCTGATTCAGCCCCCAAAGATGATTGCATCAACTCTCAATTGGAAGAATTAGGTCCCGTTTCTACCAATCACTCCTACCAGATTAATCTGGAGTCAGAATTAAGTCAGAAAGCCAAACACATCTAAGTCATGAAGCTATAGAAGCTTAAAGAAAGAGAAAAAAGTTTCTCCAAAGATTTTAGGTCACAGATAAATACAATACAAAATAGATAATAAAAATTATTCTAACATTTTCCGTTAAAATTAGAGCAAATAAATGGAATGCCCTAAGCTTGAAAGTTAAAAATTGAATTTTAGCTAATGTCAAGGGTTTTGTCACAATATCGCAAATTGATTATTGGAGTCAACAAACTCGCTGTAAATTTAATGTCAATGTTGGAAACAATGTGAAGAACTAATGTGAAAGAACTGTTTGATTATCATAATATATATTCTTTTCTTGTGTTCACAAAAATCTTAGTTCTTTTAAAAATTGTTGTGTTATGTTAGTAGAATAGGCAACATATTTTAACTATTTTTTTTACTTTAATATTATTATTATTAACAATTTGTTTGTTAGAGGAATCAACACTACTACACCAAACAAATTTTTTTTTTATTATTATTATTATTATTATTATTGTTGTTGTTATTATTATTATTGTTGTTGTTATTATTATTATTGTTGTTGTTGTTATTCATAATGATAATAATATTAGTAACATTTATTATTATTAATGTTAATAATAATTTTGATTTCAATTTTAGAATCAGAGTTTGTTTTGAATTTCGATTGGTAAACTAGTCTAACCTATAAATAAAGAAGATTCCTGTCTTTAACTCTTCTTTTGCTATTTATCAATTTTACTTTATATTAATACTTATTTTATTGTTTTATCTTTGACATTTCAGCCATTTCATTATTTTTTAAGTATTTAATAAATAACTAATTACTTTTATAATTAATTGGAAACTATTTTTTAAACTAATATTTTATCATTTTGTAAAAAACAATTACCAATTTTAAATTTTGAATGTGAAGCATTTTATTAAACATTTTGTACGACGTGGAACAATTTTTTTTCTCATATCTTTATCTCTCTTAAAATTCATAGTTGTTATTTATTCTTATCATTTGATTTCTTATTCTTTCTTTACAAAAAAGATTCAATCAGTGACTGTGACTTTTGTCAACAGCATTTGACAGACGACTATCTTTGAACACCTCGTGTAGGCGATTTGGATGTGGAAGTGAACGAGGAGCAAAATAACTTATACTTCTTCACTCCAATTACATCCTTATTCACTGATCACCTATTCTTCTCATCACAAATGTGGCATCGAAGCTCCTCCAAATTTGGCAATAGAATTTTGAGTCTATGATTTCTGACGCACTCTTTCTCGCGCGAGGCAATGAAGAGGTTCGCTGCATTATGCAGAAAAGACTATTACGAAAGATCGGGTCTTCGTATCTTGGATTTACAATGGTAACTTGTTTGTCACTCCTTTCGCAACCAGACCTTTAAAGTCATTGCTTGGACGGTGTTCACACTTTCTTCTTGAAAGGTTCGCTTTTTATTCTTCTTTATCAAATTGATCATTGTTTCATTTCCTTTTATTTATTTGTTTCATTAAAAAAAAATTATTAATAAATATAAAATATTGAATCGTTTTTTTCTTTATTGTTGTAGTAATATTATGACTTTGAAAATGTAAATGATAAAAATAAAACATGTGGACACACAGGCGCATTTCATGCGCCTGTGTTTCCGCTAATAGTAATAATATTAATATTAACATTATTATTATTAATATCTTTTATTATTAATAATAATAGTTTTGAGTTTTGATTTTAATTTTAGAATCAGAGTTTGTTTTGAATTTCGATTTATAAACTAGTGAAAGCTATTTAGATTTGGGAACATGTTGGAGAATAGAAAACAAAGCAAAATATATTGTATATTTGAAATCCGGTTTAAAATATGGTTTAAAATACCCACCTTTAAATGCTCCATTATTATTATTTTAGGTCACACTTTATCAATGTAGTTTATTCCTTTTTTTAGAAGGTCACATCACAAAAGTATTGCTTAAACATTTTTGGCCCAAAAATTGTGGTCTATAGTGATTTATAAGTCACATTTGTAAAAGTGTTGCAATTTTCAATTTTAGGTCACATTTATATGTTTGTGGCTACTTTTAGGTCAATTTTATTGTTTAACACACGCATTCTAAAGGCAACACTTAAAAAAATGTGGTATAGATAAGTAATGATTTTACAAACATGGTATTTGATAGTCCTTAAACCACACTTGTAAAATCGTTGCATTTTCTTAAGAAACATTTACAAGATATTTATAAGTTTCACTTGGTTCGGTGTTGTCTAAAGTTAAAAATGGTGTAGTGACAATGATGATTTGGTTCTAAATAGCACAATATTCTGCACTTGTGTTTTTTTTTTTCAATCAATTGACCTATATCATGCTCCTATATAACAATTTAATGACTTTGTTAATTGACTTAAAGATATAAGATTAAAGGGCATGCAAAAATATATTAGGACAACTTTTAAGTTTAAAGAAAGAGTAAAAAAGAACTTGATCAAATCTTTGATAATCAACTTTAGATCCATTGGCTAAAGATATAGAATGAGAAAATTTAGGAGAAGAAATATAAGAGAACAATGAGTTATTACTAGAAATATGACCATAAGCACCTAAGTCAATTATCCATAACAATGAGACTTTTCATAGGTTGTGAGATATATATTGTCAATAAACTGGGAACACTTAAAGATTGTATTTGGTTACTAAATTTTGACCTCAAATATTCTTGATATTCTTCATTATAAAACTTTGGTTCAAGTATTTCGAATTTGGGGATAGTTCTTGTCTTTCAAGAAAGTCATACAAACAATAACAATGTTCTTAATTATGATCATTCTCTTATATAAGAGCATTGAGGAAGTCATTGGTCATCAAGTCCTTGTCTATTTCCATGACCTCCCTTTCTGTAAGTAGATACCATGAGAAAAGCTTTTGTAGATTCTTAAGAGTTGAAACATAGAATATTTATGTTGTTAAGTTTTCCATTGACGTGACGACTTGATCATTTAACATTTGATCTTAAATATGATCAACATTTGGATTCAAGGCACGAAGAATCATGATCATATATAGCTTGTCCAACATTTTCTTGATTTCTTCCTGTGAGTTAGCTTCTAAGAATATTTTAACTCCTTAACAACAAATTGACCTTAAAAAATGAAAGATATCGTATATCATGATATATCTATATTTGATATGTCAATTTATGGGTAGAATCATAAAATATTTGAATATCATTTGTAAATATGATTTGAGCTTTCATTTAAAAGGATTTACATGTTTTTGAATATTCTTAGGATCCCCAATATATTAGGTTTCACAAATAAAAACAATAAAGTACAAAGTTAAAAATATAACTTATTCTATTGTTTAATACTTATGATCAATTTAGGATTTATATTTATATGTTATCTTTTCTCAAATGATTATGAAAGAGAGTATGATGCTGACAGAAGACAATAAAATGTTTTTGTCACCAATTAATACTAGAGTGAAATTGATTCGTTCTAAAATTAACTTTAGAAAGTATATATAAAAAAAGAGCTTGAAAAATTTTAAATCATTTTTCTAATTTAAATTCACACACATATTCATATATATGAATTACAACAAAAGTTTAAGTTTAAGACAAGATAATTTGTGTTTTCTAAAATTCTTAGTTAAAAATAGATACGACACAAAATAGCTCTTACTAAAAAAAATATAAACTATTCTAACATAATAAAAAAAAAGTGTTAGTAAAAAGTATTCCTTTGCCGATTTTTATTCTTTAACGTTTAAAAATTTAAAATGAATTTATAAAAAAAGTAATAACTTATATTTTTATATTATAAAATAAAAAAATTATTAAATAAATTGAATTTAAAACTTTTTTTGGTTTAACTTCAATTTAAAATAATGTTTGAAAACGCTAGCTAAATAGAACTCTACTCCTCATTTGATTGTTGTTTTTTTTAAGATATTGTTTCATTTTAAGTTCTATTAGAAATCTGAAAAAAAAAACATTTAAAGTTGAATGGGAAAGTAGTAATTACTATTTAAGAAAAAGTATGAAAGAGATTGTTTTGAAAAGAGTATGAAAGAAAGAAGATTTAATTGAAGCACACTTTAAATTCTCTATTTGATTACAACTTGTCAAATTTAGGTGAGAGGGATAGTGTGCCAGCTCCAAAAGTGATAGAATAGAAATTGCAGATTATTTTACTTTCTAGAATGTAAAAAGGAATGCTAACATGCTTATTTTTTTCCTACACATGCTTGAAGCTTATATATTTTTTGTAGACAAGTTGAACCCTTTTAAAAAAGCTTATAACAAATAAACATATTATACTCAAGCTTAGTCAAATATAATCTAATCAATTTTCACCTCTAATTGTGATTGAGTATAGTAAAACTTTTTTCCAAATCTATGGTTTTTGTTTACAACTTTGTAACTTTCTCTTACCAATTTTATTTTTATTATTTTCTATTTTGCACACAAATGAGTCTTCAAATAAATGTGCTTCATTCTTTTATGTTTGTCATGTTTAAAGTGTGGGCATTTAAAAATGCTCAATTGATATTGGAAAAGAAGTTCAGTGTTGGGATGGTGCGAGAAAAAGTTATGTATTTTATAATAACTATGCGTATGAAGTTGCTTTGGGATTAAAAAAATTAGCACGAGTACAAAGATTGATGCCATGTACTATTTACTTACATCTCATGGAAGAGAAGAATAGAAAAAATGACAGGTTCACATCTACTTAAAAAATATACTTACTTGATAATTCACTTTAATTATATAATAATATAATAGTATGTACTAGTATTTTAAGTTAAAAAGTAAAAAAAATCAGATAAATATTAATATTTTAAGTTGTTAAGTGAATATTTTTTTCTTTATGGATGTTGATTATTACTCAAAAAAATGTTTGAAAATCGATTTCTTTCAAGTTAAGATGGCTAAGGAAAAGTTGAGATCCAACAAATTTTTCTGCTTTCATTTTGTTGGAGATCCCACATCGACTAGAGATTAGAGCCTTTCATTGTATATAAGTGGGTGCAAACCTCACCCCATTGAGCCGATTTTATGGGGTTGAGTTAGGCTTAAAGTTCACTTCGTAATATGGTATCAGAGCCATTTCGAGCCTATCCTAACGAGTGTTTGTGTTAGGCCTATCGTGCCACCCGCTATCGGACCACCCATAATATATAGTCCCACGCACGAGTTGGTAGTCTTGGTGTGAGTTGGTGTTATGGGGTTGAGTTAGGCTTAAAGTCCACTTTGTAATACATTTTTGTGTTAATCTAGATTATTATCATCTTAAGTCCAAAAAAAGTCATGTTCCAAAGATATTGTAGGAAAAAATGATAGTTATGCATAAAGAATAATAGTGTTATGTGATGATGCATGAATTTCATTAAACAAAAATTTTATTCATTAGTTAGTTTTGAAGCCAAAGCATACGAGAACTTGCAATTTGGTGAAAAAGATTACAAGAACGGTATAGCAAAGGTTACACAGTTAAGAGTTAGTGTTGGGGATAAAACACTTTATAATTACTTCATTCGTATACAAAGAAAAAACAATCAAATTTTATGTCAAAATTTTAAAATGTATTAGGAATATATCAGAGATGACAACTTATGATTCATTTGTAGATTGTATAATTTGATAATACATATTATATTTAACAAAGAGATGCAATATGTTCATTCTTGTTGTAGTTAATCATCATAAACAATCTACTTGTTTGGTATTTTCAACAACAAACAGACAAAATTATGTATGAGTGAGAAATCTTCTCATAAACAATATTATAAATTTATGTCTTATATCTCCTTGAGAGTATGAGGCTAGAAGTTTTTATTTTCTATTTTCTATAAGGATTTCAGCATCCCTATAATATTTTGCTTTTAATTTTATTTATTCTTTGTCGATAAAAAAAACAAATCAAAATTAGTCTGTCTTGTGTTCCCTAAATCTTATCATTGCTTTTGAGTTATATTCTTTTTGAATTTTGTTATTTTATAACAACTTACTCTTTGAAAAGAATTTTCAACATACTTAAACCAACACAATTTTTAAATAAGGAAATAATGGATATAAAAAAAAATCTAAATGCTCAAGACCACATAATATGTGGACTGAAATGTTAATACTCTTGTATTTGTTTAAATTTAAGGTAATAATATGTAGACATATAACAAAGACCTTAGTTAAAAGAAAAATGTGAATAAAGAAAAATGTGAATGAGATGTCCTTTAATTATATTCTAATTAGATGGAGAAAAGATATAAAATTATGTGTTAATTTACTATGATGAGATAGTAAGCAAAATAAACAATTTGATCAATTTGGTGTTAACTTTTATAAACTTTAACATCTAGTCAATTTAAGAGAAAATTATAATTTTATTTATGAAATGGATGAATCAAGCAATGAAAAATTAAGTTTTGAAAAAATAATGTTTGTGATATAAATCTATCATATTTTAAATATTTAAGATGACAAATTGAAATATGTGTAAACATCAGTCAAACATTAAACAATTTTTAAACTAAAGTTATTTATCGTTTAACTAGTATCAAATATAGATATTTTGATTGAACCAATAGTTGTTGCATAAGATTGAATGTATCTTAAACATCTTAAACATGGTCATTCGGCCATATAGTTTATATGTTTTCTAATTGTTAAGTAAGTTTCTGTCATAATTTTTAGGATATTTTTCTATAAACTAAATAACTTTGTATAGGTATAAGTATTAAAATACACAACAACATACATAAGTTTTGTCATTGATATAAAACATATTTCATTAAAAACAAAAATTATATTTATAATATATTAAAAAATAATTATTTTACAATCACTGAAATTATAATATCAAAATAAATATAAAAATGAACTAGAAACGTATAAGCAAATTATAATAATAATTTTAAAAAAAATACAATGCTTGAAACTAAATAATGGAATGAAAATAAAAAATAATATATGATTATCTTACTTATAATAAATATATTTTCAATTAAATTACATATCTGAAAAAACTATTTATCTTATTTTAAAATATTGTTTTTTTATCATAACTATAATTATTAATATTTTTTTAGTTTTAGAATACAATAAAATATGACTAATAATAAAGATTGAAAAAGATTTTAATAGTTGAAGAGTAATGAAAATACTCTATTAGTAATTTTAATAGCCATCAAAAAGATTATTTGAGTAAAGAATATACAATAGGTTAGTCAGATACATGAACTCAAAAAATATTTAAATGTATTTTATAGCAATAATCTATCTAATAGAACTTGATTTATTGGCCAAAATGTAATCTATTAAAATAGATAAATAAATATAAATTATTATGTACCTTACCTCTTTTTCTTATCTCTTCTTCTACATTACATAATATTATTATTTGTGTTAAGTTAAGAAAGAGAATAACTATGAACAAAAATTTTTAAAATAATTTCAAATACGTAATTATGTTAATTATTGAGATTGTGTTGTACTCTCTAATCAGAAGAAATATGATTGTACAAGTGAAGTATGTTTTAATAAGATACATGTTAACAAAATTATTGTTTGAACTATCAATCCTTCTTTATGTTTTTTTCCTGTTTTTCACATATATTAAATTTAAAATTAATATACATACTATATAAAATAATATAATTATTAGAACAATTAACTTACGTGGTGACATAGGAACATTGACGTTGTTTTCCTTAGTATGATATAAAGCTATTGAAAAGCATGTAATCTACTTACAATACTTGCTTAACTTTTATTCCAACCCTTCGCTAAATAATTCCTTTATTCTATTTTTTTAAGCCATTTTATTCTTTGTAACCACTGTATAGTTATTTAAATTGCAAATATTATATATAACTGTACAATTAAATAAAGATCAATTTACACTTCTTATTATATATATATATATAATAAATTGAACATATTTTTAAGAATTAATATTTAATAAGAGTATTTTTTAATTTTTTACCTCTACATCTTTTTTCCCTTTTATTTTTTTATATTTTTAAATATTGAATTTTATTTACTTTCTATTATTTTTATCTTCATTTCTTAATATTTTTTCTTAATCAAACTTTAGTTGTTCGAAAGAGTATATTACATGTACTTTAAAGGTGTTAATTAGGTTTTAATGCAATTTTAAATGAATAATATTTGTGTTAACATTGTATTTCTTATGTCTTCTAAAGAAAATAGCATTTATTATAAACTTACTTTTTACTATTATCATATGAAGAGATAATTTTTGAAAAAAAAATTCTTATAGTTACTATTTTATCCTTTAACTTATGTACTTGTATTGAGACAAAACTGCTCTATGAGCATGTTTCCTTCTATTCTTCCTTCTTCTTCCATTCGTCCTTCTTGTGTTCAGTATTTGACCTTTGATTCCGAGTGGAGAATGTACCTGTAAAAATTCCAACGTTCAGATGAAATAAATAATATAATAACGACATATTTTTCTTGATTATTGAGCTTTTTTTATAGGATTTTGATAGACCTTATCACTCTTGGACCACAATTAATATGTGCACAAAGATTAACATTGACAGTATCTAATTTTCTGTACAAATTATCTTACATCCATTTATATTAATCTTAACTCATTTTTTTTATAAAGGCACGGTCCATACCAGATACTGATCTATCCTATTGGTACAACCTAAAATTATATTGACATTAGAAATTACACAGCAACTATGATCATAGTGAGACAATTACCTTATAATACAAAATAGAAAGTAGTTTTTTTTTTTAAGTTGCTAAATTTATTAATGAGTTTTAAAATATCCTACCTTCCTATAGGACTAGTTGTGACTTCAGAACATGGTATCATTAAATATTCATTACCTGAAAAATTATTCGCAGTCATTGAACATGACAAAGTGGAAAACATATCATCCTTCGTTAATGTGTGATTTTTCAAAATCAAAAGCAATGTTATTAGTGGGCTGGGACAATCATGTCATACAATACAAGCTTTAGAAACCTCAATTCATAGAGTGAACTTTTCACAAGACATTCACCTAAAATGAATCAGTAAAATATGGAATGAATTGGTCGGTTTTAAAATAACTAAATTCACCAACTTCCAATTCCGTAAAGCCAAACATTTAACTAAATGTTGCAATATTTTTTCTGTATTGTATCTAAAAGAAATTTTTAGATTACATAATTTAAAAGAGATTTTTAACTGTATAATTGAATAAATTTTGAAATAGCGCTATCTAATAGAATATTTTCAACATATGAAATTGGCATAGCGGTGTAATGTGCTCATAACGCCCAAAAGTGACGGCGTACTGAAAAGGCACACAAGACATTTTTTGGTGAAAGTGTGAAATATTAAATGCAGTAAATGATTTATTTGTCATACAAATTACCTACCACCGAACATAGCTCCACACCAAATTCAACTTTCCGAGTAAAAGTGCAAAATCTGATGGAATAAAATGAAAGTACCAGGAAGCCGAATTAGTGTGACACAAGGAACATGTTACGTAACTTGTATGGCTAATAAGTGCCTAACTCTGTATAGCTTAACAAACAATAGGCCGTTAGAAGAATTTTCTATGACAGAAGTACCCCGTAACGCAAGACTTTTTTGTCCATTTGTGGTGTTTCAATTATTAGACAAAGGTCGTAAATGGCTTGCTGCACCAAATAAAACTCATTTTTTACGGCAAAGGATTGGAATGATTAAGCAGGTTGTGAAGGTGTCAACACCCAAGACCCCATCATTAATCCAGCGAACTAATTCCCACCCACCCAGAGCAAAAGCATATACTGTTATCACTTCTTGACTTCCCGTTTGTTGTTTTTCTTCAAGAGAAAATTGCATTTAATGGGAGTAGTAAACCATCCCTTAAACCTAATGTACCAGAATTCAAACTTCACCCTCAAAAACGATGTTTTGTAACTAAGGAAAGCCTCTTTTAGCCCCCTACCCCCCGTACCATCCCTATCTTGTTTCCTGAAATCACGTGCTCCTCCACAAACCGACAAACGTGGGTTCGATGTGTACCCCTTTCAAGAAAAAAATATATTGAGGAGTTCTTTTCTTCGGTTATTATTGACTTAAATAAAAACCACAGGAAAAAAAAAGTTTATGAGCGGAGGAAAAATCCACAGGATGATGAACAGGGTTTGGGACTTATCCGGCACCGCCACAAGGCTGTGTTTTTTTACACGCAAAATGGCACCACCAACAATGGATACAACATGCTTCATTATCATCACCAGTGCCTTCCCTGAGAACCACCACCACCTTTGTTCTTCCCAAAGAAGGCATTCTTGGGTTTTGACTTTGGTAACTCGTTGATATCCATAACCTGAATCGTTCTTTGCCTTTTGGCTATACACCGCACAAACACACCAAATTACACGTCGGTTATATAGAGAGAGATAAAGAAATATCACAGCATGAAAATAAAAATTATAGAGACGAAAATTCCACCATTTTCAGCCTCTTTGTAGTTCTCTTGAAGCCGCCTTCTGGCTGAAGCAAGCCTCTCCGCGTCAAAACTGCTGTCTCTTTGTCTCTGCAACCATTCAACACTATGTCAGGACCACTTAAGATCCCTTTTACCTTAACAGATAAACCCACCACCGCATTCATATTTTAGAGACACCAAAATGGTTGAGAAATCATATCCATACGTTTTGAGAAGCGGAAGCAGGGGTTGAAATTGACGGTGCTGGCGTCGGTTTTGGCCGAGGTTCACTGCGGGGAATTACTTTCGGTTTGTGTTCTGCTTCGGAGTTGTTACGGTCAGACCCTGAGCTACCATCTGCGTCAGCATATAGACCATATCAATCAGATGTAAACTACAGTATCCAAAAAGATTTGAATCAGATGCCAATATGCTATACTATACTAACTGTGTGGATTTGGCGAGTATGCAAAATCAGGAATCTGCAAAAGGAATAGAAGAAGAATGAATATTATTAGCTCGACTTTCCAAGGAAAAAAAAAAGCACTACGCGAAAAAGATTTCTTTGACCTCAACCTGATGATGATGCCCATTTTGGGTGGTTTTCTGCACAGGCGAGTCTCCATCAGCTGCCAATACCCCACCAACATCATCATTAATTATCATTAATAATTTCACATGACCTTTAGAAAATCCCCAACATTAACATAATAATTAATAATTAATCAATAATCAAGATTACCCATCAGAGTGTCCCTTCCTCCCTGTGGTTTCAGCTTCACCCACTCATCCACAATTTCCTTCCACTTCCTGCAAATAACAAAAAAGATGAATCAAGTCAATCAGTTGAAACTCTTGCAATACGACAACATTAATTTCCGCGAAAAAAGTGAAACGATTTTTATATCTCCTCCCAAAACCTGACAAGCAGCTTCACCAATCGACGAACGTCGTTTGAAGGATGCTTCCGTAACCGATTCACGTGCCTCCCGATGTCAGTTTCCTACAGGAATAAAAAATCAAACACCGTTAAGTCATAAAAAAACTTCAAAAAAACTTCTCAAAGAAAATGAACTTACCTTCAAAGCCTGGAATGTAATATCCATGTCCGCGAGGCTTTGCAGCAACTCCACCAAGGAATCTTCAGACTACAAAGGAGAAAGAAAACAAGCCAAATTAAAAGAAAACATTAATTAAACTTGTAATCTCAACATGAAAAAACACTCGTTGAATTGAACAATTAGCAATACCTGATCAGGCTCTTCGAGTTGCTCTTTAATCTCTAGAATCTTCTTCTGTTCGTCGTCGAACAGACCACCGTAAGGATCCAAATCCTCGCCGCCGTCATCGTTTTCCAGAGACTGCGGCGTGGCGGGGGAATTGGCGGCTTCGGCGGCACGGCGTCGGTGAGGCTGCCGCACGGGGCTAGGGCTAGGGCTGTTCTGCTTCGTGATTTGGTGGCCGTTGGTCCTGAGGAGGTGGCCGTCGTCACAATTGCGGCACCGCGGAGGCGCGGCCGTGGCGGAGTAGAGGCTTTCCACGATGGAGTCGCGGCGGCGCTTCAATTCCGCGGCGCAGTCCGCGGAGGCGACGGCGATTGCGGCGTCGATGAACATCCACACGTCGACGCCCGAGGTGTCCAATATGGATCGGAAATCGTCCAAATCCATATCCGAGGCGAGCGCGTGGAGGAAAGCAAAGAGGTTGGGGAAAAGCGATCGATCAGAGATTGAATATATAAGATGAGCTGAAGAAGAATTTGTTGGGTTTGTCTCTGAAAGGCTAATGAGCACAGAAAAAGAATCTGGGAAGATTCCTAGTTCTGTTGGTTAGGCTTTGGGAGCAACTATAGGTTAGGTTCTAATGTAAGAACATCAAGGGATCTATATTACTGTAAAGGGAAACGGCAAAGGGTAGATCGAAACGACGAGGGAGCAGTAGTGATTAAAACAACGTAGATCTGAGGTATGGGTATGGAGATTGATCGATTAAGGGTTGGAAGTTGAGGATAATGGAGAAGAGGATAGTACAGAGAGGATGAGGATTGACGATGGACGATTGAGGATATTCGAGAAGAAAAACCCAACCCTTGATTAATATAATTGATTTGATTTGATTTGGTTTTGAGATGTTAATTCAGATTTGGAAGGTCGTGTACAGAACAAGTATGGTAATGGTATTGGTATGGTATGGCCACAGGGTGTATACCTGTGGGTTACCAATACCATTATACCAAACTCTTTCAATTGTCTTTCGTTTCCTGCCAAACTCTTTTTTATTATGTTTTTTTTTTGTTGCTGTGGGCTAAGGGAGATGAACGACGGACTAAAACACAAACATTTTGAATTATTTGCTTCTCACCACTTTGGCCCACGTCCCCATCGCTAAAATTTAAATGATGAAACATTTAAAGAATGGTGGTAAAATGGATTATATATTATTTCATAATATGTCCTTTTATAAAAATATAATTTAGTGTCTAATGCGTTCTTATATGGAAACAAATTAATTTTATCTAAGATGAATGTTAAAATAAAATTAATATTTGTAATTGATGGTATTTAAACTTAAATAGTAAGCACATGATAATATGTCACAATATAAAAACTCATATTATTTACTCTTCTTGATATACTTTCCTTATTTTCTTTGTATTTCATTTTTTAATGTGATAAAACATAGATAAACTAAAGATGTAAAAAAATGAGAAAAAAATTAATGTTATTTAGAGTAACTCTACAAAATATGAAGAATAGAAGAAGATATATTCTAACATAATAACAACACACAATTCTTAGAAAACAATTAAATTCTTTTATAAAAATCATCGTAAAGTTGTTATCTTAAAGAACTTTTAGTCTTGTAAGAGTTAATAAAGTTTTGTTTATATCCAATACATTGTTTTCTTAGTTTTTTTATTTAACATTATTATGTTTGTGATGAAAAGTAACAACTAAAGAATCATTGTAAAAGATAGAAACAACTTAGTATAAAAAAAATATTTGGTATTCGCAATCTTAGGGATATTGCAAGGGTTTGTTAAGAATGATATTATATATTCGCGTAAGCTATAAATGAAAGAAAATAATATTTGTTTGTATTATATTTTGATTATAGTGAACACATTTAACATTGTTTAAGGATACCTATATGTAGTCAAACACTTGAAGTGAATAAGTATAAAAGTAATTTCTTTTGTTCTTCTCTCATCTGTATAGGCGATTTATCTAGTTAAATTTGTATACTTAAGTTTTATGAACTTCATTCAACCTTTTTTTTTAAATTAATATATTATTTCAACATATTTAACCTATAAAGGAAAATTATGTGAGATTAGATGGAAATGCATATTGCTTTTGAAAATTGATTTGTTAGGTTGTCCCTTTAACTCATTTAACTTTAATTATCACGAATGTAGTTGGATTTTAACATTTTAATGAATTAAATCATTGCAATGATATTCTTTTTATGTTTTTGTTCTAACTAACATCAAGTTTCTTCCACTTATGCGTTGGATTATTTTTCAGCAAAACTTTATTTTTTTCCATACATTTCCTCCATCTCTATCCATATATCTTTAGCACTTTTGCAAGATAAAATTTTCGTACAAGTATACATAGTTAATGTAGAGAGAATGATATGCTTCACCCTTGCATCAAACCATGTTTTTTCCCTTAATCCAAGAATCCACAGGTTTTTCCTCTTGCACATTGTTAGTCATAATAGTATTATAATCCTTACAATCAATTTAACCTATAAAACATATTTAGCATAGCCATTCACAAATTTTCATGATGTTTGTTCTGAATATCTTTCAAAAAACAACTTTTAGACCAATTGTTAGAAAACAATGAGACATAGCTAAACCAGGAGGGGTGTGAATTGGTTTTAAAAGCTTTTCAAAAAAGATTTACCCTTTTTTCAAGTTCTTTGAAAAAATGGTGCAATTAATTTGAAAATCAATATTAATAAAATATTGGTAAACAACAAGATAAAGAAGATAGAGAAAGAGAAAGATTGCACATAAGAAATTATACTGGTTATGATAAAACCAATCTTATATCCAATCTCAGTTAATAATTGGAATTCACTATCTTTGAATGTTTATACAAACACTCATCACAATCAAACAAACACAAGACAACAAGCAATGCAATATATACTGTTACTCAATAGAATATGTTTTACCCTCGAAACACTCTAAGAGAATATCACTAATCAACTTTTGATCAAACAAAAGGGTATATACAATAGAAACACTCCTATAACTAAAAAAAAAGAGATTGTGTCAAATTTTCAGAGCAAAAGCAAACCAGAAGATAATTTCAGCATGAGAACACAACCTTGAATTAGTAAACTTGTTAGCACTCTTTGACAATTGAAAAAAACTCAAATGATCATAATGAATTCACTTTTCATATTTGTATTAATGTTTAAAAGAATGAAATTAGTGTTCTATTTATAAAGTTCATAAAATACTAATTCAAAATTGATTTAAATGTATTTAATCGATTATTTTAAGTTAGTAATTGATTATTTTTACTAAAATTTGAAAAACTATTAAATTTTTTTATTTATTAGCAGATTACAACACTTTCTATTTTAATTGATTATGACACTTGTTAATCAATTATGCAAAAATTTAATCGATCAATATTTTAAAACATTTAAAAACACATAATTTTGCTCCGTGTTTTAAACGATTAATTCCTAATTGGTTATATTGTGAAACATCTCAATAACAAGTTAGTCAATTATTTAAATATTAATCAATTAACATAGTTACAAAATCTTTTTCACATGTAATAAAAACTAAAATACTCATTATATTTTTAACATCAACCTCTTTAAACATTATCATTAAAATATTCGACTTGAGGTTTCGCATTCTCTTCAAGTCCAACAAATACTTTTAGTGAGCATTTCCATTTAACTATATAGATTGTTTTAAAAAATAAAGTTGAAATTGAATGACAATCAATTGATTTTCTTATTCAATATTATAAAATGTTATGAAATTCTCGTTTTTATATTTTTTTTTTCTTTATTAAACTGGTTTTTAATAATTTGTATTATTTGTTGATACATTCATATTTTTGTAAGAGGATGCTGGAATAAATATACTTGATAATTTGTTTGGGTGAAAAAAATTTAACGAGTAATTTAATTTTATATTGAATTAAATGTATTAAAATTGGGATTGGTTCTCTTAGGAACCTAAATTTTAGAGTATAACTAATCTCATTGTCAACCAAACCTAGGAACTCCATAGTAATCACTAGCTCTAGTATAAGCTTATGTTAGAGATGCGTTCAAGCTTATATTACTAAGAATCCTTCTTAATTAGCTTAGATTACTAATAAACAGCAATGGTTATATGGAAAAGGTGCAAAGTGGCATGAAGAAGGCTAAGAACATCCTTCAGGACCATCTAATTTCCTCGTTTCAATTACAAGCCAGTTTTTTTTAGTCGCATCATACTTCCTTCTTCAAAAAAAGTTTTAACGGTCTATGCTTAAAAAATATTTGAGATTATAGTCTAAAAGTCTATTGAAATCTAAAATTAAAAAATTAATTCAAATTACATGATTTAAATTATTCTAAATATATTTTGAATTTTTCAAATTCATAATCTAAAATATATTTTTAAGTTATATAACCCGAAAATGTATTATAGATTTAAATTATATAATCTAATTTAGAATAAATTTTTAGATTCTATCACCCAAAATATATTTATGAATTTGAAAAATATTCCTTATAATCTAAAAATCTAAAGTATGGACATTTTTACATTTCCAACGTCCAATGAAAATCAAGGAAGAAACTATGAATATGCAAAGAGAAATCCCAACTTCCAATAAACCAATCTAAAGAAAGTAGCAAGATGGCCCAATAGAAATTTGGGCCCTAATTGTGTGTCTGCATAAGACGGAGCAAGACCATTCCACGTTGACTCTTTCTTCCTACACCTCCATACCTTCTTGTGTCATCCCATACTAAATGTGAAAATACCATTTTATTCTTGGCAGTTTCTTCCTGCACCCCTACATTTTTCTTCCTGCACCCCCACAATGTAATGCAAAGACAATAATATCCCTACTATTTTTTAAAAACCCCAAAATACACATAAAATCCACACTACTCTTTCTTCTTCCGGACAATGCAATTCGGTAATTTTACGGAATGGGAAATCCACATTTATTTTTTTGCATTCTGGATTGAAAAATCCATAAATATTCCATATTGATGAATCCGGTAATCTTCTAGATCCATCAATCCGTAACAAAAATTAGACTTCTGGATTCAGCAATCCGGAAATCAACAAGTTGCTTTCGAAACAAGGTGAAGGTCAGTTTTGGGATTTACAAAATTGTGGGGGTGCAGGAAGAAGAAGCCTTTATTCTTTTTTTGTCACCTCCTTGGATTTGAAATGATAAGCCTATATTCTGGATTACATTTTATGAGATTTGAAATAATAAATCTCATATTTAGAAAAAATTTCAAATTATGTAATCCGAAAGCTAATAACACATCTGAAAAAAGGCTTACGAATTACATAATCCGAAAGCTAATCTTATGTATAGAAAATACTTTCAGATTATGTAATATGGAAGCTAATCACAAAATGTTTCCAGATTACATAATCCGGAAGCGAATTCTAGATCTAGAAAAAGACTTTTAGATTATGTAATTCATAATATTGAAAAGGGTATTTTTGGAATACGAAAAACATATGGGGGTGGCACAAGAAGGTATGGAGGTGCAGGAAGAAGCAGCCTTCCACGCTCTGAGATATTATTGCTACAAAGACCATAATATGCCTGTGGCTTGGTAGCTTGAATAATAATTTGGCAGTTTCTTCCTGCACCCCACAATTTTTATAAATTCTGAAACTGACCTTCATCTTTTATTTGAAATTGGAATCTTGGAGTGTGCTACGGATTCATCAATCTAGGAGTGAATCATGTTGCTTTCCATATGAGAGGGTGTTTCGGAAGTAAAATTTGCATAAATTGTTGATTTCTGGATTGCTGAATCTGGAAGCCTAATTTCTATTATGAATTGGTGGATTCGGAATGATTATTTTGAATTATGGATTGGCAGATCCAGAATGCATATTTTTTAACACTACCATTCATGTACTGTCGGAAGCACCAATCTGGAAAGTTACCGAAAACACCAATCCAGGAGGTTATTGGATGCGCCAATCCGAAATTTTACCAAAAGTGCCAATCCGAAATTTTACCGGATTTTATAATCTAGAATGCAAAAAATAAATGTATATTTTTTATATAGGGACAGTTTTATCTTTGCACAATATTATGAGGTGCAGGAAAAAAAATGTGAAGGTGCAGGAAGAAATTGTAACAATTTTCTTGACCTAACTACCAACTCAGGAATTTAAATAAATACAGAATTTAAGTTATTTAATGTTCTACTTAAATAAAAATTTAAAATAAATCAAATTCTTAAATTATTTAAAATTATAAATAAATAAAAATCCTAAATCATTCAACATCATACATAAACAAAATATAAAATAAATAAAATTATTAAATTAATCAAAATTTTAAATAAATTTAAATTTAAAATATTTAATATTCCACTTAAATAAAATCTGCAATAAATAAAATCTTTAGATTATTAAAATTTCTAAATAAAAATATATCCTAAATTATTTAATGTCATTCCTAAATAAAAATGTAAAATAAATAAAATTCTTAAATTATTCAAAAATATTAAATAAATACAAATACAAAACTATTTAATATCTAACTTAAATAAAAAGTTGAAATAAATAAATTATTTAAATTTTTAAATAAATAGAAATTCTAAATTATTTAATGTTCTACTTAATAAAGATGTGAAATAAATAAAATTTATAAATTATTAAAAATCTTAAATAAATAAAAAACCTAAATTATTTAGTATGCTATTTAAATAAAAATATGGAATAAATAAAATTTCTAAATTATTTAAAATAAAAAATAAATTCAAACCTTAAATTATTTAATGTACTACTTAATTAAAAATTTAACAAAAATAAATTCATAGATTATTCAAAATTCCAATATAAATAGAAAATTTAAATTATTCAATATCATATAAGTAAAAAAAGTATGCTAAATAAATACAAGGTTTAGTCACTATTGGCCCAAATTATTTTTGAAAAATTTAATTTCATCCCACTTTTTTTTAAAAATAATTTGATCCCAAAGTTTTTTAAAATATTTAATTTTGTCACAATGTAATTCAATATGCACGAACAACAAACATTGAGGTAAATTTGTTATATTGATAATAATATAATAGAAGGGGAATTGCACTGAATTTTTATAATATTTAATGTTTAATTATATTGTGTGTTTTTTTTTAATTATTATTATGATTATTACTAATTTATAGATTTTTATTTTATTTTATTGAAAATATAGAAAGTTTTGTATAGTGTTAAATAATGATTTGTTGAGTTACAAAGAAGTTAAATATGTTGACTCTTTTGTAATTATTGGAATTCATTTCAGTAGGGGATAATATAAATTTATGATAGTATTTACCTTTTTATAAATAAATGTTTTTTTTAAATTGATTTCAAACACAAGTCAATAGTATGTTAAAACTTAAAAATTTTAAACTGATTTTACCTTGTTCCAGATGAGTCCTAAAAATCAAATTAAATAAATTGATATAAAAAATAAATATATTGATTAATGAAACCAAAAAACATACATGTTAGTTTGTTTGAAAAATTTATTATAATTATTATTATTACTTATATTATTTATTATTATCCTAATATTATATAATAGTAAATTTGTATATATATACATATATTATACATGTTATTTATTATTATTATTTTAAATCCTTCTATAATTTATCAAACCAAATTTATATAATAAATATATTATATTTTTAAAATAATAAAAATCCTAGTTATTGCTACAAAGACCAAAATGTGCCTATAGCTTAGGTAGCTTGAAAAACAATTTTCAGGACCTAACTACCAACTCAGGTATATATCTTTTACATGATATTTACACATAAATTAAACTCAGTTTTAATTCTCAAGATTAAAAATCCAGTCTTCAAAATGTAGTCAATTGAGTTATTCTAATATTTTGTAGACGAAACTAATATATTAGAATTTAATTATAATATAAGTTTTTCAACTATTTGCTACTTTTTAATTAGTTTACATCTTTTTCAATAGAGTTTTTTAATTGGATATTATGGAACATAAAAGTATAGATAGGGTGTCTTGAAAAAAATTTCAAGGAGTAAATCCATTATTACTGCTTCATCCTAATTCTCTTCTCTTTCCGTTATGATATTGCGTAACTCTTCTTTCAAACTCTTGTCATTCAATGTGTCCTCTGAATCTTTATACTCTCAGTAAGTAACTTCACTTAAAACCTTATAATTCACACTGGGACTTCCCCTTTAGCTAATATGATGAGTACAAGATATGGTTTTTTTCCTCCTCTATATTTTGCTTTATTACAAATTCCTTTTGCATGTTTGTCTCAATTTTTGAGTACATATTTTGCTAAATTTAGCATTTCTATGTGTAGAAGTATCTTGGGTTTCTTAACACATTGACAATAAAAAGTGAAGACTCAGAAGACACGTACAAAAGCTTTGTATTGGATGAAGAAAAGCTTTGTATTGGATGAAGAAATTGAAAGAAGAGTTAATGTCATAACTTAATAGAATTATGCAGCACTAATAATGTAATAATGGATACTCTGAAAAAATCTACAGAAAGATACCAAGACAACAATACTTGAAGCAATGAAACAATTGAGTCATTTAACTCCTTGATAGTAGAAGAAAGTCCTATGTTGCAATCTACTTAAAAAAAATACAACACAATTATTTAGAGGTTTATCCTCATCAATCCATAAAATCCATTTCTGTCAATTATATATCTTATTTACAAGAACTCAAAAAAAAATATGAGCGCATACAAATATTCTAAAAGAGTCAAAAATCAATCTAAACAAGCATGCGGTCCATGACAAAGTCTAATTTTCTTTCCGGAATTATGTGTCAAGTAGTTAAAGTGAATCGCAGAATTCTTATCTAATATGGCATTGATCAGTACACAAATAAATATGCTCTTATATGAAAATTTACCAAGAACTAAAGAAGGTGTTATTAAGGAAATAATGATTATCAAATTATACACAACAATTATTGTACGCAATCGCAACTATTGTACGCAATTATATTCCATTAATTTGATAATCATACCGATGTTTACTCCAAATATTGTACACAGGTTTGCATGACTGCAAGTTCACCAGTCCTAAATGACTACGGTTTGCTTGCTTCAAATATTGTTGTCTTGAGAGTATCCATTATTACTGGTGCTTCAGCATAATTCTCTTCTCTTCGACAATAACATTGCATAACTCTTTTTTCAAATTCTCTACATCCAACACAATGCTCTCGTCATTCAATGTGTCCTTTGAATCTTCACTTTTTACTCTCAGTAAGTAACTTTACTTAAAACAAAAACATCTTATTGGATGAAGAAACTTTGAAAGAAGAGTTAATGCCATAACTTAATAGAATTATACTGAAGTAATAATGGATATTCTGAAAAATTCTACACAAAAATATCTAAGACAACAATATTTGGAGCAATTGAAACAAACAGATTTATGAGTCATTTAACTCATTTAACTATTTGATAGTAGAAGAAAGTCACTACATTAATAAGTTAGCTTTCGAATTAAAAGAAAATTGACAATGTGGTTCCGTGGAGATAGTTCAAACTTCAAGATGCTGTTGCCAATAAAAAAAAACTAACAACTGAAAATTACATGAAAGAACTAATGACAAGCCTGCACTTAAAGAAAGAAAGAATCAGAATTATATATAAAAAATATCAAATTATATGAAAAATAAAATCAAGAACATATACAAAATAAAAAAAGATGTGGACTATATTAGTCAAACCCGTTAACAAATTATTAAAACTGAAAAAGATAGAAACATGTAAATAACTAAACAGAAAAATAATAAGCAAAAGAACCAGAAATCGAAAATGGATTTAACTAGAAAAAACTGTAAACAATTTTAACTAGAAAAACTGAAAATGGTAAAACCTAATTAACCATTAAACTGCAATTGTGAATTAGAATTGAAATGTAGTATGAAAGAATATTATCTGTTTTATTCAATCTGTCTTTCATCTATAGCAATGATACATATATATAACCATAGCATTAGAACAGTACAGAACCGTACAAATTCTTTTTCTCACATAACATCTGTAATTAAGACTAATTATAGACCCATTAATAGTGATTATATTCCTATAATTAAGTCTAATTATAGATTCATTAATAGTGATTATATTCTTGTAATTAAGTCTAATAATGATTTTGTCCGGTAATATCCCCTCAAGTTGGAGCATGTAAGTCTTGAATGCCCAACTTGACCAAGATGGCTCCAAACTTTTTAGCACCGAGAGCTTTGGTGAAAAGGTCAGCTAGTTGTGTATGTGTGGGCAAATAGGATGGAAGAAGGCGCTTGTGAATGATTTCATCTCGAACAAAGTGGCAGTCAACTTCAATGTGTTTGGTGCGTTCGTGGAAGACCGGGTTTTTAGCAATGTGAAGTGCTGCTTGACTATCACAATAAAGACGAATTGGGTCAGGATGAGGAACATGTAGAGAAGCGAGAATGTCTTTAATCCACTTTAATTCTCGGGTGGTCTTAGCCATTGATCGATATTCAGCCTCAGTAGAGGAGGCAGAAACCGTTTGTTGTTTCTGGGTTTTCCAAGAGATTGGGGAAGTGCCGAGTTGAATAAACCATCCGGTGAGAGATTTCCGTGTCAGTGGACAACTTGCCCAATCAGAATCACACCACCCAAAGAGTTGTAAGTTGTTCTCTCGAGGTAGGAGTATTCCTTGTCCAGGATGCCCCTTTAAATATCGAACAACACGAAGAGCAGCTTGCCAATGCTCGGAGCGTGGATTTTGCATAAATTGAGATAAAGCTTGGACATTGTAGGCAAGGTCAGGTCGAGTGAAACACAGATAAATTAACCTCCCAACAAGTCTACGATAAGTAGCCGGGTCAGAAAGAAAAGAACCAGTAGCGGAGCTCAATTTGTGATTTTCTTCACATGGTGTAGTGGCGGGCTTCGCACCCAACAATCCGACTTCAGTAATGATATCTAAGGCATATTTCCTCTGACAAAGGAAGATTCCGTTGGGGGAGCGAGCAACTTCAACCCCCAGGAAGTACTTGAGGCGGCCTAAATCTTTCATATGAAAGCATTGATTTAAGTAGCCTTTAAAACATTGGATGGCAGTACCATTATTCCCTGCAATCACAAGATCATCAACGTAGACTAGCACAACCAAATGTATGTCATTATTATTGAGAGTAAACAGGGAATGATCCTTCGGGGATTGTTGGAAGCCGTAACGAGTGAGAAAAGAAGATAGTTTAGCAAACTAACACCTGGGGGCCTGTCGGAGGCCATATAGAGACTTTTGAAGCTTGCACACTGCCCCTGGTTGAGATTCTTGGAAGCCAGGAGGGAGTTTCATATAAACCTCATCATCAAGATCACCATGGAGAAACGCATTGTGAACGTCCATCTGATGAAGCTCCCAATCTTTTGCGGCTGCTACTGCTAGAGTTGTGCGAATGGTTACCGTCTTTACGACAGGAGAAAACGTCTCGTTGTAATCCAAACCCTCCACTTGATGATTGCCAAGAATTACCAATCGAGCCTTGAATCTTTCAATTGTTCCATCCGAGTTGTATTTGATTTTGTAGATCCATTTACACCCAAGTGCCTTCTTTCCAGGAGGGAGAGCGGTGAGTTTCCAGGTGTCATTGAGTTCGAGAGCATGAATCTCCTGTGCCATAGCATCACGCCACCGGGGTTCTCGGACCGCTTGAGAAAAGAACAGGGGTTCCTGCTCGGTGTGTAAAGAGGCAAGAAAACTTTGATGATGGTTAGAAAAGGAATCACAATTCACAAAATTATGTATAGGATACGAAACACCTGAGGATTCTGTTGAAGGAGGTGACGGAACAGAGGGGCTTGACGGTATCGTGGTGGCTGCGACAAAATCGCGTAACCGTACGGAAGGCAGCTTCGCGCGATGCCCTCGCCCAAGGGGAACGCGGCCGTCAGCGGTGGTGAAGAAACCGACGGCGCCGTCTCCGTCGGACGCGGCGGTGGATCCGCGGGTAGTGTCGAGGCTTCTATACACGGATCGGAGTCGTTGATAGTGTGGTCGAAGTCATCTGTGAGGGTAGCATCCTCCTTGGCTGGGATGGGAGATGCAATGGGTTGGTTGACGATGCATTCATCTAGGTTTGAGGAGACAACTTCATGAAGAAAATGTGGGTCCGTTCCAGTTTCTAAAGAGTTGGCAATAATTGGGTTTTGCAATGGTGGTGCAGTGTCCATTTTTTTGGCTTCAAAATATGGAAATTTATTTTCGAAAAAATGTACATCACGAGAGACAAAGAAAGTTTCTGTTTCCAAATCAAATAATTTCAATCCTTTTTGGCCATATGGATACCCGACAAACACACATTTTCGGCTACGACTATCAAATTTATCCCGCTGTCTATTTTGATTATGAGCATAACATAATGAACCAAATACTCGTAAGTGCGCGTAGCTGGGTACACATCCATGGATCACTTCATAAGGGGTTTTTCCTTTTAGAATGGAGGATGGTGTGAGATTGATTAAGTAGCCTGCAGTCAAAACGCATTCCCCCCAAAATTTAATGGGAAGATTGCCTTGAAACCGTAATGACCGAGCAACATTCAGAATATGCCGATGCTTGCGTTCGACGCGTCCATTTTGTTGCGGGGTCCCGACACAGGAAGTTTGGTGAAGGATACCTTGTTGAATAAAATAGTGTTTTAGACACATGAATTCGGTTCCATTGTCAGAGCGAACCATTTTAACACATTTGTTGTATTGCCTCTCAACGAGTGTGAAATTTTTTTTCAAAGTCACTGATACCTCTGTTTTTTCTTTTAACAAATAGATCCAAACTGCCCGTGAACAATCATCCACAATTGTCAAAAAATATGAAGCACCACAGGATGAAGGAGTTTTATAAGGACCCCATAAGTCACAATGAATTAAATCAAAAATATTCAAAGCTTGATGCGCACTTAAGAAAAACTTATCTCTCGTTTGTTTCGATTTTTCACAAACTTCACAAACTGTATTCAAGTCATCACGAGTACATTTCCCACTTATATCAGGAAGCATTTGCACAATCTGAAATGACGGATGTCCTAATCTTTGGTGCCAAAGTGCTAGTTGATTTTCCATCTTGACATGACATGCTTGAGTCTTCCGTACCCCACGATACCAATAAAGCCCATCTTTCCGTTCACCTGCTCCAATCAGCGTCCTCGAAGTACGGTCCTGTATAATACACAATTTATCAGTGAATGTTACAACACAATTTTCTTCATCCGTCAATTGAGGTACTGAAAGTAAATTGCATTTTAATTTGGGAACATAAATGACATTTTTCAATTCAAGTCCTTCTTCAAGAGTCATTGTTCCCTGTTCGCAAGCTAGAACACGTTCACCATCGGGTAACCCTACGGGGCACCTTTGTATGGTTTCATTTTCACTCAAATTTTCCAGTGACCCGGTCATATGGTTTGATGCCCCACTGTCAATAATCCACAAATCCCAAATGCTCTTACCAGTCATTTTCTCTGATTCATTTGATTTTTGTTTGCTGATCATATCAACCAGTACCTTCCATTGTTCATTGGTCAGACCTGCCATCTCAAGTTTCTTGTCTGTCACCCACCATTCGGGATATCCGATCAATTGGAAGCATCCCTTCATGTCATGACCATTTTTACCGCAATGACTGCACGTCATTAATTTTTCTACCATATCTCCACGCCCTTTTTCTTTGTAGTTGGCTTGCATCGCGAGACCCACGACCAACCCCCTTTCTTCCGTTGATTTGGCCATCATTCTCACTCTTTCTTCTTGTACCAACATAGCATATACGCGGTTCAGAGACGGCAATGGATCTGAGGCCAGAATGTTTGATCTTACTGTCCCGTAGCTTGCGTCATCCAACCCCATAAGGAGTTGATGAACCTTCTCCTCCTCCCTTCGTTTTTCCAACTGAGCACCAATCCCACACTTGCATCCACCACACGTACAAGATGGAATTTTGTCACTGTTAGCAAGCTCATCCCAAAGGACCTTCAATTTTCCAAAGTAAGTTGCCACCACCATTCCCTCCTGCTTGCATCTTGACAAGTCCGACCTTAGTTGTTGAATTCTAGGTCCATTCACGACCGAGAATCTTTCTTTAATGTCTTCCCACAAGTTATGTGCAGTCTCAGCATATGCTACTGTGGATCGTAAGCTTGGTTCAATGGTGTTTAGAATCCAAGATACAATCATGGACTGCACGGTCCACCAATCTTCAAGGTCGGGTGCCTCATCCTCTGGTTGGATATGTGTTTCATCAATGAAGCCCCATTTTCTCCGGGCACGAAGCGAGATCTTTACTGCTCTTGCCCATTCGTCGTAATTTTCTCCGCGCAATTGGACTTGCGTGATTATGTTTCTGGGATTGTCACTCGCGTTGAAATCATATGACGAGTAGGTCTTCTTAGCACCTCCTCCTTCGTGCTCTGCTTTGTTGGCATTATTCTTTTATGGTGCATGTGCCATGGTTGTGCACCGTTGCCTTTGCTTTGTGTTTGTCGGGTATCAGAGTTTTGTGCTCTGATACCATGAAAGAATATTCTCTGTTTTATTCAATCTGTCTTTCATCTATAGCAATGATACATATATATAACCATAGCATTAGAACCGTACAAATTCTTTTTCTCACATAACATCTGTAATTAAGACTAATTATAGACCCATTAATAGTGATTATATTCCTATAATTAAGTCTAATTATAGACTCATTAATAGTGATTATATTCCTGTAATTAAGTCTAATTAAGTCTAATAATGATTTTGTCCGGTAATATAGTATAACAAGATTGAATTAATAAAATTAACATGTACAGAAATTGAAAACAGTCAAAACAATAAACTAAATCAGAACTCAAGAATTGAAAAACAGAACTAATAGTATTGAAAAACACAACTAATAGTATTAACTAAATTAACCACATAAACTGAACACAAAAGAAAAAATTGCATAAAAGGAATTTGAAATTGGAATTAATGTAAATTGAACTTGAATTGGATTGAATTAACCGATTGCAATAAAATAAATAAATTAAAAGAGATGCATGAATAAAAATATTACTGAGAAAATGAATTTCACTCTAGAAATGTTCAAAGAATTGTAATTAAGTTTCCCTCGATCTTGAATACAAGAAACTCAAATAATCATTTTGAATTCCTTGATTAACTATGAAAACACAATTCAATTGAATTGTATACACATATACAACAATTCTTAATAAAAACTGAAATCTTAAATGTACCGGTGATGGCCGTACGATCGATGTCATGTCTCAACCTTCATCAATGGACTGACCGACACCACAAATCCAATTACACTCAAGCAAACTTAGTAAAGTTAATCATCAATCAAGAGCTAGGTAATACGCTTCTAAACATGACCCAAGCTTTCTATTCTGGCCCAATAAGAAATGTCCACTAAAATAATATAAATAACACATATTCTAATAACCAATATGTCATTTAACAGTACTTAGATAACCGAGTATCGAACACTAAATTGACTTGAGTGTTAGAGTGTCTTATGCAGTTTTCATCCAAGTCTGAGTTACGAGATGATCGAGAGGTGGAACGAGTAAAGAAGAGGAAGGAGCTCGCAAAGAGAGTTGAAGCACAATCTGACCGACCGACCAAGGGAGCGAAAGAAGCAATAATAGAAGACAAACTTGGATAAACTAATTAGTTGACATACTTTCTTACTTTGATGTTTTCCACTTCAAGAATTTAATTATATCCATTACCGTTCTACTCGATTGCTTTTGGTATCAAGAATTGAAAACCACAAAAATAAAAATAAAAAAGCATAGAAGAATAAAGAAAGAAGAATCAAACAGAAAGAGAGAACATACGGTAGAGAATTTCAATAGCCAAAAAATAAAAAACTGTAAATTGAAAACTTTTCTAACTGTAATATAAATACCTTTTTACTTGTACAATTATTTCGTCAGCTTAACTATATTTAAAATATTCTGAAGAAAAATAATGGACTAAATTATGAAGTAATCTTAAATACGAAACTAGTTTTATGTTGAAACTTTTTTTATTTATTGAAACTAGCTCTAAATTCCAAATGTCATGTTACAAATGTCTTCTCTTTAAAAATAACTTTACATAGACATTAAAGAAAAAAATGTTGTAAATTTTTTTCCTAATATAAACAATTTTAAACTCACTTAACTTAGACTAAAATGAATATTTTAAATATTCTTCTATTTAAGTAAACGGAAAACAGAATACTAATCCCAATTTTCTAAACCCTAAACCCACACAGTCTCAAACAACCAAACCTACACAATATAATCAAAGTCTATAACGCAACCAACAACTCACCTTATCTTTACAACAATTGATAAAGTGACATTCTTCTCTCTCACCACCACGTCCAATCTTCCACCAACAACGGAGCTTTTAATCGAAGCTTGATTTCAAACTCTCACTACGTCACGGTTAAGGTTTGTTAGTATCGTACTCACAAATGTAAAAAATTAGGCATCCAAAAATACTTACCTTCAAGTACTCCTTCTTCGTCACCACGAATTCAAGGCAGTTGCAGGTTTAGGTGCCTAGCAGGAATGAGCTTATGATTATGAAGAAAAGCAAAGAGCAAAGTTGAAACTAAGAGGTGGAAACGTAGAGCTGAAAGTGAGAGGAGGAAAACGCAGAGCTGAAATTAAAAGGGAGAAAATGCAAAAGGAAAAGTAATGAAAATGACAAGTAAAAGTTATCTATAATTTCCATTTTACTTTTTCATTTAAGCTACTTAATGTAAGCAATTTAAATGTTGGTTAGACGTACATTACTATATTGGAAAGAAAGTTCTTGTTTTTGTGACATCATCCTACTCAAATTTCTATTATTTTTATTTTAAATTTATAATTATGTCAATTATATCGACTTTACTATATTTAAAAAATAATATTTTTTCATAAATAAGTTCATTAAAAAAATATTTTTTTATTTTAACTTTATAATTTATTAAAAAAATATTATTTTTGCGTAGGCATGATTCACTCAAATTTTTATCATTTTTTTAAATTTTAAATTAATAGTTATGTCCACTAGGCTCATACTAAACTTAAATTAATTAATACAATTATTATATATATTTTTATTTTATTTTTAGTGTCACATTAGCATTTGCTTAATGGATTCGATATTTTATTTTATTTTATTTTGCCTTCTATAAGGAAGGATTTAACCCATTCTAGTAATGTCTCCTACTAGATCGACACTAATTTTTGAAAGTTATATTTTGATATTCTTGTAGTGAACATCTTGATAACTAGATGTACTTATTTCTCATTGGACAAGGTGTATTTCCTTGAATATGTGTAAAACACAGTCATATGAAGTATATAAACATTTTAGGGTCAATAAGGCAAACATTTGGGAGTTGTTAAAGTAAAAACACTTTAGCTCATTTACCAATACATTGTTGATATGACATGTTTGTTCATATCCTTTTGGCAGATAAAAGAAACAAACATTCTCTGCAACATAGAGTAAACATACAAATATTCATAAAGTATTATGTTAACTCAAGACTATGTATGTATTGTTTGAGCAAATACATTGCTTAACCGACATAAAACAAGACTACATAATGACAATAGTTTCAATGCATCAATGAAAGTTGCAGAAATATATGAAGATGAAAATATACGCACATAAATATTTGTATAGTAGTTCGGTTTCACCAGAATCTACGTCTAGTCTAATCCAAGCAACCTTGACTAGATTGTTCCACTAAATTCTTGAATTATTTAGATATAAGAACTCTTATGCAACTAAAACAATACAACTTTTAATCCTTCTTGAAAAACCCTCCAAGAAGAAACACTATCTATAGTGTGTTAAAAAACCTTCAATGATCTTGAGCAAATCTTTTTTAGTGTAAAATACTCCAAGAACGCTCTCTATAAGGTTGCAAAGTTCTTTTTCAAAAACTATCAAAAAAGTATATATGTATAAGGTAATGAAAAACTTATTTTTCACTACAAGAAAATCATTAAATAGAAACCAATTTTACAGACAAAAATTAATATACTATATCGACTAAATTAGATATTATTTTATAGACTAAAAAATTATTGGTATCTAAAATCTTGGTAGCTAATTATATACCAATTTAGAAAAATTTATAAATTTTACTAATAATAGAAACTAATTTAGATATCAATATTTTTTTTAGTTTCTAAAATAATATATAATTTAGTCGATATAATATATTATTTTTTTATCTAAAATTTATTTTTATTTAATAATTTTCTTGTATGATTTCTTAAAAAAATTAGAGTTACCAATGAAAATGATTGATTATCATTAATTATAGTTTTTTTGTTATGTTCTTCATGTAACTAAAAAATCATTTTGATTGAACGTAATCAATTAGTTTTAAACATAATCGATTAGAATGTAAAGTTTCTAAAATTGCTTAATATAATGGATTATTATCTGAAATGTATGAAAACCATTTTTCATTAGATAATATGTTTAGAAAGGGGAAAAAAATAAGTTTCATACACATTTGTTTAAAATTATCTTAAAATTATCTTAGAGATTGATTAGTACTTGATATTTAATCACTCTAAGATAATTGAAAGAAAAATCATCATCTTCAAGATGCAATTATCTTCAAGGTACAATCATCATCAAAGTGTAATTATAACTTATATGGGTACCAATATATTCTTATTTTTTTCATGTCTTCCTTTCTTCATATGTTAGATTTTTGAGCCAATGGAAAAACATTGCATAAGTGGCAGAACTGTTCACTTAATGTTGCTTATTAATATTAACACCTCCTTTTTATCTCATTAAAATTCCTTGTGTAAAAGATATTAAGTATTTAAATTTAAGATACTCTTTTCATATGAAAATATTGCTCTAATTTAAAATAACTGTGAATTCACACAAGTCCAATGATACTACTTATAGTTAACTAATATTTTATTTGACCAAAATCAATTTCAGATAATGAAATTTCTTTTGTGAGTTTAGAAATTGGAAAATAATATGAACTTCTTACGAAATCATTAAAACATGTGAAATTCTATTGAAAAATCGCCTCAAAATTATCTTTTATTGTTGGATATGATTAGAAATTAACCTTAAAGTGATATTTATGCCAAACTGGATTTTGGTGAAGTTTGGTTAATTCATTGTAAAAAAGATTGTGTTCAATTATTAAAAATAATTAAAGTGATGGAATCTTTGGTTTTAACAAATTTTGTGGATTGAAATTTGCTGGAATTTTAGTCTAGTCGGATCGTGTGTATGCTATATTAGTTTCAAATCCAATGTATATTCTGTATGTTTAATGTACACTTTTATACTAAAACAATTTAGGATATTAATAATATATTAGGTTATAATAAAATAATTAACACCAAACTGATACTTACATCACTGTTAATTATCTTAGTCATTTAAGAAAAAAAAAGGTATTAACAACGATGGATATTTTGTCTTTCGGTCGTATAGGGCTAAGGAAAATATTCCTCTTGATATGGTTATATTGGTGTAGACTTACGTGTGTGTATTATTGTTAAAGAATAGTAAATAGATATATTTCTTAATTTTTTTTAATTTATAATTTTTGAAGTTATCTGAAAGTGGATATATTTGCACTTTACACAGTATAGTATTGAATTTGAATGAAAAGTTGATTTGCAGGGATCACATTCTTGCATTGAAAGTAAGGGCCCGGAGATTGTAAAGTGGAATGGTTGCATTTGAAAGGAGTCCAATAAATTAAGTGGTAGGCACTAGTTGTATGTGGGACTCTCCCAAATAATTGGTGCTAAGATTGCGATGGGCATCATTCCAGAATCTATCCTGGGTGCAATCTTCACGCTATGCTACCTCTTTGTTTTATCCCTCAACATATCACTTATCTTAGTTACATAGGTAAGTACCTTTTTGTAATGTTTTTACACTGTTTAACCATGGGTGTGATTTTTTAAGTTATTCTTGTAAAGGGTTGAGACATTAATTCCTTATAAGACATAATGACCCATTTTCCAACTCTGACTTTACGTGCTTGGTATTCAGTCTTTGGTCTTTAGGGAATCTATTTAAAAAAATTCTTATGCAAGTAAGTATTATGCAAGTAAGTATTTGATACACGGCAATAAATGTTTTAATAATAATGTATATTTATTTTGTTGTACATATTTATAGGGTTGTGCATTTTTATTGTTGGGCTGAGATAAAGACATGTATCACGATAAATTTCTGTATTACTTAATTTTCTTAGGTTTAACTTACGTTAATTCACTTTTACCTTAATATATTCTTCTTGTGATGGTCGGTCAAAATACCAGTAGGTTCTAGGACCATTTTGTCCCTAACAATACATAAGTAATTATTATATAGAATATGTAACAATGTAATAAAGTATAACTTTCACTGTATTTTAATTAATTTTTGTTTATGTAAATTTGATACATTTAAGCTACTTAATTAGTATATTAGCATGCGTTAAATGATAATATGTTTGGTTTTTTTATTGTAATGTTTGGTTCCAAATAATGTACAACAGACAATTTGATAAGAACTCATTCAGATGATTAGACTAACGATAGAATGGAGTAGAAGACGTCTACTAGAGACCTTCCAATATACAAAATGTTTAGTGCATACATTTATTAGACTTAATGTCTTAAATTTTTTATGTTATTCTCTTTGTTGTATATATAGAAAATGTTATAAGTATAAACAATAGGTTGTATCTTTCATTGGACTCTATATGTTGAACCTTCTACTGTTAATAAAAGTGTTTTTTTTTTCAATATTTTTCTTGTGTTCTTGCTTGTTATGGTTGAGAATCCAATAATTGGTGTCGTCTGTAAGAACAAGAAAAAGAAAATCAATAAGTTGAAGACATGGTCACAAAGTTTGACATCGAGAAGTTTTATGAGTAGAACGACTTTGAATTGCGGAGAATCAAGATGGAGGTCATCTTGATAGATCAAGTTTGTGTTGGACTCTAAAGGGTGAGGTGAACATGTGTCTCGAAAGAAGATAACTCACATGATCAATAAAGTTCGAAACACGATAACAAAACTATTCATTAATGGAGATATTCTCACGAACCATGTTAGGGTATGCAAAACTCTCTACTATAGGGATTTCAGTTTTGAATTTGGAATGAGGGATTCAATTTCAGATTGACTATGAATGCAACGAATACTCGTCGAAAATTTGAAAATGAAAAGAAAACGTGTTGAAAATTTGGATGTTACATCTTTACACGACCCATGCCACGCATCTACCCTAGGAACTAATAAAGTATAAAGAAATTTGTAAAAATTAATTTTAGTAATAATCTTATTATTTGTTAAAAATATTAAATAAATAAATTAGTATAACTTAATAAGTATTTTTTATTATTAAAAAACTTGTAAGTAAAAGTACAATAATTCAATATATTTTTTTAAAGTGTCGTTTTATAATTTGCAATATATATATTTTTATCATTTCTTCAATCCTGGGACATCTCTCTTAATTAGGGATGGTAAAGCAGGTTGGGTCACTAGACTGCTCTCATTTAAATAGAGTATGTTAACTTTTTGAACCCACCAACACGTATTGGCCCAACCCGGCGGGGTGGGGTAGGCTAATAGGCTAATCCGTCTGTCCACCCTTCTTTATTTTTGACACTTTTAAAAAAGAATCTCATGTTTTTTAAATTAAAATTAGTGGTGGTCAATGTTTTATATACAACTTTATTTATATTAATTTCTTTATAAATAATTTGACTAATTAAAGTATTATTGATATTTACTTTATTTTGTTAGCCATTAAACCTTATTTGATTAAAATATTAAAAGTTTGATTAAATTTTATTACTCTTCTTCGTATTTTTATTATTCCTAAACCCTAAACCCTTAATCTTAACCGTAAACCATAAATCATAAACCCTAAACCTTAAACATATCCTGAGAGACTATTAATTTTAGCATGTATCATACGTGATCCGTTTTATCACTCATTCTCTTAATATGTTGATATGGAGTCAAAATAAATAGATTTTGGTATTTAGTGAAAATTAATCAGTGCCTCTTGATTGAAAGATACCATTCATCCAAAAGAAGAAGAAAAAATCTGTTATGCAATGAGACATCTCTCTTGTAATTAATATTTAGTCAATAAAATATCTAGTTGATGGCTTTTGAATGCAATTACAAATTTGGGAAGGGTGTTGTCTCTTTCTGACTCTACCTTTAATAAAAACACTAAGACAAAATAAAACAAAAAGTCTCATTCAGTACCCTAAGTTCCAATCTGTTACGTGTAACCACAACTAAGATCAAAACATTGCATTGCATGGAAATGTTAACACAAAGGAAAATAGAAATGAAATTATATGCATGATTGAAAAAGACTCCTTCCTCCTCTTGAGGTAATTAGCACAGTCATGTAGATTTCCTTTGGTAGAAGGCACAGATTAATTAGTTGAACATTGAATGTTAAGAATCAACGTTAAGAACAATATTGTTAATAGAGAAGGCAAGTTGAGATGATGATATTTTCTAACAATGTGTAAAGTGAGTAGCAGCCTGCATTATTGAAAACCTAGATGACAAAAACGTCTCATCTATTTTTTTACCACCATTTGTGTTTCATGCTTGAAGAGACTTAAATAAGGATATGATGATAAATGATAAAGATTAGTCAGTTTTTTTAATTCTATTTTTAGTCAGTTTTTAGTTACTGAATTGGTTTGCTTAAAAATAAAGTACTATTTCTAATAGTGCCTCCATTTTATGGAAGGATTAATTATAGTATAGGAGAATCAAATAACTGAAATAAACTACTTAAGCTTATGATAAGTGTGCCATTGTAGCTGAATAGGTGCCAAGATTGACTCTTTAATATTGGTGTAATTCAATTGAAAAACTGCCGTGTGCCTTAGTGCAGTGTAATTTTATTTTTTTTACATATGTTGTCAACATTTGATTATTCATAGACATGGAAATTATCCTCGTCAGAATTTACAGATAATAATTTATTTTTATAGAAAATTTAAAATGTTTTATAATAAAATATAATGTTTAGATAGAGAATTAAAAATATAAAAAAACTTGAAAATTTTAATCACTTAAAATTAAATTATTTAAAATTTTAATTAAAAAAATATAATTTAAAATGCATCTTACTATTTTTTTTCCCTATCAAATTTATGTAAATTCTCTTTGACCTAATCTTAATATTAATAGAAATGTTGTATACTCAACTTTAATTAGTATATTGTCAACTTTGGTGGGTCATCAACTCAAATATTAGCTTTTGAATTGATTTTTTTCCATATATTAAAGTTAATTATGATCATTGTTATTTATCTTTATTAACTATCAAGAATTTTTTAGTTGACCTCAAATATAACCATTTTTTTATATTAACTAAAACTACTTTTAATTAAAGTAAATTGAGATTATTTTTCGGTTATGGTCTATATTAAAGTTATTTCTCAATTAATATTAAATAATATTTTCGTTAATAACATTGACATGGTTATTTTTTAACTAAGTTTTTTTTATCATTAAAATACTATTTTTTATTGGTAGAAATTGTATGATATTATCGGATGACTTATTTATACATGCATACTAGAAGTATGTTTTTATTAATCTTTATGAAAGTTTTCTCAATTAATGATATTTTGTTGATGTATGTATGATATTGTTTATACATTGATATTAGTGTAGTTTGATAATAATTTTCATACCTAATAATAATTAAAATATTCTATCCAAATATGAACATTTGAATTCAATAAAATTGAATTATCTCATTCAAATAAAATATTTAAAAGCTAAAAAATATATATTGAATTTTTTAATCCAAATACAAAGTAAAATTGTAATTAAAACTTTGAAAATTTAAATATGATATTTGAAAAACTTTGCAATCATAAAATCACAATTTCCAAACACAAACTCATAAAGCTATATATTTTGAGAACAGTCATCTTCACATTATAATTGTTAATCAAATTATTTAAAAATTAAAAGAATTCATCATCGTCTCATCAACGGAAACCAACACATGCGATAAACCAAGAAAAAAATAATGGAAATATCATACTTTGTGCCATCTTCCATGACGCTCACCAAAGTTCAATGTTGGGTTAAGAGTTTCTATGGAATATTAACAACCAAAAATATTTTTCTCTATAGCGAGAGAGATTGATACTCCTCTTTACGGATAAAGTTAAAGAAATTTTTTTTTGCTAGAGTTGGTATTGATATATTATTTGCTTTGTCTAATCAAATTTTGATGAAAATACTTGATTTTGCTTTTATTGCAAATATTGAATTTGACAAGTTGCCTCCATTTTTCTCTTCATGCAAAATAATAGGGCATGGTATTTCTAATGCAAATACATCATGATAACTTCAATAACACAACCAAATCGCTTATTTTTTTGTCCAAACTTGTTGTTGTACATTATAAACTCATGATTGTGCAGACTAAAGAAACTAATGATACTTCTCACAAGAAGTTGTTGGTGTCACAGAGAAATAAAATTTTGTGGTAGAGGTACATATATGATGTACCTATTCGTAATGTGGTGGTGGTAGAAGTTAAAGGAAATTGTTATTGATCTTGATACCCTTATTGAAGTTGTTACCCATGTGGAGGGTGGATCTCTTGTTGGTCAAAAGTTTAAGAAATCTGCTGAAAATATAGGAGTTGATTCAGGATCTCATGATATTTTTTTGTTGATATGCCCTGTTTGGAGGATGTCCATGAATCAAATGATTTGCTACAAAAAAAAAAAAAAAACTCATTGCCTCCTGAAAATTATGGTCTTTTCATCTCAAATCTGCCTTTAATGAAACAGGTCTTAAATTAATTGTTTTCAAATGGGTTTCTTCTAAATTCGTTTATCAAGATTTAGTCTTGCACAATTTTTTTGAATCTCTTTTAGGTGATCTAGTTTAATCTATTTCGACTGATATTTTTTTAGAGGAAGTCAATTTGGTCTTTTGGTAAGTGAATAAGGATGAATCATTAAGTGAAGACAATGAAATAGTCCAAACCTACAGGAGACCGTGAGGTCTTCCTAGAGTGAAAGTCAATAAGATAACCCAAAACAGTTCAACCAAAGAAAAAAGTAAGGATAATATCAATATCATAGGATTTTTATTACTCTTGGTGAATGCAAACTATGGTCAATTTTCCTCTTTATTAATGTTCTTTTGTTTGTCTTCTTGTTTTATTTTATTTTTTTCAATTTTTAGTTTAAACTCCCAATATAGTTACTTAGCTACTCTTGGGAGTTTTATTGTTTTTTATTTCTTTTCTTGTGGGTTTGGTCTAGTCCCCTCTTCTTCTTCTTTTTTTATGTTATTTTTCATGCTATGAAAAAATATTAGATTAAATTATTTAATTAAAATATTGAAAATAAAAAAATAATAAAAATGATTATAGGATGGTGGTATAATTTTACAAGTTGTTAACATATCATTTTTCCCATAATAATTTCTAAGGGTGTGTTTGGATTGGAGAGGAGATGTGTGAGGATTTGACGGAGTGGATGTGTGAGGATTTGAGAGGAACAAAATGAATGTGTTTGGATTATGGTATGTTAGAGTAAATGTGTGAGAAAAACTTATTGAAATTTGTGAGTGATGTGATGGTAGTGAGAAAATTTTGATTTTTGTTTAAAGATGTAAAATGTAAGCTTACAATTTTACCATTGTCTTTAAAAATATTTGAATAATGAAATATGAAGTATTTTTGTGTAAATTTGAGTTAATTAAAATTTTGTAATTATTTCCAATCATTAAATATTTTTTTTAAAACAGGAGTTTCTTATTGTTAAATGTGAATTTTTTTCATAAAAATAATAAATTTGTGAGTAACGTGATGTGATGACTATGATTGAAATTTTAATTTATTTAATTAATAAAAGATTAAGATTACAAATTTACTTTTTATATTTTAAAAAATAATTAATTAATTTATATTTTTTTTATATAAAAACTATATTTTTTTTTGTTATATTATAATTTATTTTTATTATTAATAATAATTATTATTAATAATATTATGAATTTTTTTTATATAAATAGAATAAAATAGAATTAACTATTAATAATATTATTATTATTTAATGATTTTATTTTATTTATATTTATTATCATTATTTTAAAAAATTATTTTATTAATAATATCATTAAATATTTGTGTTAGTTAAATTTATGTAATAATTAATATTTATAATTATATAATTTTAATTGTATTTAATATTATTTTATTTGTATTATATTATGTTATAAATATTAACTATACAATGAAAAAATAAAAGTAATCAACCACTTTCATGCAAAGACAAAAATGAGACTAAAATGGGAAAAACGTGGTTTTTAGTAAGGGTTTTACAATTTTAGCGCGGAAGTATGAAAAATATTGTTCATGTTGATATTTCCTTCCTCTTCCACACACATCAATGGATCCAAATGAGGATATCATTACACTTCCATCTACGTAAATAGTACTTCCCTTGAAGCAACCGGACCCTAAGGTTCTATTTGCTTTAAGGGTTGTACTGCTCAAGAGGAAGGATGTAAATGAATATCCATGGTTTGGATAAGGGATGTGCAGGGAATGGGGAGAATGGATATGCATGAACAATGATTTCTCTCATCCTCCTCATATGCAAAGATCTGAGGGGAAAGTCACCTAGTATGGTGGTGTTTCCCCTTTTTGACCTTCTTTTTTGCTTTGTCATTCATGAATAATATATATAAAAAAATATATTTTATTTTTATTATTTTTCCATCATAATTATCATATTATGATATTTCATACTTTATTCTATATATTTTCTCTTCTTTATAAATAAATTTGTTGTATAATTCATTCTATATATAATATTTTTTTATTATAAAATGACATCTAAAATATCTACTTGGTTATGTATCTACATACAATTTAAATCAATGAATATAAAAAATTTCAAAATGTATAAATAAATATAACAATAAATTTGAATATGCTTAGATAATATTATTTTTATGATTATTGTCATGTTTCGATAATATTAAGTAACTTGTATTTTTTCCAAAAATAATTATTTAACGATATCGAAATAAATTATTCAATTGTACCGAAAATAATTTAAAATATTTCAATTAACTCAAATCTACACAAAAATACATCACATTTCATTATTTAATTATTTTTAAATATAAGGATAATTTTGTAAACTTAAATTTTACACTTTTAAAAAGAATTAAAAAAACCTCACAAGCATCATATCACTTACAAATTTCAATAAATTTTTCTTCAAATCTATTCTAACATACCCGAATTCAAACATACTTACTTTCTTCACATTTTTCTCTCAAATCTTGATACTCACTGAAATCTCCACATGTTCTTTCCCTAGTCGAAATACAACCAAAATGTTGTAGAATGAAGTCGTATAAATAACGGTATAGAATTGTTTTACATTATTTGTAACTTTTATCTTTCTTCGATTGTAAGTGAAATTGCATAAATTCCATTTATTTTATTAAATAATAAATTAGTATTTAAAATTATATTTGATCAATTATAATGATTAGAGTTGTAACTTCACGTGGCATACCGTGCTGTTTGTTTTGAAACTGCAAAACAATGGTGGTCCTATGGTGCCTAACTTTTAGATAAAAATTGAAACGTCGTAAATTCATAATATGAGATAAGATTTTGGTATTCATAATATAAGATTAGTTAATATATGATTTAACTATGATACCAATGAAAAAAAAAGTTAATATTAACTTATAAAAATAATTTATTTTACCTCTATTTTATTGTCTTATAAACCCTCCTTGAACCCAAGTGCCGTTTTCTTTGTTTTCTAATAGTACAGGATAAAATAAGAGATGCAATTAAGAAGGAGAAATCAATAAATCTGCAATGTCACCGTGTTCATGTCAACCATTTGAGTCTGAACCTTCTATAAATACTTGTGTCCATCAAACCTTCCTTATCCACTTAACTTATATTGAGGAAAAATAACTATTCATCTTCATCTGCAGCAATGGTGTCCCTACCCATTTTCCATCAAACCCTTCTGCCATTACTCATCACTATCACAACTCTTTCCTTGGTTGCTTCCGATCCCACAGATGGCTTCACCCCTCTTTCATTTTCTAACTCCAACATCCAGATCCAAACGCCTTACGATGTTCCACAAAACCAGCGTTACAGCTATTCAAATGGAGTGCACAGATTTTGGGTATACTCCACGGACAAGCCTCACACGTCTAGCAGCCAAACAGCACCACGAAGTGAGATGCGTATCACAGTAAGACCCAACTTCCACCTTTATTAATCATTCATTTTGAAGAAATACTTATTATATTTCATACACTTTTTTTTCCTTTTTCCTTCTTCAACTATCAATTTCCATTTTTTCTATTCTTTTTCTCTATCAAACAAAGTGTAGGAGATATGTCTACAGAAGGCGACAAAGCTGTTCATGAAGATTGACTCTGATAGTCTCTTGCAGTGAAGTATACGCTGCAATAATTAACACTCGATACTTATTTAGAAAATGTCTTGAAGATGAGTCTTCATTTATATTCATTTAGGTTAAAAAGAAAACTGTTGGGATCTCCATGAGTCGGTTTTATGAGGTTGAGTTATGCTTAAAGTCCACTTACGTAATATGGTATTAAAGTCATCTCGAATCTATCCTAACGAGTGTTTGTTGGGCTTATGAGGCCACCCGCTATCGGATCACCCATAATATGTTATCCCACGCACGAGCGGTAACTCTCGACGTGAGGAAGTGTGTTAAAAATCTTACATCGACTAGAGATTAAGACATTTTATTGTATATAAGTGGATGCAAACCTCACATCATGAGCCGGTTTTATGGAGTTTAATTAGACTTAAAGTTTACTTTGTAATATAGTATCAAAGTCATTTCCATCCTATTTAAACTTAAAAGTCCACTTCGTAATAAAAATCCTAATCAGATTTGAGTTTGCAGGGGTACGATAAACTTAAAAGTCCACTTCGTAATAAAAATCCTAATCAGATTTGAGTTTGCAGGGGTACGATTATTCATCTGGTGTGTGGCAATTTGAAGGGCATTTCTCCGTGCCCAGTGGCACAAGCGGGACGTGCATCCAGCAAGTGTTCGGTGGAGTCTCCTCTGCCACAACCTCTCAGAGCAGGGTGTATGGTGGATCTCTCACTCATTACCAATCAGCTACTCTGGAACAAAACATCTACAATAAGTGGTATCGTTTCAACGTGATCCATGATGTGGGTGCCAACAACGTGAAGATTTTTATCAACGGGGTGAAGAAATTTGATGGAAATGGCCGTGGAGCCGGCAATCACTACTTCAAGTGTGGGGTTTACGCACAGAATGGTGCTTCCAACTACATGGAATCTCGATGGAGGGATATCAAGATTTTTAGAAAATACTAAAGATTGAGAGAGCTTTTGTTTCAGTTCCAAGTTCTATAATAAGGCAAGCAAAAGAGCTTGTTTAATTACCTATATAACCCTGAATAATTTACTTGGACTGGGATAAGCAGTGTCTAGAAATCCATTTCCTTATCCTAGGTTACCACTCTAGCCAGTGATTGGTTACGATCTTTGTTGGCAGTTAATCTTGTATTGTGTCTGATGTCGTTTTGTTGCTGAAAAGTGTGTGCTTGAATAGTCATTCAAAACTTTCTCTATAAACATTTCCACTTTCCAAAACTAAATATTATTAAAATTAATATACGAATAAATATTACTATCATTACTACAGAAAAATAAAAAATGTATCTCACTTGTTTTTATTTAGTAGTTTATGTGTTTTTTCAAGATTATTTTAAGATGTTCTCGTCTCGTTCACTATGGCTATGGGATGATGATATACTACAATAAAATTATTAAATATAAATTAATTTTAAAAATAAAAAATAATTAGTTATTATATTAATTAAATTAAATAATATTTTTAAAATTAAGAGAATTATTGGTATTTAAAGTAAATCTATTATTAATAAAATTTATAAATTATTAGTTTTTATAATTAATTTATAAAATTATTATATTAACTAATTATTTTTTGTCTTTATAATTAATTTTTATTGAATAATTTTTTTTATGTGAACTTGCAAAATGTGCACTCAAGTTACTTCTCTTGAATAGTTAAAAGTAATAAATGCTATTAAAAACATACATTTATCTCATCCTTATCAATCAATTTATACTATGTTGGATCTTAACATGGATGAACTCGGATTAGTAAGAATGGTTGTATTAGTCTAACACTAGTATTATAAGAAAATCATTAAATAAACACTAGTTGTAGAGACTGAAAATAATTAGTTGTTATATTGATTAAATTAGATATTATTTTATAGACTAAAAATTATTGTAATTTAAAATAATTTTTATTATTAATAAATTTACAAACTAATTTTTAAATTGATATCTAATTAACTACCCCAATTAATAATTAAGATTATAAAATTGGTATTTAAAAATTAATATACAATTTTTTTTATTAATAATAGAAAGTAATTTAAACACCAATAATGTTTTAGTCTATAAAATAATATTCAAATTAGTTAATATAGTAACTAAATATTTTTATCTCTAAAATTAATTTTTATTTAATAATTTTCTTGTATTAAATAATGATTATTATCAATAATTAAATAATAATAAAAAATATAATATTACAAATTTATAGTATTAAAAATAAAACATAAATTTATAGATATTTAGTATACTTAGTAGTTTCACATTAATTAATTAAAAGTTGAAATAATGATAATTTAAATATATTTTCTTTCCGATATCATTCATTCTAATAACATTACTTCTACTAAGTTTTCACAATAAACATTAATATTGACTAGTAATAATAATTAAAAGAATATAAAAAATAATAAATATTTTAAAATTTAAAAAATAGTGTTGTATCAAACATTTTTGTTTTGTTGACTCTTTGTTAACTTTTTTGCTATTTTTTTATTTTCTTTTCTGGGTTTTGATTAAATTTTTGATCTGTTTTTGTAAAGTTAATTTTCTATTTTATTTAAATTAAATGGTTATCCAGTTTCCAAAACATAATTACAAATATGTTTTTAAAATATGCAACAAGGTGGCAGGGAATTAGATCCCCAGAATTGAAGCTGGAGGAACACCAAATCCAATAAAATCAGGTTAGGATATTCATGAATGTGGATTTACTTATTATGGTCATTGTTCCACACATAACGACTTCCCGATTGAAAGTTAAGGAAATGGCTTCAAATACAATTTTTTTTTTCCTTTTCACATGTTTTGGGAATAATCTTTGTACAAGAGAATAATATACCATTATTGTGTAAGACTTGATCAGACAAGTAAATAACATAAAAATGATTACACTACATTAAAAAAACTAGAAAAATCTTTGACAAAAAAAGAAGATAAATATTATGATTTTATTTTGGGAAAGATTAGTTTCTTGTAGTAAAAAGAGGGCAGTTTCTTCCTGCACCCCTACGTTTTTCTTCCTGCACCCCCACAATGAAATGCAAAGACAAAACTATCCCTATTATTTTTTAAAAATTCCAAAATACACATAAGTTTCACACTACTCTTTCTTCTTCCGGACAATGCAATTCTGTAAATTTACAGAATAGGAAATCCGCATTTATTTTTTTGCATTTCGGATTGCGAAATTCATAAATCTTCCAGATTGGTGAATCTGGTAATCTTCCGGATTGGTGAATCCGGTAATCTTCCAGATCCATCAATCCGTAATAAAAATTAGACTTCCGGATTCAGCAATCCGGAAATTAACAAGTTACTTTCGAAACACCTCTTTATTTGAAAAAGAACACGAATCACTTCCGGATTGATGAATCCGTAGCACACTCGCAGATTGATGAATCCATAGCACACTCCCGGATCCCAATATCCGGTAATCTAAAAAACTCTAGTTTTTTAAAATAAAAGGTGAAGGTCCGTTTTGGGATTTACAAAATTGTGGGGTGCAGGAAGAAAAACGTAGGGGTGCAGGAAGAAGAAGCCTAAAAAGAGAGCCAAGAGTCATTGATTCGGCCCATTTCAATTCCTTGGGCAGTTATTTAGAAGAAAAGAAGGAAGTTTCTTCCTGCACTTCCATAACTTCTTCAACCACCCCATAAATTTAAAATTCCAAAATTGTCCTTCAGTAAAAGGTTAAAAATAAAAGGCACAATGTTTTACATATGGTTGATAAGTGAAGAAAGTGGTTGTGGTGGCGGTGGTTGTTGTCGTGGTGGTGTTGACGATGGTTAATGGTCATTGGCAACAGTTCTTGAAAATTTGAAGTTAGTGTTCTTGTTGGTTGAGGTGAGCCATGAGGTGGGGAGAAAGTCAGTTAATTTTTATTGGGTGATGAATAGTTTAAATTGTTTGTTTCTGTTATTTGTCATGTGGTGACTCTTGTAACATTATGTGGTGACCCAAAGTCAATTTCTTGCACACACACATTTACAAAATATATTTTCTCTTAATTGGTTTATTTTTTAAAGATTAATGTTGTTTGATTTTTGTTGGGTGATAAATGGTGAGTCTGAATGGGTCGCTCCACTCATATGTTTTACACCACTCAAGTCAAAGCACATCGGTTGCTAATAGTTAATTTTGAAATTGAAAAATTATATTCAATACAAACATTTACATTCCATGGTTATTTTGTAGATTTGAGTAAGACACAAAGTGCACACTTAACATATTGTTGGTATTTGTTTTGTGATGTTCTTATATTGTATGTTGTAGGCAATGCAAGTTGACAATCTCTACGAAATTCTTGAGAATTTTGGTGGAATGAATAGCCCCTCTATAAAAGTAGTCAAATATATGTTTTGATTTGAGTATTATAAAGCATATGAGTGGAACACCCCATTTAGGCTCACCATTCATTAACCATCAAAAGACATCAATCTTTCAAAAAATAACCAATAAAGAGAAAATGTAAGGGCCCCATTACCTTTGGGAACAGAAATACAACACTTCCAATGTAAAGCCACCAATAGCGCCACCCATTACCTTTGACTTATATATTACTTTTAAATTAACTCTTATAGCTTTTGAGTTATATTTTAGAACTAAGTTAGAGTAAAATTTTAAGGGTTAAATATAATTTTTTGTCTCAAAGTGAAATTGATTTTTTATTTTTAGTCCAAACTTTAGATTTTATGGGTACTTATAGTAAGAAAACTGTTGAAATGAGTATTTATCATCTATTTTCTTAATGTAACAAACAAATTTTCAGCGTGAATTATCTTATAATATTATAACATTCACTTCAAAGATGAGTCAACATTAAATATTTGAACATTTTAATCCATACTGAAAATCCGTTTGTCACGTAAAAAACTGACAATAATTCATTTTAATAGTTTCATTACTACATATGTTTAAAAGATCTAAAATTTGTATTAGGGACAGAAATTAATTTTTGTGTGAAAACATGAAACAAATAATATATTTAACCCAAATTTAAATTCTAAATAAATTCGATACACTAAATCTTTCTGCAAATTACGCTCTCCATATTTGACGCAAATTTGTTTTTGTTAGTTTCGGAATAAGTTTTAAATAAGGTATTAGTTTGTAAAAAAATTATAATCATACTCTAAATAATCTTTATTTATTTTTTAATGCATAATTTTTAAATTATTCATTTATTAACTTAAAGAAAATTTTTGGGCAATTGGGCCCAATACCACAGTCACAATATAAAGCTGGCAAATTCTTCCTGCACCATATCAATTTTAACCTCCACCATATCAATTTTTTAAATTTCCAAAACTACCCTCCTGCACCATATCAATTTTAACCTCCATCATATCAATTTTTTAAATTTCAAAAACTACCCTTATTCCAAATTTAAAAATCCAAAATAATAATTATAATTGAAAAATAAAAAATACATTATGAAAAAAAATTCTGAACACAAAACTAAAAATACATTCTGGATAAAAAATTTCAGAATTCAAAAATATGTTCCGAAAATTGAAATCCAAAATATTTCAGATAAAAGTTTCAAAAATATTTTTTTCCATTTTTGTATAAGATTATTTTCGTCATTTAAAGAGGGGTATTTTTGTCATTTTCTAGAGCTGATTGGGTACATGCTGAAATTGATATGGTGGAGGGAGAAATTGCCTATAAAGCTTGGAAGGGTTTCTTCCTTCCCGCACCACTACGTTTTTTCTTCCTACACTCTTTCTTCTTCTTCCTTATGCACACCACCTACATTTCTTTATCTTTATCTGTACATGATGGCTCTATCTCATCGAACAGGAATTGTGGGGTCTGGTGATGATTCGGTGGTGTCTCCTCATCCTTATTATTTTTGTTTTTCTGAATTGCGATTCCGCAACATAGTGTGAATTGAGTAATCAAAAAAATTTCTGGATGAGTGTGTCTGGAAGTTATCCGAATTTAAATACATTCAAGATCTACTAATCCGAATTGAAGTTGATGCTTTTAGAAAATAATAAGGATAATTTTATCTTTATATAACATTGATATAACATTGAGGGAGTGCAAGAAGAAAAACCTAAAGGTGCAGGAAGAAACTCCCTTGGGCATAACTGAAACTGTCCAATATGACTCTGGATGGGTTGATAGGTGTAAAAAATAAAAAAATTGTGCAATATGTTTTTGGATGAGAGGATTTTACCAATATAGGTTCGAAATTTCCAAGTTGTATCAAAGACTCAAAATCATCGATTCCGTGACTATGGTCAACACGATATACATGTCTGCCAACCACTACGGAATACAGATTCAACAACACGATCAAAAATCACATAAATGCGATTGCATTTATATAGGCTTTAGTATGACCCGTTAGATTGAAGACTTATTAAAAGCAGCCCTTGAGTCAACAGAATAACTTTACAATTAATCAACTATTAACAATTCATTACATAAAACCCCAAATTAAGTAAAACAACAAAACAAAGCAATATTGAGATTTGTGCCTTAAATAGGGACATATGCGTGCTGCGTATCTTCATAGAACCAACCTAGCAGTTTCTCGTTGTTCTTAAATCAAACAAACTCACGCCAAACTCACGCGTCAAAGGAAGGGAAAAGGAAGATCAATTCAGGACTGCTTTTTTACTTCTCCGATTCAATGGCAGAACCGTCTCCTCCCAGTGGAACCAAACCTCTAATCACGGAGTCAGATATGGAAGCTGCGCAGCATCTTATTCAACTCAGCGAAGATAGCAGCAGCGACAACATTGCTGGGAACAAGAGGAACAGAAGCTGTGATGGAGAAGAGGTTCATCAAACCGCAAAGAAGGAGATTCTGGAGATTTTTGGGGATGACGAGGTTTCTCAGCCGAAGAAGCAGAAGAGGTATCGATCTCTTGTGAGCATATACATGGCCACTACCCCCATATCATTGTTTCAAAGGTGAGAGACAACCTGCATCGCTAAGGGTTAAAGAGAAAACCCTAAGCTGAGTAGGATTAGGAATAGGAACAATTAGATAGGATGTAGGAAGGTAGATGATCTGAATTTCTTAACTGGATAATATTTTTCTTTGTATAAACGAGAATGATTTTCTTCTAGCTTGCAGTATTGAGAATGAAGTCAGGGATCTCAACTCCACTCGACACTGTTGTGTGAATTATTAGTTACCTTGTTCATTCTTAATCTCATGATCGATGATACAAAGTGCATGTGCATGGTTATCGTAATTCAGTTGCTAATCTGTAAGAACTTTTTTATGATCTGTTTGCTTTTCTATCTTTTTTTTTAAATGTAAAAGAAGTTATACACAAGCGTTATATAAGTAGGATTTCTCATCTTAAGTTGCATGATAGGTTTATATTCAATGGTGTTGGGGATGATCACCCTTTCACTTCTCACTATTTTTAAGGTGGGGTGAAGTGCTTTTGTTTCATCATTTTGTATACCTTGTAGGAGTTACTATCTATTTCCTGCATTTCATGGTGCAGGCGTGTGTAAAGTGTGTGTCAATCCGCTAATTTACGATGGAGGAATCTAATGGAGAATTTGTAGTTTATGTAAGTTCTTAAGTTCAAATCTTTTAGAGGGGGTATTTTTACCAAGTCTCACTACATGAATAGGAGACTACGATGTTCATCTGGGAAGAAGACAAAGATTGAATGTTCAAAGCTGTCTTTATCAAGAGACATTGTCAAGTGCTGAGCTTCACCAGTTTGGTTTGGCATTTGCATGGCAAAAAACATGAAAGGTTTGTAGTATGTAGAGTTACTTCGACTTCGTATATGTGAGCTAAGTCTTATGCTATATATCAGTGTATCAGAAAATGAAAGGGAGGAGAGAAGATAGGGGTAGAAAAAAAGAAGAAAAACAATGAAGACTAAGAGGGAATTTCACACTAACCCAGCTGTGGAGGATTAACTAGTATCTAGAATACAATTAAAGAATTGTTAGATGACATATAATATAGCATGCTATTCTTAATTTCAAGAGTGTATGGATTCTCAGCATTAGTAAAGAGAAGATCAGAATGATAAAATAAGAAGAAAAATGGAAGAGAAGTTGAGGTAACTAGGCATCATCTGACTCCCCTCCTGGCCTATATATATATATATATGTCGGTGTCTGCTATTGACGAGTTGATAAATAAACGATTAGTTGCATGCACATTTCTAAGTACTAACTTCTATTACTGTAAGCTTTAGAAATGCTCATTATTATAAAGCAAAAGAAGAGAGGAAATATATATTGAATTTAGCTCCCACTATTTGTTATTCGTAATCTTGATACAGCAGATTGATAGCAGATCTTTGAAGTTGCTCCTCATTGTGTTGCTCTAGTTACCACCTGATAAATCAGCTATAGCTTTCCTAGGGGCTTTTAGCTTTCTTTATCTTCTCAAATACAAATATTTTCATCGATTGCACACTATTGCCAATAATGAAACATGTTACAGGAAGTTTTTTTTCTGTGAAGTGCAGAATCAATTTAATTTGGTGTCAACACTATATGTTGAGAGAGATTGTTGAATATCTATATATAAAAAAGAGGTATACAAGTATTTTTGTTCTTGTAGACCGTCTTTCTATATATATATATATATATATATATATGTGTGTGTGTGTGTCAACACATTTGGAAAATTGACAAGGGAATCCATAGGTTAATTTAGTGGTAGAATTCAAGTACTTTATTTAACTCTTATTATTAATAGTAATTAGTTAAACAAGCTTTCTAAAAAAAGAGAAATAGTTAATTTTTCTACACTAAAGATGTAGTACAACCTATAATAACTAATATCTTTTAACGTATAAACATAATCAAAGTAAAATTTACCAAAAGAAACTTTTTCATATTATCATCAAAGAAATTCCATATATTTAAAAGAACACAACTATTCCAATTCATATAAAAGTAAAAAATCAAGATCAAAACATTTTCCTTCCTTGTGTTATCTAGATTTTTTAAGATAAAACTACAAGGAATCATTCAATTATTATAAGAACATTACATCATGCAATAATTCTAACAATATTAACAGGCTTAAATTTAGAACAATATTAAAATTATATATAATTTTATAAGATTTTTTTTTAATTTATGTTTTCTTTACAAATCATGGAAATTATAAAAAGACTAATTTTAAATAAATTGTATAAAATTATACTTTATGTATATTTAAAGTTATGTGTTACAATAATTACTTTTTTTTATAAATAATTTAATTTAATTTTATGTGCCACAAAATAATTATACATATATAATAGCTACATAAAAAATTACGATATATAATATAAATTAATATTACACAATTACGTACTTATTTAAGTATTTTTCTTAAAATTATACATAAAATTATATATTTTTTTACAAAATAAATATTATGATTTAAATATTATAATAATAAGATAAAATAAATAACAAAATAACATTATATTGAGGTAACAAATAACAATAAAGCTATCTTATTTTATTATATTCATGAACTGGACCCTAAAACTACAAGATAGCAAAATCAATTTAAATTAATATGTCCGATAAAAAAATATGGCTCTAAAGTATTGTCCAGTTTTTATTATTATTTCTTTTCTTTTTTTATCTGTTTTCTAATTAGTGTTAAAAAAATTATTAAATAAAAAATTAATTTTAAAAAAATTATTAATCACTATATTAACTAAATTAAATACTATTTTAGAAAAAAAAATTATTATCTAAAATAATTTTATTATTAATAAATAGTTTTTAAATTAATATTTAATTAACTAACAAAATCAACAAAAACTTTCTACTGTTTTTTGACATACTTATTTGTGATTAATGTATTATTTATTTTTTTCGTAAAAAGAACTTCACTTTTAACGGATGCATTTGTCAATGAAGTAAAATTAAGTAGGAAATTTATTTGTAGATAATTTTCTATCAATAATAAAAGAAATTCGTATAGTTACACTTACGTACAAATAAATAAGTAGGTCGTATGAAATACAAATAAATAAGTAGGTAGTATGAAATTAAGTACAAATAATAATCAGTAACTAATTAGAATTAGTAAGTAATTCATAATTTTTTAACGAATATAAATTTGTTTATAAATATTTTTTAGAAAATTGGCTATTTTCTTGTAGTGAAGATTTTAAAAAAAAGAACAAGGTTTTAAAAACAAGAAAATTTTTGGTTTCCAAGTGAAATCTTCATACTATTTAAAGGAGGTGTGTCGTGTTCTGGTACTACAAGTTTGATTCCTTCATCGTTAACTTTGGTTAAAACAAACTACTGAATTTTGAGCATTGGACTTATTATAATAATAGGTTTGATAAGAATGATTTTATAATTTTGTTATTGTAAATTTGAGTCTAAAACTTAGAGACACAATTCACTAGGAAGTTTAACATAAAGGATTTGGAACTAATAAACAATATTTTAAGGATGTAAATTTAACAAGACAAAAATGGGAATATTCATGACAAGAAATTTATTAAATATAAATTATTTTTGAGACAAAAAATAATTAATTAATATGTTGACTAAATTAGATAGTATTTTATAGAGTAAAAAATTATTAGTATCTAAAGTAGTTTCTATTATTAATAAAAAATTATAAATTAGTTTTTAAATAACATTTTTCTGGGTAGGTGGTTGACTATGGTCCAAACCTTGTGAGAAAAATTGTGTTTTTTTTATCAACAAGAAAAAAATAAATAAATATGAGCCATTTCAGGAGTGATCAAACCCTTATACATCCTAAACACTTAACAACTAGCTCAACAAAACAAAAACGATTTCCTCACAAATAGCAAAATAAACACCTGATCAAGTAAGGAAAGGAGTGTAATATATAGATTAGTCATATCGCTCTTCAAACAAATATTAAAATGTAAATTAAATCTACTAAAAATATTACATTATAAAAAGATAAACATAAGTAAATTGTTACAATATTATGTGGCATGGACATTTACTTTATTATCAATATCCAATTTGCCATATTTGTTAAGGAAGATGAAGACTAATTGATATCAAGTGTTGAATTCTCATGAGTACCATGTGTGATTCTTCCATGAAAAACCATAGACCTTATCTAGATGAACCGAAAAAACAACTCAAATTAACAATCTTAACGTTACCATTATTAGAAAAAACTCAAATTGACATTATTATTAATTCATTGACATTTAAAACGTACTTCAATCTTGTATAATTAATCACTCATATATCTTATATAAGATATAATAATTAATAACTCACGTAACAAATTTTGATTTATTTACTATATTGTTACCTCAAATTTATTATAAGGAGTGAATTGTATCTCTCATGATAAGTTGTCATTAATTTTAATTTTGTTAATAAAATTATATTATCAACTATTACAAGTTTTGTTACTATTTGAGATTTATGATCTTGATTACTTAATTCTGAGTTGTTATGTTGTGCTATCTAACCATTCAATACCTTTAATGTTCTTTTATTTTTTTCATGGTTAATTAATTTTTGCACTCCCTTTAGCCTTCCATTAGGTTATATCATCATGGGGTCCACCACTTTTTAGGGATTTTCTTCAGTCTAGAACTCGGTCCGGTCAAGGCTAGATTTGCTTATATTGAAAAGACATTTATCATTTTTTATTACTGGTGATTGGTGTATACAGTTTTTTTTTCCTTTGTTTTTCTTGGTCCAATTTCTAAAAATAATTCCTATTGATGGAGGTGAATAGCAACCAAAAACACAAGAGATTATTGGTGAGAACAAATGAAGAATTTTGACATTTTCCATGAGGTTCAAAGTGGACTGAAGTGACACTTGATCCCACCACCCATAAACAATTAAAACGAAAAAAATGAAAAGAAAAAGATGAAGATGGGTGCAATGAGTCCAAAAAAGGTATCATCCATTTTCTAAATTCTAATTAATATATATATAGTTCTCAAATACATATTTATTCCATTCCTGATAATGCATGAAATCATGGTTGATTCTTTGATAACTTTGGTCAACTTTGTTAGACAGCGTATAATACCACACCATATCACAAAGCCAAATATTGAGTTCTGGAACTGTTTTTAGCATTTGTCCAAATGAAGCACAGACAAAAGGAAATATGAGATGTGTGAGAGGGATATATATATATATATATATATATATATATATATATATATACAATTATAATAATTAAACAACACAAGTATTATTCTTTTGGAATTTTAAAAACTACTAAATAATTATTAAAAACCTAATAACCTTATATAGTTAATAGTCAAATATCTGTATAAAAACATTGCATTATTAATGTTCTAATTAAATTCAAAATTTGATGCTTTATAATTAAACATTGCGAAATGATACTTTTACAACCTTAAAAATTATATATAATTTTTATGTAATGGATTTAAAAAGAAATATATATATATATATATAAAATAAAAATAGAAATAAATATATATAATAAAAAAATAAATTTGTAATTAAATGATATAAATGTTAAAATAATAATATTAAATATTATAATATAATTGTATAAAAGATTAGAGTTCTCAACCAAAATAATGACAGACATAAATGTAGATGATTCTAATTTGTAAGACAAATCAAAATGGTCAGCATACGTAGCTAGTGTGCTAAAAAAGGATTTTAAAAAATGTTGAAAGCGATGCAAAATAATAATAGTAATACGAATAAATGTTGACCAACTTTTCCAGAAAAAAATGATCTTTTTTATAAATTAAAATTACTTTATTCAGAAATAAAAAAAAAATTAAAAATTTAAATAATAATTTTATAGATTAATTCAAATACAATATAATTTTAGTTTATAAAATAACTAATTTCATGTATATTTAAAAAATATTATATATATATATATTACAATAAGTATTTTATGAGGATTTTCTTATTTAGTATAAACAAATTATACTTTTATCTTATTTTTTATTGTTGTTGTGAAGTGACGAGAAGTAGAAAAAGATACGTGACCTAACTCAACTATATTTTATGAAAGGAATTAAATTTAATAAGATAAGAATACCATTATGTATAATGTAAGATTTACTACCATGTGTTCATTATTTTATTGAAATATATAAAATTAAAATTTTAATTTATTAAAAAAAAAAAGAACATCTTAAAAAACAGTAACCTGTTAAAAGAGAAACCTTGCTTATCTTTGTTTTCTGTCTCTCTGAAATGGCCATAACAGTGGTTACCCTAAATAAAAACGCGGTCATTGGAAAGAAGATACTATAAGAAACAATAACGACCCATATCTCAAAAAGCCATATAATAGTGTAATGGCAGATGAAGCACCCTCTTTACACACAAGAAAAACTCAAAAGCATGACTCTTTGGCCAAGTCTAACGATGACGTTCTTGTAGAGGCGCTTATGCAACTCAGCAATGAAGATGAAAGCAGCAACAATGATGATGATGTTAAAGGGAAGAGGAAGAGAGTTTCATTCTCAGATGAAGAAGTAGTTGATCAAAGACTACCAAACAACGAGACACTTGGGAGTGATGTTGAAGTGATTGCTCGCCCAAAGAGGATGAAGAAATATCGGTCTCTTGCAAGTATATATAAGGTGACAACACCCATCACTGTTCATCCTAGAAGTTCTGCTTAATTTAATTATTCTACTAATAGGGTCAACCGTGGTGATATATATAAGAGGCTAAGGTAGGCTAATCTTAATTATGCTATTGTGTCACCCCCAGATTTTGCTGTGAAAAGAATCCATAATGGACTGAACTTTTCATTGTCTTGTTGGTTTATGATTTCATTGTACATGTGTTTTTGATTTTGGTTCTCACAATCAAGACTTTGAACCAACTTCTGTGGTAAAACTTCATACATTTCAACCAATTTTCCACGTCTAGTACAAGATGTCAAGAAACCACAAATCAAGCTTTTTTGTAGCAGTTTTTTTTTTTTTTCTGATACTATATATGATGACAGTAACTGGTTTAACTTTATAATTGGGAAAAACTACCCACAAAGTTCAGCATGGGGTCAGAATTCTCAATGTCAAGCTTGTTCGCACATATTTTCAGTTAAAAAGGAATAAAAAGGGAAGAGAATATTGCATGAATATCATTGTCAATAACTATATAACTAACTATAATATGCTGCTCTTACTCTTATTCCATTCCATTATCCTTGTCTCATGATAATGTCATTTTAGTTTAGAGAACCTGTTAAGTAGCAGAATGAAAGGTTTTTTATGCCAAACAAAATTTGAAATTTCTCTATAATTTTGTTTTTTATAGAGTAAGTCATAATTAAGTGATAATATTTGTTTTTTGGTTTTTGAGAGAGTACAATGAAGGATCTCTTCAAGAAGGAATTCATAAGGTTATGATGTACATTCAAGATTTACAGTTACTTCTTAAAGTTATACATTTTTAAACAAGTATGTTTAAGAACGCGTCAATAATAAAACTATTTAAACATTTTTAATTGTATCTCATAAACTTACATAGTTAATTACTATGTTATTTAGAAATATTTTAATTTAAAGATATTTAAAATACAATGCGAGCCCTTACAATTTTTTTTAAATTATTCTGTTTCTATAGTACTTTTTTTTTCTCAACACGTCGCTCATCTTATTTAATTTTATTTTCTAAAACATCGTATGAATGGAATTTTCTTTTTTTTACCTGTTGTGTTGAATTGCTAAATCTTAACACCACTTTTGGTATACGAAAGAGAAAATAGGTGTTTATTTATCAGAAGAAAATAAAGAAAAGTGATACAATAAATTTATTAATTTTTAAAATTATTTTTACCTTATTTTTCTCTCTCTTCCAAGCACTATAAAAGACTCAACCTTGTGATGGAAAAATGAATATTAGAAATTTTTTCAAACAATAAGCCAGATAATAATAATAAAATAGAAATTATCATTTAACAACCATCATTATGTAACAACTTATTTTAATAATAAAGTATTATATTTATATGATAATAATAAATATAAATGAAATTTTAAAATAAAATATTATTATTTTTAGTTGTCATATGAGCAGTCAAGGATTTCATTTTTAATTACATTTTTTCTTCCCTCCATTCAATAATAATCATAATAACATTATTATTTGTAACCAGCAGAAACACTTAGGCTGGCACCTTTGTGTATCCCCTATTTGAATTACATAAGGATTGAAAGTGAAAGTGAATGTTACTGGGGTTAGTTTGTAGAAGATGGAGATAATTGAATTCTGCAAGTTTTGTGGATATTACTGTTTTTTTTAGTGGAATGAATAATATTTATAATATTAATATTTATTGAAAGGTAAAACGCATTCTAAGGCTTTATTTAGATGAGAGTTAGATTTGAAAGGAAATAAAAAGAAAAAAAATAAATAGAAATTGAGGTTTTTGATGTAGAGAAAAATAGTAAGATTTGAGTTGAATGTAGTATGAAAATTTATAAATGATTTAATTAATGTTATAAAATAAAATAATTTATTATTTTAATTATTATTATTTTTAAATAAAAATTTATTTAATTTATTTATAATTTTATTATTCATTTTATTATATATTAATAATATAGTTATTAAAAATATTAATTATATGATGTTATTAAACGTAAAAGTAATAAAATATTTTAAAACTATCTGATTATATTTTAATATAATCGATTATGAGATAAATTATATTGTTTTTCGTGATTTTTGTGTATTTTTTTCGATCTTCTATCAATATTTTATTAGTATTTTTCACTTTCGTTCAGTTTATAAGAAAAAGGTTGTATTGTTTTTTGTGATTGTTCTCACGTTTTGTATTGTTTTTCGTGATTTTTTTCAATCTCCTCAGTTTCGGTCTTCTTTCTCTCTGAGTAGAGAGTATTTAGACACACAGGATAAATATATATAGCAAATAGAAATATTTCATTATATTGGTATTGATAACTAATAATATATTATATTGTGCTTCCACCGCTATATAATTGTTATTTATACACTAAATTGGCATCCCGAATAGTGTGATAAAAATTAATGTCTACATAAAATATAGTACAAATTTTCTTATGACACTTTATATGAATAATCGCTAGTATAAGTTACTCATTTCAATGAGTAAAGAGAATCAGGTGAAATAAGTTTCAGCATTTTGTTAAAGATATGGAAGAAAAAAAACAGGTCAGACAAAGATATTTGAAAAATGTGTAAAGCAAAATATGATATCCCTTTCAGACGACATGAAATTATATGAAAATTCTGGTAGGAAGGTGCACTAAAGTTGATGCAGAATTCAATTTTTCATCTAGACTCTACTTTCTAGGTGCCAGAAATCAAATGTCCAAAAATTTCAGTATACACAAGAAATCAAATGTCCACCAATTACTTTTGTAAAATTGACAAAATATACTAAACGAATCACAGTAAATCAAACTTCGAAAAAACTTGCTGCAATAATTCCTATTAAGAAATTTTACAATTGTGATTTAAACAACGAAAAATATATCTAACTTAACCTACCCAACTATGCAAAATTATAGTGGTTACAGCGGGGATGGGAAACTACATCATAATCAAAACTGCAGTAACACAGCTGCAACATTGAAAGCTTCAAATAATACCGAAATTAAAGTAAATCTCACAAGAACTAAACGGAGATGCAACACCTTCTAACTTAACATATACATGATAAGCAACAACCACTTGATCAAGCGGTTGGTTCCCGATCCCTTCCACGACCACGGCCTCTTCCCCTTCCACGTCCACGGCCTGCAAAACCATCAAATAAAAATTATATTAGAAGATTTACTCAGGTAGCCACTAACTAGGATGAGAACTCCAAAAGGCTGAAAGAAGAAGGAATGAAAGAGAACGGAGGAAATTAAAAAGACATCAACGAAAACTAAATGAAATCAAATTAATTAATTTTCTTCAGTTTCTTTTGTAGCCTGACTTAATAAGAGGCACCTTGTAATGCAAACAGCATAGTAAAATAAAGAGTTAAAATTTACATTCATTCACTATGCTCCCAATAACTTGTAGAAATCAAAATGTGATATTACATTATGTTGTAATTTAAGCGATAGCTTTGATCAGCACGATATTTAAATTTTTTGGACTTGCATACTTACCACGTGGAGCAGGTGGAGCATCATATTCACCATAGTCATAGTACCCAACTGGCTGGGCACCATAGCCTCGTCCTCGTCCCCGAAAAGCTCGTCCTCTTGCACGGCCACGACCTCTTCCACCATAGCCACGACCACCATCCCAACCATCACCATATTCCATACCTCCGTTGTAAAATCCTAACCATACCATATTTTGTCCAAATAAGCAGCTTTTACATTTTAAAGAAACCACAAAAAATGTTATAGAGGGCATTTTAGTGAATTAGTGAAACAAAGTACTTGGCAATACCTCTACCCCGGCCCCTTCCTCGACCACGCCCTCTTCCTCGCATACTTGGTGAGGGTTCTATATCAGATCAATTACAGTCAACATGCCAGAAAACACACACAAGATATTCATCTTTGAAATATTAAAAGAAAAAACTAAACAATTCACCTCCTTCCTCTTCATATTCATTTAAAGGTTTTACTTGATCAACTGGAAGAGGAGTCTGGTATCTGCATGGGAAAAGAAAATTTAAAATTCATGCCAACAGTGAATATAACTAAAAAGCCAAATTTTAGATAGCAAAAAAATGAAAACTGCAAATTTATAATCATCCGAATCTATTACAATAAAAGAAGTGGAGTTGAATATTTCTATCAGTCCACATGAAAGTCAAATAGATTAAGCAAATCAGCATAATAGAAAGGGTCTTTACTTGAAATCAAGTATCTAAGATGTTCCCTCATCCTCATTACCTTATTTATAAATTTAATTGTAGAAGTCAGAAGTCAGGCAAACAAGGAAACAGATTAAGTAAATTCACATGTGTAACTCTCCATCCGGACATGTTTCAAAAATAATATAACAACCCTTAGTTTAAATTTTAGAAGAAATCAAGGGGGTTTATGACTTCATGTGAAAACTTTTAAGACAATCATCTTTTAAAAAAATTTAAGAAAATTATGTTTCAAATAAAGGAAGTTAAAATATAAAATTTGAAATCATAAATGATTGTGATTCATCAAAGAGAATAATGAAACCAATCATAACCAGTGATCTAGCACCTTGTCTCATAAATAACTAGATCTGTTAGAATACAAGGCATCAATCACCTACATTTAGAGATACAGATGACATACATCACAGAAGTTCTTACCCTGTGGAGGACGTATCCAGTTCCTTTTTTGACAAGGTAATTGTGATCATTGAAACATGGCGAGTAGTCTCCAAACTGTTCAAGTATATAACACAACCAAAACAATCACTCCCAAATACAAGTTTAGGATTTGACAAGGTAGTATAGAAGAAACAACAATACATACGGAAGAAGGCCTTCTTCAAGTGGTTCCCATGTGTCAGTAATATCAGTTGATCCAATTACGGTGTTTTGATGCAGGCCAATAATCCTTCTCTGAAACAAGTAGAGAACCGTTACAATTCAAAAAGTAATATGAACAAATGCAGACCAACATATTCCATACAGATATTGATCCTCCCACCTTGATCAGTTCAGCAATCATTACAGTCTTATTTATTGCGCGTCCCATTGCTTTGAGAACAATTTCATCGGATCCTTTCTCCTGTAGAAAATACATATGGAGCAAGATGAATTGTTAAAAAGAAATAGAAAAATACCAGTTTATTCGAGATAAAATGATACTTTGATGCATGGATTACACCAAAAACAAAAATTGGAGAGACCCTATCGCCAGAAGAAAAATCGATGAAAATGATGAAGTAAAAAAAATAAACAAAAACAGAGAGAGGTATGCCCACACAACAGAGAGAGATATGCCCACACAACAGTAAAGCGCTACTAAGCAAGAAGACGACGCTAACAATTAGATAATTTACAGAGTATTTTTCGTTTTTTCAGAATGTGAAAGGAAGAGTCATCAAGTTCACAAACAAAGAAGTAAAGAAATATCCAACCAGAGGATAAGTTTGGCGCATGATTAAAAAAGGGGGAAATTTTCATGAATCATATTTCTACAGAGAATTGTAAGAAAATCCATCCTTTAATTCCTATCCCTGTCTGATTCGCATAGCATAAGGTTTCCTGCTTTACTAAAAGTTTTCTAAGTTTATTTGATTGTCAACTGCCAAAAGTTCAACCCACCCCTCAACATTTTTCAGTTATCAGATTCTTTAACTGTTAATTGCCACTCCTTGTCAATTTACTCCCGTGTTGGCTTATGATTTTCTCATATTTTTCCTATGATCATATTTTCAATTACCTGATTTCAGAAACACATTTGAGTGATCCAACCACTCCATTCTGTGACATATGTGAACCAAGGGTTTACTGAAACTTCAATCTTAAAAATTCAAACAAATTTCAATTCATTAACATCAATTTAAGGTGATACAGAACAAAGAGTGTAAGAACACCCTCAACACGCGCAACATTAATCAACCGAACCAAAAATATGGACAGAGAGTTTAAATAAACGGTGAGTTGAGGCAAATTAATTTGAAAAAAGAAGAGCAAATAAAAAATGCAATAAGTAGAAGGGGAAGAAAGTGATGGTATAAATAGAAAGAAACCTGAAGAAGTGTGGTGGCGTAGGTGATGTAATTCCTCATTCTTCCTTGAGTAGTAACGCGTATCTCATTCTCGTTTATAGGAGTCTCAGCCTTGGGCTTCTCTACCCTCTGATACCTATCCATCTAGAACGCAACGCAAAAGGAAATTTCAGAAACAGAGAAAAATGAAATGAAATGAAACTGAAGGGTGGTATGCTAGGGTTTAGAGAATGATCACATCTGACATACAGTTAGTTATGTTGTGCGTGCAAGAAGAGGGATAAGATATGATATATCACTCACTCGCTCACTCACACTCTGATTGAGTTGACAGGTAGGTTTTGGGAATATGGGTTTGTTTGTTTGTTCTGTGATTTGAATTTTAGATTTAGGCTTGGAAGTGAAACAGAGAGAGAGAGATAGAGAGAAAGAGAAAGCGTGCGTACCTGGTGAGGTGTGTCTGCAGTGTGTGTATGGAAAGAAAAGTATAGTGTACCAACCAAGCAGAGGAAAAAGGCTGGTGAGTAGGGCTATGACGTTGCGGTCTTATCGCCGAAGAGACCGCCAAATTAAACCTTCTTCTTTCTTTCCCATCACATTATGGGCTTTTCTCCTTCTCGGCCCTTCTTCGGCCCACCTTCCTTATCCATATTATTTACAATAATCATATCTAACTTTTATATATTTTTAATATATTATAATAATATCTAACTTTTATATATTTTTAATATATTATAATAATATCAACTTTTATATATTTTTAATATATTAAACATGTTTGCCTTTTCAAATTATTAATACATTTTAAAAGTACAGAATGGTGCACCATTATTTGATATCTTTTAGAGACACTCTGAATATAAATTTTTCAACTCAAAGCAAAAATTACTTATTATTTCTAGACAAACAAGGTTGTGAGGTTAAATCAATTTTACTTAATAATAGCAAAACTTATAACCTTTTTATAAAATTAAGTTTGATCATGATTTCCACCAGGAACTAAACTCATTGTAATGGCGAAGAAAAAAAAAAGAAAAAATTATGGTTAGATCATTTGAAAGAAACATAACTAATTAGATAGAAATTAACATAATTTTAACCAATTAAAGAGAGGAATGAACCAAATGTTGGAAGAAAAAATCATCCTAGTAATTATGAAGGAATGAAGTTGAAATAAGATGAACCTTTTGTCAAATATTAGATAGAATTGACATAATTTTAACCAACTAAAGAAAGAGGAATGAACCAAATGTTAAAAGAATAGTAAAATATGAAGGAATGAAGTTGAAATAAGATGAATCTTTTGTTAAATAATAAATGAAGAGGGGTTTTAAATTATGTTTTCAAATCAAGAAATGCAACAAAATGATAAACAAATATTTGACTAAAAAAACACCATTGTTATAATGGTAGTTTGTGAAAACTACACCATCACGTGAGGGCGATCTGCTCCAATATTATACCTTTATAATAAACCTTAAATTATAGACACAAGGAAAAGTAATAAAGTCAAATAATAAAACTAAATTCAAACAAATTAATCACATCAAAATATACACTTCTTTTCAACTGAAAAAAAAATAATAATGAAACAACACAACATTTTAAAAAAAGAGCACGAGAGTGAGGTGATTGGAAGTGAGAAGGTAGACAATGTTGAGAGGAGTCGCATGGTAGAACTGCACAATGAAGAAATTGTTCAAGGTAGTTGGTTTTGAGAAGTTGATAATGTGTACGAGGTAGGGAATAAATTTGTTTCTATCAATTGTTTAAGAAAATAATTTTGTGTCTAAAAAAATTGGATTATTTTAGTTTATATGAGACCAGATGTATTGCTTAGCTCATACATTATAAAGTCAACACTTAAAAAAATGTGGTATAAATAAACAATATTTTATTAAAGGTTTAATTACTTTTTTTTCCCTATATTTATAGCCAATAGTCAATTTGGTACATGGTTTTTAAAAAATTCAATTTGGTCCCTAAGTTTTTTAAAATGTATTCAAAATGGTCCTTTCTGTTAAATATCACCAAACGGTGTTAAGTGGTGCTTATGTGGCAGACACGTGTAAGTTACGTGGATGGTGCTTACATTACTTTAGTGAATACTGAATTAGGGTTTAGGTTATTCAAATTGGGGATTTCGAATTTCTGATTTAGGGTTTCTAAGGATTGCTCCTCTGGTTGGATTCTGTGGTGCGCTTCCCTGCTTCGATTCCATTCGGAGGTGTGCTCCCCTCATTCGATTTTGTGGTGCGAGTGAATTCGGAGGTGCGATCTTGTGGTTTGTGATTCGTTCGTGGGTGTAGTTCTGTTTGTGGTGGAAATGTGTGCATATAGATCTGCATCTGTATCATCATGTAGTTGTAACCGAATGGAAGTGCAACAACAACGATCGAATTCTAGCCATGGTGGTGGGAGTAGGACGACTTTTGTTGCTCCCATTTCCGATTGTGGGGAATTTGCGGTTTTGAGAACTGCAACAACGGTCAAAAATTGTGGGAGACAATTTTGGGGGTGTCCAAAGTATAAGGTGAGATGTATTAAACTATGGCTTATGAAAAAAAAATGCATTGGTATTGATTTTTTGCTTATGGTTTTGTCTAATACAGAGTAGGAGTGGCGTAAGCATGGGATGCAATTTTTTTAGATGGTGCAAGTGCATTGAAGACACTGGGGATGACAAAGATGGAACTATTGCTAGACAAAGAAACAAGATTTGTAGCTTGGAAAAGTGTTTGAAGATGTCAAGAAAGTGGATAAAGATGTTGTTAGTAGGGTTGTGTGTTGTTGTAATAAACCTTGCTATGTTGATTATTTTCTTAAAATTCCCTTGAGTGACGTCTGAATGGATGTTTTGGTTGGGATTATGATTGAAAGAATTAATGTAATATGTACTAGTGTGTTGAGTTGATTATGTCTAGTATGTAATATGTATTCTGAGATCTGTATCAATGAAAAATGAATTTTTGCAAGTGGTTGGCATAAAAGTTATGCACTATTTTCTTGTTTTGTGGTGCTGCATAATTTTGGGGTTGAATAAGTTGACATTGTGGAAAATAAGAATGGTGTAACCAAATTAAGATGCAGATTCATTCTTGAAATCAGTATCATAATAAACTAACATGGGTTAGACTTTCTTAGCTTGAACATTAATGTTAAATACTGCATCTAGTATACATCTTAAGCTTTTACTTTTTTATGAGACAATAAAGCTCAGCTATCCTGTGTCTGAATAAGGTGATATGCATCTCATAATGGTCTAATGGACAATTCCAAGCAAAGTAAACTTCATAATTGAAACTATGTTGGTTAACTGATTAGCAATTCCCAGGGCCAAGGTTGCATTGTAAACTCAAGTTTATTATATGTAAATGAAACCTGATTGAAGATTTCACAAAAGTGATGTGAGGGTACATCAAAGACGTTGGTTGTTTAGAATATATTTATAGAAAAGATAAGCAGTGATATTCTCAGAAAAATTTAAACAACATTTAAAAATGTGCAACCGCTATATAAGTTTTTTCTCTAAGGGCTTGAGATTGAAAGGTATTATACAATTGAAATTAAGAATCAAACAGATTAGTATCATGAACAATTAAGAATCAAATAGATTAGTATCAAGAAAATTCAGAGCAAGCAGAGGCCAATCTCATCAAAGACTAAATAAATGAAGGAAAATTGTGATGTTATAATAATAAAGGTAAAGTATGTAAAAGTAATACAAAAGATATGTAATACATTAGAAGATAAAGGCACAAGCAGATTTTCTTCACTAATGAATCCATAAGAGCTACCACAGTTTGGTCCTATAATAATTGTTTTTCAAAATACATATGTTTATAAATGAGTGAGTTCCAAAAGCATTCATGGCTTCCAAAAGCGGCCTCTGATGGACTTCACCACCTCCGGACCCTTCACCACCTCTGGACCGCACCACATAATCGCTCCTCCAAATCGACCATGGGAACGCAGCTCACCATCGTAACTCACGATCGCACCACAAAATCGAATGAGGGGAGCACACCTCCGAATGGAATCGAAGCAGGGAAGCGCACCACAGAATCCAACCAAGGGAGCAATCCTCGTATCAGAAACCCTAAATCAGAAATTCGAAATCCCCAATTTGAATAACCTAAACCATAATTCAGTATTCACCAAAGTAATGTAAGCACAATCCACGTAACTTACATGTGTCTGCCACATAAGCACCAATTAACGCTGTTTGGTGATATTTAACAGAAATGACCATTTTGAATGCATTTTAAAAAACTTAGGGACCAAATTGAATTTTTTAAAAACCACTGTACCAAATTGACTATTGGCTATAAATATAAGGACGAAAAAGGTAATTAAACCTTTATTAAATGTGGTTTTTGGTAGTCTTTAAATCACACCTATAAAATGGTTACCTTTTTCATATTTAGGTAACATTTATATAAGTATGTCCTAGTCTAGTGTTTCTTAATGTAAAAAATAGTGCAGTGTATGTCAATCACTTCCCTTTGTTGGAAGATCGGTTTGGTACCAATGAGACATGAATATCTCAAAATCTTAACACAATGAATATGTATGTCTTCTTTTTTATATATTATTCTTCAATATCATACTTACCCAATGTAGTACGAAACTCACATTAGGAATCCTAATCATGTTGTTACCATCAATAGCACCATGTTCCGCAGTTGTGTTGTCCTGCATCCAACTTTTGATGTTGTCATTAGGAGTGTGCATTGGTATTTAGATTGAACATGCTAGATCCTTTAAGTTGAAGATTAGTAAAATATAAGATGTTAGATATCTTTCTATTGTTTTACGTACCTGATGTAAAAGTTATCAATAGTGATGACAAACAAGAAAGACATTAATGGTGGGGAGGTATCCACTATAGACTCGTCAAGGAAAAAAATTATATGTGATTTCCATGCCATAACAAACTTTTTCCAATCTGATTAGCATGCTTGGTGTATAGTAATGCCTTTTATTGTATCATTTCTTTTACTACAAATTTTGTTTCCTTCATGATTAGAAGACAATTGGATTTCTCATGGTACCAAATTGAACAGAAGTACTCTTCTTGGGATTGATTATAACATCTCCACTCGTGTTTCATGTCCAATTAAGACATTAACACCTAGTATTTTGAAATTAAATGTTTTTGCCTTTGCGAGTCATGTTGATTATATCTTACACACCACCTCTAACCCAAAACTTTCAAACAATGGATTGTAGGTCTTATTCCTTATATGTTGTTCAAATTTATCAATTCTACTTAGTGTGGGACTCGAACTAACACTTGAATTTCTAACAATCTCCCCCTCAAGTGTGAGTCACTTTCACATTGGTACACTCCCTTTCAAGCATAAGCATTTTTTTACCATGAGTACCTTAGTAGTGACCCCTACTTGTACCCTTGTTTATTATAACAAGATAGTCTTGCATGAAGCCTCTGTCAAGAAAACTTTCGATACTGGGAACTCTTCACCCATGTAATTTTCTTAGTTGGTCATTAAGACAAAATATCGACTTTGATACCATTGTTGGGTCACGCTTCAAGACTCATTAGGATCCAAATCTCCTAGGTTACATATTGATTCTCCCCAGTATGTCCATTCAAGGAATCCAACAATTGGCACATTCTATGGGGAGTGTTATACAAGTAGAGAACTCGTGGGTAGAACATTTTTTAGGTGGAAGGGAAGTTTGCAATATGTGAAGGAGACTCATACTTGAGACGGAGATTGTGAGGAATTAAAGTACTGAGTCGGGAGTCCTACATTGAGTGGAGATGAGTAAGACGAGAAATATATAAGGAGAAGGACCCATAAGCCTAATGTTTTATGGTTTTTAGTTAAAGGAGGTGTCAATCTTTTGTATGGATTTGGCTCATGTCTCATTGTTATTGAATCTTTCTGGTGAATCACCCCTTGAAAGACTCAATAGTGGTATCAAAGTCAATGGTTCATTATTGCGACCAACTTCGAAAGTGAATGAAGAATTCTAGGTTTATGGGTTCCTTGTATTGAAAGTCTTCCTGGTAGGTGTTTCAGACAAGTGTGTTCTATTAAAATAGGTACAAATAAAGGCATAATCGAGGGAAAGTGTACCAATGATAAAGAGACCCACACTTGATGGAGAGATTGTTAAGAATCCAAGTGCGAGTTTAAGTTCCACATTGAGCATAAAGGAGAAAGTTGAGAAATATACAAGGAAAACGAATCACAAACTCATTGTCTTAAGATTTTTGGTTGGTTGGTTCATAGTTCATATGTATTGAATCTTTCTAGTGTATCCCCTTCGAAAGACCCAACATACTCAAACTCTTCTTCTCTAGTCTCATGTTTTTCATTGATTTTGGGGTGATGTATTTCAGTAACTAAGTATAAAGCATGGTCACACTTTTCGTCTGTAAGACGATAGTTATATACAAACAATATATCATATAAGACACAAGTGTTTCGTCTGGGAGACGATAACACTATGCAGTATTTTCTCAAAGTTTGATAAGATGCACATAAGAACAAAATGGAATGTGCATTGAACATGAGACGATACACATAGACTAAGAAAACTAGTACTTAAAATAAATATTCATATGCTTACTCTATGTTTGTAGGGAATATCTATCTGCCAAAGAGACCCGTTCAAAATCAGATATCAAAGATCTCTCCATACACGAGCTAAAATTGTTTCCTTCATTAACTTCCTGACACAAAGAGATTTTAACTCTGACCCAGCTGTATGCCCCGTATGAAATGCATGTCAATCATGAATTTCTGCAAAAGATTATACTACCTAGGGAGATAAATGTTGTCAATTATCAAGGATGTCGTGAAGAGAACGAAGTAAAGATCAAAGTTTCACTAAATGCAACAATCATGTTAAAGCTCATCTAACACAAAATGGACATGATGGAAGACCATCCAAAAGAACACATATTAGGCCTTTAACTAGGGTCATGGCTAAAATAATGGAAGAAGAAGAAGAAGGAGTTCAGAAAACTATTTATATGGAGAATTAATTTTTAACTTTTCTTCCAAATTTCCTAGTCTAATAAAATTGTAACGAATAGTGTAGGCTTTTATTTGGGTCATTTTCTTGGACCAATTTTCATGGACCATGTATTGGGCCAATTAAAGTATAGTGTAAATAGAAAAAAGAAATAATCTAGCTAGAGTTACAATTGTGCCTCCTTGGACCCAATGCAACTCTAGACCATCTAGGGTGCACAAATAAATTACTATAGTGCAAATAGAAAGCATGGAGTGGAAAGAAATGTATGAAGGTCCACATGTCATCCCCTCAATGGAAAGGATTCCCATCAATGCCAAACGGTCATTTGTCTTCATGGGAATGGAGATGATTCTCTCCAATTAGAGGAGGACACTTGTTAACCTCTAATTTGGGAGGATTTGTTCCAATTAGAGAGAGTCACTTGTCCTTCTATGAGTGGAAAATTTTTAAGGTTAAAGGTTGTACTGTGGCTGTCCATAGCACTATAAATACAAGTTCTAGCTCCCTTATAAATTAACTTTGATTTGAGTAATGAAATGTTGTCCAATTTGAGACATTTTTACTTATTCAAAGTTCTTTATCGAGTTGTCTTCTTACTAGACAATTTTCTAGACTCCTCCTAATAGTGTTGGTTCATCCTCACTCTAGAAACTAAGTGTTGGCCTAACCTCACTTAGATTCACCGTCATAATTTTCATCTCTTCCAAATTTCTACAATTCTTCATGCTTCCTCAATAGTGTTCATCATCTGTAGAAGATGTTCAAATCAAACAAATGAAGAAAAATATCTAAAAATGAAGATGCAAGCTAGGATTGCATCATTTGGGAGTCATAGCTTTGATTGACTAATGAATTGTTGCACAAATTCAACCTCAATTTGTCTCTTAGTTCCCTCCTAGTTAGCAATTTTGTGACTGTTTTAGCTAGGATCCTCTTAGAAGTTTATCTCACATCTTCTAAGCATATTTTCCCTACTTTATTTCACCTTCATCCACAGTTTAAATTCATCCACAAAAGCCACAAATCTGCTCCACCTTCCACAACAAATAACTAAACCAAAAGAAACAATGCAAATCAAGCTAGAATTGTATCAGGACATGCATAGAAGCTAAAGATGCTCAACAACTATAAAGGATCATCTAAAGGCTACCTTCTTTAAGAGTCTATAAAAAGGATAGTTAATGACAAATGTTGCTCAAGCTAAGAGCATTCGTCTAAGCCAAAAGTGTAGAGGTTGCACTATACAAAAATGTTGATCAGATAATAGAACACACCTCAGCTTGGTAGAAGGATCATCAAGCTAAATAAAGATTAAATTATTGTGATCCAGAGTAAATTTTTCGAAAACATTTATATTTCTTATCCAACTACCTAGGCTAGTGAACCCAATCGTTATATACATCCAAAAATCCTACCCTCCTTAGAGAGTAAGATGATCTGAACTAGGAAAGAAAGCTTAAATATTGTATTTGTCATCAGACGCAATCCTCCCTAGTTATCAGACAAAATGATTAGTGGATCATTGAAATATAAACCTTCATATCTTAGCCAAGTGTGGCTATTTGGCAAAGAACACTTGGTGCAGACAAGAGTGACTTGAGTAAAGAATACTCTTCGATGGGTCATCTAGGAATGGCTACAATTCAAAAGAATATTCGATTAGCCAGGTGGCCAAGTGTAAAGAATACTCAGGGTCAGTCAGGAATGACTTGAGTAAAGAATACTTTGTGTCATCCAAGAGTGGCTTAAGGAAAGAATATTGAAGGGGTTAACCAAGAGTAACTACGAGCCCAAAGAAACTCTACATGTACTTCGCAACTTTAGTCTGCCTAGTTGAACTTGACTGGTTGGTCGAGAACTGAATGTAGTATGTGAGATAGACAGACCAATATAAAATTTTGTGTACGTTTTTCCTTCTCCTTATATCTTTTACATTGCATGTTATTATCATTTGCATTTGTCATAGAAGGAGAGTTGATACATAAATAGCTTTAACATTAGCTTAATTGCCCTTTTAGTCTTTAATTAAGTAACAAAAATTAATTTCATCCCTCGGTTTTTAAAATGTTCAATATGGTCTGATAAGTGTCTAATTTCAATAATATATCATATTAAAATATAGGCACTTATGAGAATTTATTGCTAATTTACATATAAAATAATCCCTAATTTATAAATTTATACCGTTTTACATTTTTTATGATCTTTATTTGAATAAGAGTATTTTATTTATTCCCAAATTTGGTTTGCAAGTTTTTAGGGAAGATTGGAAATTTGGATTAAAGAGTAATGATTTGAGCTAAAAAGAGAAAGTTGGATGGTCTCAAAATAGAGAAAAACGTCGAAAAAACTAATGTTGCAACAGGAGTATCTCGCTCAAGCGAGATGTTCTCGCTTGAGCAAAAATGCTCCAGGATAGTTTTCAAAAATCGACGCTTTCCTCGCTTAAGCGAGAATGAGTTAGACAGATTGGGCATTTTTATGTTTTATCACTTAGCCCATCAACGCGACACAGGAAGCGACCTAACCCTAGAAAATTAGGTTAAATATGGGGGCTAGAGGATCAACTCTAGTGTGCGGGATTGAGAGAAAAACATTATTGAGTGATTTGTAATCAATTGGGAGAATGGAAGGTGTTAGAAGTATGCATGGCTAATTCTACCCTTTGGGATTGGGAGTAATTTGCTCAAACTCTTATGTATTGAGGTAATATTTAATATGACATAATATTTTGTTCTTGATTGATTATTGGTATTGTTGTTTTATTTCTAAATTTTTGTGACAAGTTGAGAATCTTAAATCTTACTTGTAGTATATTTAAGGGTTCTAACAATACTTAGTATATTTAAGTGCTAGGAATAGACTTAAAATGTTAATTGTTATTAACGTCAGAGTTTCGTTCTAAGTTGTTCTTATAATTATGTGAGGGATCGATATTTAGGAAACATTCTTACGAATTTTAAATGCGAGGAATCGATATAAATGACTTTTATACGGGTATCAATCTCAATCAAAGAACATAATGTTAACATGTTAATCAAAATACATGAGAGTGAAACAGATAAAACCTAATCCCCCTTTTTGCAAACAACACGGTGCATTTTTCGTAATAAGTCATCATGGTTCCAACTATTTTTAAAATGACTCAATGTTATCCCTTTTGTTGTTAGATTGTCCTTAGTAACGTTAAATGAGTGATGAGTTGACATATAGAGTGGTACACATGGTAGTTAATTTGAAACACATGTATAGTAGGGTGAGATTTTCCACTTTTATGTAGTTACCATTTGCATTTCTTAACATTTCTCTCTTTCACAATCTTTAAGATTTGATTTCTCATCAATGCATTCGACTAAATCATAATTTTTTTCTTAACACTTTTGAATTTTTCATCCCAATTTCATGTCGCCCCTCTCCCATTGCTTGTAATTTCCCCAACTTTTCATGACCGAGATTTAGGGTTTCACCCTATGTTCATCCTTCATTCTTATCTTTGAGAAAAACCCATTGATTTGCCTTATTTAAATGGGTTTCGTCTAAAGCTTCAAAGTTTACCACTTTCACCTTCCATGTCGCCCTGGTGATGTGAAATTTTTCGTCGCTTTGAAAGCTACAAAATGGACATTCTCGTCCGTAATTTTTCAGCGAGCATGGTGTCAGTAATAAAACCTTTGGTGCTATTCAAGGATGTTTTGGGCTTGGAAAAGATGAACCTTTGCATGACTTAGTTGAGCATGTGTTGTGCGTTGTTTGATTTGGTAAGAACACGTTGGAGAAAGAGGTGAGGAAAAGAACCCTTGTTAAACTCGTTGATTTCTCTTGTGGGTCCTCAAGGTTTGGTGAACCTGTTATTCTCGTTGTGGGGCAAATCTCACCCTATTGTACAAATGTTCAAAAAATAATTGTCATGTGTACCACTTTATGTGCCAACTCATCATCCAGTTAATGTCGTTAAGGACAATCTAATAGAAGATACCACATTGAGTCATTTTAAAAATATTTAATACCAGATTCAACATTTTGAACGATTCAAAAGTCAATTTTCTTATTCTTTTTGTAGATGAACAATAATACTTTATTGATGAATGTTAGGTCAAATTTGATTTCTTAGATAATTTCCATTATAAGAATTATTATATGATATTTTAATTTACTTTTTGTAAACTTTATTGTGCCCTGACTTTTAAAATCTTATGTCATGTTAGTGTACTTTAATAAGATCTTATAAAACTTACACCTTATAGTTGTAGTTATGGAATGGAGAAGCCCTTATACCATTTTTAAAACCATGTCCTACTTGGAGCACATCTTTAAATACTTATATAATAAAATAAATAAAAATTGTAAAAGAGAAATAAAAAATGTAAATGTAAATGTAAATGGTTTAAAAAAAAGTATGACAATATACCTATATACCAGTTATAAGATGAGCCAGTTTTTATAGTCAACGGATCATTGAAACCGTTAAGGATTTTAAAACTATGGTAACAGTTAAAAGCTGAATCCATGTTACCACCCTCAGTATCTTACAAATTCACTACTTTGGAGTTCGGCAAAAGCACTAGTAGTAACCAAGAAATAAACACAGAAGGGACCTGCGGTTAAAATTGAATACATTGAGATCAAATAACTGGTCATGAATATCACACCACCTGGACAGTAGAATTTCTGTAACCATACATCTAATAGTACAAGTCATGAATCAAAATTTATAAACTAAACTCAATTTCTAGGAACTACTGTGAGAAAAATATGCAAACTGTTCGAGAACTAAAAGGTGTGTGTATAAGCACTTCTTCAAGCGTCGTCCCCTTTAAACTTGGCATCGTAAATCTGAGGTTGCTGCAAAACAAAAACAAGTATTCTTAAGATCCACTAAAAAGAAAAGTGATGCAGCAAAACCACAAGCTTGCTATTGGATAATCAATTTATGCACACCGATATTACACACACTTTGCACATATAATGGCATTTGAAGTTAATTTAACCCACTACGTAAATCATTCTGCACAAATGTTCAGTAAGGCACAGTGTATTAAGCGCCCATCTCCTAGAAAACTCCACCCAATAATATCTCACATGCAAGGCAATGTCAATGAAATACATATCTCAATCTTCACACAATTCACTTCAAAGTTTCCTACATAAACCCCATCTTGTTGGCTCAGCTGCCATACAAAAAACAGAGGGAGAAAAATATACATTAACGAGATTGAGACAGGATAAGGATCCTCTCATTAAAAAACATTATTATATATAAAAATATATTTTATCAACAAAATTTAAGGTTCTAGATCTCTTTCAGTGTTACATTATAATATATAAAAGTATAATACCTAAATTTCACCTTTCAAACCCATTTTGCAAGGTCAAGTTCACTTTTAAAATGGCATTAGAAAATATCCTAACAAAGTGTATCAGGCATATCATGTCACCTGTGATCAAACTATCTACAAATATTTAGTCTCTCACTTGATAAGTCCAGTCCTCAACACTATGGGATGTGTTAAAAATCCTACATCAACTAAAGCTATGATCAAGTTATAATATATAAATAAATACAAACTTTATCTTAAAAGGTAGTTTAGTGAAGTTGGAGTTAGTTTTGTGATGTTGAGTTAGACTTGAAGTTCACTTTCTAAGACAGGAAAAATGTACCTGGAAATAATTCTTTCCCATTGATGAGTGTAGTAATAAGGAATGCACAAATATGCACCATCAATCAGTAAAAGTATTGTCAGAAGGGTTCGTTCAACTCCCACTACTTATCAGATCAAAACATTCCCCGACCCTTCAGGTGAAGGCACCTATTAAGTCAATCAAGCGTTAATCTATTACAAAGCAGATTACCAGCCATCCCACCCCATGTGATTTAAGTAACACTAGTACCCCTTGTTTTGTAAATACATTCATATTAATCTCCCCAGTTAAAAAAATTCATCAGACAAATGACCAGTTTACAGACACAAACCCTCCATACAAGACAGTTAAAATCAGCACAATCCTCACAGTATTGTTTTAAAATTATAAATCTGAAGAAACAAATTCAGCAGGTAATTCAAGACAAAGTGAATAGATGAATACCATATAGATAGCAGAAATCATTCTTCCTGCAAACCACCTTGTGTGCATTGCACGTTGGGCAGCACTAGCTGCTTCGACTGTTTCAAACTGCAAATACACAAAACCTGTACTTCTTCTGCATAAAAGATTAATCAATTATAAAATAGTAACTACACACAAAGCATATGTGTGGGAAAAATAAAATAAAAGAAACAATGGATCATTTATGGACAAGTTCTACGCGTTCATAAACATACTTGTCAACATAAATATGCTTCACCCGTCCATATTTGGAACACTCTTCTTCCACATCCTCTTTAATGTCTAGATCAAAATCTGGCTCTGTCTGCATCTTGAAATATTTGATATTAGTACTTTTTAAATGAAAATAGCAGAGGCTAATTGTAATCAATCAGTTAATTCTCACCTCAGTGTTTGGATCAAACATATTCTTCAACAGTAGACACTCACTGGGGTTTCCAACAGGTTCAATCACTGGGGTAGGCACAACTTGCATCGGGACAGTTGATGCTGGTATTACGCCTGGATTACCAATAGGCATCATAGCCTGTTGAGCAGGAGCTGACCCATTCCCAACAGGAAGACCAATGCTGCAGTGTTTGGAATATGTTAAGAAAATGAATAAGTTTACAGAATATGGTAGAAGAAAATATTTAAACAAACCTTGCTGCAATGCCAGAGCGGTCCAGTTTCTGCATAAGCAATGCTCTTGATTGGGCATTTAAAGCCTGTATATCAAAAAATGCATAATAAATCAGCGACAAACTCATTACAAAAAACACATTAAAGTAGGCATTTTTCACCCAGTTTTCTTAACCACCAAACCATGTCCGAGAATCCAACAAAGAAAAGAAACAAAAATGCAGTTTCTTGGTGCAGAATAGGTGAAAGCACAAAATAAAATTTTGAAACTTCAGATTTTGATCCAGATCAGGGAAATGGTAGGGACATGGAAGCACCTAATTTATACGCCTAGTGAATATGCAAAACCAGGCACAACTAGTAACACATCAATCGGTATTTAATTTGTTTGACATCAACAATTTGTAATGCCTTCTCACTCCTAAACGCCATTCACTCAGTAAAACAATAAAAATGGACACTCAATTGAAATAAAGCTCCAATGCAGCTATCTATCAAATAGCAACAATCCAGTTATCTATCTGTGAAAATATTTAAAGCTAGAATTATTAGTTGCTAAAGTGTTACTGAAACAAACAGAAGTTCTGGTCAATCGAGACAAACAAACTGGAAAAAACCCGAAATAATCCATACAAATACAATGAGAAATGTAATTACAAATTTTCTGTAGAACCCATTTTTGTTTTTTTTCAACTGAACACTCACCAATCCACCTTCATCATCATCAAAGTCTGCAGATTTTGCAGTTGTATCTTGGTTTCCAACATGATCTGTTACAGATGAAACCTGTGTTCCACAAACAACATTAATTACAAACTCAAGGACAAGCAATGGGAGAAAAACAAATAGATCCGCACAAAAACATGTGTACCTTTATAGTCCTGCCAGCAATTTCCAGCTTTCCATTTAAACTCTGAGCAGCCTTGGCATGCTCAAGATGGGCAAACTGTTCAAGAATAAATATACAAAAGAGATAAGTAACGTCATTATTATTGGAAACAACAATTCTTGAAGTTAAGCGTTAGTAACGAACTTGAACAAACCCAAAGCCCTTGCAATGTCCCGTCTCCAAGTCAAGAGGCAGTTGCACAAGCTCCACTGGACCAAATGGCTCAAAAATCTATAGAAAAAATATGTCAAAAGCTTATAAATGACAAATTATCAAATTATTTTGATTAATGTCTGACAGCAGACTACATTGCACTAAGCAAGTTTAGCAGTTCTTAGTTCACTTGTTCTTTAGGTTTTATTTAAATAAAATCAGTGTTTGGATCTCCACTATCATATTCCCAATCATGACTGGCAGTAATGAAAATTCATGTCATATTCACAACATAGTCAAAGCCAAATACCTCTCTCAATTGACTCTCTGACATATTGAAGTGAAGGTTCCCCACATACAGTTTCCTGTCCACAGCTCCATATGGTCCTACTATCCCAGCAGCTCCACTGGTAGCATTAGATTGGACAAGGTTCTTTTCAGCCTCAGAAGGTTTGACCATTACAGGTTGTCCCAGAAGAAGTTGGCCTGAGAGAGCAATTGCCATTGGCACTGACATTGCATCATAAAATTCAATGTACCTGCAGCCTCATTAAGAACTTACATCATGTTTTCAGAACTACAAAATACAAAGAGTTCAAACAAAACTTAAAAGCATACAGTAAAGATGTAGGGAAACAAAAACTCTAGTTCACACGACTCAAACTGGGGGTATCTTTCGATGCATCTGACTCATGTGAAGAAAATGTTAGCCTGCTGTAATAAAAATACAAAACTAAAGCATATATTTCAATCAAGAGAGAACAAGACACATGTCAGAAACAAAAAACCGTGGGGAACCACTAAGAAGGGGAGGATAGTAACCAGCAAGCAGCAACTCTTCTTTACTTATATATGTGCATTCAAGCAAATCAAATGCTATGAAAGGGAGCTAAATTAAAGCTGGCCTGGAGAAGAAATCATTTTGACACCCACTGCCATCACCTATCCCCAAAAAAGGAATAAAATGAACATAGAAGAAATGTCCAACATCGTCGAGAAATATGAAATAACCAGTTCAAGAGATATAAACTGAAAAGGCTCAACAACAAACGAAAGAAATCCTCACTGCATGCATATCAGAAATGCAGAGGAAGAAAATTGGGAAAAGGACCAAAAAGAAAACCGGGATTATGTCATCTACCTTGAGTACGCAGCATGAATTGATTAAACATGAGTGCAAGGTATTCCCATCATCCCTCATCATTATCGCATTGCTAGTCCATTTAAGAATACAGTTAAACATGATTCTTGAAAGTTGATATCCTAATACCACAATTGTGCATGCACATGAAGAATAAACTATTCTATGAGAGAGTGCATACCCAACTCCTTTAGATCGTCTTGAGTTCCTATCCATGATTAGACGGACATCCCTTACCTGAAAATAAGGAATACTCGAGGTAAATAGAGGAACTATCACATAGATGTAAGACATTAAACTCAGAGCATCAAAAAACTGCATCTAGTTGTTAAAAATAATGCCATAACCACAATTTCACTCACCACACATGCACAGAAAGTACATATGTGTGTGCAAAAATTAACGCTTACTGACCTTGCCAGCTTTTGAGAAGAATTCATAAACATCCCTCTCTGTCGCCTTTAAGGGCATCTGTAATCATCATATACCAAATAGCCATTAATTAGAAAGGAATATCAAATCCCAAACAAATCAGGTCTTTTAATATTTATAACAAAAATGGGTCAATCAATCAACCTGGTATGCAAAAACAGTCCTCTGGTCCCTTTCTGGATCTGCCTCAGGCTCCGCCGCATCTTTCTTGTCCCTAAATCTCCTGCAATTGAAAATAAAATTTTGTATATGTATAGAGTAGTACATCAAACTTAAACCTAATATTCAGATTGAATAATTTGTGGCACAAATCCAAACGTACATTGCTAATATTAGAGTCCCAAACAGCACCTAATCTTGAGAGGGAGTAATGTCTCAATCTCTTAACTGTAGCCATTATTCCAAAGTATAATGTTAATATAACAGTCCAAAGTAGCATTCAATCCTATAAAATTCGTATATACCAGTGCCTCCTGTTCTGGATTTTATTTTCCCTCATAAATTTGTCAAAGACATTTCCAGGGGGGTTCTATGTGTACCTCAATATTTATCCCCATATTTTTCAATTTAAAGTAGCAGGGCACTGTAGCAGGAAGGTTTCTATTTTAAATACTATAATACAAACTACATAAATTATACTCCTCGTATTCAAAAACCAAAACAATACAAAATTAAAGAAATCAATGACAAATAATAAGTCACCGTCTACCACACAGTCACCATTAACCATCTAAAGTGAAAAATGGGAGATAACAGTGGAATTGATATTAAAAAAACTCACAACAAATTAGATAAAACTAGCAGAATGTGAACTAGGAAGTATAAAGAAACAGAAAGCATGGACAAGGGGGAAAGATAGTCCTGTAAACTGTGAAGAAACATGGGTTAAAACAAAGGTAAGCTTTTTGTGGAGTAGTAAAGGAAGACGGGTTTAAAATCTTACTATGTATATGAAGCAAGAAAAGCATTACAAAATGGGCAGAAATCACAATTTCACCCCAAAAATCCTAAACAGCATTGTTTCTGGGGTAAAAAGTCTATATCATGGTAGCACCAATATAACACATGAAAATGGTTGCTATTTAAAATCACACCGCTATTTAAATCCCATATCAGACTAAAACTTCCCCACTATAGCACACTGTTGAGTTTATCCCTTAAGAAAAACCCAATATCAACATTAGCGATGATGTAGAAAATTTAAATCTACATCCCGGATGGAAGACATCTGACTACAAAAAGACCTCCCTCACGAATGATACAAAGAACAATAAAAAATAAATTAAATTAGTGCTAAAAAATTGACAAAACTCAACTTGACTCCACATAAAAGTTTTTGTACTTCCTGAAACCAAATAGTACTCTTAATTTCCCTGTCCCATCCATTCTTTTAAAGTAAAATGGCTTGGATGGTAGACCGTCAACAGGAGGTATGAAGTTAATCACAAGCAACTATATTATCTTGTGATTTAATTACTTTCTTGTCTATTTAATTCATACCAGAGCTATAAATTAAAATCAGAATTGGCAAAAAAGAAGGAAAATTAGGAGCATTACCTGGTATCTCTGGTGTCGAAAGCCCGTTCCCTGGTATCTCTGGTGTCGAAATCCCGTTCCCTCGTATCTCTGGTGTCGAAATCCCGTTCCCTCGTATCTCTGGTGTCGAAATCCCGTTCCCTCGTATCTCTTTCTCTATCTCGCTCAGAACGACTCCTGCTCCTCCGAGACCTCTCTCTCTCTTCCCGTTCTTTGTCCCTTCGGTCTCTATCTCTGTCTCTTTCTCCTTCCCTATCTCTGTCCCTTTCCCTCTCTTTCTCCCTCTTCTCCCTCTCTTTGTCTCTGTCCCTCCGATCCCTCTCCTTGTCTCCCTCCTTTTCCCTATCTCTATCTCTGTCTCTGTTCCTGTCCCTGCTACTTCTCTCGCCATCTCTGTCTCTATCTCTATCTCTATCTCTATCCCTGCTACTTCTGTCGCGCTCTTCGCGATCTCTATCCTTCTTAGAGCCATTCTCGTCGTCTCCCCTTGACCTCTTGTTCTTCCTCTCCTCGGAGCCGTCGTCGATCCCATCGCGCTTCCTGTAGCTCCTTTCAGTCTCTTTCTTCTTCCTGCTTGAGTCACGGTCCTCTTGTTCCTCCACTGTCTTCTCCAAGTACTCGTACTCGTCAAAGTCCATGACTCCTTCTTCTCCGGCGATTCTCAAATTCTAGGGTTTTGGGGTTTTCTACTCTCTGTACGTGGATAGATAAAAAAACTGGAAAACAAGGACGAGTATGGTTGGCTATTCCCTCTTCCTAATCTATAAAACCTTTAATATTAATAATATTATTATTACTTATTCACATTTTTGTTACATTGAAATATCATATATATATAATTTTATTACTTTAATATTGTAAAAATATATATACTATTGTAAAAATATATATACTATTGTAAAAAATAGTATTAGAAAATTAAATAGTTATTATTTTTAAGTTTTATTAATTTATTATTTTTATAGGTTTTTAATTTTAATATACATATGTATATAATATTGTAAAAATAGTATTAGAAAAATTTAATAGTTATTATTTTTAAGAAGATAAATTATTCTGTTATTTTAAAATATAAGAAAAATATTTAATTATTTCTTTTACTTTAAAAAATAAATATTTTTTTTTATTTAGTTATTTTTTATTTCTTAAAAAATAAAATTGTCTAATTAAAAGATAACACTAAAGAAAATTACCAAATAATATTCATATCTTTTAAAAGAAATAATATTTAATTATTTCAAAATTACAAATTATTCAATTATTTATTTTATTAAAAAAATAAATTTATATAAAATTATTTAATTAAAAAATGATATAGAAATATTTATCAAATAATATTTCATCTTTATATAATATCTTGATTACATCAAAAAATATATATTATATTTATTAAATCATTCAGTATGATTAAATAAAAATGTCAAAGAGAACAACAAATTATTCTTATTTTTTAAACTGTATAAATATTTTTGGTAATAATTATCTATTATCAGAATCATAATGTTCATAATTAATTAAGTCTTTTCTTCTAAAAAAAGTTTCTTACTTTGTTATAAATATAATTTGGTTTCTTATCATTTATGGTGAATGTCTTTTTATTGTCTAAGAATAAAATTAATTTTTTTATTATGTGATATTTTTCTAATTATTATTGTATCAAACACAATGTTTGAAGTTATCTTTTTTAAAAATCATGGTACAGTAGTGAAAACATAAAATTCAAGATCATTGGGTAAATTGATAGAAATCCCATATAGATTAGAGATGAGGACAATTCATTATATATAAGTGGGTGCAAACCTCACCTCATGAACCGGTTTATGGGATTGATTAAAGTTCACTTCGTAATATGTTATTATAGTCATTTTGATTCTATACTAACGATTGTATTAAAATGTGGTTTAATAGAATAATATAATATATTTTATAAGTTTTTAACATTTAAAATACTCATAAATGTTAAATTTTTTACAATAATTAGATTTAAGGAGTAAGAATACATAGTAATATTTTTTTTAAATAATAAATTTATTGAAAAAGGATGTCAAATACTTTATTTTTTAATTTCAAGTAAGAAACCTAAAATGATAATTTTGTTTTATATTGTTGAACGCCTATTAACTGATTTTCAACCAATTTTTTTCTGTCTTAAATAGCTCCCGAGTTTTCACATCTACTTAATATGAGGTTTTTTTTATAAAACTGATGTAATTTTGATTGAAAATTACACAAATGAATAAATTTAAAAAAAAATACATGTTATTCGGTAAATTATTTTGTAAAAACAACTAGTTTAAAACATAATTTTTTTCTCTCACCCAAATGGTGTATTTGTGATTTTTTTTTTCAATTTTTAGTGAAGTCAACCTTTGATAGTATATTTAGCAATTTTTTATATTTTTGTAACACATTTTTTAGAGCTTTTAATTTTTTTAAATTAAAATGATATAATTCATAATTTATTTATATAATAATTAAATATATTTTGAATAATTTAAGATATTCAAGTTCCTAATTGAACACAACTCTTACCTTATTTCATTTCACTTGTCTCTACTGAAGATATATGTTTCCCTTCCCTTTATCACCACTGACATGGACACCCCACAAACCATTTGGAACCGATAACCCAAAGAATGTTTCACAATATGAGTTCTAGTCTGAGCGAAATCACTCATGGGCAAAATGCATCAATTTACAACGGAGCGAAATATGTGTGGTTATAGTGAAATCATTGACTTAAAAAGGAATATTTTCACTGCAGTGGAATTGTTCATCCATTCCAACGAAAAAATGGCCGAAATGAAGTACATTGAAAAAGTCAATTTTTCGCTTCAAGGACAAAAATTTGGTTTAAGCAAAAACACTCATGATTTTAAGGGAAGAAGTTTCGTCAAAGCGAAAAGTGTTTGGTCTAAACAAGATCACTCTTGAGAAAAATGCAACAATTTCTAACAGAGCAAAATGTATGTTTAGAGAGAAACCACTAACAACCAGAACTAGTTACCTATGTGATTGTAAGTCGTCATTTCTATTAGGTTTTTGGCCAACCAGTGGTGGCAGGAAGTATGATCTCAAATAACTTAACAATTACTTTTGTGTGACCCCCACAACATGAACAAGGTCACCCTAACTGCTCAATTACATAGAATTTAGTAATGACAACCGTTTTCAGGTAAGCACAATGAACCATGCCAAAATTGGATATCCATCCTACCAAAAGTAACTCAGGTACAAGTTTTTGCACACTACTACCTCTTAGACAAAGGAATGCAGTTTCAACTTCTCCAACCTTACGCTCACGTCCTTACATACTGTGTATAATGTGAATTCAAGAACATGTAAAAAATTCATGCTAACTTGCTTAAGGCATACCAAAATGTGAACACATCCACTGGGACAAGAAAAATTGGTTACCCGTGTCACTATAAGTGGTCACTTCTATTAAGTTTTTGGACAACTAGCGGTGATAAGATGTACTATCTGAAATGACTTAAAAATTACTTTTGCATGACCCCCACAACATGAACAAAGTCACTCTAACTCCTCAATTACATCGAATTTGGTAATGACAATCGTTTTCAGGTAACCACAATGAACCATGCCAAAATTGGATACCCACCCTACCAAAAGTCGTTACCTAGGCACAGGTTTTTGCACATTGCTACCTCTTGGCCAAAGGAATGCAGTTCCAACTTCACCAACCTTACATCCACGTCCTTACATATTGTGTATGGTGTGAATTCAAGAACATGCACAAAAAATCCTGCTAACCTGCTTAGGGCATACCAAAATATGTACACATCCACTAGGACAAGCATAATTGGTTACCCGTGTCATTATAAGTGGTTACTTTTGTTAGGTTGATGGGGCCAACCAATGGTGAAAGGATGAACTATCTCAAATCAATTATCAATTACTTCTTCAGTTTAAAAAATACAACACTTGTCCAAATTGAAATATTCAAAAAGTACTTAAACTAATCTGTAACACAGTAACACAACCAACCAAATGTAGTTCGACTGAATTCTTTTGGAGGTTGAAAATTTCATAAGTCCGTTGTAAACTCCTAACAACTCACTCGTGCACGGCTTCATTCCAATTATACAAATTCAATTCATCTAAATTATCTAAATCTCAACATAAAACTACTAGAACACCTAGATGTTTGGGGAAAATAAAAAATAGCAAACCCAAGCAATATATACCGTATACAAAATACATTAACATGTTTTTTTTCTTATTTTACTTTCCTTCAACTTCTTGTACAATGACAACTATTGTGATCTCCTCCCCAGCAAATAATTTTTTAACCAAGCCCCCCTCAATGTCTTCTAACTTAACATTTTTACCAATAATTCTCAATCCCAAAAAAATACAAACATCAAAAGGACTAAATGACACTAGATGTTGCCTTATCTTAAAACATTTGTCCTCAATTGACCACCAACTAACCAATTTCCTTAAAATAGTACTTTAAATAATTAATGGTTGTTCTAATCCAAACATCCATTTAAATGGTGTACTTTCAATTCTGTTACGTTGGGAGGAAGATAACATACTATTAATCTCAATGATATGTTTTGTATGTACTTTGTGCCTCACCCAAATCTGCAATTATAAACAATAAACTAATTACTTTGTATACAAAATCATACAAAAAAATATATACCTATTCAGACCAACATATATTCACTTCGTTAACATTCACAACATATTGTTTTTCCATCTTTTGTTTTAAAAACAAACCTGTCATACACAAAACACAAAGTCAGCAAATTCAAGAGTGTGTAAGGCCAAGGCAGTGTTGAGAAAATATTTTCGCTATCCTATATAGACTCTCTCTCTCTCTCTCTCTATATATATATATATATATATAATCTTACGTCCTGTAGCAAAACACTATGGTTAAGTCACATAGAGGAATGTCCCCTCTTCAATTTTTGTTTGATGTACATTTTAATTAACTCCATTTGCATAAAATTAACTCATACATTCAAAATTACTTTCAGAGATGCACAATAGTTCAACTTATAAATTTTTAGCATCTTCTGTTCAACTTCAATACTACACTTCACATTCTAGCTTCTACCTTTTTACACAATACAAATAGTGACTTATTTAATTGCCAAAGAACTTTGTTTATGAAGAAAACTTTGGCAATCTTTTCGTTACAGATACTACCTTATGTATTCTGATCATTATTTGCGAAAAATGCTAGCTAAACTGATTAAGATCACACTAACCATACGAAACTTTTCAAAACGAGAAGCAGGTTATGGAGCAAGCGCATATGATGATATATTTTTTGTGGCAACCAACAAAATATGGTTCTTAGGTTAATCTTTCTCTCCTATGTCCCAAATCCTTATATTTTAGACAAATAAACAAGAAATTAATTAAGCATATATAGGAACTAAGATCTGACATAGATCAAAGGGAGCAAAGATCCCTTCACAGGAATCACTTAATTAAAGAAACATTAATTCCATAATAAAGAAAGAAGTATGTTTATCTTGACATAATTAAGTAACATATATAAAACCTAAAAGGGGCAAAACAAGCAAGGAAAAGAAAACAAAAATAATTATACAACTCATTTCATCCTTAGTTAGTTCTTAACTAACTTAAGAACCCTATCATAACCACTCAACACACACTGACCGAAAGAAAACACAAGCACAAATACTCACAAAGACAACACCAACACAAAAACCAAACCAGAAGCACACCAATAAAAAAGAACAAAACACAACACACAAAAAAATGCAACAATACCAGGAGAACCACTACAAACTCCACAAAAGGAATAATGACAACAAAAATGAAAACATAAAGAGAGGTCACAGTGACATAAAAATGAGCGCACGAAAATGGAAAAAGAGGTAAAAAATTGCCAAATCACATGCCATGTCATCTACTTCATTCTGACTCTGCCAGCTCATGCCAGGTGGATCATACCACGTGGATGTTTGTCAAATATGTGTTAGTGCATAGCCAGTGTCAACATATGGGGGCTCTTAAATTAATAATGATAGATCTCTGGTCTCGCTCTTTCTGGCTTCACCAAATTCTCTCTTCAAACACTTTATCTAATTCAGTTCCTAATCTCATAGACTTCTGGATCTTTCTCCCATTCTTTTCAACCTCTAATCCTTACCTTTCCCTCCGTCATGTAGTGCTTTTTCAATTTCAGTTACCGCCATAAATTCTTTTTGCTTTTCTTTTTTTCAATTTTTACGCGTCGACATTAAATTAATGGCTTCGTTTCGGCGGACTCTTTCGCCGGCGTATCCCGATCGCCAGTACCTAAATGGTTCGTTTCCGGTGTCCTCTCCGACGCATAAGCTCTCCTCCGCGAACGCCAAGTACTCGTCGCCGCTGCCGGCGCTTGCAGCGGCGTTCCAGCAACTCGTCGGCGGCGTGTTCACTCGCCGGCACGGTCGGAAAGGGAAGTGGAGACGGGCGGCGTTCAGGTGCGTGCTGTGCTTCTTCGTAGGGTTCTTGCTAGGCATGTTCCCGTTTGGCCACATGGCGGAGGACATTCGGTCGAACGAAATGAAGCCGCCGCTGCCGCAGGCGAACAACGCGCAGCAGCTGCTCCAGGAAGATCGCGTTCTGCGGAATCGTGTCGAGGAGGGTTTCGTGATCGATCCGGTAAGCCTAAGCGCGGAGAGGGAGAGACAGAGCGTTAGGTTCGATTTTGTGCCGAGGAAGCCGCTGATTTTGGTGACACCGACGTACGACCGCGCCTTTCAGGCGTATTTCCTGAACCGGTTGGGACAGGTGCTGCGGCTGGTGCCGCCGCCAGTGGTGTGGATTGTGGTGGAGATGAAGGCGGCATCGATGGAGACGGCGGAGGTACTGAGGAAGACGGGCGTTATGTATAGACATTTAGTGTGCAATAAGAATTTGACGGATGTGAAGGACAGGGGGGTTCATCAGAGAAACACAGCGTTGGAACACATTGAGCGTCATAGGCTCGATGGGATTGTTTACTTTGCGGACGATGATAATGTGTATTCTCTTGAGTTGTTTGACTCCTTGAGAGACATCAGGTGCTTACTTTCTTCTAGTTGATTGGACTACTGTTTTTTTTTTTTTTTTAATTTCCTTCGGCACTCTAATTAGTTGGTCTCGTAGTGATGGGTTTGCATTTTGCAATTTGCATCTGATCCGTGTTAACTTGCATTTGAGTGTTAGTTGTTGCTAGTTTGAAACTGAGTTTTTACCTCTTGTATGTTAGTTGCGTCAAGTTACTTATCACTGGCTCTTAGCGGTTGGCACGCCTGCTTTTTGGTAGCATTTGCTTTTAGGTTTCGCTTAATGTAAAACATCAATTTAGATAATTGAAATATGATTGACTTTGGTGGTTAACCGAGGGAACGGACTTTGGGGTTCCATTCTTGGGGTCTACTGTGTTTTGGGGAACACATTTGAGAAATTACTCTTATTTTGTCTAGGTTGGATTTAAATAATTACACTACTATATTTGTATATTTAGTTTTAGGATATTTGGCTTCTCTTGGCAATAAAGTTGATCCAACTGTCCTTTTTTGTAGCGTTGATTCATACTTTCTTTTACTTTTAAAAATATATAGGCCCAATTCATATCAACTTCACAATAAGCAGTATATAAGGGAAGAACTAGGAAGGCAAGTGATTCAACCTTTGAATTAGATGAGAGAGTATCTAAAATAGCTAAAGTGCATAAGTCGATTTTAACTTGTGAATTTGATTTATTTTACTTATTTTCTTTTACAAGTGAGAAGTTTAATCAAGCCCGCAATGGACATTTTTTAATGTACAATTTGTCTTTTTATAGACTTAACAAAACTTTGAATATACTTTTTGAGTTTTTCTTTATTTTATTCTTGCACCAAAATCTGCTATGTCCCAATTTTTCTGTAGAATGGAAAACAATGGTTTTTGGTTTGTGGTTTCTTGAAGGCACGAGCTATACATTTGATTATTTTAACTAGTATTTCTAAGGTCGTTTTCTTCTTGTGTTAAGACTATTAGAGTACTTTTACTCGTAATAGCAGTAGTGTTATATTGTCTTTGTTTTTTTGTCTTCGAGAATTTATAAGGGAAAGGGTGAAAACAACAAAAACCTTGTTTTCACCATTTTTTGCGTGCTAAGTCTTGAAAACAGGAAACTAAGTAAGGTGACGTTTATGCAATCATTCGAGAAAACATGTCTACTGAATGAAAACCCAAAACTAACCAAATCTACCTTTACATTTTCATTTTTTTGTTGACTTAAAGTTTAGGGGAGTGGAAGTTCCATTCCAAGGTTAGAGCAAATTAAAAGCCTCAATTATACTAATAAACGAGCTTCTGTCCCAAAAAAGAGCTTTGTTGGTGCTATTGTCATCCTTATGGTTTAAAAATAGTTTTTGTGTAAATATAAAGAATTCCCACGCATCTTTATCTTTTATGCAGATCCTTTTTAACTTCAACTACAAAGTAACTTTAAGATTAGAAAAAGAGATTACTTAAACTTCATTTGTAGCCACTTTTCCTACTTGGTGAATAACCTCCTTTTAAGAGAGATCCCTTGGTGGTGTCTAGGAACTAGTTGAGTAGTTGCAACTAGGTCAAACTGTTTGTGGTTTGGGTTTGTGTCGTAATCTCTTAGGTAAGATCTTCCGGTAGTCCCAAAATGTCATAGGTGCCCTGCCCACTAGTATTGGGGATGCCTACCCATTCTACATTTTAGTCGCCAAATAAAAAAAGCCAGGTCAAAAGCTACCTATTACCTGAATGAAGTCAAGTATTTGGAATTGTTAATAATGTTAAGCTTTGTTTGAGTCATATCTTTTGGCTTTATACTTGTGCAACATGTAATAATGAATTGTTTCCTCTCTCTTGTAAATTTGTATCCTACATTCTAATGTTGAACTGGTTTTATAGCCGCTTTGGTACTTGGCCTGTTGCCATGCTTGCGCCAAGCAAGAACAAGGCCATTTTGGAGGGTCCTGTATGCAATGCAAGCCAAGTGATCGGATGGCATACAAATGAAAAAAGTAAGAGACTTCGTAGATTTCATGTTGATATGTCTGGATTTGCATTCAACAGCACAATCTTGTGGGATCCAAAACTATGGCGGCGCCCTTCTTCAAATCCCATTAGACAGTTAGATACAGTGAAGGAAGGTTTTCAAGTATGACTTCTATTCTATCTCTTTATTCCGACAGTCATTTGGTCTTACTAATTAATATTGTTTTAGCCATTTAATATCATCAGCAATTCTTATAATTGTTAAACTCATGTGACTTTTGGTTTGACAGGAGACCACCTTTATAGAACAATTGGTGGAAGATGAAGCTCAAATGGAAGGTTCACCTCATGGTTGTTCAAAAATAATGAATTGGCATCTCCATTTGGGTGCTCATAATATAGTTTACCCAAAAGGTTGGGTGCTTCAGAAAAACCTAGATGCTGTCATACCTGTCAAGTAATCCTCCACCAATTCTATTGTGAGTGTGTGATAGGTATGATCTGATTGGTAATGTGCATAGAATATTATCTGTAATTCTTAAAGCAAATGCAGGATGCTGTTCACGTATAAATTCTTATTTTAAAGTGATACTGAAGAAAATTGGATGTTAACTTGAGAAATTTTGCTCCTCTCAGGCCTCACATCAACTTGAAATTCATTTAGTTTGAGAAATCCTTAAATGGTTTAATAATAGCTTTAGTCTCATGCGAGACAAAATTAACTTGGCTTTTGTTCATGACAGTTTGCCCATATTTGGTATTGGTTCATCACAGAATAGATGGATGCATGAGTTAGCCACCATTGGCACTAATGCATTGTGTCGCCGGGCCAAACAGGAACAGGTTATTGACTTTGTTCCCGAAGTCTCTTGCAGAAAAATATTTGCAAGGGAAAAGTTTTGCTGTTGTAAAGTATGTACCTTATTTCTTTGAGAGAAATAGATTCTTGGAGAAGAACAAAAGACTGTTGTAATCGATTGTTGGATTTTCAATATTATACACAGCTATGTATAGGAGGTTATATGATCTGGGAGCCAATTTGATGGCCTTCCGTACATCAAAATCTGCAGAGGGTAATGTCTCAAATGTACTCTCTTTTCGTTTTATTCTTTCAATTCATGCTATTCTTCTCGGTACTTAATTGCGATGAACTTCTGTGTACCATAATACACGCAGGCATTTTTAGGTAAATTCTTCCTCCACCTCTATAAATCTTTTAATTTCTGAACTACCCTTAGGCAAAAGGTGCAGTTTTTTTTTTCATTTCCGAATTGTATTTTAAATACAATTTTGTATTCTGATTTCTAGAGTGTATTTGGAAGGTATTTTTGAACTTAGAAAATATATTTTAAATTCTAAAATTTGTAATACAATTTTATTTTTCAAAATTCTAGATTTTGTAAGATATTTTTTAGGTTTGAAAATACATTTTTAACTTTAGAATTTAGAATATTTCTGAATTTAAGAGTTCAGATTGTGTTTTTAAACTTAAGATATTTTCTGAACTTTATAATTTATAATATGATTTTGTACAGTGAATTGTATTGTTCAAAAGGTATTTTTGAACTTAGAAAAAAAGAAGGGAAAGAAGAGTGGCAATAAAGAAGACGACAAAATTGTTATTTTTTTTTTTTAAGGAAAATAAGAAAGCACTATTGTATACAGAAAAAGAAAACAAAAAGGTAGATCATATAAAAAAAACTTACTCAAGTCATTACCATTTACAGCACTACGGGTAAATGAAGTAAAGTAAAATTAAAAAAATAACACACATATATATATATATATAAACTATTTAGAGTAAACTCTTATCTCGGTCTTGATTGTGGGATATTATCATAACAGTGTTTGAAATTATAAAATGATAAATAAATATCTAAAATTGAATTCTGCAATGAAGTTAATCTTTGTGATTAATCACACAGCGAATTAGTCATTGAACTACATTGGGAATCATTTATAAAATGATATATGTATGGCTAGGATGTTATGCGCCACCACATGTACTGTTAGTTTCTAAACTGATTAAAATAAAGTTACTAATGCAATTAGAGATTCAATAGTAATCTACAGTAACTTGAATGATATATTTCAATTTTGAATATTTATTTAACTTTTTCAACTATTAAGGATCACTATGACAATGTTTCACCACTTTAAAGACCGCAAGAAATGTGTACTCAAATTACTAAATAACACATAAATTATATATATATATATATATATATATATAAATAACGAATTATAACATCAGATGTATCACTAATAAAATAAAAAGTTCGTTAGATAAAATTAAATGCTCCCAAAAAGGATAAAAAAAAAGGAAATAAAATTTTAAAATTGAGGAAGAAACTATACATAAGTTGTTCGAAGAAAGATAATTCATTTCAATGTCTAACAATTTGATATGGGTGCATTAATTTCAGATATTAAAAATACATTAATTTCAGATATTAAAAATACATTAATTTCAGATATTAAAAATAAATTTTATATTAGAGTGGTCAGATTATAAATATTTTAAAAATTCAATCTTCAAAATGTAAATTTAAAATTAGATTAACTAAATTTAAGATAGTATTTATAAAGTATAGAAATATAATTAAAGGATGACATGCTTAATACAAAAAAGCTACATAAAAAAGTTTAATTTGATAAAACTCCTTGCTTAAGAGCAAAAACTAAATTATGTAACAAAATCGTAAATTTCGATTGCTCTTTTAATTTTTAATCAATTTTAATTCACATTGATAAATTTGATTATTGGAGAGCAACCAATGGATGAGATCAAATATTTAAGTGAACCATTGTTCGTTTTAAAAGTGAAGTGATAGGAAGTTATTATTTGAAAGAATAAATTATAAAATGATTAATAAATTCGTGTTTCACGGTCAAGTTAGCCTATGTCTTTGATGTCCACCAGGTGATATTCATCTTAGAGAAAATGAAATATATTATTTTTTCTTTCAAGTCAAGGGACATCAAAATGACAATTGTATTTTTTTTTCTTCCAAGCCATCAAATGAAACATTCAATAAATGTTATTAAAATTTCTGTTATAGCTTTCTACGTTAACGTGAACCAAAATAAATGAAAAAAGATATTATTCTATAGTTTGTGCTCCCTTCCTTTTCTCTCACTTGAAACCTTTCATAAATATATTTAAAATTAGAGTTTAATAACTTTAATATACATCATTGACTCTAAATGATCAAGTACTCAGAATAAATTTTAAACATTTTTCTGATTTAAGCAAGAGAAACGACTACATATATCTGATCCAAAAAAATATTAAAAATTAGTTGATAACGTGTAGCAGTTATGCTACACCGGTATAGTCATAACAATTGAATGGTCATTGCATATCTGATATACCATTTAAAAAATATAAACTCAACACCCTTTATATAATCAAGACATCAATAGTTTATGATCTGAGTTGAAAACGTAGTTAAATGTGTTAATTATATTTGGCAGGTTTAAATTTAGTTTTCATACTTTTATAAAACACTCCATGTTTAGTGTTTGAATTTTCTGTTAGCAATTTATTCCAGAAGCTAGGAAAGGACATTAGAAAAGGGGGCTTTTAGAGACATGATTTCATTTTTAGCATTATCATACCGTCTGGAGAGAGGACTATGGTGATGACTATGCAACCAATACACGAGGATAATCATACTTCTTACCCCAGAAAAGGCAAGAATATAACATCAAAATTGAATGAATAATATTACAATGAAAAAAATAAAATAACCACAAAAAGAAAACTATGATACATTTTCTAGTAGGCGCGGTGGATTTCATGAAAAACTATGATACGATTGGATGCATGCCCCAATGTGGATGGTCACAGACTCTGAAAAGGTTGCATTCGGGGCTCCAAGTCACCGTATAAATTTGTTTTTCTGTACCTTTGGATGCCAAGAAATCCAGAAGTCGATCAATCTTGTCGACAACAATTATCAATTGGCCCAGTTCCTAATTTCTTGTCAGTCACTTTACCATCACGTAAGAGTTGCTCCATGAACTGAAGAACTTGTGTCAGAAGAGTGTAACGTAGTTGACAAATGTTGCTGCACATGAGTTTCATTTGCAAGACCAAGAACTGCTAAAATTGATCTGCACATGGATACATCAATTTAGTTGACTACAACGAAATTTAGACCTCGCTTCTCTATACCAGAATGCGAAGGAGAAACTGAAACTAGAAAAATGCGAAGGAGAAACTGAAACTAGAAAATATAGAACGCTCGTATATCCTTTTCCAATTGCTAGGATTTTTAAATAATCATAAAATGTTGTTAACTGGTGTAAGATTAATTTTGCCATCCAATTGCTAATTGAAATAACTGACATAGAACACAACTTTTGGATGAGGCATTTTATTGTAGAATTAATCGCTTAATAGGACCCACTATGACTTGTAGAATTAAAATAAATTACAACGCACGGTAATGATACATTAATTTTTCGTTTAATCAAACATGTCACAGTATGTCCTATTGAACTCAGAAGCATGTTGTTATGCTGTAACATCTGACAATCATGCGTCTTGCGATGAGGCTATTGTTATGTCAGTTATTTCCCTAGTAATTGGATGGCAGATTGACAGCAGGCCAGAATTTCTTTAATTAGAAAAGTAAGGGGGCCATTATTAGAGCAAAGGAGTATTCAGAGACCAACATCACAGAGACAGAATAAAATATGCAATAGAGCCTTTCAAATACTCATATCTAGAAAAACATACCTACTAAGTGTTGATTTTATAGTTGGTTGACTGGCATATGAAGCAAGGGGACCTCTGAGATTAGAATGCCTGTTGAGTGCACTTTCAAGTTGTTGAGGTGGCAACTGCGAGGAGGACGCAAAAAAAGTTAATGTTAGAAACTATTAGAAACAAATATAAAAGCTAACAATTTCATCAGATCACTGCGGAAAATGGGACAGATTTCATGTGCATTTATTACTTTTGGTCCATATTGTTTATCACTGTTATGTAGTTTAGACATGAATTTCACAAATCTCAGGTTCCTTTTCCCATAAGTATTTAGATACATAATAAAGCCTGGTCCTTACGACTTATATGCCCCAGTTTGATAGTGTTTATTAGAAAGTATGTAAAATAGTGTCTAAGTACATTGTATAGGCTAATCAAATCATAACAACTACAGTAATTAGGATAACTGTGATTTGTCTATAATTCAGCTTTGCTGTCTAGTTTAGAAGCACAGATTTCCTCATTTCTCCACAACAGTTATGATTTAAGGCAAGTTGAGGATGCAGTACCTGCAATAGCACGTGAAAAGAACGTGGCTGTGTCTGATATACACATTTTAAGAAACCAACCCAAAGTTTAGGCATACGCCACACCTGCACTTAGTAATTTAAAGTTAAACATCAGCAGTCCAAAGTCCACATACCAGAATAATCTGCGTTCCAGAGAAGCATACCTGTCTTGTCACGAGTTTTGAGAGTATCTCCATAACAAAATCAACCTAAAAACAGAATATTGACATTAAAAGTATAAGTTTACGTTTTCTACATGGCAGGATTTCCTTTGAAAATAAAGATTGAAATTGAGCAGAATCCTTATAACAACACATTGAAGCACCACACATATGCCATTGTTATTACTGATATATTATCTACTTCAGACTTTTTTATTACATGAATTACTTGAAAAGGAATTAAGCCAATTTTAAGAAATTGATCTGACCAATATGTTTGAAACTTCGGTTAAACCAATTTTTTCAAAATAAAAAAAGCAGAAATTGAATATACAGTTCTGTCACCAAAATTTCTTAAAGAGACATATTCATAATCCCATTACCAATAATACCAGTATACCACATATCATCTAAAGAATTCCACATCAACATAATATCATAACAAACAAAAATGCATTAGAAAAAATAGCTATGCATGAACAAAAGCTGAAAAGAAAATTACCAGTGCAGGAAAAGCATCAATTGCCTGAATAACTGTTCTCATGAAAAGTAGAGGCAACGGAGTTTGATCAACCTGAAAATTTAAATAATAGAGCCATGAAGATTTGAAGTAATTCCAGTATAATTGGCCAATACACTGAATCTCCTTACCATCTGGTTCAATGCCTTCGCCAGAACCTGTTGTGTGAACACAGTACGTTGCTCAAAACAAGCCGAGCAAGCATCTGTTATCTGATGGTGCAAAACAATAATTCAGAATTCCCCACTGAAGTTTTTTAGGTTTTTCTATAGTTGATACAACACAATATGACTAGTTCCACTAACATTAATACATCAAATGTCCATAGATCATCAATAATCAACCATAAAGAAAAACTTTCACAAATAACATTAAATTAGAAAGAGTATAGAAGACATGCCTTCTTAAGTGCAAGGCCATCCTTCTCTGGAACAATTCCATGCATTGCAACCAACACTTCTACAGGAGTTAAAGCTGGACCTGTATGAGCTGAACCCTGCCATGAACAGCATTAAATGCTTAGCCTATCTAGAAAGGAAGAAAAAGATAAAGAAATAACTTTAAGTTAGAAATATTGAGGCCAACTTAAACATAATTCCCCATCTACCCAAAAGGAACAGGAATATGGAAACATGGAGTGAATGAAAGCGCAGTCAATATGCCAAGCC